>NC_059349.1:8938743-10138743 GCF_019703515.2 Myxocyprinus asiaticus
GAATCAATATTTGAATCATTATAGCCGAGTGCAGTTTGGGAATCATTGAGATCAACTGGTGCTATTGAAATGGTCTATATAAAAGGAAAATTCATAAAACGTACATTTTTGGTCATCTTTAGAATTAAGCGAAAGAAAATGTATGGTAGTCGCAGTTTCCACCACCTACTGTTACTAAAGTAAAACCATAATAAATTAATATGCAGTGTTTAAGGAGTTTTCATAATCTTTTGTTTAATTTATTTTACCCAAACAGAAATCTGATATAGCAATATACTGTATGTAAAACTCATCTATGAAATATATGTTCATATATGGTTTTCACTGATATAAAAGTCACATACTTATACATATATGAAACATATATGTCAAATTACTATTAAAAAAATGGCTGTTTTCATACATGTAACATATTTCCCCAATTACTATTGGAAATTGAATATGTACTCAAAAATATGAACTATAATTTAATAAATTTGTTCATATATGACCATATAACAGATTTCTGTAGGAGATTAATTTATAGATTTTTTTTTTTTCATGACACTTGCGGCTGATGCAATTTACCACAGTTTTACTATATGACTACCATAGTAAAATTACGTCTAACTCAGCTTTTAAAACTAAACTTTGCTTGACAGCTGTAAGGAAAGACTGGAAAATGCTAGCGTCTGCATTTCATCAGCTGCAACAAACAATATTGCCAAATACACAAAACACCATGAAATATTTGTTCCGAGCTTGAAGCATTGAAGCATGCCAATCTTTCCACTAAATGAATCAATAAAATAACTTTGATGGCTCAAAAAATCAAAAAACTTTAATTAGAACACACCAAAGTCCAGATCAGAAAAATCGGACATCCTCTAAGTATCAAATGGATTGCATTCCTATTTTCCATTTTATTTCTTCAGAATTTCAGTTTTTGATTCTTTTTTTATCATTATTATTATTTTCTATTAGGATCTCCATTGGTTCCAAATTACGACAGAAATTCCATTAGCAAGCCATTACTCATCTGTTAAGACTTTATGGGATTTCACACAGGTTCAAAGATTACGCACCCAGAAATCTTTTAAAATCATATTTGATTTTTCTTATGATCTACAGACAAAAAGCTCCACGGGAAAGCAATCAGACTTAATCATTTTATTATAATGGAAAATCTATGAGCTTCAAAGATCCATGAATCCAACTCTGTGACTCAGGCCGGCCAAACTTTGGGGAGGGTGAGGATGGTGGTGGTGGCTCTAGTTTTTCACCATTGAGATTCAAGCACTTTGATATGTAAATGCACACTTGGAAAATGAAGAGCTATAAATCAAAGGCAGTTGATGTGAGCTAAGATGGCACTTCCTCTAAAGACATGCACAACAAATGGAGCGAATCAGAGTGCACCACAACTGTGCATTTGTTCATGTGAATCTACTCGCTGCATTCAAATGAATGAGCGGTTAACGATGACTCATAAATGCACTGTACATGGAGGCCGAAAGTTTAATACAATGTAAATGTAAACTACTTATTTATTTCCTTTTCTGCATAGTTTAGCTTTTCCTCATACTTGTCAAATTAGTTCAAGTAAATGTAAATCTAATGGTTCAAGAGGGTAAAGGGGGCATTCACTCAAGATGGATTTTTTGAGTTCCGTCGACTCAATTTTTTTGTGCACACGCTTAAGGTCTTTAGACATCAGTTTAACTGTTAAAAACGTGACGCTCCATTTCGTTGCACTCAGTCTCAAAGTTTTTTATGCAAAAATGCGTCCTGAGTGAACGCCCCCCGATCGGATTACATTTTTACAACCACGCTATTTTTTTTTTTATTTCAAAATAACACTCAAAAAGCTTCTTTCTAACAGTTTTAATGTAATTTAATTGGCTCTTCAGGTAAAATATTTGAAGAGACATTTCTCTGCATTCGATTACGATGTACTCTCATGGAGAGACCGTACAGATTCGTACAAATTCGCAATTTCGTATGAAATCCTACGAGCTGGATCGTCCGAATTCGTACGATTTTTGCAACAGCCAATCAGGTGACAGTAAAACCCCGATAAATTCCTTTGTACCTTCTCAAAGTTCCAGTTAGCCTAATATATGAAAGTGTGTTTTTCTCACAACACACACATACACGGTTTGTGACAGGAGTAGGTCATGGTCTGGTTAATTATGCATGTGCAGTAAAATGATCTCATTTTAGCTGCTGCAGAAGGACAACAAAACCAAAATAAACCGAACTAAATCCCAAATGCTTCCCATGCGCGATCCCCTTCTTTGAAAACCAGTCTTATCAAATATTGTATTCCCTTTTTTACTTCACACTGTTTTATTTATGTGCTACTTTTTTATCGTGCAAATATCTCGAATGCCTAATATTACGCATTATTTGCAGTCGTACCTCTAAAGCATCTTTTCATAATAAATAAAGCTCTGATAATGCTGATCAAGGCCAAAACGGACAATAAATACGGACTTCTGTCCGCTTTTAGTCAGTTTGATGAACTACTGCCTCTAGTGTCTTGCCCCTTACATTTTCATCGATTTATTGTATTGGCCTCTATAATTCTTCTACAGAGATATATCCAGTACATATTATAAGGATCTGGCACTTTCTTGCTCTTTTTATTATGAAAAGCTGATTTACTGAGATGAACTGCTGTGTTCTAGGACGAGAGGACAAGAGCACGCATGCTTGCACGTCCTCGGGACTAGCTATTTAAATGAACCTCTTAAATGTAAGTGTTAAAGTCGCTCTTAAGGCGTCCGATGAAATGTCTGGTTTATGTAAACAACGCAGTTTTGATTCTCACTGTCCCAGTGTCTTCAGACCCAAATGGTGTCGGAGGAGGTGTGGAAATGGTAAAAGCACGGTAATGTGCACGCGTCCAGACGCGCAGTTAGTCTAAGAGAATGTGAGTGCACAGTGGAGATGTAAAAAAGGTTGCATAAAAAAACAATACTCACAGATTGGGAAATTGTCCCAGCAAATAGTGTTTTGGCGCAGTATAAAATGAGAGGATTTCTAAGTCACCCCTAAAAGCAGCGCGCGTCCAATGCGTTCGCTCAGGTAGAAGCGTTCCTAAAAGATCCGTGCAATCCAGATAACTCCATTAGGCCTACGAGTAAGGCATGCTGAGAAAATGAGTAAACTAGTTCACATTTCAATTGAACATTTCGTCGTTTCAGGAGCCGAAGGCGTCCAAGTCCCGGTTTTTTTGGGGTGAGAGCGCAATGCATTCGCGTCTAAATCAACCCCGCGCGTCCTCTCGTCATCGCGCTGGCCGGAGCAGTTTTGATGAACTCTAAAAGCCGTCGGGACTCGCCGCACTTACAGTCTGGAGAGTGTTTTTTGAACTTAGGGAAATCCCACTCGCTTCGTACTGCGCAAAGTGAATCTCGATTCAGGAGCTGAAAGAAGGAAAACGCGTCGAACCGGCTGCGTGTCTCTGCAGAGGTGCGCAGGAACACCCGTCCTGGATTTCACAACTGGAGGATCCGGATCCTGGAGCACCTGGCCTACAGAGTCAAGCCCATTCATGGGGCCATAAACCTTATGGAGGACCTTTTTTTACAACAACTGTCTAAACATTGCCAAACTTCCCCTTACACACTGCTTTATGTATACATCACACCACTATGCACACTTCTGCATTGATATATTGTTGTAAAGACAGTGTAGGTGTTTTGTACTTACTACTGTTCATATTACAGTATTATTTTGTAAACAAATTCTGTATAGTTATTATTTATACCATTTCTTGCCTTGTGTAAGACATTGAATGCCATGGTTTTTCAATAACCAACTTGGGTATTTTGGCAGAAGCCTTGAATATTTTTTCTAAATCTATCAGGGGGATTGAAGGTATCAACTTTATTTTTTATTTTATTTTATTGTATTATATATATATATATATATATATATATATATATATATATATATATATATATATATATATATATATATATATATTTTAATACCATAATTTGGTGTATAGAAACGAATATGTTAATGAGCAGGCTTGGGGAAAATTCAAATGTAAAGAGTTGCTCCCTTTCAATTCACATTTTAAAGTTTGAATTGAATTGGCCACGCCCCACAGGATGTTCAACTGGAATTTGAATTGGAATGACAGGATGGAAAGAAATTTAACACAGTCCCAAAACAGTTCAGCAGACGATCATAAATTTGGACTAATTATGCCTATTGATATCTAAAATATATTTTTTCTCAACTTATTATTATACATATGTAGCTCAACTAAGTTCAGTTCTTCAGCATTAAAACATATTTGAAGTCTGCTGTATCGCACCACAAAATATATATATATATACAGTTGAAGTCAGAAGTTTACATACACCAAATACATTTAAACTCTTTTATGTGTTTTAGTTTTTTGTGGATATAGATACTTGTCTACCTGTTTCCTCCAGCATCTTCACAAGGTCCTTTGCTGTTGTTCTAGGATTGATTTGCACAAACTACGTTCATCACTAGGAGACAGAATGCATCTCCTTCCTGAGCGGTATGATGGCTGCGTGGTCCTATGGTGTTTATACTTGCTTCCTATTGTTTGTACAGATGAACGTGGTACCTTCATGCATTTGGAAATTGCTCCCAAGTATGAACCAGACTTGTGGAGGTCCACATTTTTTTTTTTTAGGTCTTGGCTGATATCTTTTGATTTTCTCATGATGTCAAGCAAAGAGGCACTGAGTTTGAAGGTTGGCCTTAAAATACATCCACAGGTACACCTCCAATTCAGTACACCTCCAATCAGAAGCTAACTGGCTAATTGTCTAAATGCTTGCCATCATTTTCTTGAATTTTTAAAGCTGCTTAAAGGCAGAGTTAACTTAGTGTATGTAAACTTCTGACTGACTGGAATTGTGATATAGTCAATTAAAAGTGAAACAATCTGTCTGTAAACAGTTGTTGGAAAAATTACTTGTGTCATTCACAAAGTAGATGTCCAAACGACTTGCCAAAACTATAGTTTGCTAGTATTAAATCTGCAGAGTGTTTAAAAAATGAGTTTTAATGACTTCAACCTAAGTGTATATAAACTTCTGACTTCAACTGTATATATTCAGTATATATAAAGCGATTTGATGAATTACTTTGAATTAATTTCATTCAAATATATTTTTAACATTTCTCAATATCCTTCCCAATATTAGACCATTTCAGTTACAACTTACATTGTCACATGCTTTGATCATCCACTTTGTTGTGCCCATTCAAACTGATGGACACATGCCCCCTACAAAAAAACTACATAAAAGAAAATTCATTTCATAAGTAACTAATGTTGAATAAGTGTTATTAAAAATGTATAGCATCTAATTTAAAATGCTCAGCATTGGCAACACAAATGTACAAATGTTTGTGTAAACTTGATATTAAGGTACAATTTCATAGGTAACTGAAGTGGAATAAGTGTTATTAAGCATTTATAACATGTAAGTTAAAATGCTCACCACTGACGACAATGACAACAAAAAAAAATTATATTAATTGTGTCCACTTTATATTAAAGTAAATTTTATAGGTAACTTATGTTAATAAGTGTTATTAGGCGTTTATAACGTGTAAGTAAAAAATCCAGGAATTGAACTGAAATTTAAAAGGCATTCTAAATTCTGAATGGTGCACAACCCTACAAATACTATAGTATATTTATGATTTCTATCCACAAACAGTGGTTAATTTCATTAAGGAATTAAGTAACTAATGTTGAATAAGTGTTATTAAGCATTTATAACGTGTCATTTAAAATGCTCAGGATTGGCAACACAATAAACTTGACATTAAGGTATATTTTCATAGGTAAATAAAGTGGAATAAGTGTTATTAAGCATTTATAACATGTCAGTTAAAATGCTCACCACTGACAAGAACAAAACATAATTATAATAAAAAAATTTAAAAAATAAAAAATCTACAAAATAGTCTTTGATAATCTTTGATAATTTTGCCTGGTTAATGTAGGTTAAAAAAAAAGTGTTTGTCTAAAACGTTGTGATAGAAATAACAGATTCACATGTTTTAATTTGATCAGTCCAATTGAGTTGCATTGTCTGGAGTTCATTCATTTTGTATTAAAATGTTTTTCGTCATCTTCCCACCCTTATGTTGCTCCAAACTCTAATTACTTTTTCGAAAAAATTATGATCAAAATGCCAAGGCTGCTCTTGACCATACAACAAAAGTGAATGTCACTGTCTGTCAAATGCAGCTGCAGTTTTGCTTGGTTTATTTGATAGAAAACAACAACAAAAAACATTATGATTTATTAGGTCGGGATTTGACCCTGGGTCGTCTTGCACGCTTAGCAAAACTGCATTTAACGAGACAAACACATCTTACACTACTGAACATACTAAGTTTTTAAAGAATGGAAAAGTGGTTATTTTCTTTAGTCATGTCTTATCTTGCCTGGGGCACCAAGTAAGCCAGGATAGCCATTGGTGCACCCTCAAAGAAAAAAAAAAAAAAAAAAGTGGGACCTGGGTAGCTCAGCGAGTAAAAATGCTGACTACCACCCCTGGAGTCGCGAGTTCGAATTCAGGGCGTGCTGAGTGACTCCAGTCAGGTCTCCTAAGCAACCAAATTGGCCCGGTTGCTAGGGAGGGTAGAGTCACATGGGGTAACCTCCTCGTGGTTGCTATAATGTGGTTCTCGCTCTCAGTTGGGCTTGTGGTGAGTTGTGCGTGGATGCCGCGAAGAATAGCGTGAAGTCTCCACGTGCGCTATGTCTCTGTGGTAACGCTCTCAACAAGCCACGTGATAAGATGCGTGGATTGACGGTCTCAGATGTGGAGGCAACTGAGATTCATCCTCCACCACCCGGATTGAGGCGTGTCACTACGCCACCACGAGGACTCAGAAAGCATTGGGAATTCCAAATTGGGGAGAAAAGGGAGAAAAAAAAATGTGCATGACACCCCTGGTTCCTTTGATTCCACCAAGAATTTGGGGAAACCACCCTTACACTGATGAATGATGTTTAGTGTAGAGTCAGATCAGCAGGAAGTTAGTGGAGTACAATGACATTCACTGGGAGAGAGTGGAGCAGGAGGGATATGAATGAGGCAGACTCAGTGGTAATTCGAGCACCATGCTGTCATCTCAACACTTCCAGCAACAAAAAATGTTTGTCCAGCCATTTGTTCCCAGTGGTGTCAGTGGTATCCCCCTTAAGAAATAGCTCTAGGAGCTCCAGCCCACTCCATAATTCCAGAAGGCACCAAGATTAGCCAAGGGAAATGATGATATGTGCTACGACAACAGTTGCTTCTTTGAAACGGCTCAGAGACACCTTGTGAGATTGTGCTTTGTCATTACGGTTCCTGTTCAGACAAGAATACCTCACAAAAGCAACAACGAAGTTTTCATTTTGAGGACTGAAGTTGAGGTCATTAAGCAAAGTCTCATATGAAATGAAGAGACTGAATCTGCTCAGGAAACAGTCTAAGCCTCTTGGTTGGTGATTTCCTCACCAGCGGTTTTTATTTATTTATTTATTAATTTTATTTTTTTATTATCATTAGAAGAACTTTCCTATCTCCTAGGATGATTTTAAAAACCATAAATAATTATAGTTCTAAAGGATGTGTTATAATAGCTTTATTCTTTTGGTAACACTTTACATTACTGTTTTACATTAAGGGTTTCATTAATGACTAATAAGTCATTTCTAAATGCATTATAAATCATTGATATGCAGTTATATCAACATAAATAAAAATGTTGACTTTCATACCTGCCAAATTGTGAGCATTTTAACTTACATGTTATAAATGCACCATTGGCAACTAAAAGTAATAAATGCTTGTGTCCACTTTTCATAAAAATACATTTTCATAAGTAGCTAATTTTAAATAAGTGATTAAGCATTCATAACATGTACTTTAAAATGCTCACCATGGCAACCAAAATTAATAAATGCTTGTGTTCACTTAACATTAATGTACATTTTCATGGGCAAGTAATGTTGAATAAGTGTTATTAAGCATTTATAATATGCATGTTAAAATGCTCATCATTGGCAACCCAAAGTAATGCATGCTTGTGTTTACATTAAAGTTCTTAAGTAACTAATGTTGAATACATGTTATTAAGCATTCATAACATGTAAGTTAAATTGCTCACAATTGGCAATGAAAAGTAATGGATGCTTCTGTCCACTTTACATTAAAGTTAATTTTCATATGTAACAAATGTTAAATAGGTGTTAGTATGCATTTATAACATGTAAGTTAAACTGCTCACTATTGGCAATAAAAAGTAATAAATGCTTGTGTCCACTTTATATTAAAGTATGTTTTCATAAGTAACTAATGCTAAATAAGTGTTACTAAGCATTTATAACAAGCAAGTTATAATATTCACCATTGACAACAACAAAATAATAATAATAATAATAATAATAATAATAAACACTTGTGTCCACTTTAAAATACATTTTCTAGGTAACTTATGTTGAATAAGTGTTATTAAGCATTTATAACATGTAAGTTAAAATGCTCACTATTTGGCAGGTAATGCATGAATGTTCCCCATATATGCATTTGTTATAACCGCATATCAATGATTTATAATGCACTTGTAAATTAATTTATAGTCATTTATAAACCTCCGTATAAACACTTAAAGAGAACAGTCATATAAAGTGTTACCAATCTTTTATTAGTCTCTTTAATAACTTTTTCTTAACTTTTAAGATTGTTGTATATTTTGATATTGTCCTCTACGCAGACTTTTTAACTTCCCCCACAAAAGTACATTTATATAAAGGGTTTAAATCAGGGAAATTCTACTTGGCACTTTCTTTTAAGATCTTATAAAAAATATTATTTCTATTCAACTGCTGATTATGAGTACATTTTAGGATTTTGTATATCAAAGAATAAATGTCCCTACTGCTGCTCTTATTACATCACACCAAGCATTTTAGACAACTAAAGTTTTTCCAAAAAAGGTTCTGTTTGATCATCTCTGAAAATCAGAAATGTGATTAATTTTTAAATTATTATATAAGAGTAGATGTCTTTGGCATCATTAGAAAATATAACTTGAAGCGAACTGACTGCTAGCTAACTTGTGTTAGCAAATCTAAGGCTTATCCAACATTTTATCCAAAAAGTTAATAATGTTATCACCATCACACACAATATATAAAAATCCACACCATCAATATTACACCAAAATAATCCATTTAAAGATTGAGCAAGACCATGATTAGTTGTTAACTTCAGGACATGTGATAAATGTTTTAACACAGATGAAACATAGTTTCAAGCAGTTTCATTTTTCAAGCTTTCAAGTCGCCTAATTGAAGAATCACCCATACTCATGACATATTTTCTCATTTGAACCATACTCACTCCACTACTGCACTTACACAAATACAAAAACAAGTATGTTTCAAACCGCTTCAGTAAGAAGATTAATTTCCATCTCTTTCTTTCCCTCCCAAGACCAAGTACACAGCCAGGTCAGTAGACTCTCTTACACGTGGCTTCAATAATAATAATATTTTAAAGAAGGAAGGGGGGAAACAGTCCCCGAGCCACACAAGGGAAGCAACGAATTTGGGTCACATTCACAAGGTGGAAAGCGAGTGGATTAGTGGTGTGCTCTCATGTATTCACAGGCATAATTTTACATAATAAAGAATAGCAGAGTAAACGAAAACAGATGTAGCGCAGGTTACTGCCACCACATCCACTGCCACATATTGTTATTTGAGCACAAAAATGTTTATGCAGTAGGTCGAACTAACAGGAGGAAATACGAAGAGCTGTATTTAAACTGACGTGGAATGCTTTGTGTTTTGTTCATTCTATTTTTATGATTTTGCTTGTTTGCATGAAATGTCATTATCTATTTATTATCAAATATTCTTTGTAAACTCCTTAATTATTTTGGAATCCGTAGTTGCTAAAGAACAGGAAAACAGATTTAATTCAGCTGTGGCTCTAGGTTATTGGGTAAAATGCAAAATAATAATCAGAAAATCAATTAGTACAAGAATAATAAATACATGCCATTTCCATGAATGAAATGAATGAGCGTACAAATTAATAATTTGAATATATGTAGTAAATGATCATATCTTATCATGACAAGCCATTCACAATTCACAGTTCAATGAACATTCATCTTATACTATAGCAGGAAAAAGGAAATCCATTAAAACAGAATATTCAAATCCAAACATAATTATAAATGTCCTCTGATCTATATGGGTCAATGACATAATGTTTGTATTAATTAATTTATTCTTAAAAACATTAAAAAATGCAGTTCTTACAGGCAATGACTTAAATAAACCTCTTTTATGAAGAACATGTTTTCAAATGTCTATGTGGTATAACCATCCTGAGATCAAAATAAAGAAAAAATGTCTCACTAAAAAGGCTGTTATAATTTTTTTTATATATATATATAATTGACATAAAAGAGAGTATAGTATATTAAAAATAAAAAAATATAAACATAAAACTCAAATGGATTAAGTAAACTTATATCTGATCAATTTAATTAGATTTAAGAATGCTAAAAAGGCTGTTATAAAAATTGTTATATTACATTCTTTATATATATATATATATATAAAATAATTTACATAAAAATAATAATATATATGAAAAATAAAAACAAAAAATATTAAAATAAAAATTAAATGGATTAAATAAACTTATATTTGACCAATTTAATTGGATAGAATGTTAAAAAGGTTATTATAATTTATATATATATATATATATATATATATATATATATATATATATATATATATATATATATATATATATATAATTTACATAGAAAAAAATATAATATATTAAAAATAAAGTAAAATTAAAATGCACTAAGTAAACTTAAATTTGACAAATTTAATTGGATAGAATGCAAAAAGGCTGTTATAAAAATGTTATAATAATATAATACATTAAAAATGAAAACATAAAAAATATTAAAATAAAACTCAAATGGATTAAGTAAACTTGTAGTTTACAAATGTAACTGGATAGAATGCAATGAAATCAGGTTGTGACAAAATGTTCTAGAATTGTGTTGCTTTAGTTCATTTTAATTAAGTAAACTGAACAGCCTACTTTTTTGAGTGAATCCTGTAGACCCTCATGACTGTGTCAAGGTCAGTAAGCCTCAAAGATAATTTGACGTTTTATGACATAGCAAGGTCAGTTCAGGTTCACTTATCAAATTATAAAACCACAGAAAACATCATGATATTTGTAAAAAAAAAAAAAAAAAAAAAAAAAATAATAAAGATATATATTTTACTGTAGCTTACATTTAACTTATTAGTTAAGTGTAATTAAATGATTAAGATGCATAAACACACTCATTCAAGGTGAAAGGAAAACGTTATTTTATGTTATTTAAAAGATCTAAGAGATTTCTAAGAATTAAAGATTATGTTTTACATCTTGAAAAGTTGTCAATGACCCACATAAAACCTTTCATTTACTAGCTTTACGGTCTAAAATACTGAGTAAAAATTCTATCCGTTCAAACAGTTCATCATCATTTTTTTCATGTGCTCATTTAACATGTTTTCTCTATTGCTTGTTTGGTGATGTTCACAGTAAACTCTCATAAAGAATGAAAAAGTTGTTCTGAAATGCATCATGTTTTGTTAAATCTTTAGATCAGTATAACCCTCAGAAATGAGCTAGTGCTTGCAAGTCAGCAACTTGTGAGTTTTGTGTAGATTTATAGCCTATATAACCTCCTCACTAATTCTTCAGGGATTTATATCCATACCATATTATGACATACAGTATAACATGTCAACAACACTGAGCAATTCAACGAAAACTACACAGAATAAAATGTACGCAAACTGAGCTCCTATATATGAAACATATGCATCTTAATCAGCAAAAGTGTGGCTGAATCTACAGAGGAATCCCAGAGGGTGAGAATGTTTTCTGTTCACGTATAGATGCAGATCTTTTCACCAGCCTCGGCTTTTGTACTCTCTCTTTTCATACATGTGTTTCCCCTCTTAGATACATTGTTCTCTATGTTGGGAAAGCCTCACAAAGGATTGTGAGCTTTTCAGAAAGCTTCGCACCACTAATAAGAGGGCACTGGAGAGAGCTGTGGTAAAATATGTCTTGTGTCATTATTCGGTGGTTATTCTGGCTGAGTTCAAAAGGAATACATTCAAAGCGATCCCGATTTAGAGAGAAAAGGGAAAGCAACTATCGAACACAAAAAACTGCTTTGACTCTCATGGAGATGATTTTCCATCAAAACTTTGTAATGAAACACATTTCTAAGCCTTTTCATGGGAAACAAAGTGCATGTCATGCACTCCACAGGCCACAAACTATCTCTCATAACCCATGTTTTTAATCACATTCTTTGCGGCTGAAGTTGACTCTATCCTTCAGTAGACTGCTCATCAAAGTCTATGAGAGCCTGAGAGTGCCTGAAAGCGGTGATGAAAGCAGTGATGAAAGCAGAATTAAGTTAGATTTGATGAGCCAGATCTTCTCCACTTGAACCATGCAAGTCAATGTAAATGACTCCTCAATGCCAACATTAAATGCAATAGACCAAATGAGAGTGTATCATTGTTCTCATGTTCTAAATTGAATGAAAGAAATTGTCAATGTGTCCATGACAAGATTCACATTTCCTTGGCAAGACTTATTAGGATTGAAAGAAAACAAATAATATATATATATATATATAAATTTCAAAGTCTCACTGGTCACATTTAATGTTGAGAGAATATTAAGGATGCATATTGCATGTATTCTCGGGGGTCAGAGGTCAAGCTTCAATCTAGCGTCAGACAGCACACCCACAAACCGCCCACCGTCTGTTCACTGACCATCTGATGTCTATTCTACACAAAACTAAAACAAACTTTATTGATCTCGTAAGCTCTAATCTTATTGTCTGACTTTATTCAACTTATGTGGTAGAAGTAAGGCACATAAGCTTTTTTTCTTTTCTTTTTTTAATAATGGTGCAGGGTTGACACAATTTACCAACATTTTCCAGGGTAGTCACATCAAATCTTTGAAATATATTCAGAGTTTTGTTTAAGGCACTTGGCATCAAGTAAACTAGATATCCATGCAGGGGCATAGCACCAAACTTTGTGCCCCGGGCACAGAACTGTTTTAGGGCCCCCTTAACAATTTGTGTTTGTGGTGGGGATAATAGCCAGAATAAACATTTTAGATGTATTTTTAACAGTGCTAATTCATAAGTGCTAATTCATAAGTGCTAACTGATATTTACACAGGGTCCAAAATTAACTTAAAATTAGGGCTGGGTATTGTTGCAGATTTCCAGATTCAATTGTATATTTTGTCAGTTTTTTATCATATTGGTCACATTTTAGCTTTTGAAAAACTGTCAAATTCATTATATTCTATCAATAAATGTCTTGAAACTGCATTTATTATTTTGCATATATATACTGTATATTTGTTACATGTTTATTGTTTACATGCATACATTTTTCTATTTACAATGATCTACATTGATTTTCAGAACACTAAATCAGTACTGTCTCTTTAAATAGACAACAGCATTTGAGTGCAATGACAGGTGATTTGGTTCCTCACATATTCTTTGGTGGATTAATGTGAGGAATATTTCACATGTATCTCAGCATGTTCTGAAGAAAAATAACATTTAGGCATCATAGATGAACATTTGATGGTACATTTTGCACTGATGTTTATACAGTAGATGCGTGAGTAGCGGCAGATGTTCACAGTTTGATTTGAATTATGCATGTCACTTTATTAAGCAAGCTTCTGATTGTTGTTCACTGTTTAATAAAAGAATCAGAATCAGAATGAGCTTTATTGCCAAGTATGCTTACACATACAAGGAATTTGTCTTGCTGACAGGAGCTTCCAGTGCACAAACTGTACAACAACAAGACAGAGGAAAAAATAGAATAAAACTAAAAAAAGCAAATAAAAAATATAAGTATATATAGAAATACACAATAAAACAAATATATATATATATATATATATATATATATATATATATATATACATATATGTACATATAAAAATCTGTTATATACAGATGTAATGGCAGAAGAGGTAGGATATGTTGGATAAATATAAATAGACTAAGCTGTGTATTGCACATAATTATATAATTATGTTTTAACTCTTCATGAGATGGATAGCCTGAGGGAAAAAACTGTTCCTGTGCCTGATGGTTCTAGTGCTCAGAGCTCTGAAGCGTTGGCCGGAAGGCAACAGTTTTAAAAGGTAGTGGGCAGGGTGAGTGGGGTCCAGAGTGATTTTCCCAGCCCTTTTCCTCACTTTGGAAGTGTATAGTTCTTGCAGGGAGGGAAGGTGGCAACCAATAATCCTCTCAGCAGTCTGAACTGTCCTTTGTATTCTTCTGATGTCCGATTTCATAGCTGAACCAAACCAGACAGTTACTGAAGTGCAGAGGACAGACTCAATGACTTCTGAGTAGAACTGTATCAGCAGCGCCTGTGGCAGGTTGAATTTCCTCAGCTGGCAAAGGAAGTACAACCTCTGCTGGGCCTTTTTCACAATGGAGTCAATGTGGGTCTCCCACTTCAGGTCCTGTGAGATGGTAGTGCCCAGGAACCTGAATAACTCCACTGCTGCCACAGTGCTGTTTAGAATGGTGAGGGGGTCAATGTTGGGGTGTTCACAATCATCTCCACTGTTTTGAGTGTGTTCAGCTCCAGGTTGTTTTGACTACACCAGTGAGCCAGCCATTCAACCTCCCTTCTGTATACATACTCATCGTCATCTTGGATGAGGTCGATGACAGAGGCTTGACAGAGGGGTCCTTGGCGGTGCAGTCATTGGTATAAAGGGAGAAGAGTAGTGGGGAGAGCACACATCCCTGGGGGGCACCAGTGCTGATTGTACAGGTGATGGAAGTGAATTTTCCCTTTCTTACTAGCTGCTGCCTGTCTGTCAGAAAGCTGGTAATCCACTGACAGATAGACATGGGAACAGAGAGTTTGTTTAATTTAGTCTGGAGAATAACTGGGATGATGGTGTTGAAAGCCGAACTGAAGTCCACAAAAAGGATCTTTGCATATGTCCCTGGTCTGTCCAGATGTTGCAGGATATGATGCAATTGCATGTAGACTGCATCATCCACATGGTATTGCATCATATCCTGCAACATCTGGACAGACCAGGTAATGAGGTAAAAACCAGGTAAAAACATGTAACAATACAGTTGCTAATAATGTTAACTACCACCTGGTGAATATTTTCCTTTAATTTTCTCGCCAAAAGCAATTTATTTCTCACAGGTGGCACATGCAAAAAAAAAATATTTTGGACCATGTTTACATGGATATCAAATATTCACCTAAGCAGCTACGTTTACAGGTATGACTCACTTTTCTTCTGTAAAAAAACTAAAAAATTGTCTACTACCTCCCGCTCTTTCTCCGCTCCTTTTTCTTTTGAATGTCCAATTTTGGATTAATTTCTGTAGATACATTAACGGACTGAAGCAATGCACATCATGACGTGTACTCAGTTTGGACCATGCGCCGCTGATGGACCAGAACACTTTCACTTTTGTTGAGAGGAGTGGGGGTCGCTAACATGGGAGGAGGTAAGGCAGATTATAGGGGAACTCCTCATGTTTACAGGTGGAAAACAGAGTCTTGCCACCTTTTATTCCAATCAATAGTATATAATTACTGTATGTATATAACAAATGATAATATAATGGAATATCAATGAAGCCTTTCTGTGGGCCCCACTCCAGTGAGAGTCTATCATTACTCATGCTCCCACACCCCTGATCCATGAGCAGAACTGTCTATGCTCTACACATTTTCCAGTATTTCTCCATGTTATTTATGTACATTTGTTCATGTAGACTAAGGTGCTTATACATTCACAGGCCACTTTATTAGGTACACCTGTACATCTACATATTCATGCAATTATCTAATCAGCCAATTGTGTGGCAGCAGTGTAATGTATAAAATCATGCAGATATGGGTCAGGAGCTTCAGTTAATGTTCACATCAGAATGGGGAAAAAAATTGATCTCAGTGATTTAGACCGTGGCATGATTGTTGGTGCCAGATGGGCTGCTTTGAGTATTTCTGTAACTGCTGATCTCCTGGGATTTTCACACAACAGTCTCTAGACTAGAGTGTAAAGAGGTGTGAAAAACAAAAAACATCCAACTAATGACAAAGGTCAGATGAGAATGGCCAGACTGGTCCATGCTGACAGGAAGAGGTGACAGTAACTTAAAATAAACACATGTTACAACAGTGCTATGCAGAAAAGCATTTCTGAACATACAACATGTAAAACATTGAGGTGGATGGGCTACAGCAGCAGAGGACCCCTCCGGGTACCACGAATGTCAGCTTAGAATAGGAAACTGAGGCTGCAGTGGGCACAGGCTCACCAAAACTGGACAGTAGACAATTGGAAAAACATCGCCTGATCTAACAAATCTGGATTTCTGCTGAGGTACACAGAAGGTAGGCCCACTGCAGCCTCAATTTTCTGTTCTTGGCTGACAGAAGTGGAACCCAACGTGGTCTTCTGCTGTTGTAGCCGATCCGCCTCAAAGTTCGAAATGTTGTGCATTCTGAGATGCTATTCTGCTCACTACAATTGTACAGAGTGGTTATCTGAGTTACCGTAGCCTTTCTGTCAACTCAAACCAGTCTGGCCATTCTCCATTGACCTCTTTCATCAACAAGTCATTCTCTTTACACACTAGAGAGTGTTGCGCGTGGAAATCCCAGGATATCAGAAATACTCAAACCAGCCCATCTGGCACCAACAATCATGCCATGGTCTAAATCACTGAGATCACATTTTTTCCCCATTCTGATGGTTGATGTGAACATTAACTGAAGCTCCTGACACATATCTGAATGATTTTATACATCACACAGCTGCCACACGATTGGCTGATTAGATAATCGCATGGATAAGTAGATGTACAGGTGTATCTAATAAAGAGGACTGTGAGTGTTAATCTCTTTTTACAATGTGTATTGCTTAATGCTCAAGCAAGCCTAATTTTAACTGCAGCATGACTGTTTTGTGAAATGAACGTCTCCCGAACAGACATTCAAAAATCATAATTTTTCATTTGAATCTACCAAGGAGGTCTATAATACCTGGAAAAATCTATCATATAATATTTGCGATTTAAATGTTGCTTGCAATAAATTTTGTTTTGTCAGGGTACACTGTTATGCTGCATTCCATTCAAGTTGGATGTGGGATATTCCTACTTGATATCTCTGACAAAAAATGCATTCCATTCCCCGATATTCGGAAGATGACGTTTAAGGAAACAAAACTGCAACGCTCCGGTTAGATTAGCAGGGGCTTGACTCTCATTAGAGATCTCTCCTAGCAACCAAACTGATTAACAATGCTGCAGCGCTAGCATTTGTGCTTCAGGTATACAATTATCAAAAGAGATTATAATGTTTTATACACCTGTTTCTGCAGGCGTTTGTTAAACAAGCTTTAATATCATGTAATGTGGAAACAAACTCATTTATCGATATTACTTAATAAAGTGAATGTTCATCACTTACTTTGTATATCTCCCTGAGTGTCGACATGTTTGTGTGACATCATGCCCCTGCATCTCGGCGAAATCGGAGTTGAGAATTTCTGCACGAGCCTACAAGTTGTAATTCTGACTTAAAGATGCATTCCATTGCACTTTTCCTAGTAGGAAGTTGTAAAATCCGACTTTCCGAGTTGAATGGAACGCAGCACTACTTTTCAAAACTTGATCTGACACTGAATGCTCCAGCAACCTAATTTACACTTAGAAAACTCCTGATGTTGCTATAACAATGCAAAAAGCACTTACCAATTTATTTGAAGTGAAATCAGTCCTCCATTCCTGTTTAATAAATTAAGCAATCACACAGTCATGCAGAACATCTCATGTTTTTAAATCCATAAGGATCTCTTTCTCAACGGCAATACCAGCAGTGATGACAGCCGACTTGTCAGACAGCTTGATCTTATGCTTTTCGTTCTTGAATTACGTACATCACATAAGGCGTCATTGCGTCACTCAAGGCCAGCTAGAAGGCATCGACTGGGACATATCCTAAAGATCACACCCACCAAGAACAAATAAATCAATCTGATTGGCAGATGAATCTGACAATCTTACTTTAGTTGCTCATTCATTTGCACTGTTGAGGGATTCTGTGGAAATTCTGAAGGCCTGAGGGGGTGGAGCTCAAACTCACGCGCTGCTTCGGGCGTGTGGTTTGTGAAACAGTTGTCACACTTTGCTCATAAGCATCAAGGAATAAATTCTGACTGGATAAACTTTTCATATTTGTTTGTAGATTAATTAAGAATGGAAAGCGATTAAAAATACATAGGCAAAAATGTGATTGAGAATGAAAGGATGAAAAATACTTATTTATTTGGCATGTTAGGCCAGCAGAGAAGGCTTTGCAACCTCGGAGCTAAAATATACTTTATTAAACATGAAAATAACATGCTTAAAAATGCAATATAACAGTTACAAGAAGTCAATTTCAGAAGTCATAAATATTAGGAAACTTTCACAGTAACTTCCCCGACAACATACTGTAGATACACTGTGACTGGTTAACACACGAGTAATGTTTGATTCATACAAGCATAACAAGCAATATTAGCTTCAACAACCCTACCAGACAACATATCCAAGCATTATAGCAGGTAAACAACTTCGCCAAATGGATAACAGATAAACATCCATCTAGATTGCTGTCCTGAACTGTGTGAGTGTGACTGAACTGTAGATTCTTTCTTTTTTTTAATGGCTACTTGCAAAGTAAAACAGTGCATTACTGCCTCTACTGTTTACATGGGAACGAGACAGCTGGCTCTTCTTTCTTATGTTCACGGACATGACGTAATGAAGCTAGGATGTACGTCATAAGCCAACGATTTTGCGCCAAATCGGACCCTACAGCTCAAATTACAAATAATTTTTATAGGCTTACCGTAGTGAATCGGGGTAAGGTAAGGACACTGTTGTTTATGTACTCAATCAATAATGGCAATTTGTTCATTTTTACCCAAAAAAATCTTACATTTTGCAGCTTTAACTTAAAATGACTAATCTCCTTTGTGTAGAAAGAACCAAGTTGAATTGGGTAAACCCATCATAATTAGACGTGTGCAATCAGTGTAACTCAAATAAATCTCTGTTATTTCTTTATATACTAACTAGTGAAAGTGACTGTTAGCATGCTAAATACATGCTGGTTGGAAACACTACAGAGTGTAGTTTAGTAACTATTATATGGTTAGTACAGCAATTGCTTAGTGAAGCAAACAATCAGATTAATGTGTGACATCTACCTGTCCTCATCATTAGCTCAAGCTCCACTCTTCACCATAATGTTAACCCTCAAAACTCCAACATAACAGAAACTCTTCTAAATCTCAACATAAAACATTAAACACTAACAAGTATCTCCCTTTATATTCATCTCATGCTCAAAAACAAAATTCTAACAATGAAGTCCAATGCAAAGCATGCTGGGAAATGGAAATCCCCTGCCCAGTTTTATCAATACATTAACAAACAAAAAAAGTTATTCAAGTAAACTTCCATTTTACAAATTTAAATGGATAGAATGCAATGCATTGTGATGTTGTGACAATTTGTACTAGAGTTGTGTTGCTTTATTTTTACTTTTAATTAAGTAAATCGAACAACCGTCAAAAATCCTTTTTTTGGTATAGGTCTGTCTTTAAAGGTTTATATGTCATCGTTGACGGTCTATTGTGGTATAATGTATCTCAGATAGATTAGACCCACCCCTAAACAACAAAACTAAATAAGCTGTAATTGATCACTTTATATATCAGTCAGATGGCGCTTCCTGACAAAGTGAGCAGCGGTTCTTGGCCAGAATAAACTGCTGTATGATCAATAATCTGGCTTTGAGGAGCTGCAATCAAAACTGTAGCTCCAATCAAGACATTTATTTACTGTGAGTTGATCTTACTAGATAAATGGCAGCAAAACACACTTTTAACTCAACATGAGAGAAGGGTTTTTTGTCTTTGTGAGAGATAACGGGTTAATGGAGTGTATGAGGTGTGGTCTGACAACGAAGCAACTTAAATCAACAACAGCAAAGGCAACACAGTGTGAAGTGGTGCAAGAGAGCAAAATCAGGTGTCATGTTGTCCGTTGAAAAGGAGTGGTTTGTTATAAGCAAAAGAGGGAAGAACAGAGCAAGTTATGTTAATGTCTAGTTTCATCAGTCTAAAAGAACATAAAAATGACATAAAAATGATGATTTGGACTAAACTAACATTTACCGCAGGTGATACTTTCAAAGAAATTGAGAGTAAATGCTTTCAATAGACTTGATTAAATAACACACTTTCAGTTCACACTTCTGTTCTGGCAAACATCCATTTTTTGTTTGTTTTTGTATCCATGATAAATAAAAAATGCATTTAAACCAAAATGTCTGTCACGTGCTGACATGGCGATGACCCCTGAGAAATACTTTAGAAAAAAGCTGTCCTTAAGAGTTTGATTTTCAGAACAATAAAGTTGTTTTAGTGTTAAATCTTTTGCCTATTGGAAGATAAACTGGTTTAGTGTCTGTTGCATAAATGGCAGTTTTGCGCTTGAAGCAATTGACATTCAGTGTTAATATATCAATGCACACTGCCACTGCAAATCTATATGAATATGGCAATGCAAAGTCATTGTTCCAAATGGCTCATATCATTTGCATTTCAGTCGCAGGCAAAAGCATCATAACAATGTCAAGGTGAGATTGCACCAATAAATTATTCCTCCTCATAATCTTGAGCAAAAGGCCATTGTCAAATATACCCGAAAGTATTTTGCATACATCACCAGTCAAAAGTTACTTTTGATTTAAAAAAAAAAAAAAAAAAAAATCTTTTGATCTAAAAGCTTATGCTAAAATGACTGAAATTTTGTTTTGCAGATGCACATAAATTGTGCCTATGTCTAAAATATACATACAATTTTATTTATAAATTACTTTACATAACAAAAATTGTAAATAATATTAGTATTACTGATGTTGTTGTCGTTATTGTTTTTTTTTTTTTTTTAATGTATGAGTTGGACAAGATATTGAAGGAAAAGCATCCAACAAGTGTCCAGCATGGGAACTCCAGAAGTTTTAAAAAAACATCGCAGGACTCATCATTCGTCCATCCACATAAAACACTTTAAAGATAAAAGCTTCTGATATGGTAAATATCTCCAATGTGCATGGCCTGATAGTCCATGAAAGCACTGTAACCCATCTGTAAGTTGGCAGCGGTTCTGTTTGGGTTTAAAGATATTTGGTTCTGGGGAGCAGGAAGTAAAAGGGTTCATGGCTTATTGTCATGAGTGTGTGTTTGGCCATGCACGAGGGTGGAGGTAGCAGAAAGACCCTGTTGTGCGGGTGGCGATCACTTTTGTGCAGAGGATGGGGCCAAATAGAAACAGATGCTGCTCATTGGTGTCCCAGCAAAGAAACTTTGAAAGACGGGGGAGGAGACGTGGAGGGAGGAAAGAGAGAGTGAACAAGAGACAGAGAGAGACAAACAGAACAGATTTACAATATCTGAGGATTCAGTACCTCAACAGCTGACCGCCCAGTTCACGGAATTCATTTTCAATGAAAACCAAGTTGATATTAAAACGTTAAATACTTAAACAACACCAGTCATACTAGAGTAGTGGTAGTAACATTACCAATTCAATTCAGTATTCAAGGGCTGTCTGACCAACAGCCAGCTGCTTTTCTACACTCATTCTGTGAAGAGCGCTATTGCTTCACAGTAACTTGTGACTAAACGTGTGAACGGCCAAATGCCTGTCTAAGTCTATGTCCACATTAATTACGGATACATCTGAAAATGGCAATTTTGTTTTTGAAACTCTCTGTCCACACTGCAGCAATTACGAGTAAACTTATTGTCTCCTTTGAAGGAAAGCAATGTGAAGGTTGTACAAATTAACATATATCTTTAATAATGTTATCAAAGTGATAACATGGAAAAAAGTACTGCAGGTTTAAGCATTTGCAATTCCAAACATTAGTAACTGCTACAAATTATTATACAAATCTACAAAGGTGAGGCTGTATAACAGAAAAGGAGGAGATGAAAGCGTTTCGCCAGATGCGGAACACTGTGAAAAATACACTTTCTGTGTCAAAATAAAAACTGCAGGTGAATGTGATGCGTTAAAATAAAAGCTCCACCTTGCTCATTCACAGAATTTTTTTAATTAAAAAATAAATGAAGGTAAATAATGCTTTTTATTAAGCTACTATATACTGAATATAAAAGATAAATGTGCATATCAATGAAAATGATCAGATCACATTTCTCCCTTAATCTAATGAAAATCTGTGAGGAAACATTACTTTATTATTTTTAAATAGATTTTTATTTAATGCCTTTAATAAATGGAATATACTTTGCTAAATTGGATTGATGGTTTGGATAAATCACTTTCGAGTCATTTCAGAGCAAATACATAATTACACTGTGTAACAAATTATTTATTTATTTTTTATTTTTTTGGGGTTCCTGGGTAGTAAGTGTTATTTCCTATTTGCTTATGCCTCAAAAGTATAGAAAATGGCTATTATTCCCCACAAACTTTGCTTTTGTGACCAGGATAGTGATATTTTGAAATTTAACCATTTTCCAGAACATTCCAGATAGATTCAGTGCTGCGTAAACTTGGAGTAACTTCTAGAACTTTCTAGAACTTTCCAGTAATATAAATAGCAGTATAAATACAGGGGCCTTAAGCCCACCAGTTCAGTTTAGTTCCAGCTGCCTAAGTGGATACATATCTGCATTTTTCTGAGATGGCATCAAGAGGCTGCAAGCATCTGGCAGATGCATTTTGCTAAGTCTGCGGCCAATTTATCAAAACGAGAGCGAAAAAGTACTCCGTGGAAGCATCTGCTAAGATGTGTGAGGCCTACAAGGCATATTTCGGCATGCCTGTCGGGGATCAAGACAAACCCTGGGCACCTCATTTCACCTGCGAGCACTGCAAAAAAACTCTGGAAGGTAAGATGGACTTCTATGTTGCTCGGAATTCTATGTTATAAAATGTGTTAATTTTTAAAATTGTAAAAGTTTGTAATTTTAAAATGTTTTTTTGGGATGCCTTTGGGACAGCAGGGACACCAAGGCGCACTACCACAGGCAGGACTGGCCACAGCGGATCGAGTTGTCTGTGGGGAGGAACAACGTCAAGTGGGAGCCACTGGTGGACCCCTGGAAGGTGCTGATGCCACCACTGCACATCAAATTGGGCCTTATGAAACAGCTTGTCAGAGCTCTAGATAAGGTGTCGGCAGCCTTCAAGTACCAGTTTGTTAGCTCTCATGTGGATGCACTGAGCAGGCTAGATACTGAGCCATGGGGAGCAGAAAAGAACTGTCAAAAGACCTGCGTAACAAGGTAATGGAACTTTATAAAGATGGAAAAGGATATAAAAAGACATCCAAAGCCTTGAAAATGCCAGTCAGTACTGTTCAATCACTTATTAAGAAGTGGAAAATTCAGGGATCTCTTGATACCAAGCCAAGGTCAGGTAGACCAAGAAAGATTTCAGCCACAACTGCCAGAAGAATTGTTCGGGATACAAAGAAAAACACACAGGTAGCCTCAGGAGAAATACAGGTTGCTCTGGAAAAATATGGTGTGGTTGTTTCAAGGAGCACAATATGAAAATACTTGAATAAAAATGAGCTGCATGGTTGAGTTGCCAGAAAGAATTTTACTGCGCCAATGCCACAAAAAAGCCCGGTTACAATATGCCCGACAACACCTTGACACGCCTCACAGCTTCTGGCACACTGTAATTTGGAGTGACGAGACCAAAATAGAGCTTTATTGTCACAACCATATGCGCTATGTTTGGAGAGGGGTCAACAAGGCCTATAGTGAAAAGAATACCATAACCACTGTGAAGTATGGTGAATGGTGAAAATTGATGGCAAGATGAATGCAGCATGTTATCAGAAAATACTGGCAGACAATTTGCATTCTTCTGCACGAAAGCTGCGCATGGGACGCTCTTGGACTTTCCAGCATGACAATGACCCTAAGCACAAGGCGAAGTTGACCCTCCAATGGTTACAGCAGAATAAGGTGAAGGTTCTGGAGTGGCCATCACAGTCTCCTGACCTTAATATCATCAAGCCACTCTGGGGAGATCTCAAAATGTGGTTCATGCAAGACGACCAAAGACTTCGCATGACCTGGAGGCATTTTGCCAAGACGAATGGGCAGCTATACCACCTGCAAGAATTTGGGGCCTCATAGACAACTATTACAAAATACTGTACGCTGTCATTGATGCTAAAGGGGGCAATACACAGTATTAAGAACTAAGGGTATGCAGACTTTTGAACAGGGGTCATTTCATATTTTTCTTTGTTGTCATGTTTTGTTTTATGATTGTACCATTCTGTTATAACCTACAGTTGAATATGAATCCCATAAGAAATAAAAGAAATGTGTTTTGCCTGCTCACTCATTTCTTTAAATATGGTACATATATTTTCAATTCTCCAAGGGTATGCAAACTTTTGAGCACAACTGTATATACAGTATATATATAAATAATAAAAAAATTATATTTATTTGGGATGTCCCAATAACGATACTTGTATCGGAATCGGGTCCGATACTGCGCTCATGTACTTGCTTGTACACATAAAAATATTCCGATATCAAAAACAGATACATCTGACGTACGAATGTCATTCCACGAACATTCAGTGCACAAAAAAAAAAAAAATCACGCCATGTCAGTGTGATTATTAAACCGTAAAGACTGCGATTTAATGAGATATTGTTGTGCAGACATAAAAACACAGAGTGCTCATTCCTTTTAGAGATCATTGACTGATACACGGAAAACACCATCATGAGCATCACGCATTCTCTGTTTGTAATAGATGACAGCGAACAAAGAGCTAATTCACTTTTTAGTGTGAGGCACACACAGACTATATATTAATTTAATTAAACAGCAGCCTTTTGCCAGTTTATTAATCTCTTTGAGTCACATAGCGACTGGCTTTTCTGGATTGAAAAACTACACAGAAAACTTCCAAATAAATTTTTTATGGAAAAACATAAGACGGAAATAGATCACTATTGTATAGTCATGGAAAATTGACTGTAATATACTACTGCTACTACTACTAATAAATAAATCAATAGTAATAGTATTATATTTAAGCAATATCTCACATCTGTGATGCTCCTTAATGCAGCACTTTATTTTACAAAAATAAGTCCAATGTTGTATTTTGGATTGTGCTGCGGTTTTGTATAAAATCGCTTCATTTGGTAAAAAATGATACAATATTATGTTGAAAATTAAATGTTACATTTTCATTTAATTAAAGTTTTAATGGATTAATTTATTTAAACACTATTTTGATAAAATTGAAATAAACTGTTGATATGGAAAAAAACTAAAGAAAAAACAAACAAACAGGTATCGTACTCGGTATCGGCGAGTACCAAAACGAAGCATCCGTACTCCTACTCACTCTCAAAAAAATGGTATTGGGACATTCCTAATATTTATAATAAAACTGTGTGGTATTAATTATTTTTGTTGATTTTCTCTACTGTATGTATACATGCGTCTGATGGATGCCTCACTTTGGTTGTGTCGCGTCTTATTGATTTTCAGAGTCTCTTGCCATAAATGCCACATATTTAGAACATTGTGTCAAATGTAGTTTTAAATTTTTAAAAAGGCATCTCGTGTCCCCTGCATTCTGTTTGTGCTCTGTGAGGCTTGAGTTAGTGTGGATTGCTGTTGCCTGTACAACCAGTGTGTACAGCTGGAGTTGTGCTGACTGACCCCTGCTGACTGCTACTCGAAAAACAACAAAAGTGGTACTTCAAGCATGAATGCTCCGATAGTATTACAGTTTCTTATTAGGAAATGAATACATAGTCAGGAGGCATTATTAATTTAATTAAATATTTTAACATGTTATTTTTTAAAGAATTAATCACACTAATGTCTTAGAGCCATAATTACAACATGGAAAAAATGATAACTTCACCTTTCAGTCAATGTCAACTGTGGCAATCCAAAAATAGGATATGCATTAAAATAACAGATCTGTGCATTACACCATATCTCAACAACCAGATGTATTGCAATAAAGCAACACACAATAGAGGGTATTTATTTTATGTTAATCAGAGCTTTTGTCCTCACCAGCCACGGCAAGCAACAGGACATTTGCTTCACCTTTAGTGGATTTATTTTCAAAAATGGACCAAAAATGCGCTGAAAAGAGAAAGAAAAATATCTCCAGCATTTGTTTGGAAGCATCTCACATGAAGTCATGATGGGAGAGCAATGCAAATAAACAAGTTTAGTTGTGGCTTAGGGAACATTGGTATGCCACCAAAACAAATGTGTTCTGCAGCTCAAGGCAGATTTACGGGGCTTTATCTAATATTAGAATCAGGATCTGAGACGGCCTGCATACAGTAAAGACAAGGCACACACTGATGAGATAAATCATTTGACTAGCAGACAGAGGGGCAAACAATCTTTCCCATCATTTACCAGGTGGACTCATTACCGTACTGACAGTTTCATAGAGAAAGCCTCATATAAGTCATCATCTATTGTCTACATATAATGTAGAATCTCCAGTAATTCAAAACATATGCTGTGGGGTGCACTTAAGTTTCCTACTTGATAAAGACCTTGTGTGCAAAACACTCATTTTTGACATAACTCGTACACCTTGTACAACTTCATTCAGTTTCACCTATAATATAATCATGAAGATATATGTACTTGAGTTCATAGATATTAGTGCAAGGATCGCAATGTCATCCTTAACCTGTCAGGATAAATAGAGGACCCAGATGCAGGTAACAGTTCAAATGTTATTTAATGAATAGTTGAGTGGTAAACACAGCAGGCGAAAAACAGCAAGAGAAGTCCAATGGCGAAGATGATGATTATGACGAAGCTTGGCAGGCAATGACTGCAGTGAGGTGGGATGATGAAGGCAGAGAAGACCAAATGCAGAGAGTACTGAGAGAGATATTAGACTGGAGCACAGGAAAACAGGTAAAGGTAAATCCAACTAAAAAAAAAACAAGGAAAAACAGTGAGCATGAGAGAGAGAACAAAAAAAGCACAGCACACGAGAACAATCCGACAAACACAACTCACACAAAGGGCTGCTTATATAGGGGAAAGGAGATAGCGTGCAGGTGTCGCGTTAATCAGGCAGCGTCTGTGAATAAGCGTTACTGAGCAAAGCCGGCGTATAATTAATGCCACACACGCAACAACACCAAAGACACACAAAACAAACCAGGGCTGAATCCTCTCATGACATAACCTTAATGAACTCCATTCATAACAGTGAACAATTAGGATTTTACAGAATTAACAACTACATACTTTATTTATATTATCTGAAAGAAATGTGAGTTGTGCTTGTCATTGCTCTGCAGATGCTGAGGTTTAAACTATGTTGTTATGGGGTTGCTAGGGTGTTCTAGTTGGTTTCTAGGGTGTTGCTAGTAGGGGTGTAAATATTTGCTCAGACGACGATTCGATTAGATTACGATTATTTACCTTACGATTACGATGCATCATGAAATCTGAAATTTGGCCACGATTTGATTCAATTAGTTTCAATTCGATTATATTGGAATGATTCTTGCTATTTTCCAAAATGTGATGGAAGCACAAATGTAACAGTTTTCACAACATACAACATAGTGAGAATACTCAGACATCAGGTTTTACATTCACAGCACATTTATTTTCAAGTGCTCTGGGTTTTAACCAAAGTAGAACCAGAATAACAATGTTTGAATTGAGGATCCACTGTTGAACTCTAAAACAAAAATGCAATGCAAAGTAAAATTACTCCACTTCAGACATTAATGCTTTATAATATGAGCACATAAAGCTCATATTTTGGCAAGTTCTTTGTACTTACCATACAGTGTCAAACAACGGCAAAGTGCAAAGGTGACAATACACCAGTAAACAAGAACAAAAATACCCACAGGGCTGCCAGTGAGAACAACATTCAGAAACTCAAAATAGCAAGTCTATAAACAGTAACAGGTCTTTCCAACTTCTTAAAATGTGGCTTATCATTTGGAACCAGATCAAGGGAGTTGTCATTCAAAGCTAAGTGTCGACACAATGCCTTTGTTTCTTTCCCAGGTTTGATTTCAGAAAAACTAACTGATCCATGTGCTCTGGAGTGAGAGTACTTCTTTGTGCATTAACAATGTCTCCAGCAATACTGAAGACACATTCTTCTGGCACACTAGCACCTGATATACACAAATAGCGTTTTGCTAAAGTGGAGAGCAAGGGGAACTCGAATTCATACCTTTTCCACCATTCCAAACAGTCACCATTCAATAGGAGAGAATTTTTCTCTTGATACTTTTTGAACTTGTTGTAGCAATGTCTTTGGAAGTCTTAACAGTCTCTGAGGTTAATTGGAAGAACTCATCACCAGATAGGTCATCTAGCACCTTGGATTTCTTTCTTGGAACAGGAGCATCGTCTGGCTCTTCGGAAATAAAACATACAATGATTGTAACTTTGAATTATGCTATGAGCAGGGTAAATGATAAAAAACATAATAATAATAATAATAATAATATTTTTAGAATTAAAACATATTTTTCCAAGTTTTTTGCTACTAGAAAACCACACACCCATTTAAAAAAAACTAAACTGAATACTAACCTGTCAGGCCACTTTGTGACACCTGTGATTGAGAGGTGGAGTGGGCACAGGCTTCAGCAGATGTGGAGTGGGCACAGGCTTCAGCAGTTGTGGAGTGGGCACAGGCATCAGCAGATGTGGATGGGTCACAGGCTTCAGCAGTTGTGGAGTGGGCACAGGCTTCAGCAGTTGTGGTGTGGGCACAGGCTTCAGCAGGTGTGGAGTGGGCACAGGCTTCAGCAGTTGTGGTGTGGGCACAGGCTTCAGCAGATGTGGAGTGGGCACAGGCTTCAGCAGATGTGGATGGGGCACAGGCTTCAGCAGAAGTAGATGGGGCACAGGCTTCAGCAGATGTGGAGTGGGCACAGGCTTCAGCAGATGTGGATGGGTCACAGGCTTCAGCAGTTGTGGAGTGGGCACAGGCGTCAGCAGATGTGGATGGGTCACAGGCTTCAGCAGTTGTGGAGTGGGCACAGGCTTCAGCAGTTGTGGTGTGGGCACAGGCTTCAGCAGGTGTGGAGTGGGCACAGGCTTCAGCAGTTGTGGTGTGGGCACAGGCTTCAGCAGATGTGGAGTGGGCACAGGCTTCAGCAGATGTGGATGGGGCACAGGCTTCAGCAGAAGTAGATGGGGCACAGGCTTCAGCAGATGTGGAGTGGGCACAGGCTTCAGCAGATGTGGATGGGTCACAGGCTTCAGCAGTTGTGGTGTGGGCACAGGCTTCAGCAGGTGTGGAGTGGGCACAGGCTTCAGCAGTTGTGGTGTGGGCACAGGCTTCAGCAGATGTGGAGTGGGCACAGGCTTCAGCAGATGTGGATGGGGCACAGGCTTCAGCAGAAGTAGATGGGGCACAGGCTTCAGCAGATGTGGAGTGGGCACAGGCTTCAGCAGATGTGGATGGGTCACAGGCTTCAGCAGTTGTGGAGTGGGCACAGGCGTCAGCAGATGTGGATGGGTCACAGGCTTCAGCAGTTGTGGTGTGGGCACAGGTTTCAGCAGTTGTGGAGTGGGCACAGGCTTCAGCAGTTGTGGTGTGGGCACAGGCTTCAGCAGATGTGGAGTGGGCACAGGCTTCAGCAGATGTGGATGGGGCACAGGCTTCAGCAGATGTAGTTGGGGCACAGGCTTCAGCAGATGTGGAGTGGGCACAGGCTTCAGCAGATGTGGATGGGGCACAGGCTTCAGCAGTCATCTAATATATAATGTTATTGAATATTAAATATATTTCAATACAAGTTTATTAAGATTATGTTTCCAGTGATGTTTCACTATCTTTCCTGACAGGCCAACATAAATTAACAATTTATCACATTAAAATGTTAGCATCTACTTACTTTTCTCTCTCTAAGACCAGCTGCCTCTGATGACACAGTCTCGTAGGTCAGGGTCCTCTCTTCTTGACTCAAAAAGGGCAACTTCTTAAAGCGAGGGTCAAGGGCTGAAGCAACACGAAGTACATCGTCATAGCGGTCCTTTAGGTCTTTTACCATTATTGACTTCATCTCGGCGATGAGAGGAGACTCACCATGCATTTTCTGCTTCACCTTTAAAACGTCTGCTGCCCTTGTGCTTCGATGAAAAAACAAAACAATTCTCCTTACTTTGCCAAGCAGATGTTGGGCCCTGTTACACATCAAAGCTTTCTGGGTGGCAAGATTTAAAGTGTGGGCGAAACACCTTACATGGGGGGAAAGTCCTGCTTCCACAGCTGCCACTGTCATGTTTCTTGCATTGTCAGTTACAAGTGCAGTGTCTTTGTCTTGAATACGCCACTCGCGTCATGCATCCTTTAAAAACTCACCTATATTCTTCCCAGTGTGTGCATCATGGTCCAGTCAGGCAAAATATGGTGTGATGTTATTGTGATGTAGCCTTCAGATGAGCAAGATGTCCAGCCGTCTGTAGTTAAAGCAACACTTTCAGCACTCCCCAAAGACTGACTAACGTGCACCTTTACCTCATCATACAATGCTGGAATGCAAGTCTGGCTAAAATATGGTCTGCTTGGCAGCTGATACCTCAGTTCCAACACTTGCATCAGTTTGCCATATCCGTCATTCTCCACCACACTATAAGGCCGAAGGTCTTTGCATTTGATTGTTGCAATTGCAGCAGTCACTACCAAAGCCCGCTTAGCACTGTTTGGTCATTTTTGCCGAAAAATAGAAAAAGACAATGTTGAAGTAGATGTAACGTCCTTAGAAGTTTGCTGACTGCATGCCTCATGCCTTCCCTTGTGTTCCCCTTGTACTTAATTTCTGTTCGGCATATTTTGCATATTGCAACCGTTTTTGTCCAGAGTGCTGCCCTTCTTTCTAAATCCAAAAAGTTTCCAAACATCCGATTTCGCATGAGGAGGGATCAGTAAAATTTTTCCTGACTAAAAGTAGAGCTGGATGCCATGACCTGCATTTTCACCTCTTCACCCTCACTCGCACTGTTTTTTCACCTGTCTGTCTGGCGCTCTCGTGACTGCTCCAGAAATTGAATGGGGATTGGAATTTGTGGATTGTGTAAACTTAAAATATGTTAAAAATTGTATTTTGGCAAAGAAAATGAATGTGTTATGCATATAGCATTATTTATTATGTGTAATAATTGATAAAAATACAAATCATCTATTTAAAAAAAAAATAATCGATGCATTGAATTTTTTGCATCAGATCGATGCATCAGTGCACTGTGACTGATATTCTCTGATATTCTTTCGTCTCTACATATGGCTCGTCCTTACTTCAATGTAAGTCTATGTTTTTTTTTATTTTTTTTATTTTATTTACCTTTTTTTAATCTGTTTGCCAGGAGGAAATTATCACTCTGATTGATAATAACAGAACTATGCTGAACAAGCCACATGATTTAAGGTGCAATTTATGTCATTTAACAAAAATAATTCCTTTGTGGGACAATGTATAATACTTTTTGGGGTTTGTTCAAATGCCTTACCCTGCATATGAGCAATAATTATAGTGACGCTTGCCTTTAAAAGAACTACTAATAATTAACTGCAATAGTAATATTACTAACAAACTGTGTTTACGAGCAGTTCCACAAATATTTACATGTTAAATGCGTGTTTTTCATTATTACTTGATGCTTTTGCAATTACTTAACATGAAAACGCTGCAGTGTGACCCATATTTTTCTGCATGCTTAAATGTATACTCTATTGCAACTGAATTATTCAGGACTAATTAGATGATCTCAACGACATTTTCATAAATGTTTTAGTGAGTATCCTCAGCGGGACCTGTAATCTAACTTTTCGTCTTTCAAGTTTCAATAACAGGAATTTCTACTGCTCAGATTCGACCAGTTATAAAATGAGTTTTATTAAATACAGAAGTCTGTGAAGTAGCTGCTCTGGTGAGGTGCTCAAACATGCAAATGTAATTTCAATGACAAATGCAAATCCAAACCCATTATGAAACCCATCAAGAATAAGATTACTGAGAAGAAAAGAAAATGGCCTATATGCTGGATGCTTGAAAATGAACAATGATTACAATGCCAAAAATTACTTTGCAAATATGTCTGTTAATTAACTTTATGTGTGTTTTTACAATTACAGTTAAGATTAAAAAAATGGTCATAATTTTTTTTTTTTGAGTAATTACTAAAGACAATGACAAACCAGAGTGCCATCAATTATTGGGCTCTTTAAAGGAGTATTCTACATTAATACAAGTTAAGCTTTATCAACAGCATCTGTGGCATGATGTTGAGTAAACCAAGTAATTTAGACTCATATCTTAATGTGTAAAAAAAAAAGAAAAGCATGGGACAAGCATAAAACAGATACCCCATGGACTTCTATAGTAAGTGCATTTCAGAACATGCTTTTATTTTTTTATTATTTATTTTTTATTTTTTTACAAACTGAGGGATAAGACAAAATTTTGGGGCCAAATAGTGATTGCACACTGTTGGTTAGATCTTCTAGCAGAACTGTGTCATGTGACTGTTGCAGATTTTAAAAGAGTGGCTGCAGAATTCCTTTGTGTTTTCCTGAAAAAAAGTGTTTAAATTGAGAGCTCCAGATGGAAGGTTTCTCAGTCAGTGTTATAGCTGCTATGGAACAGAACTCTAGTAAAGCTACGCTTCACATGCAGTTTTACAATAGCAGCTGTTTCGAGACACCTCTACATTTTCCCTAACTGTCATGGAAAAGGAGATTGTGTTTCACTGGTGCATGGGATAATAGGCCTAATTCACTTTTCATACATCAGCTATGTTCCAAAGCCTTGTGAGATGCCTACATAGGCAGCATTGTAAGTGAACAGCTACCCCCTTTATGTGAAGGTTGTTCCAAAAGCAGGAAGCATGAATATCCTGCCGTCTAAGACAGGTTCTGTTAATCAAATTCCAAGCTATTGTCGCATATATGCTTTACCGAGAAGCCAATCCCTGAATGCATTGTAATGAGCTCAGTGAAAAAAAGGACGTCCCATATTTTTGCCTAAATTAATATTTCACCACCCTATTGTCCCGTATTAAGGCAGCGAAACACTTGAGGAGGTCACCCCCCCCCCAGAGGTGAAAAACGTGGCGGAACGCTGTAAACGTCCCACGTTGAGGGTGTTGTGTACCATATTGAAGCCTCAAAAATGCTTGTGGGTCCCCCCACACTCCTTTCGGTCTGACACTGAAATGCCCCGTATTGAAGCGCTTAAAATCAAAATTGGCAAACCTTGACCAAAGGGTCACCATCAAACATTTCTCCATCCGTTTGGGGTGGGGAGGGATGTTACTTTTGAGCGTTTCGCCAAAATACGCCTGAATTGGACGGTGAAACATCCTGTATTGTCCATGCTCAAGGGGGACACCACCCCCAGCCCCGGTCGAATGATGAAATGCTTGCACGGAATCTTAACAGAAACGTCCCGTATTGAAGCGCTCAAAATGCTCAGGTGCCCCATATTCGTGTGCCGGAAGATTGGCAACTCTACACCCAGAGGTCCCCATTGAGCATTTCTATGTCTGTTTGAGGGTGGGTAGTGAGGGGGTATGTCCCATTTGAGAATTTTGCCGCTTAAATATGGAACAATAGGCCTGTGGGACATCTGAATTTCGGCCAAAAACGGGACGTCGCAGCTAATACGGGACTTACAAGTTGGCAGCCTTTCATGAGTCAGACGGCGAAACATCCTGCATTGTCCATGCTCAGAGGGGACACAATCCCCACGCCTGGTTGGACAACGAAATGCTCAGAGGGGATCCTAACGGAGACATCCCGTATTGAAGCACTCAAAATGCTCATGCATCCCATATTCTTGTAATGTAAAATTGGTAACCCTAGACCCAGGGGTCCCCCTTGAGCATTTATCCATCCTTTTGGGGATGGGGTAGGATGTCCCCCTTAAGTGTTTTGCCTGTTTAATACAGGACAGTTGGCAATCCTAAACTCTATTGAAATCAATTGTGAGTCGAGTCTCCCGTGCACTTCACACAAAGAGTAGTTGCTGCCTTGTATTATAAACGAGGTTCCATTTCAGTTAGGATGTTGCCTGAGAAGGCAGCCACCTATAAAGCAGTAAACAGCAAGGCAGCTTACCAGATTTTAGAACAGAGCCTTAGTGCTACCTTCTTCCTTTAGTGTGAAAGTACATTTCCATTCAACTGCCTTCTGTGATATAAAGCAAAGATGACAATGTCAGAAACGCCACAGCTTTAAAACGCATCAGTGTTTTTGCTTGGAGTTGGAACTGGCAGGATTTGAAAGATACCATTAGTATTTGTCATATGTATGGCTTCTGCAAGCAGTGAAGTAAGTGTGAGCGGATGTGTTTCTCAATCCCGCCCCTCCTTTTCCGAGTTGCAGCTCTTAACTTCATATGTGAGCTATAAGCAAGCTGCTCTTATTCAGCGATCGTGTAAAAAAAGCTCATGACAGCTACTTTAGCCCCACCTCAAACCGTTTCAGCAATGGCAGCCCTTCGAGACAGTAAAATGCTTCAGATCAAAAGTGTTCACCCCTCGACAGGCGCCAGACTGTCTGACACTGGCCCAAATTGATTCTTAATCGGGTTTGTATGGACTTTTAACCCCTCGGCTGGCTGGCTTCGCGGGAGAGTTGACTCCTGTAGCGTCTCTGGTACGGTAAACATGTTAACACAATCTCAAGTCACTACATGTGACACAAACATGCCATTATTAAAACAATACGATAAGCCCTTGGCTGTACGTTCCAGAATAATGGCATGATATAAAGCTTTGTTCCTTTGTAATTGTAGCTGAGTCGCTAATTTGTACTTAACACTGCTGGGTGGCTCCATGAAAACTGAGTTACGAGGCCATTAAGATGCTTGAGGGCGTTATGATCATGTTTGGGCATTATATTTAAAAGGACCATTTTAATGCATTTATCTGAAATGTATTTACCATAAAACTATTGTATTACAACTGTCAACCTTTTCGAGACCTCTTTGATTCAACTTACATTAAAACCATTTACCTTAAATAAAAATGGTGTAAATATTCATTTCAGTTTAAAACAGGGGACTTTAAACTTTTTTACATTGCAAAGCCAGTAAATTAAAAATTTGTAATGAGTCATATACATTTTAATATGGGAAGGAAAATGAACATTTAGCTGAACTTTAGCCTCTCAACTTCAGCATTGGTTGAAGTTAACTTAAAACTATATTTTTGTTAATGCATATTTTAATATTTTCATAAAATTATTTTGAGATCAAACAATAATTAGTGGATGCCCTGTTGAAAAACCCCAGATTAAAACACAAAAGTGAGAGCTTTAAATGTTACATTACCCATTTTTAATGATGTGATCATGTGAAGTTACTTTCCATAATTCCTACTTCCTGCAACAAAACGCCCACGTCGCCAGTGTTTCTAGTTGACTTGTTCTCTGTACGCACGCTCATAATTACATATCCAGAAGGCACAGTTATGTAAAGCAGAGCTGAAATCAGGATCCATAAGATGGTTCATCAGTCTGGCACAGTTAGTGTAATATGGCTGCTGTTTTAGAGTGAGCGTCATTATTCATGTCTGGTGGAGGCAGTCAGTTTCTCAAACTCTGTGGCTAAATGTCTTTAAGGGAGTCTTGTCTTTTCTGACAGTTATAAATCATCCGTTATAAATCTGCTTTGGAGACTTGGAGACTGAATCTGTTTTTCAGAAGACCTAATATGGAAGAATTCGTTTATTTTATTTTTTGGAGACACACACTTGAGCAGATCAATACAAATTGGGTATCAGTCGCGCACATGATTGGTTCAGTTAGTGAAGTATGTGATTGTTATTCAAGTGTTCAAAACACATTAAAGGAATAGTACACCAGAAATAGAAATCTTGTCATGATTCACTCACCTTTATACCATTGCTAAGCTGTAAGACATGATATGTTTAGTAGAATTTTCACGCTACCCTTTTCCATACAATGAGGTGAATGACCAGTGTTGGGTAAATTACTTAAAAAGTAATCCACTAGAAATTACCAATTACTTCTCTTAAATTGTAATCAGGTTGCTGACTTTACTGATTACTTCATCGAAAAGCAATCAGATTACTTATTAATTTCAAATTACTTTCAAAAAAACTTTTCGCAGAAAAGTTTTTTTCTCGCTCAACAAATCCAAAATAATATATTAAACGTATTTCTATATTTTATTATATTACTATATTTCCTCCTTGTTTAACATCACATGCAAGTAATACGCTCGGTACATGTGTCTCTCCCTTAGGTCGGTTTCACATATCCTCCATGAGTGGGGTGTGAGCAGTGCATTTTAGTTTCACCGCCCATGTTAACAGATTACACCCTTCACATTGCGAGCATGAGTTGTGAGGTGACACATCCCAGAAGTGTCCCAGATGCGGCAGTGAGCGGATAGTTTCAGCGCCAAGCCTATTTTTGCCTTTGCGATTCACGCTGAACTCAGCGGTTCTGGGTGCAGAAGAAAACTAAAATAATCAGGAGATTTTAGAAAAGACGCGAAAGCAAATAAACTTTATTTAAACCGAACCTACTATACACTACAATTTATTGGTCTGCATACAAACAAACACAAAATAACTAAAGGAAAGAATTAAAGGTGCACTCAGTAACTTTTTTGTTAGTGTCATTTGGACTAACAGTGACACCTAGCAGCATGGATGCAGCACCATTCAGAATCAATCGTTTTCAGTCACAGATGCCATTGTATAAATTCACTATTCACATTTAGACATGATTACTTTAATCAGTGAGTGAAAGTGTCCAATAACAGGATGGTTACTGAGATCAAGCAAGTAGTGTTCGGCTGGTCACGTGATCCTAACATGGCAGCCTCCATGTGTGGACCCTCTCCATGCAGGTTTAAGCAGCTTTTATAAAGTTACTGATATGACTACAGTCCTCATCTTGAGTGAGTATTCAGGATTTTATACATATGTTTCAAAATTACAATTTCTTTTGGAGTAAATCTTTTTTAATGAGGAAAAAATTACTGAGTGCAACATTTAATAATTTAAATGTTTTGCTTTATATAGAGAGAGACAGATTAGAAGAGATGGACCACTGGTATTAAAATGAATTGGGGGATTTGGAACAGATGTTGAAAGGAAGTCCCGCTGTACAGGTAAAAGAGCCAATCGCCTTTTAGATACAGACATCACCTGTCAGTCAGCTAAAGAACACACATGCACATTAGCTGAACCAGCCTGATAAAAAGTGTTGTTGTTGTTTTGTTTTTTTTTGTGCGTGATTTCAGCTAAAGAGGCACAATTTATAATACTACTGTTGTCAGATTTTACTGCTGATTTTAAATATGTTCTTTGATCGTAATCCTGACCAACCGTTTTGGAAATTTCAGTCTTTCTTCATTCAAGTAGATAGGAGCTGTACTTTTATGCTGCTTGTTTACAAAGAAAAGAGCGTTCCAAAGATGATAGCAGAGAGTTTACGCTGATAAACAAGTATACGTGACTGCACACCATTGCCGTAGGAAACTAGAAAAGCAACACAGCCAATGTGAAAGCCCAAACGCGATGCGTTGCTCACGCCCCGATCACGGAGTATGTGTGAATCTTGCGCTACAATGACTCAATAAGAGTCGCACGCCCGTCAGCTTCCACAGAAACACAAACAAGTGACTGAATACATTGCGGCAAGTTTGAATATGCAGAAGATATGCGGCTGAGATAAGAAAGCTACGGTGAATACTGATTTAAATTTTGGTCCATTCCTCGCACAATGCTATCGTTTAGTTTCAGAAGACTTGATTTATACTTCACAAGTCGTATTAACTGCTTTTATGGTAGGTTTATGGTGCTTTTTTTTTTTTAAGCTTGACAGCCTCAGTCCCCATTCACTTTCATTGTATGGAAAAGAGATGTGTGAACATTCTGCAAACTTTTCCTGTTGTGTTCTACATAGGATAGATAGTCTTATAGATTTGGAATGACATTAGGATGATGTCATAATTTTCATCTGTAGGTAAACGGACACTTAAATCTAAATTATTTGACAATGAATATTGATTTTTTAGTTATTGGCTTTGATAAACTAGTTAAACATGAAGTATGTCATTTGTGTGACACTAGCTCCACCGAACAGAATAAAACAATGTTTTCAAAACAGCTTTCTGAATACGCCCCATGTTCTCTGTTGTTCAAACAGTCAGATAGTCCCGCCACTCACACCATTGGTTGAGTTACGTTGATGGGGGTGGGTCTTAGCGGGTCTCTCAAAACAAACAGAACATTTTATAATGCCACAGAGACACAGTGCTTACAGTTTTTGGGAAAATTTACCTATGAATGGCTTACCTATTGTTGTCTCTGCATATTAAGGCCCAGATATACTTCATACGAAACAGCTTCTCTGGGCTAACTTTTAGGAAAACTTCTAACCGGCTGCTAAATACCTTCTTGCTGCCATTGGTCCACGTCATCGGTAGGTGTGACCTGAAGCTCCACCTACTACTTTGTTTAAGTTTTTTTTTAGTTTAGCTAATTAGTCTACAAAAAGAATCAAATCTACTCAAATACTCATAAGTGCACATTCACACATGTGCCATCTGCAGTGAAAGCCATTCACACATCTGCCCAAAGTAAAATATGCCTCTCTTATCATCATTCTTTTGTCTGTATTTTTCCATTATTACTCTTTTATACACCCATCTTTGCAGTTGTATCAGTATCATCATAAATTACAATAACAGAGTATAAAGGCCTTTTCACACCAAACGCGACGCTATTATGAGAGGTGAATCACTGAAAAATGCCCTTTCCCATAGAAAGCTAAACGAATGTTCGCCGTTAGCACATTCAAACCTTTACAATAGGTGGTGCTAATCGACAAGCAATTTTACACTGGTATGGTAGGTAAGGCTCTTGGAACAATATTAATTATATGCCACTGTCATGCATACTGTATATACTTGTGTTAAGTGCATTTGTTGAAAATCACTGCGTAATGCACACTCATAGTGGCTGTTAAAACAAATGTTTAATTGTAGCTTATTGCCATGTACGTACATCTACTTGTGTTATATTTGCTCAAAACCCTGCATGTGGAATTTAAATGCTCCAAGAGTGCAAGCAATAAAACACAGATCTCACCCAACGAAACCCATCTTCAGACTATTAAAAATAGCACAGCAATAAAAAAGATTTTTTTGGGGTATTTCAAAGGCACACAGAGTGCACCACAAGTAACAGCAATTGTATTAACAGTATTAATATTAGGCAAAGAAAAACACTTATGATCCGTAAAGTTGTTTAGGAAAAAAGTGATACAAAGACAAGATGCCGCAATATATATTAAAGATATAGAGAACTCACGTAAGATTAAATGCAAAAGCAAATCATATATTGAATTATGTAGACAATAATATGAAGACAATCCACATAAGATCAGATAATTTTTTTAAAAAGGGGATGCAAGGCAGTGATGCAGCAATATCATTGTCAATATCTTGTCAATAATAGCAATATCAATATCTTAACATCATGATGTTAAGAGAACCCATTTGCAAATTTTCCTTCCAGTTTTTAAGGCATTTCATGCAAATTAAATACACACTTGATTTCTTCCTCGAGTTACTTCAGCATTTAATGTCAGTGGTGAACATCTTTCTGTGCTTTAGCGCCATCAGTTGCTCTGGTACTGGTAACTGCAATGGCTTCTGACACGTGATCTAAAGCTTATATATTATTGGTAAGGGCTTTCGACACACTCACTGTAAAAGAAGCCTCGCTTTGTTTGATTCGGCGTGAATGTTCGCTCCAGGTGAGAGTGGCTAATTAGGAATTCATTATTTCGGTTCAAAATGTTGATCGCGGCGAGAAATCATACCGAACATTTTTGCGTTTGGTGTGCAAAGCCCTTAATTTGTGCATATTATGACTGCGTGTAGCGCAGTGGCGGATTTAGACATGGGTGACGTGGGCAGTTGCCCAGGGCGGCATCTTGCGGGGGGGCAGCACGAGGCACACACACAGACCCCCCCCCCCCCCCACCCCATCAACAACTTTGGTGGCGTGTTGAAGCGGGTTTCGCCCAGGGTGCCATACAAGCTAGAACTGGTGTAGCGTGTTAGCATATTAGCATCATATATTCAGAATCTAAACAAGACAAATTAAACATTTTCTACTGCATATACATTACTTTAAATCATCATTGAGTGGTTAAAACAGTTTATTTTACTGACCTCATGTGAATTCTACTCTATAGAATGAAGCATAAAGTCATTGATAACACATTTTACTGTCACGTTAGTTAAGGTTTACATGCGGCGTCTTCATATTTAAATGTAAACGCCTCCCACAGCGGTGTGGCGGGTGTCTGAACGTTCACAAACAGTATACCGTTGCTCAGCTATTTAGAACTTCTTTTGACCCCTGAACGAAGAACGCAGAAGAACTTCTCCGGAAGTATATAGGGGCTTTTAAGATGGGATAGAAGAAAGTATTTTAACACTGAAAAAGTTACATCAGCTTTAAAAACTGAAAAAGCTATTTAAATTGTGATTTTGATAGTTTGCTTTGAATGCAAACACATGCTAGTGTAGCGGTTTTATTGTCCATCAGAATGTTTTAGATCCTTGTCATCCATTCAGAGAGTGGGAACGTCTTACCACCCTCTTGTTAAAGTTTTTAAACATTTCTTGCATGCACCCTAACCCACAATATCATACAGACGATAGCTGGCTGAAAAATTAGAGAGGTTTGAGCAGCAGCAGGGACTGTCTGTGCTAGATTAAAAATCACATACAGCATTTGTCTGGTCTCAATTTCAGAGACGCAGTTCAAACGCAGTCACTTATGTATGCTTCCTTTTTATAGGGACAATTTCAAAAAGCCCACTTTACCTGAACAGACAACTAAATACAGCCTGATCTCATGACAATTACGTGACAACATTTTTGATTAATTATATTATATGGTTCATTACATGTCTCATGGCAGTTCCGAGGTGAAATGTCCACTGTGTGTACATTATACTAAGGGCATTGCTAGGTGGTTGCTTACTGGTCCTAGTCAAAAGAGCCCATACCTAAGACTTTTTGATAATCTAGTCTCTAGATATGGCTCAGGTCCCTCCTTCAATGTAACCCCTTTAAGTATCATTCATGTCCATAGCACAAACGGTGCAAGTTACACACTGAAGTTTAATACTGAGTATCATGGGTTTGTTCAAATCTCTAACACTCCATATGAGCAATAGTAACAGTGATGTTTGCCTTAGCAAGCACCACCAATGATTCACAGGACAGAAAAAAATGAAATAATGAGATGATCATATAAATGTTGTGCCTATAAGCGAAAAGGAACGGATCATTAGTGGCGGTACGGTTTCAAATTGTTTTGTTTCTTTGTTGTGGGCTCACTTTTATGAATGTCTCTTTCTCTGTGTAAACCACACTGTGGCAGAACTCTCAGTTGATTTAACAGCAGCGCTGCTTTGCTCAATGCACCATTACCATTTCAATTTGACTATAGTTGCTTTAACTTGCCATAAATAAGAGAAAACAAAGATTCTCAGAGAACAGCAACCCATCCCTTACATATGTGACTCAGACCTACAGTGAAAGAGCTCGACTGAGAGAACGAGCACACACAAGAAAGTAGTACAATTTTATCTCTCTCTGCAGGAGTACAGAGCTGCAGTCGAGCAGCAGGCCATGCTGTAAAACAGCGAGGCCATCAGCAGGTCCCCTGGGTGGTCCTCTCTCACATGAAGCAAGGGTGGGTCGTGATCGCACATGCCCAAGAAGCCATCGCCGTCACAGCCTCTCTATTCTTGGTTGGAGCTAAAAAAAGAAAAGCCAGGAACGGTGTGCTGTAAAGTCATGGTGGTCTCACTCTGCCACCCCCAGGTACAGCCCCAGGATGTTGTGGGATGAAATATAAGCTGCTTTAAAATGATTGACAATGTTTTGTCGCACCAATTTTTTTCAGCTCACATTCTTTGACCTTAAAAATGCTGTTAGTAACTTGTAGTTTTGACTTTAGAAGATTTGATTTTAGGTGTTCCCTCACTAGGTGTCTTCTTCTGTGTCAGTGGTTTTATGATCATAGTATAAATAAGAAACAGTATTGTCTTTCTCAGTAGTTCTTAACTGGCTTTGCTTCAGGACAAAGATTCTACACTGGACACAGCACCAAAATTGTTAACCATACAGAAGTACACAAAAATGTCCTTCAAATCAAACATTAATCTTTATTGATATTACTATAAGCTGCATAGGCCAACACGATCTCATGAGTATTTGTATGGTTCTAGCACATGTGCAGGAAAGTTTTTAACATACCTCTCTATTGCAACATCCAACCAGAAAATCAATGTTGTGGTGGTGATCTTGCGTTTGTTTCTTGTGTTTGTTCTTCTTCTTCTCTTTCATGGCGGTTGGCAAAACAAGCTTAACGTGCCTTACCGTCTCCTACTAAATGGTCGTGACATTGCTCGAAAGAGCTTTGAGGTGTTCAGCTCTGGCCTGATAAAATTCTATGGTTATATCGGCCCTTAGCGGTTTAGAGCTGCTAATGACTAATCCATGTGGTAACTGCAGTGGTACTAAGCCTATTCTGGTTGAGTACCTACTGTACAATATTGACGTACTGACAGCATCTAAAATGTAATAATTTTGCATAGAACTACTTTAGAGACGTGCAAATGTTTATGAATCCTTTTTGAATCCATGAATATTGAATTAATCGGTTGTTTTTAATGCATTTATAATAAATGACATTGATTAAATGTTCCATGCTATCACATGTATTTAACACAGTTAATGCATTTACATTATTTGGCATTATAATGTTTAAATTCTGTTCTGTATTATTTCTGATACCATATTCAACTCTTTCAAAATGTTTGTATCACAATGGCCAAGACTAAAGCGAATTAAAAAAATATATATATATATTGTTAAAAAAAGTGGTTATATTTAGGAGTGAGGTTAAGGGATCTAAAATATCTATAAAGCAGTAAAAATGTAACTATACAAATATATTTAGAATATAACAGATTCATAAATACATTTTTGTGTTTCTAAAGCTGTAGCTATGAAAAAAAAAAAAATAATAATTGTAGATGCAGTCAATACGTCCATATTGTAAGTTTCAACGTCTATCCGAATGTACAAAAACGTAGAGTACGTTTAAATGTTACATATGAATACTGAATAATGAGATCAGACTGGATATGCAAAAAATCAAGTCACTTGATTTTGATGGTTTCATGCTCTCAGCAGCTAAAATGTCACTGCATTGTGGTTAGCACAAACAATGTTTATAATATATTTTACCTTGCGCAGTTTTGTTCAATCTTTTCAAGGATGAGGGCATGTCAGGCAACCTGTCCATGTTGACAAATCTGCTGAATTTGGCTAACTTGTGACAAATTAATTAGCACCAATATAAAGTGAGTTTTATTGGAGGAACAGCCAACCACAACAACAAAATATATGGAAAGAGTTTTCTCCTGCTTCATAAAAGTCTATTTATTTAGCTATTCTAACTATGCCCAATTATATGGTTAGTTGCATTAAATTATTAGCAGCTATTTTCTTTACAAAATACTGTTGTAACTGCAGTCATGAGAAATGTTTTGTAAGACAAACATCAGTATTACAATTGGTCATAATTAAAGTTAGGGATTTGGACAAACAACCATGTCTCTTAGGATTAAGTTTTGATATCCCACACAATTTGTGCTGCGGATGTGAATGATCAAATTATGCAGCTTGTTGAGGATAGGTGTCCTCTTTTAAGCGATCAGACTTTTCACCTGACAGAAAATAATGCGAACAAACAAATCCCATAGACTGAAGGAGGTAGTCAAACCATATCTAGTGACCAGAATGTCATAGGATGGACTGTTTTAATTGGGTCATTAAATAAGCAACCACGATGTTACCACCCAGGACATTCTAGCAACTGCATAGCAATGTCATGGCATTGTGGTGGCAAGTTTTACACAGGAAAGCACCAGTCACATTCTTTTCAGAAAATGTAAAAATCTAGTTTTTAGTTCTACGATATTTTGGTGGAAACTATGGTTACCATTGCACATTTTGTTAGGGAAGGTTGTTTGAAACACAGAATGTGTAACTAATTTGATTTCCCACGTTAAAAGACTCAACCAATGCAGAACATGACCTAACATTGTTCACAATGGTCCATTAGAACTGTTTTGATGAATAAACTGACATTAGATGAGTGATTTCATAATGAAAGCCAGTGACTAAAAAACTCTTGCCAAACAACAGTTTACTTTCTGTTGAATGAGAACAAAAGCATTGACAATGAACATTTGTACAGATTGAGAAAGAATCATGCCATTCTGTGACAAGCTTGCTGCCAGACCGTGTCTTATCAGGAATCTGGTCCGTTATGAATCAGTTGTGCAATGTGTACACAGCAGTGTTTGGTCTGCTTGTGCGACAGAGGAGCCGCTGCTGTTAACAGATAGGAAACAATCATCAGCCCTCTCTAAACAACAAAGCCATGCCTTGTACATTGTTTTGTTATGAATTCTTCTCTGTGATATATGATAAGTGAACAAGGACATGTAACTGCCAAATGATTTATGATTTCAAGCTTTTTTGTCTGGAGACTGAGGATAAGTATAACATTTTTAAATACTAGAAATCTAAACTGTAGAGTTGAGGTGCGTCCCAAACCGCACACTTCTGCACTACGTCATTTTGAAGTGTAAGTAGTGCGAGTAGTATGTTTACACTGAAAATGCAAAAAAAAAAAAAAAAAAAAAAGAAGAAGAAGAAAAAAAAAGAAGTGTACTACAAGTACCCAGATGATGCACTTATTCAACCATCAAAACAGAGTGTGGAATGTTGGACGATTTATGCACGCGGCTTGCCATACATACCAGAAGTGACGGAGTTACCGGCAGCAATGGTAATCTGGCAAAACAATTGTAAATAATGGAGAATATGTTAAATGCTTTACCATCATACCGTGCTGTGTGAATATGTATATTATTGAGATATAAGTGTTCAACTGAGGGTGGATAGCGCGCTAAATCTAGCAGCAACACAATGCTTGGGTTTGAAACGTCACTTCCGTCAGCTGTTAAACGGCGAATGCTTCCGTGTAGTAAAAAAACGTTTGTGTTCCATTTGGGATGATAATACACTTTGAAAATTCATACACTACATGGCATAGTACATTTGTAAGTGCATAGTGTATTGAGTGTTGTTTGGGACACAGCTAAGATCTCCCTACACTCTCAAACTACTTATATATTTGTAAATATCTGAATATTTTGCAAAAACTTTTTTTTTCCATAAAATATTGTTTGATCTTGAAGGTTAATACTTTTTAGTGTGAGAGTTGTCTGTATTTTAGTAAGTATGTAAGTATATTTTTTATATTCTTAAATTATTCACCTGTTGCCCAAATTTATGGCCTAGTTTTAACATGAAAAATTAAAATAAAATAAAAAATAAAAATTGCATAATATAGAGCAACTAAAAAAACTTTCTGTCTCTAGTTCTGTCTTCAGTAATGGTTAAATCAGGAAAAACGGGCCTGAAACTGTCTAACTCTTTCTTGACTAAACTAAAATCCTCCTGTATAGATGTTAGGAGATATTAGACAGAATGTACAAGTTTGAAACAGAGTGACTGAATGAACACATGTACTTTCATTTTTGGGTGAACTATTTCTTTAACCATGAAATATACAAATCTTGTACTTTTACAAGTCCAGCAGAGAATGAAAGCAGAACTACAACATAACCAGACAGACATCCCGAGAGTTGTTTTATGTGAAGCACTCTAAGACACTAATCAAACAAGATTTTTGGACTTCAAATTCCCATTGAAATGCACTGAAGTGAAGAAGTCTTCATAATAAAAAGTAAAAATGAAAAGTAAGCTTTGATTCTCCACTTGCCACAAATCAGTATTTCTATACAGCATCTATGAGCTTGATAATATGCAGTTACTGTATCTTTTTCTGCAAGGTTTGGGTGCAGATAGAGTGATTCACTTTATGACTTTATAATTTCTGTTCCTTTTTACCTCTTGTTTGGGTGTTCATGTCGGTATGCATATTTAAAATTAGAATGATATTATTTGTGTAAAAACTGTTTTTCTAACAGCTTAGCGTTAATCTGAATAAGGTACAAACACCAATAGAAGATTGACCCTTTGCTACAGTAAGTTCTACCCCTTTGGTTACTTTTGCTCACTTAGACGTGCAAGAACATCCCAAAAATAGTAAAAACTGAATGGATATTATTCTTAGGTGGGCAGGAATGAAGTGTGAAATTGTAAGGCAATTATCTGCCGTTTATCTTTAAAAAAATTGTTCAGTTATGCAGTAACATGATTAAAAACGGCAGAGACTGCAAATCAGAATGACAGCAAATCAGTGAAAGGAGAAAAGACTCATTTGACAGATATTACAACTGATAAAATTACTGTAAGTGAACAAACCTGTTCCTAATATTTCTAAAACATACTATGGTCCAGTGAACTCTTTAGTTACTGTCAACTCTACTATAAACTAAATCAAGTTAACGACATAAATTAATTCACATTAACTTATTAGCATTAAATTACCTTGCAGTAAATGTATGTGTCCTTACTGAATATATATGTTCATTTGATAATAAGGGTCACAGCATGCATATCTCAATATTTATTTGAAGATTTGGAAAGGGGTAAAATACCATGTGAGTACATTGTGTCGTTATTCGAAGTGCCCCGGCAGCAAAATTGTACCTTATTTTGGGATTTCTATAAAGAAAAACAACTTCACGAATGCTTCTGTGTTTTGTATTTTTGTTATTAAAGTGTGTCAAAACAAACAGTAACTGTTAGTATTCAGTACAGAAATCTGATATATGTATATTTATGAACATATACCTGTATATAAAATTATAATTGAGCATATTGCATATTCAAATTCCACTAGTATTTTGGATAATATATGTTCCCTTTCAAATTGATATCTTCGACCCTGCATCATTAGCTGCTGTGGGAGCTTCTCGCAGTGGTGGTGAGCTTGAAACTCTATACCATCACTGTAATTTGATTGGCTGGTGATGCTTGGTGCTCCACTCGTCATCGTGGGCAAATAAGCTACAGCCCAGCAGCACACAATCAGAATTTTCCTCTTTCAGGGTTGTGTAGACATCTCTCATGCTCTGGAACCATAAACCAAAGCTTCGATGTTCTAATTTGCACCTGGTAAGAGAGTGATCCTCTTTCTTCTCCATGTGTGCTCCAGCAAAGAAAAGCGTATCCTTAAAACACTTCTGTGTTGCAAGTTTGTTTACATTGTGCTTCTGTTAACTGTGTTAAACAAGCTAAAAGAGCACCATTTGATAAAACAAGCCTTTTTAAAGACGATAATGTGTTGCAAGTGTTTTCCACCTTGTGAGCGATATACAGTATTCCTATGTCCAGCGGACATGAGCACTGTCTTTTATGCTTTAGCCAAGTTCACACTGAAGCAGCAATCATGGGGTCAGATTGCGTTCATTGTGAACGCATTAAGCTTTGGAGCTGCGTTTGCAGCTTTTTTTTTTTTTTTTTGAGAAAGTTGAAGCTGGTCCACCTTCATACAGCTTCCCTCCTTCTGTGCCTCCCAATGGAACACATGAAGGAGGAGCATCCAACTTGTTGGGTAAAGCCTACACTTCGGCAGGTCAGACTGGTGCAGCTCTGCACACCATGGCGATGTTGCAGGCTTACCAGGCAGATCTGCTGAAGGACTTAGATAAGAACGGGCCACCAAGAGTACTGCCCAGACCATCTGCCCACATCTATGGGTAGCCTTGTGTCCATTGCGTGCTATATCTGGCTCAATTTGTCATATCTGAGTGAAAAGGACAAGGCTGTCTTGCTTGATGCCCTTGTGTGTCAGCAAGGCCTCTTTGGTGATGCTATTGATGTTTTCACTGAGAGGTTTCAATTGGCCAAGAAGCAATCGCTGGCCTACAGACAGCTCTGTAGCCCAGCTGGTTCACTCGCTCTGTTCCTCGGGGCAGCACCCAGCCAAACAGAGTGCTACCAGCACTAACCTTGTTCCTTTCCGAGGGGTGTCAGATCCACCGGTGAGGAAGCAACCCCAGCAGTTTGGACGCAAGTGGAAGGTGCTGCTTCCCGGACCTCATTCCAGCAGTAAAGTTCTTTCTGGGTGGGCCTAGCATTCCTGATGGTTTGGCACTTACGAAGTGGGGTCATATGCACATGACTAGTCCACTCCGGCTCCGAAGAAGGCTCAGAACTCTTCTCTGTGTCCATGCAAAAAAATCTCTCACTCTCCTTATGGTTATCTAGCTGGGTGTTAAACAGAGTCCAAAGAGAATATGTGCTTCAGTTCACGAGGCGACCACCTTGCTTCAATGGCATCCTCTCCTCCACCCTACAGGTGCAGGATGCGCCAATTCTGTGCTCAGATGTACACAATCTCCTAGCCAAAGATGCGATAGGTGAAAAACAGAAAGGCTTTTACAGATGTTAATTTCTGATCACCTAAAAGTGCGGTGGGTTGTGAACCATACTGGACTTGAGACCATTGAATCAGACACTCAGGAGGTCTCTGTTCAAGATGGTGACTCAGGGACATATCCTGTCTCATCTTTGGACTGGTTTGTATCAATTGACCTGAAAGATATATATTTTCATGTACAGATTACCCCTCGACACAGGCTGTTCTTGAGATTTGCCTTCCAGGAGACTACATTCCAGTTCAAGGTCCTACCCTTTGGGTTATCCCTGGCTCCTTGCACATTAATGAAATGTGTCATTGCGATACTTGCTCCACTAAAACTTAGGGGCATCCTTGAAAATTGGCTACTGCTACCTCAATCAGAGGCACAGGCACACGAGCAAAGGGATCTGTTGCTCGTGCATTTGGAGCAGATGGGCCTCAAGGTCAATTGGACAAAGAGCCGACTGACATGGTCGACATGGTTACCGTCGCCTACCAGTGACACAACGTTTTTTAACCATGCTAGCCATTTGGAGGATAACCGATTTTTATCTGAAAGGTGTCACACTTGCCAAGATGGGCAGAGTTGCAAAAAAAGAGAAAAAAAAAATGAATGTGTCCAACACAGGCTGGGGAGCCCTGTGCGACAAACGTCCGGCATTTGGCACCTGGACAGGTGCACAAACTGCGTTGCACATAAATCGCCTGAAACTGCTAGCAGTCCTCTTGGCTCTGAAAGCCTTTCAATCAGATGTGCAAGGGTCTTACGTTCTGATCCATTCGGACAACACAGCAGTTGTGGCATATAAAAATCGCCAAAGAGGAGTGTGGTCATGGCTAATGCTGAACCTAGCAGACCAAATTATCCTCTGGAGTGAATCATGTCTTCTGTTGATACGTGCAATGCATGTTCTCGGCTACCTGAACAGTAGATAAGATTTACTCTTTTGTCAGGGTGTCAGGGTGTCAGGAGATGGACCTGTTTGCCTCCCCGGACACCATGCATTGTCGCCTCTGGTACTCCATGACACAAGCTCCACTAGGCTTGGATGCCTTAGCTCACAGTGGCCCCTGGTTTGCTTACTACATCAAGTATTGTGCAAGATATAGGAAGACAAGGAAACAATTATATTAGTTGAGCCGAAATGGCCCAACAACCACTGGTTCTCAAAGGTGGTAGAGCTGTTGGATGCTCCACCCTGGGAAATTCCTTTGAGGAGGACTCTGTTCTCACAAAATTGAGGCACAAACTGGCATCCTCAGCCAGAGCTGTGGATACTGCATGTCTGGCCTCTGAATGGCGCTCGTCTGGCACAATAGTGCTGTGGCAACTGGTGCTAGGTACCATACAACAGGCCAGAGACCCCTCAACAAGGTGGCTGTATGCCTTAACATTGTGACTTTTTGGCGATTGGTGTTCCTCCCATGGTGAGGACCCTTTGCAAGGCATACAATGTCCCATGGGTTTTAAAGCTCATACCACCAGGAGTATGGTTTCCTCCTGTTATGGGCAAAGGGTGTGTCACTAGAACACATATGTCTGGCTGCAGTTTGGGCTTCCCCTAACACCTTTGCCAGGTTTTATAACCTGCTTGTATCTTCCCTCTCCTCCCAGATTTTTACAGAAGCAGAGGGTTAATTATCCAATGATCACTGACTAGTTGATTTGTTTTGTTGTATTGTGTGTTAGATCTAAAACTGTATAAATCAAAAGTCTGTAAAACTCTTTTCCCACTAAGGTGGATGAGAATATGCAAACAATGTTTCACTACCCTGTTGGCTAGTGTCATTGTACCAAAGCCCTTTGCCAGGCAATTGCCCTGCTCCCCAAAAATCCTTCTCACTAAGTGTAAAGATTTGTTGGGATATTGACCACTACCTGGTATGGCTTGTGTCTTTGTCTTGGCATCGAGCCATATGGTTTATTGTTCCTCCAGTTTCCTTCCTATTTTTGAATATGAAGGGGTGGTTATAGCAGTGCCTTTTACTACCCTATTGGCTAGTGGGCATTGCCCTATCCGTAGCATGCTGTTATGGTATACAGCACTACACGCTGGTCTCAACACCCATTTTCAAATGTTTTCAATTTGAAGCAAAGTGTTTCTCCACAAACGTTTGTATTTAATTATCACATTATTACTGCTTGCACTTACTTAAAGGAATAATTCATGCAAAAATTTCAATTCTGTCATCATTTATTCACACTCATGCCATCCCAGATGTGTATGACTTACTTTCTTCTGTAGAACACAAATTAAGAAAGAATATCTCAGTTCTGCAGGTCCATACAATGCAAGTGAATGGGTGCCAAAATTTGTATGGTCCAAAAAGCACATAAAGGTAGCATAAAAGTAATCCATAAGACTCCAGTGGTTAAATCCATATCTTCAGAAGTGAAGATTTGATAGGTGTGGGTATGAAACAGATCAATATTTAAGCCAGTTTTTGCTAGAAATTCTTCTCCCTGTCTTGTAGGGGGTGTATGCATGAAGAATGTGAATCACCAAAAACACAAGAAGAATGTGAAATTGAAAATTAAAGTGGAGATCAACTGAGCAGGGAGGAGAATTTATGTAAAAATTTACAAATGTTTATGTGTTTCTCACCCACACCAATCAGATCGCTTCTGAAGGTATTGATTTAACCACTGGAGTCATATTGATTACTTTTATGTGGACCTATGTGATTTGTAGAGCTTCAAAATTTTATGGACCTACAGAGCTGAGATATTCTTCTAAAAATCTTCATTTGTGTTCTGCTGAAGAAAGAAAGTCATACACATCTGAGATGACATGAGAGTGAGTAAATGATAAGAGAATTTTCATTTTTGGGTGAACTATCCCTTTTATTTGATGTTTTCCACACCAATTCTGTGAGACTCTCTCTGCTAAAATGCAGCTTTTTCTCAGACAGCTATGCCTGGCATTGTCTTTCCCTGAGGTAAAGTTTGGCTCCCCTCTTGTCTCTCTCGGAGGGAGGCAGAGAGATAGAGACAGGGAACAGAACCGAGATTACAGTTCATTATGGTTACCAAGTATACAGTTTATCTAACTACCAATACCAAATATTAGAATTTGAATATAATAGAGGCAAGTTTCATCATTTAACTTACCATCAGTTACCTATTTAATTATGGACTGAGCGTGACACCACGCACTGAATGCTCCGTTATCAAATGGAGTCTGCCAATGTGTGTGTTAATCTTTTCGTACCTGAGTTTCTCCCGTACTGACAGACCCCCCAGCATGAGTTCTTTAATGCTCGCTGTAAAAAAAAAAAAAAAAAAAAAAAACGTATACCTTACACTTCACAACAGATGCACTGGATGACAGATTAGATCACAGCAGGTGCACTGAAGTCAGATTATATCAAAAACATCGATTATAGAAAAGATGTGATTGCGAATGCGCTTGTCGGCTATGCATGCCGCCATATTGTTAACATGCAATGTAGCATGGGATTTTGAGTTCATGAAAGCATAGCAGTTTCTTAAAATCTAGCCCTTCCACTTTCCCAGCACCGGAAGTGGCTAGAATGTGTGACGGATGGAATCCGTTTGTATATTCTTTGTTTGGCGTGAGAAAACATGGCATTATCGCTGCATCAAAACAGTCACCTCTGACGGTAATGGCTTTAAACTTTTATTTAGTGATTGTTTGAACGTTTGTAACATGTCAAAATAAAGATATTGTGATGTTGAAAAGACTATTTGTGCAGCTGGTTCATTATGACAATCGATTCAGTACCTTTTTTTGCTGGTAAACAGCAGCAGGAATGCAGATCGCACCGGTTTGATCGCATGCCTCTGAACCCAGCCTAGTGTAATCACACCGGTTTGATAGCATGTGCGAAAGGGTTAATGCAAATAATTACTGGGTTTATGAATAATTATAAGACGTTGTGGGTTCTGCGCCTAAATACAATTATAGTAATTTGATTTAGTAATTTACAGTTTATACTGTAATCATTAGATAAAAAATAAATTTCCCATGATGCAATGCATATCACAGATAAATACTGTATGATTATATTTTAGTAATTTACTGGCCATTTTACAGTTATTGACCCTATAAAATACAGTAAGGGTTAACAGTGTTCATAACTCCTCTCTGAAGACATATATCTTGCACTGCAGTTTTCAGGGATTATTCAGCCAAAATCAAATTTGTTATATAATGTCTGCAATTCTAAAGACAAGAACCAGGTCAGGACATCCAATTTAGGCAGAAATCTTTCATTTCATAGCACTGATGTTTACAATACCATGTGAAGTTTTCATTCTGAGGGAAAAACTGTCTGGGAATCTAAATTGGGAGCTAGATTTGGAATAAAACATCCAAAAACTCTCTGGACCATTCTTGTTGTGCAGTTTAAGTAAGCATTTCTTTAAAATGGTGTATCAGACTTGTGAATTTTTAACTTAATTATTCAATATTAAATAAAAAACATAATGCATAACATGGAAATAGAAAGAGTAAGCTTACATTACAGTGTTAACTTGAATACAATTTTTAACCATCTTTTAAAATTTTGATTTAATCACACAGGATGAAATGTTTTAAAGTGAGACAAACCAACTAACACCAAAAAAAAAAAAAAAAGAAAAAAAACATCACATAATTCATCAAATCTGTCACTATTGCTTACTGTGATGTTAGTCCCATCAAAAATTATGACATTTCCTGGAGGATGATGGCATTAAGGAACTGGCTTTTGTTAGTTAAAGTGATATTACAAAACAATTAACAGGATGGAAAGTGATATGGTAACACTTTACATTAAGCGTTCCTTTGTTTAGGGTTAATAAAGGGGTTCATTAGTAACTAATAAGTACTTTACAAATACAGTTATAGCAACATGAGTAAAAAGGGCAAATTTCATCCAATACTTGCCAAATAGTCAGCATTTTAACTTACATGTTATACATGCTTAAAAAATACACTTATTCATAGGCCCCATTTCCATCTGGTATTAAGATGCATTTCGGGTGATCCGATCATATGTGGTCAGCCCTAAATACAGGTCTAAACAGGGTCTAAAAAGTTTTGTGATCGGAACACAGAAACCACATACGAATGTGGTCAAAAACATGTCTCCACATCGCATCTGAGGTGTAAATGCTAATCCGTCCTGAATGCATCACGGCCACAGCAAAACACCATTCCTCACCTGTCAATCAACCGCGGTGTTAAAACAAGAGCTAAAACTTTGCTGGTTATGAGAGGATTTAAAAGGAAATAACTGTCCGATCGGGAAATTAAAAAAAGTGGAGACATACACAATCACGAGAGCTTCACAGATCTTCTTTGGTGTGTCTGATATCAACACAGATGTCGAGCACGAACACCTTTAATACAGGTAATCTGCTAAAAAATTGATAATTCTGCTTGACATGTTGCTTTTGTGCTTAGATTAAATTTCAACCGCATCTGGGAGAAAGAGCGCGCCATTTTTTATTTTTTTTGTGCTTTCTTTGTCTATTTTAACTTTGTTGTGCTTCAGTATCATGCAGTAACACAATGACATAGTGATTGATGTATGTTGTCATGAAACAGAGACCCTCCCCTCCAATTCCAAACACAAGTGGTCACAGGAGACTCATTTAAACGACCAGGTATAAACAGCCATGTGTCTCACCTGACCACAAGTGATCGGATCACCCGAAACGCATCGTAATACCAAGTGAAAATGGGGCCATACTTATTTTAATCAAAACCATAAAATGCACTAATTTATGATTTATGTTACAATGTAGAAAAATAGATAATTGAAGTGAGATTAAAAGGAGAGATTATGTTATTTTGCAGCTGTCTGCTTTGTGTTTATATTCATTACTGTAATATCTTGACTTGTGTTGTCACTTTCCTTGTCACAGTGATGTCAAAAGAATGGTGCTGCTTTGAGTGCTGTCCCAACTTAACTAAAGTCCTCTGCAAAAGCACTTTTCAGGTCTTTATCCTCATTCACAGCATATATCATATAATAAAGCCTCATGACCATTTAACCATACTGAACTTTATGTACATTGGATTCTAATGTTGGCAACTCCTAATAAGTGCTTCATACATGTCCAAAATCCATTGAGGTTCATTTTCATAGGTTACTAATGTTGAATAAGTGTTATTAAGCATTTATAAAATGTGAGGTAAAATGGCTCACTTTTTGGCAGGTATTGCATGTTGTTATAACCGCATATAAAAAAATTATATTGCTTTTGCAAATAAATTATTAGTCAATAATGAACCCATTTATGAATGTAAAGCATTATGAGTGATGTTGAGAACATTGGAAAAATTACAGATCTATTACCAATTTAAACAATATTCAAATGAAAAAAATAAATAAATAAAAAACATTTTAAAACAATCTGATAAGAGAACAGGGAAAATATAGAAATATCTGGAATCTTTCTTGATAAATTGCCAGTTTTTTATTTTAGAAATGGCGTAAAAAAGTTTTAAAATTATTGAAAATTCACTCCTTTGTTAACTGAACATAGTGTTAAAATAAAACTCATATACAGTGATAAGAAAAAAGTATGTGAACCCTTTGGAATTACCTGCATTTATATATAAATGTATCTTAAAATCTGGTTTGATCTTCATCTAAGTTACAATAATGAACAAACACAATCTGTTTCAACTAATAACACACAAATTATTGTATTGTTCTTGTACATACTGAATACATCATTCAAACATTCACAGTGTAGGCTGAAAAAAGTATGGGAACCCCTAGGCTAATGACGTCAACAAAAGCATCCAATTTATGATGCGAGACTGGAGGTGTGGGTTAGATATACTTTGACTTATAAAAAGCACTCAAAAGTTTTAGTTTGCTATACACAAGAAGCATCTGCTGACATGGACCATGCCTTGCAGAAAAAGAGATCTCAGAAAACCAACGATCAAGAATTGTTGCTTTGCATAAAGTGGGAAAGGGTTACAAAGTTATCTTGAAAAGCTTAGATATTCATTTTTCCACAGTTAGACAAACTGTATACAGTATAAATGGAGGCAATTTAATACTGTGGCTACTCTCCCTAGAAGTGGCCGTCCAGTCAAGATGAATCAAAGGGCACACTGCAGAATGCTCAGTGAGGTAAAAAAGAACCTTGAGTGACAGCTAAAGACTTGAAGGAATTATTGGAACTGGATGACATCTCTGTTCATAAGTCTACAACACGGAAAACATTAAACAGGCATAGTGTCTATGGCAGGACACCACGAAGGAAAATGCTGCTTTCCAACAAAAACATTGCCGCATGCCTGAATTTTGCCAAAGACCACCTTGACACTCCACAACACTACTGGGAAAATGTTTTGTGGACTGATGAATCTAAGGTTTGACATAAAAAGGGCACCACATGCCAACATAAAAACATCATTCCAAAGTTAAAGTACGGTGGAGACAGCATCATGATTTGGGGATGCTTTGCTGCTTCAAGGCCTGGACCGTTTTCCATCATCGAGGGGAAAAATAAATTCCCAATTTATCAAGATATCCTACAGGATAATATCAGGGTGTCTATGTGCAAGCTGAAGCTCAGTAAATGACAGTAAACTGGGTGATGCAGCAGGACAATGACCCTAAACATTGAAGTAAATCCACTATAGAATGGCTTCAATAAAAATAAAATCCACCTTTTGGAGTGGCCCAGTCAGAGCCCAGACCTTAACCCAATAGAGATGCTGTGGAATGACCTCAAGAGAACCGTTCACACCAGACATCCTAAGAATATGACTGAGCTGAAGCAGTTCTGTAAGGAACAATGGTCCAAAATTCCTTCTGAATGTTGTGCAGCTACCGGAAATGCTTGGTTGAGGTTATTGCTGCCAAAGGAGAATCAACCAGTTATTAAATCCAAGGGTTCACTTCCTTTTTCCACAGCACTGTGAAGGTTTATTGGGGTATGTTCAATAAAGACATGAAAGATTATAGCTGTTTGTGTGTTGTTAGCTAAAGCACATTGTATTTGTCTATACTTGTGACTTTGAAGGTGAGATCACATTTTATAACCAGTTAATGTAGAAAACCAGCTAATTCACATACTTTTTTTGCCACTGTAATTTTCATCTTTTAAAATTCTAAGGTTAATATTTTATACAATATATTAAGACAAATGTTGGGGTCATGGCAATGTTAGAATGACCCTCTCCCCTCTCAAGATATACATCATACATTCCAGTTTTCAGGTGTTATTCTGGTCAAATCAAATATGTTTTATAATGTCTGCAATTCTGAAGACAAGAACCAGGTCACAACGTATAATCTCTGTGACGATTTCATTCTGAACAAAGAAAACTTGTCTGGGAACCTCAGTTGGAAGTCAGATTTGAAATAAAACATTCCAACAGTCTCTCAACGGAAACCTGTTCACTCAGATCTTTAAATATAAACCTTACATGCTTTGCTCTTGTTCACCTGATGGTTTTATTTGGTGACTGTGGTCTCTCCCCTGCTGTATATAATTAGCCTGAGGAACATTAAACGTGCTACCGTCACGCCGTGTCATCTGGATTTAATTGCGCCCGCTACTAAGTCACTAAATCTGGGGCATGTTGAGTATCTTTTTTTTAGTTAACCAGTCTAGTCAATTAAAACAAATGAAACTGGAAATATGTAGAGAAGTAACTTTTGGATGGCAGAAGCAAAAGCATGTTGAACATCAATGTGTGCTACCGTACTACAGAAGCCGATGAGATCATGTTGAAGGGCATAATCTAATTCTATTCACTATATGGCTGTTTGAAATGGAAGATTGCATGCTGTAGTCTATACTGCATACTGCCTAGTATTTTTAAAGTGAACAAATGAAATCAAAATGGACTCTATTCGCTTTCTTAAAATATGCAGATGTACACAAATATATATGTAGTTTGAGAATGCAGGGAGACCAAGTCAATTGCATCATTTACAGTGCATAATGGGAGTGGCCGGTCGCCACAGAGCTCTTTTGGCACATTTTGTTTGCTGTGATTCTCTGATTGGTGGATTGTTTTTCTTCAGGATAATGGATAGTGTAGTTCTTCACCAGGAATTCCACTATTAAACACAATATTTTTTAAATGAAGTTAAAATAACACAGACTAGTGGCTTAGACAGAAGCAGACCATCAATTAACAACCTTAGAATTCACGGTAGGTCTGTCTTTAAAGGTTTATAAGTTATCGTCAATAACCAGTTCCTCTTTGGAGAAAATTAAAAGGACTTCTGGAACCATACTGTTGCGCTCTATTGTTTCTCTCCCTCAATGTTAATCTATGGGATTTTGTTCACTGGTTTTATAGTCCACCAGGCTAAAATCTTATCTCTTATTGTTTAGAAAAGTAATAGCATGCCTCTCCACTGCACAAACAGTGTGGGATGAGTTATTCTGCACTGAAGGTTAATTCATACTGGGGAATTCTGAGGAAGCACAACTAAAAATAGTATGAGTAGTATGGTAGTATGCTATTCTGAACATTGCCTGTTTTTCTCCTTAGTTCCTCTTAGCCCAAGCCCACCGGCGCCCTCTCTGGTCATCTGCAGCACCTCAGCTCAATCTGAATGAGAAATGAAATTCCCTTTTCAGTGTGGGTGACCCATGGATTCAGGGGCTAGTGCGTGAGGAATGCTGGCCTCTCAGTGTGTGGGATATTTCAGTTGCCACGAACATTTCCAAAACACACAGTCAATCAGCATTTAAAAGTGAAACTCGCTCTTCCTTCTCTTGCAATTTCTCCCTGAAGCGAAATATATTTGAAGAGTGAACTGCTCCCAGGTTTTATTTTGACACGTGTTGATGAATCGAAGGAAGGGCCGCTCTGTTTCCTATCAGACTGGGGCTCCTTCGAAAGAGGCATCATGCTGGGTTAATCTTAACACAAAACATCCCCCTCACCAGCTCAAAATCTTTAACTTTCTTTTGAACATAATCACACCAATGGGTGCCAGACTCAAGCATAGTGATATAAAAGCTACATAAAACAAATGTTGATCATTAATCTGTTTGACTTTATTTATTTGTTTCACATCAAAGCTAATGATTATTTCACAGGAGACAAAGCTTGTGGGAATCATCGACAATGACACATAACCCGTGAGATCATTCATATAAACATGGCTTTTTGATTTCACAGCATCCACAGCTGGAGTTGGGCTGAAGTAGATTGCAATGTTCTTGATCTGTGAGGTTCCAGTTAGGGCCCCCATGCTAAGATTAAGCCCAGGATCCTCTGGCTATTTCCCCTCTTTTCCCAATTTCAGTTGCAGAGTTCTTGGTAACCACAGAAAGGATATTGCTGCTAGAAAAATTAAGTCAAATCTTTATTATAAAATCCTTGACATCCAGAGAACTGGTCACACCATGTTTAGTTTAAACAAAGAGGTTAATTATTTTTTTAATTTCATTTTTATTCTTTACAGTCTTAAACACAGGCTACTAAATGTTGTGACATATTGCTGAACGCCAGCTGCTAAACCTTTTGAGAAAATAGTCTATTGTTGCAGGGTAACACATAGAACACCGTGAACAATATTTTGTTCTAAATCTAAATAAAGTGGTTTTATTTGTCAAAAAATATTATTTATTATGACTGAATTAACCTGTATACATAAGTCTAAAAAAAAACAATAAAACAAAAGTGGTTTTTAAAGAAATAATTCACCTAAAATTTAACATTTTGCCTGTTTTGTTGTCTTTCAGCCATATTTGGCTAAATGTTCAACATAGTCTCATTACAATTTGTAATAATCCATACATGATGGTTTAATGCACTATGAACTAATATTAACTAACAATGAACAACTGTATTTTTATTAACTAAAATCAACAAATATTAATAAATGCTGTAAAAATATATTATTCATTGTTTGTTCATGATACCTAATGCATTAACTAATGTTAATGAATGGAACCTTATTGTAAAGTGTTACCATTATGTTTAGAGTTTGGGTAAGGGGTTACACTTTATGGCTAGGTTTAGGTTTTGGTTAGGGGTTAAACTGATAAATCGTAACTGCATCGTTCGTTGGTTCCTTTAATTTTCTGTATGGGAGTAAAAGTCAGATTTTGTATACGAGCCAACTCAACTTCTTAAGATTTCGCCATCTCGTATGATTTCTAACGATTCCGCCACCTCGTATGACTTCTTGTGATTTCACTGTCTCATCTGAGTTCTTACGAATTGGCTATTTCATACGATTTCTTGCGATTTGTCATCTCGGATGATTTCTAACGATTTTGTAATCTCTCATGATTTCACCATCTCTTATGAGTTCTTACGATTTTGCCATCTCGTATGATTTCTTACGATTCCGTAATCTCTTATGATTTCACCATCTCTTATGAGTTCTTACGATTTTGCCATCTCGTATGATTTCTTGTGATTTAGTCATCTCTTATGATATCACCATCTGATTCACCATCACCACTGATTCGTTGGTTTCTATGAGAATAAAAGTCATACCTTTTCATGCAAGCCAAGTTGTACAATATCTTACGATTACTCTCCCATACAAATTATTATGAGTTATGATGACATTTTGTTGACATATTTAAATTTTTCATTACCTGAGGTAATGAAGCTGCCTAATAATTATGAACACCTTGATATAAGGCGTTAGTCACTTTAGCCACACCCTCCCTCATTACACAAATACATACCACCTGAAAATGATTGAATCCAATAAGCATTCAAGTTTATTTTGTTTGGAGTTGGAAAATGTGCATGGAAATAATAAGATCAGAATACTCACTTGCCTAATAACTGGGCATGCAGTGTACAAGTTCAATGTGTATGCAATTTGTGTTTTCACTGTATATAATGATCTGTCTAGGAAACCCCTAAAACATAATTTTTATTTTTTTTTAAGGAAAGCCAGACCACAACACAAATGCATTTAAGTGTGCCCATATCCTCTAGTTTGGGATGGTATTGGCTGTGGGGTAGAAACCATCTGATAATGTACTTGTTCCATCACAAAACACTGATGTTAGTCTTGTTCTGGTCTGAACTTGGCATGACCCTGGCCTGCCTCGCTGACAAAAGCGAGCCGGAGCAGTTGGGCAGGAGCCTCTCGGATCATAGGGGCCACATATCTTCCCCATTTCCCTGTTCCAGCATGGAATGGGACCCCTGACTCTTACTTAATCCTTCTTTAACCAGGACAGCAAAATTACAGACCACTGCACGGCAATGCCACTCAGATGCCGGAAATTACTGCAACCCGTTATGAGTTAACCAATCAATTAACAGACTGTCTGATCATTAAGTGTCTATCCAGTTAAAATGGCCAAGTGTTTGAAATTCAACACTTTTTTGTTTTTTTTTTGTTTATTTATCTGTCATGTGACATTTGTTAAACTGCATGCACATAAACTGCATTTATATGCTTATTTACCCATTAATGGTACATTTGTTTGGATTGTAGCTGTACCTAAAATGTATTCTGCTTATTTAAAGCTGAAGTGTGTATTTTATTTTTTATTAAAATAATTTCCCCTATCCCATTTATTATATAGAGGCTATATGTACTGTATAACTTATGTATTACTATAAGTAAGCCTTTATAGTATGTATTACTATAAGTAAGCCACTCGTAGGTTGATTTCCATGAAAACTATAAACAACTGTCTTCTTTGGTGATACAAAATTGCTCGTTTTTTTTTTTTTTTTTTTTTTTGAGCGGCCTTCTGTATTTTTCATTCCATAAAAATATTTCATTCTTTAAGACATAAGACCGTGTTTACATTTACCTAAGATAACTGCTTCTTCTTTTTTTTGTTTTTTTTTTGTTTTTCAGAAAACGACATTTTGAGATATAATGCAATCACAGCCGTTTTCTGTACGCCCATTAAGGGATTAAGAAAAAGCTATTTAACACACCTAAGTTTCTGTCAGAGAAAGTGGCTTATTCTGCCATATAAATCCATAACTGGCATTCTTATAGGTTTTTGAAAAGTATGCACGTATGTGCTCAAATGTGCCGGGGGAACCCCAGAGTATGACATAAGAGGGGAAACTTACTGAGCCGTATGTATATGAAGTAAAGAGAACACCAATTACACAGTACATACAAACACAGACGCCACTTTCGTGTCTTAAGCAGCTAATAAACGGCTTTCAGGCATCCATGTAAAAATGCTATTATTTGACATCCATTCAATCTCTGCTGAAATTATTACTCCACCACCTGCGTAACGTCATTAACAACAGCTCTATATTATTGAACCAACATGGTTCGAAATACGGATGTGTGACATAATTACTACGGTATTGTGAAACAGTTGTGACTAACTAGTTAAATTCTACAACAAAGCATTATACTATGATAGATAAGCAGTTAGTTATGTTGTACAGGAAACGCACGCCAGCAGACACAACAACATGAGTTTATCTGTTTTTTCTGGGAGAGTGTTTGAAAAAGCTGTTTGAAAAATATTTTTACTTTTGCAATTCTGTTTGGTGACGCTAGTAGACAAACAGTAGTCTGTAGTGTGCACTGAAGTGTGTAGTGAACTTACATGCTTCAGCTTTAAAGGTAAAGATGTATTTTTATTTTTCTAGGTCACCCCATTCAGATTTTTAATTTATTTTTATTTTTTATTCTATTTTCATTCCTTTTTCATTCTTGATTTCGGAAATTATAAAAATAATAATAATTTTAAAAAAAATGGTTGTGGAATAAATTAATCATTGGTGAAAATTATGCCTGTATGTGAAAGAAAATGCCTTTAATTAAAAAATTAGTGCACCTTTGTAAGCAAAAAAAAAAAAAAAAAATCTTGTCTGTTTCTTTCATCTACACTAGCAACTTTGAGAACTTGGCAGTGCGATACTGCTGATATTGTTGACTTTTGTATGACAAATTGCTTGCTCCTCATTTGTAAGTCGCTTTGGATAAAAGCATCTGCTAAATGACTAAATATAAATGTAAATGCACACAATATGTGCATTATTAGGTGAAAGTATATTTGTGAATTTTTTCAATGTTTAGTATAATGTGCTTACAATAGTATTTCTAATATTTTGTCAACTTTGGATTGGAGTTGTGATTGGATTATTTTTTCATGTAATATTTAATTAGGAAAACTTGATTGTTTTCAGTAATGACAGCTTTAGCGTTAAGAATGTAGAGGCTGTTTATTGACTTCACTGCAAAAATCATTATTTTACTGAGTATTTGTTACCTAGTTACAGTGGTAAACAGCTGCCACTTGTACTCATATTGATGACGTTTGGACCCAAATAAAATTGTGTGAACAGAGACCAGCAGGGTCAGTGGGAGGGGGAGGAAACTTGGGTTCAGTCCAAGCAATTGAGCCAAGTGTGAAAGCAACCTTTAAAAACACCTTCTGTTTGGCCAGATTTTGTTCGAAATTACATCACACCCATTCATTTTTCGCTGGAAGTACATTGCCACCTTTAGTGTCAGTACCTTTACTAAAAAGACCTTTAGTTGTGAAAAAGCTTCCCAAATTGCTGAGTAGCCAGTTACTACTGAAACAACAGGTCACTGAGAAACCACCAGAGCACCAAACTCTAACAAAGACCATAACAGTACTATTATTGCATCACTGGAGGAAGATTTTGTAAGTAAAAAAACGATTAGGACAGTCTACAGAGGAAATATTCAGATTAAAAGACAGGCAGCTACATTTCCTAGAAGTGGAGTCAAATATCAAGCCTCTGTCAGTGTCAGGGGTGTAACTCATTACCAAATGATTTACTCTATAGTTGTTAGCATATTGGGCAGATAGTGTCAACAGACCGGCTCATGTGTTTTCTCAGTTTTGTCTCTCATGAGAGCGATCACAGGTGTTAATGGCTTCGCCCGCATGACAGCTGCTACAGCCACACATCCTATTGAAGGAAGGCTAAAGTGTCAGAAATGTCAAAACAAAGAAACAGCCTCTTACAGGCCTCACTGAACTCAAAAGAGAGTTATCTGAGGGTGTAAAAAAACGCTGAATGCTGAATAAAGAAAAATTCACTATCTTGTTCTAATATGAGTGTGTTTTACTTTAAAGGGGAGACCGGGGTTAATTGTCACATGGGGAAGTACTATCTCAGTGAGTAAGTTTTTGGGGCAAAATTTTAGGGAGAAAATGTATATTTTCTCTAGCAGTCTATTTTGGTTCAGTGTTGGGGAGTAGTGAACTAAAAGTAGTGATGCTACTAACTTTATTTTTCAGTAGCATGACAGTAGCTCAGCTGTTGTCACCAAATAATTCCAGTAACAAGCTACATTTTCCAATGAATTGCACTGTAATGTCACAAAATGCTACTTTTGTCACACTGTATTGTGAACACATCAATGGAGTATACACAATTCATTGGAAAATGTAGCTTGTTACTGGATCTTTGATGACAACAGTTAAGCTACTGTCATGCTACTGAAAAATTAGGTTAGTAGCATCACTACTCCATTGATGTTCACAATACAGTGTGACAAAAGTAGCATTTTGTGACATTACAGTGCAATTCAGTAGTAGTAATCAAACATACTAACATAAACCGTCCTCTCTCTCATGTAGCTCTGAGAAAACCAAAACATTTAAGTAAATTGGTTCTTTTAGACAGTTCAAGTAAATTAACCGGTTTAAATAAAACAAATCAATTCCCTTATATTTAGCGTTGGGAACTCTTAGTGAGTAGGTTCTATCAGATGGTTCATGTAAATGAACTAGTAGACATAAATGATTCACTGATTCACTTGAGCCCTGCGCAGCCTTAAAGTGACTTTGCCTTCTTTTCAAGTGAAATATTTAGTGTATTGCTGCATTTATGTTCAATTTAATGATGTGACCAGGGACTAAAAACAGTTAAAAAACCGAAAACAAAAAGTCCATTTCAATTGTTCCAGAGTGAAACGTTATTTTTAAATGCTGGTAATCGGTTAATAACCAGCTAATTTTGTTCCGATAATTAGTTTTTAATTAAACCAAGTCTAAATTTGGATTTGTGCTTTGATTTTGAAGGAAACTGCTGCATCACACATTTCTTTGCCTAATTGCACGTTGTGGATGCTGCCTTCTGTGAAAAAAATTAAGAGACCATTGCAAAATTATCAGTTTCTCTGGATTTACTATTTATAGGTACTGTATGTTTTTGAGTAAAATGACACATTTTGTTTTATTCAATAAAGTACTGACAACATTTCTCCCAAATTCTGACAACATTTCTCCCAAATTCCAAATAAAAATATTGTCATAGAGCATTTAATTGCAGAAAATGACAACTGGTCAAAATAACAAAAAAGATACAGTGTTTTCAGACCTCGAATAATGCAAAGAAAACAAGTTCATATTTTTAAACAACACAATACTGATGTTTTAACTTAGGAAGTGTTCAGAAATCAATATTTGGTGGAATAACCCTGATTTTCAATCACAGCTTTCATGCGTCTTGTCATGCTCTCCACCAGTCTTTCACATTGCTGTTGGGTGAATTTATGCCACACCTGGCGCAAACATTCAAGCAGCTCGGCTTTGTTTGATGGCTTGTGGCCATCCATCTTCCTCTTGATCACATTCCAGAGGTTTTCAATGGGGTTCAGGTCTGGAGATTGGGCTGGCCATGACAGGGTATTGATCCGGTGGTCCTCTATCCATACCTTGATTGACCTGGCTGTGCGGCATGGAGCATTGTCCTGTTGGAAATAACAATCCTCAGAGTTGGGGAACATTGTCAGAGAAGAAGGAAGCAAGTTTTCTTCCAGAATAACCTTGTATGTGGCTTGATTCATGTGTCCTTCACAAAGATGAATCTGCCTGATTCCAAGAAGGGACAAACCACAAACCAGCAACAGGTGTTGGGCGCCCAAGGCTCATCGATGTGCGGGGGCAACTAAGGCTATCCCTTCTGGTCCGAACAGACAGAAGGTCTACTGTGGCACAAGTCACAGAAAATTTTAATGATGGTTACGGGAGGAATGTGTCACTACACATAGTGCATCGCACCCTGCTGCATATGGGGCTGCGTAACCGCAGATCGGTTAGAGTGCCCATGATGATCCCTGTCCACTGTTGAAAGTGTCAACAATGGGCACACGAGCGTCAGAGCAGTGGAAGAAGGTTGCCAGGTCCGATGAATCCCGTTTTCTTTTACATCACATGGCCGGCTGTGTACATGTGCGCCATTAACCTGGAGAAGTGATGGCACCAGGATGCACTGTGGTAAGACGACAAGCCGGTGAAGGGAGTGTGATGCTCTGGGCAATGTTCTGCTGGGAAACCCTGTGTTCAGCAATTCATGTGGACGTCAATTTGACATGTGCCACCTACCTAAACATCGTTGCAGATCAGATACATCCCTTCATGGCAATGGTATTCCCTGATGGCAGTGGCCTCTTTCAGCAGGATAATGCGCCCTGCCACACTGCGCACATTGTTCGGTAATGGTTTGAGGAACATGATGAAGAGTTCAAGGTGTTGCCCTGGCCTGCAAATTCCCCATCTGTTGGATGTGCTGAACCAACTAGTCTGATCCATGGCGGCTCCACCTCGTAACTTACAGGACTTGAAGGATCTGCTGCTAATGTATTCGTGCCAGATACCACAGGACACCTTCAGGGGTCTTGTAGAGTCCATGCCTCGGCAGGTCGGCTCAGTTTTGGCGGAACACAGAGGACCAACAGCATATTAGGCATTGTTGTAGTATTATAATATTGTCGTAATGTCATAATGTTTTGGCTCATCAGTGTATATTTGAAATATTTGAAATATCTTTGGGGATATATTTAATATAAAGAACAAATTTATTGAAAAGAAGTTATTTTATATAAGCTACTGTATACATTGCTTGTTATGATTTCTATGATGACAATTCCCCCACATGGCGGTGCTCCAGGCGTTTCAGGCTAAGCTCCTCAAACAGATGGATGAGCAGGGCTACGATCCAGGGGCATTCAAAGAGGCCATGAAAGTCACTGTGCAGGCCATTGGTAAATCAGTGGGAAACCTGGTGGTCCTGGATCATCACATCTGGCTGACCCTCACGGAGATGCGTGACGCAGAGAAAGTCGCTCTTCTCGATGCTCCAGTGTCTGCAGCCAGCCTATTCAGCAGCTCAGTGGAAGGGTTTGCTGAGCATTACGTCACAGCTCAGCAGCACTCGCAGGCAATGAGACACCTTTTGAGCAGTTCTTCCTCTCTAGCGGCCTGTTCCCGCTCTGCATCTGGTCAGCGCACAGCGAAGAACCCTGAAGGTCCGACAGAAGGTCTCCTGTGGCACAAATGACAGAAAATTTTAATGATGTTTACGGGAGGAATGTGTCTCTACACACAGTGCATCGCACCCTGCTGCGTATGGGGCTGCGTAGCCACAGATCGATTAGAGTGCCCATGAAAACCCCTGTCCATCATCGAAAGTGCCTACAATGTGCATGCAAGCATCGGAACTGGACCTTGGAGCAGTGGAAGAAGGTCGCCAGGTTCGATGAGTCTCGTTTTCTTTTACATCACATGGCCGGCTGTGTACGGGTGTGCCATTAACCCCACGCCTGCCACCTCAGCGCTACCTAAAGTCGTCACCGAGCTTCCAGTGAAGCCGCATAAGCCGTGGACCAAACGAAGGCAGCCGCCTCAGTGCGAGTCCCGCACTGACGGGAAAACCCTCCCGCTCAGCAAAAGCGCTCCTGAGGAGCCCCGCCCTGTGAAGCAGAATGCTGAGCCCACCGATCTTTCCAGACCCATCCCGAAGAAGGCTTGCTTAGAGACACACAGCGTTGTTTCCCTCTTCCCCACTCCTGTTTGTCGGGAACATTTGTTTTCAAATTGTTGTTCAAAATGCTGCTTATGTGTCTCATGCTCCAAAAAAAATGCAAAAAAGAATGCGGCGCTCATTGCACATGCACGAGATGCTCATACATCCTCAATAAAGGGCTTATTTCCACTTTACATCCCCCAAAACCTACATATTATGCACAACCACTTCCCAATGGTGAGTGGCGCATTATCTCATATAATGAGCGAAGCATTATGCCCTCTGTCCCATTACGTGGACGAGTGGTGAGCGCTCAAATGCATTTCCAACTGGGTCCTAAAAACGATCGAACACTGTTATACAATCCAGTTTGCACATCGGCCACCCCACTTCACTGTGTTTTGTCTTCCATGGTCCCATCCAAAGACACACTGGTGTTATGAACGGAAATCCACAACGTTCTCGCAAAGAAGGTGATAGAGGTTGTTCCAGATTATCACACCCAGAAAGCTATTTTCTCGTTCTGAAGAAAGACGGTGGGCTTCAGCCGATTTCAGATCTGAGACATTTGAACCACGCACTCGCAAATTGTTAACTCAGAAATGGATCTTACCGCACATCCACCCACAGGATTTGTTTGCGTTGATAGATCTGAAAGATGTGTACATTCATGTATAAATTATGCCACATCACAGGATGTTTTTGAGATTCGCATTCGAGGGAACTGCATATCAATTCAAAGTCCTGTCCTCCAGATTACCTCTGGTGCCTCGCACGTTCACAAAATGCATCAATGTGGCACTCGCCCCTCTGAAACTAAGCGCCGTGCGCATTTTGAACTACCTCGACAATTGGCTGTTACTGGCCCAATCAGAGGCTCTGTTGTGCCATCACAGGGACTTATTGCTCCAACATCTGAGCAGCCTGGGCCTCAATATCAACTGGGCAAAGAACACACTCTCTCCCAGCCAACAAATCTTCTTTTTGGGAGTCCGACTCGACTCAGTGAGCGAGCGGGCATATATCACGAGTGAGCGCGATCAGGCCATTCCTCTGTGTCTGTCTCAGTTCAAACTGGGGAAAACACTTCCACTGAAGTTGTTTCAAAAAGCATTGGGACTTCTGGTGGCGGCATCCACCATTGGTCCATTAGGTCTTTTAAACATGAGACCTCTTCTGTGTTGGCTCAAGCACTGTGTACCACGGCATGCCTGGCACCAGGGGCACATGCACATTGCCATATCTCGCCACTGTCTGGCTGCTCTAGCATTTTGGACAGCTCCTAACTTTTACCAGCAAGGTGTCATGTTGGGTCAGGTTTTCAGGCAAAAAGTGGTTACCACAGAGGCGAAAATGCAGGCTGGGGTGCATTGTGCAACACACGCCCGACCTTTGGCACCTGGACAGGTGCGAAGAGGAGGTGGCACATCAATTATCTGGAACTATTGTCTTCCTAGCCTTGAAGGCTTTTCATTCTGAAATAATGAATCACCACATTCTGATTCGTTTGGACAATACGACATGTGGCATACTTAAACCGCCAAGGCGGAATACATTCATTTCCAATGATGAGACTGACTCGTCGCCTCCTCTTATGGAGCGAGCGCCATCTACTCTCCGTGCGACATATGTCCCAGGCCATCTGAATTACGGAGTGGACCTGTTGTCACGCCGAGGGGTGATGCCGGGAGAATGGAGACTTCATCCCCAGACTGTCATGAGGATTTGGGAAATATTCGGCAAAGTGGAAATTGATCTGTTCGCCTCCGCAGAGAATGCTCACTGTCCCCTCTGGTACTCCACGTCCCAAGTTCTGCTATGAGTGGATGCGATGGCCCACAGATTGCCTTCGAAACACAAGTATACGTTTTCCCTTCTATGCCTCCTTCACTCTGTCATATGCAAAGTCAGAGAGCACAGGAAAACAATTCTGTTAGTTGCACCGAAATGGCCCAATCAGTCCTGGAAGTCATTCAAGGGCCCCCCATTCGAGCCTTCGGATTCTGTTGAATTGCGTGTGCTTTCTTTGAAGACAGCATTACTGCTGGCTCTGGCCTCAGTAAAACGGGTCAGCAATTTGCAAGCGCTGTTGGTTGACAGTTCTTGTCTAGAGTTTGGTCCAGAACTTTCAAAAGCCACCGTCAAACCCAGAAGGTTTTATCCACACCTTTCTGGGCTCAGGTGGTTCACCTCCAAGCCTTTTTCCCTCCACTGTTTAATTCGGATGAGGAAAAGTCATTGCATTTATTATGCCCTGTGCAAGCATTACACACATACGTTGAACGCTCCCGCCAGTTTAGACTGTCTGACCAGCTGTTTGTGTGCTATGGAGGATGCACTAAAGGAATGTCTGTCTCCATTCAAAGACTCACTCACTTGATCAAAGGTATTGCCCTTGCTTATGAGTCGCAGGGTGCGAATTGCCCAATTGGTGTGAAAGCGCACTCAACTAGGGGCATGTCCTCTTCATGGGCCTGGACGAATGGTGCGTCTTTACAAGACATATGTTTTGCAGCAGGATGGTCTTCTCAAAACACATTCGCAAGGTTTTACAACCTAGATGTGTTGTCCCTCTCTTCACAAGTCCTCTGTGTCTAGAGTGCTTGCTATTATGTTGTCCAACTTTAAACTTGAGCCCCTTATTAAGTTTAGGCTCCCTGTTATTTACAAAACCGCCTGCATACAGATCGTTGTGCATTTCCCCTAAAGTCACAAGCACTTTCAATATAATAAAACGTTCTTCCCAACTGGGCTTGTGAAGGGGTTAATTCATACTATATTATAATAGTTCATATAAGCGCTGTCCTTCTGGTTCACCTAAAGGGGAGGGGCCTCAAACACCATTGCCAATATTACAATTGGTGTTATTGTACAAGGGTTTCAACAAGGTTGTCGGAAAAGGAATTTCCCCATAGCGTCAGCTAACGCAAATATTCGTTCCCTTCATCTCAGGGAACTGAGGTTACATGTGTAACCGAGATGTTTTACTACATTAATACTGCAGATGACTTTACTATATAAGTAAAGCTATCTAAGTAATATTTAATTTTGTGTTTACTATGGTTTTACTGCAAATACAATGGTTAAACTGTGGTTACTATAGTAAAACCATGATTAATTTTCATAAGGGCATGTCACCATAATCTAATATACTGTATATCAGGTGATATTATTGACATCTGAAATCAGAATTTTTCCTGGGCAATAAAGGTGGAAATGTTCAATAGCTTTTTTGTGGTCAACACAGAAAATGACATTCATTTATACATTTACAAATAAACAATAAATATTCAGTGGAGTAAAATGTGTGACAACTAGCCCTGGTTGCCCCAAAAGTAGTGTTTCAAACAAACATGTATCATTACGGATGTCTAATTTAGCTAAATTCTCAAATTAACCAGCTAAAATAGAGCAGCAATACTTTCAATATCTTTTTTGTACTTTAACACATGCTTGCCACACTCAGCCCTGGTTTTTTATTTATTTCCATAAGTTTCTCTTTGTTTGGCAAGCTTGTGGTCTTATGCATACAAATACAAGAGGAGAGAGAGAAAGCCAGCGTGAATTTGTTTGACAGACAGTTGGGACTTGTGGCATATGGGCTTGCAGGCTGGACTCAATCCAGAGGCCTAGAAGCTACAGAAAGAGAGAGGGAGAGAGAGAGAGAGAGAGCAAAGGAGAATGTGTGTGTGTGTGTGTGCAGGAGAGAGAGAGATGGGGGCCCCTAGGCAGCCTGCCCTGTCTTTGTTTACAACAAAAAGCCATTGTTTGATGTGGCCGCAGAGCCCCTGCTTCAAACCAGGCTTCCTCTCCCACAGGATGTGCTGTGGCTAAGATGCCAGACAGAGACCGGGGACTGGAAAACTGATGTACACCAAGGAAAGCGGCGCTTAGGCCATTGGAAGCTCCACGCTCACCATGCGTTCCCTGTGCTGGAGCTGCCGCCCCCGGGATTGTTCGTCGCTGAGCCTCTGACGAAAACAAAAGCTCGATTGTTATCCAGCCAAACCTTGCTCTCGTCTTTTTCTTTGTCCATACTTAAAACGTAACCAACAGAATTAGTGCGATTTGCCAAATGTTGCCATGTAACTTACTTGTGAGTCAAGCCCTGCAGTAGTGTGTGTTGTGGTTTGGGGGGCCAGAAAGGAAGCTGACAGGCTTAGCAAGCCAAAGGCATAAATACATGCCTGCAGTAGACACTTTATATTCTCTCCGAGCAGCAATGAGTTACTCTCTAATTACCCTGAGCATTTGCTGTAAATCCCTGCATCCTGAAGTTTAACTTTTCTGAAGGGGTAAACATAATGAACCATAATGAATAATGGATGACAAAAGTAGAAACCTGGGAACTAGTCAAAATTTGGCAACAGTATAAAAAGAAAAAAGACAAAATTAAACTAAAATGGATTTATTTGTATTTGTTTTTACAAATATCAGTTAAAATCACACTCACATAAAATCTTTTTTTATTTATTTTTTTTATTTTAATGTATTATTTAATTTAATTTTTTTATTTTATTTATTATTTTATTGTAATTTATAATTTTGTTTTATCCAATCTTATCTTAGCTTTTTGTTTTATTCTAATTTATTATTTCATTGTAATGTATTATTTTATTTTGTACTTTTATTTTATTTTAATAAATACATGCCTTATCACTACAATCATTCTCTGTAAATTCTTGCATCCTAAAGTTTTATTTATCTGAAAGGGGAAAAACATAATGAAACAATGAATACTAACTGAGAGTGGGCCAAAGTAACCTGGAAACTGATCAAAAATGGGCTACTAAACCTACTCAAATTAAAACTTTAAGTGTACATGCTGCCTTAAATTAAAATCATAGTTATAATCTGCAGTGTGAAGTTCATTGCACTTTTTCGACCACATTGAATTTAATAACTGATGAACTGGATGGAAACAAAGTGGTTATAATGAAAACCTTTCAGTTCTTTATTTTATTATTTTAATACATGCATGAAGAAGACACCCTACATTTCCTCTGAGCAGTGAGTCATTCTCTGTAAATCCTTACGTCCTAAGTTTTATTTTTCTAAAAGCGGAAACACAATGAATTCATCACCGGTGTGGCTTTCACACTGAAAAGTCTTACTCAACACTTATTCTCCGTTTTCACCTTTTATTCTAATTTTCTTTTTAAGCCGGTTGCCTTCTATGGTTTTGAAAAGGCTCACCTTTCATTCTGTCTATTAGGAAATTAGTGCATTTCATTTTATATTCAGTGAAGTGCTTCTCTTTTACTACCCATCTGTCTCAATGCATCCTATTCCAAAATATTAGCCGTGTGAAATTAAAACTGTGCTGAAAGCAGGGTGATATTTAAAGCACTTTCTTATGATTCGCAAAAAAAAAAAAATAAAAAAAAAAATATATATATATATATATATATATATATATATATATATATATATATATATATATATATCACTTCTCTTCTGTGAAAGTGATTTGAAGGCTATTCTGAGCGGTTTTATGTTTCAAAAACCTGAAAAAAGAGGCTAAACTGTATGTAAATGTACCATGTGCTTTGAATAATTTCTTTGGCACCATCTTAAGAAAAATTCAGAGACAGCGCCTGTTTCAGAAAAGTTTTCTACCTCTCAAAATTAAATAAATAAATACATAAATTGAGTCATTTTAATGAAGACCACATTGACAGTCTTTTGAAGTTTTTTTTCTCTCACATCAATCAATACATGAGGTAACCAAATGTTTGGCTGAACTGACAGAACTGCGTCTCTGTGGATAGAAGACTGAATATTCCTATCAAATATTAAACAATTTACAAATAAACAAGACATATTTCCTAAAATTTTTCTGGATCTCAACTCACCCATAAAAGACAAGACACAGACTGAAAAATAAATAAATTAAATCTGTAGAACCAGTTGGAACCAGCAGAATTTTCTATTTACTGTGGTGAAATCAGCTCAAAATCTTTTTGTGGATTTGATTTGATTTAATTTGATTCCACCAGAGTGTAAATATTAATTGCTACAGTTCTATTTAATTGTAAGTCCAATATATAGCATAATTGACTATTTACTGTAATGAAACTAGCTCAAAATATTTTGGGAGATTTAATTTAATTTAATTTAATTTAATTTAATTTAATTATTTTATTCAACCAGAGTGTAATAATTTATTGGCAGAGTTATACTGAATTCCAATATATAGTTAACAAAAATCAAATCTCAGTTTGCTAGTGAAACTGTATCTTCACAGAGTTGCACAGTGAGGAAAGAGCTCTGGAATGTATGGAATGTTAAAAAAAAATGAGAGAAACAAATATTCATTTTTTTTAAAACAAATTTTTAACTGCAGTTTTATTTTTCTATTTTGCATAGTATTTCTCTTTTGCAGATCCTTATGAGTTCTATTTGAAATGCCACAGATTTTCATCAGAATTCCGCATGCATGCATTCTATTTGGGTTTGCTTATTAGCACCAGCTGCACAGCCACAAAGCTGTAACTACAGCCAGTATGCAGGGATAATCTCAGCCTTTCAGAAAGCCTGCGACAAGGAGCTGGATTTGGGGGGTGGGAATGGAAGGGGGTTGGGTAAAAATGTGGTTGGAAGCATTGCTCAAATCCCTCCAACCCTCATCTGCCCTCTGGTGTCAAACTCACATGAATTACGGCCCCTTAAACTCAGGAAACTGCCTTTCCACATGCTCTTTGGCCAACTGCATGCAGTTTGCATAGCCACTTAAGAATCCGTTACTTTGCATATTTTTTTCTTTTATCTTGCATAGAGAAGGGCTGGAACGCTGGAGCAATGAAACTACACAGCGCTAGGGCAGATGGGGGTTTTGTGTTTTGTCCAAGGGCACAATGGTGGTGGTCAGAGGAAGAGCCCAAAGCAGGATCTCAACCAGCAACATCTTGGTCAAGGTGATGGTCTCTTACCATTCAGCCAGATGCCTCTATTTTTTGTGTCCAATTCTGTCTTTATGAGGTCTATTTTGTGTTGTGTGCTGAATAAGGCTCTGTGATACAGCTAAATATTATTAGGGCTGTTAATCGATTAAATTTTTTATACTAAACTAATAACATGACATGCCTATTACTTAATTGAATTAATCGCACATATCAGAGAAAGGCCCCCCAAAAATTACATAGTTCAAGTAATAATTCAAATAAGAATTAATATAATAATTCAGATATTCAAATTGAAATATATTGCATTATTGTGGTAGATGAGTAAACATCCTGGTTACTTTCGTAACCTCCGTTATCTGATGAAGGGAACGAGACGTTGTGTCGATTTAGTGACACTAGGGGTCACTCTTGGGAGCGCCAAACACCTCTGCTTTTTTTGAAAAAAGGCCAATGAGAATTGGCGAGTGGAATTTGCATGCCACTCCCCCAGACATACGAGTATAAAAGGAGCTGGTATGTAACCACTCATTCAGGTTTTGTGCTGAGGAGCCGAGACTAGGTCCCAGCCATTTCAGCAGGTAGTTCAGCATTGTGGCAAGAGGGACACAATGTCTCATTCCCTCCATCAGGGAATGGAGGTTACGAAAGTAACCAGGACATTCCCTATCTGTCACTCACTCGACGTTGTGTCGATGTAGTGACACTAGGGGTCCCTATACAAAACGCCACAACTAGCTGAACTGTGTTACATAAACTGGCGGTGTGTGACGGGCAGACTGCTGTGTGCCTCGTAGCCAGTGCACCAGGCCTTCACGTAACCTCCCCCAATGCTATTATGAGCATCGAATGGTCCATCAGGAACAAGTTGACTGCCCAACTTAGGGACAGGCTAGCCCAGCCGAGGCCTCTTTTACCTCTCTTTTCTCCCCAAAAAGAGTGGAATTTGTTAACTGACTGGGAGCCATAAGTGTCTGCATCGGGGGGGGGGGCTGGGTATTTTGAGGGGAATACGTCACATGGTCTTACCGAGTCTTGTCGAAAGTATGTCATGTGGAGAGATCCCATGGTAGGTCCTACCTGAAGGAGGAGGAGTTTCTACAGAGCATGGCGACCAGGGACAGAGGGGCTTCTGCCCAAGGAAGATGCAGTTTGCCGACTGGGAAATGATTTTGCAGAAGATATCACATGGGGTCGCCTTTGGGGAACCAGCACATGTGGAGCACCTACCTCAGTACAGGGGCTCATTAGCACACGTACTGGACCGGTCAGCGAGTTTCACCACAAACTCTACTGCCAGAGGGCTAAGGAGGAAAGTCATCCAGGGATCACAGTCTGTGAACACGACTGGGTGTCAAGAGCGCACGTTTTCACCTCAAGGGAGGGGAAAGGCGATATGCGCAAGCGGTACACCCGGACAGCTGTCCCGGAACTTACCTGCTCGTGCTTGCCAATACACGGGACGAGACTGGCTCAACCCAGAGATTGTAGAACCTCGCAAAGGTGCTGGGTGTTGCCCAGCCCGCTGCTCTGCAGATGTCTGCCAAAGAGGCTCCACTGGCCAGGGCCCAGGAGGCTGCCACACTCCTGGTAGAGTGGACTCGTAACCCCACAGGGAGTGGCACGTCCTGAGCCTGATATGCCATTGTGATGCCGTCAATGACCCAGTGGGCGATCCTCTGTTTGGAGATAGCGCTTCCTTTCCGCTGTCCACCAAAGCAAACAAAGAGCTGCTCGGAGCTTCTAAGGCACTGCGTGCGATCCAAATAGAAGCGTAAAGCTCGCACCAGACACAGCAACGCCAAGGCTGGGTCTGCCTCCTCCTGTGGCAGCGCTTGCAAGTTCACCACCTGATCCGTAAAAGGAGTTGTGGGAACCTTGGGCACATAGCCCGGTCGGGGTCTCAGGATCACGTGAGAGTAACCCGGACTGAACTCCAGGCACAATTCACTGACAGAGAACGCCTGCAGGTCCCCTACCCTTTTGATGGAAGTGAGCGCAGTCAGGAGGTCAGTCTTCAAAGAGAGTGCCTTAAGCTCAGCTGACTCCAAGGGCTCAAAGGGAGCTCCCTGTAGACCCCGAAGGACTATGGAGAGGTCCCATGAGGGGACGAGGTGCAGTCTGGAGGGATTCAACCTCCTAGCGCCTCTCAGGAACCTGATAATCAAGTTGTGCTTCCACAAATACTTACCATCTACTGCATCATGATGAGCCAAAATAACGGCTACATACACCTTCAGGGTGGAGGGGGACAGCCGCCCCTCCAGCCTCTCCTGCAGGAAGGAAAGCACTGATCCGACTGCGCATCTCTGGAGGTCTTCGCGTCGGGAAGAACACCACTTAGCAAACAGACGCCACTTCAAGGCATACAGGCGCCTCGTAGAGGGAGACCTAGCCTGAGTGATCGTGTCTACCACCGCGGGTGGTAGGCCACTTAGGTCTTCCGTGTCCCGTCCAGGGGCCAGAGGTGGAGATTCCAGAGGTCTGGTCACGGGTGCCAGATGGTGCCCCGTCCCTCAGAAAGAAGGTCCATCCTCAGGAGAAATCGCCGGGGGGGGGCTGTCATGAGGAGCGTGAGATCCGAGAACCACGTCTGGGTGGGCCAGTAGGGTGCTACTAGGATGATCTGCTCCTCGTCCTCCCTGACCTTGCACAGGGTCTGTGCAAGTAGGCTCACTGGGGAAAATGCATATTTGCATTGTCCAGGGGGCCAGCTGTGTGCCAGCGCATCTATACCGAGGGGTGCCTCGGTCAGGGCGTTACAAAGCGGGCAGTGGGAGGATTCCCGGGAAGCAAACAGGTCTACTTGTGCTCGACCGAATCGACTCCAAATAAATTGGACCACCTGAGGATGGAGTCTCCACTCTCCCCTGAGGGTAACCTGACGTGACAGCTCGTCCGCTGCGGTGTTGAGGTCACCCGGGATGTGAGTGGCTCGTAGTCATGTGAGGCGCTGCTGACTCCAGAGGAGCTGGAGAGCGAGGTCGGTCGCTGAGCGCAGTTCCTTCATCAATCCCGGGTTAGAACTAACCTCGTGCAGTTCTTTTAGTGCCTTGGCTTGGTGTACTTGCAGAAGAGCCATGGCGTGCCTCAACAAACCTCACAAGGAGGGCAGCCACAGAATGAGAGCCACTCACACACTTTTTTCTTTTGCGAAAAAAGTTTTAGCGCATCAAAATAAAGCTGATGGAAATGCAAATTATCACAAAAATGTCACAATTGTCTACATGTAATATTTTTCCGTTTAACTCTAACGCATAAACTCTATAGCCTAGTTTCCATCCACTTTTCACGCTATTTTGTTATCGACAAAGTGAAAATGCGTAAAAATTTTTTTGCGAAATTTGCCGTCTTCTGCCTGTTTACATTCAAATGGCCTTTTATCGATAAAAATGGTGTGCGTGATGACGTCATGCCTAAAAAAACACTTTGTCACATACATTTTGGTTTAGCGCAAAAGAAATCTGCCCTGAAGACGTTTCCATTCAGAAATTTGTGTTTATCACTAATTCGCCTGCCAGATGTCCCTAATTTTTTTCCTCCGAAGTTTTGGTAAAATGGTAAAATGAGTATTGAGACAATTCATTGAAATTAGCCAGCTTACTGTCATTTTAATTTTACAAATAAATGCAATCAGAAGACGAGGAATTGCAATCAAAAGGGAGCAGTTGCCCTTCTGATAGGACTGTAATATCGGTCCTGATGTTGTGCCTATTGCAAGTTGCCACTGGTTCCGACCCGAAAACAAATCGTCATGGTCCTGTTCAAGCTGGCAACCTGCACCAATGGGGGAAACTTTCGGTCTTAGTATAAGGAACATCCATCGATTGTGTTGGCACTCCTGGAAGTGTCATGTTTGCTGCATCGGATCTGTGCAGGTATGCCGTTCAGATCAATCCATAATCATGTACAATAAATTGGCTTTCAAGGATGTATACTGTCATCATGATTAACACAGGCTAACGATTGGGGTAAATTCTGCCATGTGACACTACATTTTTGCATTAATGCCAATTTTCTCAACAAAAAGTGTTTCCAAACCAGATTTTCTCGACATTTGAAGTATCGACATAGAGTTTATGCGCTAGAGTTAAACGGAAAAATATTATGTCAACACTTGTGAAATTTTAGCGATAATTTACATTTCCATCAGCTTTATTTTGATGCGCTAAAACTTTTTCTGCAAAAAATCCTTGGATGGAAACGTAGTTTATGTCGATACTTCAAATGTCGCAAAAAACTGGTTTGGAAACACTTTTTGTCGAGAAAATTGGCATTAACGCAAAAATGTAGTGTCACATGACAGAATTCGCCCCAATCGTTAGCCTGTGTTAATCATGATGACAGTATACATCCTTGAAAGTCAATTTATTGTGCATGATTATGGATTGATCTGAATGGCATCTAGATCTGATACTGCAAACATGACACTTCCAGGAGTGCCAACACAAATATCTTGTATCATGCACATCGACAAGTGAACAGAGAACAAATGAATGGCCACTCTTTGCGATTAATCATGGTAGACATCCATTTATTTATTAAAGTTGCTTTTTCACACCATTCAAAATAATAGACAGCAGTCACAGAATTAGCCCACAATAAAAAATAAAAAAAACATTTCTGTGCACAAAGATGTTTTAAATTAAAAATAAATGCACAATACAGGAGAAAAGCTTCAGTGTGCTTTTTTTGGAACACTAACATACAGTAGCCCAATTATACAAAATTATTGTTTATAATTTTGAAAAAGTGCCAGCAAAATTCCCTGTATTAAATTAAATAAATTACCAAATGAATAAAGCATTAAATAAAATAATTAATTACCAAATAAAAAAAATAATATTTTTAGACCTATATATGCCTTTTCTTTACACAAACTTAAATTAGCCTTACCTTGTTCTATAGATGAAAAAAAGTCATCTGAATGACATTCTCAGAATGTTCTACACTTTTTTCAAGACTATAAACTATCAGAACTATTTGTCCAGTGCTGAGTTCACTTTCAGAAAACCAGCTTTTGAACATTTTAAAACATTTAAATATTTTAAATCTAACCCTTTTTTACCTCGGATCGCATTTGCTGAGCTTCTTCAGAAAATGTAAATGCATTATGACACTAAAAATAATTTTAGATGACTATCAAGTTCAGTTGGTCGTTAAAAGTTGCAGGACAAATATGTGGGACATAATGCAGTTGTGATGGCGATGCTTTAGATGATTGTTCAAAATAGCCTGTTGAATATCAGGAATGTATCATATGTAAACCCTGATATTACACCACATCAACTTTTCTTTAATAGCTGTGCACACAGCATATACACATTGATGGATGGTCCTTATACTAAGATCGCTTTCGGGTCAGGACCGGTGGCAACCTGTGATAGGCGCAACATTAGGACCGATATTACAGTCCTATCAGAAGGGCAACTGTTCCCTTTTGATTGCAATTCTTCGTCTTCTGATTGCATTTATTTGTGAAATTAAAATGACAGTAAGCTGGCTAATTTCAATGAATTGTCTCAATACTCTCCCCATTTTACCAAAACTTCGGAGTAAAAAAATTAGGGACATCTGGGAGGCGAATTAGCGATAAACACACATTTCTGTATGGAAACGGCTTCAGGGCAGATTTCTTTTGCGATAAACCAAAACTTATGTGGCTAAAAGAAGATACTCTGAGAAGCTGAAAAACAAGTTTTCAGCTAACGACCCTGCATCAGTGTGGAGTGGCATGAAACAACTCACAAATTATGGGACTCCTACCCCCAACCCTGTAGGAAACCAACAACTGGCTGACGACCTGAATGTGTTCTACTGCAGATTTGAAAGGCCCAATCTCACATCCCACACCCACTCTGACCTTCACTTCACTTCACACAAACACCAACACCTCCTGCAACCCCCCTCCTCCGCCCTCCTGCCACTCAACCTGCACTTAAGATCTGTGAAGATGATGTGAGCCGCGTCTTTCGGAAACAAAAGACGAGGAAGGCTTCAGGCCCAGATGGCATCTCACCAGCATGTCTTCGATTCTGTGCTAACCAGCTGGCCCCCATCTTCACACAGATCTTCAATAGATCACTGGAGCAGTGTGAGGTCCCATGCTGCTTCAAACGCTCAATCATTATTCCTGTCCCAAAGAAACCAAAAATCACAGGAATTAATGACAAGAGACCTGTCGCCCTGACATCTGTGGTCATGAAATCATTTGAGAGACTGGTGTTGGCCCAACTGAAGAACATCACTGGACCCTTTCTAGATCCCCTTCAATTTGTTTATTGAGCAAACAGGTCTGTAGATGATGCAGTCAACATGGGATTGCATCATATCCTGCAACATCTGCACAGACCAGGGACATATGCAAGGATCCTTTTTGTGGACTTCAGTTCAGCTTTCAACACCATCATTCCAGCTATACTCCAGAATAAATTACACCAACTCTCTGTTCCCACGTCTATCTGTCGGATTACCAGCTTTCTGATGGACAGGCAGCAGCTTGTAAGACAGGGGAAACTCACTTCTAGCACCTGTACAATCAGCACTGGTGCCCCCCAGGGATGTGTGCTCTCCCACCTACTCCTCTCCCTCTACACCAATGACTGCATCGCCAAGGACCCCTCTGTCAAGCTCCTGAAGTTTGCAGAGGACACCACTGTCATCGGCCTCATCCGAGATGACAATGAGTCTGCATACAGAAGGGAGGTTGAACAGCTGGCTGTCTGGTGCAGTCAAAACAAACTTGAGCTGAACACGCTCAAAATGGTGGAGATCATTGTGGACTTTAGGAGAAACACCCCAACACTGACCCCCATCACAATTCTAAACAGCACTGTGGCAGCAGTGGAGTCATTCAGGTTACTGGGCACTACCATCTCACAGGACCTGAAGTGGCAGACCCACATTGACTCCATTGTCAAAAAGGCCCAGCAGAGATTGTACTTCCTTCACCAGCTGAGGAAATTCAACCTACCACAGGAGCTGCTGATACAGTTTTACTCAGCAGTCACTGAGTCTGTCCTCAGCACTTCAATAACTGTCTGGTTTGGTTCAGCTACGAACCCAGACATCAGAAGATTACAAAGGACAGTTCGGACTGCTGAGAGGATTATTGGTTGCCCCCCCCCCCCACCCCCCAAGAACTATACACTTCCAGAGTGAGGAAAAAGGCTGGAAAAATCACTCTGGACCCCACTCACCCAGCCCTCTACCTTTTAAAACTGTTGCCTTCTGGCCGACGCTTCAGAGCTCTGAGCACCAGAACCATCAGGCACAGGAACAGTTTATTCCCTCAGGCTATCCATCTCATGAAGTGTTAAATTGCCCCATTGAGCAATAACTATGTGCAATACACAGTTTAGTCTTTCTTATATTTATCCAACACATCCGACCTCTTCTGCCATTTCATTCCTCTGGGGAAAAAAAAAACAAAAAAACATTTGCACTGTACATAACAGATTGTATTAGATTTGCACTACCCATGTGTATGTGTGTATGTATGTATGTATGTGTGTGTCTGTAAGTATGTGTATAATTAGTTTTGTTTTTTATTTTTTATTATTATCTATGTCTTGCTGCTGTTTTTGTATTGTTTTAGTATTGTTGTACACTGGAAGCTCCTGTCACCAAGACAAATTCCTTATATGTGTAAGCATAAAGCTGATTCTGATTCTGATTCTTATGCGACAAAGTGTTTTTTTTAGGCATGACGTCATCACGCACACCATTTTTATCGATAAAAGGCCATTTGAATGGAAACAGGTAGAAGATGGCAAATTTCGCAAAAATGTTTTTATGCATTTTCACTTTGTCGATAACAAAATAGTGCAAAAAGTGGATGGAAACTAGGCTATTGAGGCTATGATTCATGATTCATGTTTGTCAGTTGAGGGCGCTATTGTGCAACTGTTAAATTTTACAGCCACAGGAACAAACAATGCTGCTCTTTTGCTCGGTTTTAGTCACAAAATTATCTTTGGAGGGCAGGGTTTTGGAATGAGGGGGCATGGCTAATTCAATGGCTCAGTCACATGAAAGCTTCAGAACGCTAACAGCACCTTTAACAATGAAGGCGCTACAAAAACTGTGCTATTTATTCACTATCACAAATCACTGGTACTATGGCTGTTTATGACTTTATAAATAATACATTTGTCTTTATTACTCACACCCTGCTATGTTATTGTATCAAGGAACTTTTACTCTAACGTTTATTTTTTAAAACAACACTGTGACAAGGAGGAGGGCGTGGCTGGGCCGGCGCTGAGTCTCGTAATCTCGTAAGAGGTAAAAGGGAGCCGGAGATGCCAGTTCGAGAGAGAGGGAGAGACACACGGCCGCTGTGTGTGTGTTTGTTTCTTTTATGTTGTTTTAAGTTGAGTTTATGTCACTAAAGTTTACATTGACTGTTCTGCCGGTTCCCACCTCCTCCTTGCTCATCCTGAATTCGTTACATTGATGCCGAAACCTGGGAAAGAGGCGAGAACTGCCTCAGGGCCCGGCCAAGCCCTCCTCCTCGTCACACTCATCCCCCGCCCAATTCAGGCCGGGGCGCCATCCGGACTAGCCTAATGTCATGACCTCCTCCTCATAACATATACATTTTAACGTTTGTATTACAGAGCCACCTACATTTATACACTTATTCACATGTGATTAACTGCCAAGGATGCTCAAAGAGAAAGTGCGAAAGTGCCATAGAAGTTACACAAAATGACGTGGTTGCTTCATTAAATGTGCTTTTAATGTCAAATTTGCTTTTAAAACACTATCGGTTAGGTTTAGGTGTTGGTTTAGAGTAAGGATGTCTGTTTTGTTCACCTATCATTTATCTTTTTGAACACTGTTGGTTAGGTTTAGGTTAAATTTTAGGTTAGGGAGGTACATTTTATTAGATCATTGAGGAACTTCCACTTCAGAGCATATTAGAGAAACTTCAGTGTATTAGTATAGCTTATCAGAACAGTTAGAAACATTTGAACAGATTAAACATGAATCCAATAAATACAAGATTACAACGATATATGGTTTGTCAAAGTTTTTTATGCAGTTTGGACATTTTTACAAGAATAAAAATGTTTTTATGATGAATGCTAATCAATATAGCCTTTAGCATTGAAAGAAAAGAAATATTCTCCACACCATTACACCATCGCCACCAGCATGGACTGTTGACACAAGGCAGGATGGGTCCATGGATTCATGCTGCTGGCCGCAAATTCTGACCCTACCATCTCTGTGCCTCAGCAGAAATTGAGATTCTTCAGACCAGGCTACATTTTTCAGTCTTCAATGGTCCAGTTTTGGTGAGCCTGTGCCCATTGCAGCCTCAGCTTTCTGTTCTTGGCTGACAGAAATGAAACCCAATGTGGTCTTCTACTGTTGTAGCTCATCTGCCTCAAGGTTCGACGTGTTGTGCATTCTGAGATGCTTTTCTGCTCACTACAATTGTACAGAGTGGTTTTCTGAGTTACCGTAGCCTTTCTGTCAGCTCGAACCAGTCTGGCCATTCTTCATTGCTCTCTCTCATCAACAAGGCATTTCTGTCCACAGAACTGCCACTCACTGGATGTTTTTTGTTTTTGGCACCATTCTGAGTAAACTCTAAAGACTGCTGTGCATGAAAATTCCAGGAGATCAGCAGTTACAGAAATACTCTAACCAGCCTGTCTGGCACCAACAATTATGCTACGCTCTAAATCACTGACATATAATTTTGTACACGTGCTCCTAATAAAGTGCTCAGTGAGTATATATACAGTGTGTGTGTGTGTGTATATATATATATATATATATATATATATATACACACACACACACACACACACACCGATCAGCCACGACATTAAAACCACCTGCTTAATATTGTAGATAACCACTCTGTACAATTGTGGTGAGAAGAATAGCATTTCAGAATGCTATTCTGAGATGCGGGTTTGCGCTGTTTTGGTGGCACAAGGGGGACTTACACAATATTACGCAGGTGGTTTTAATGTTGTGGCTGATATATATATATATGTATATATATATATATATATATATATATATATATATATATATATATATATATATATATATATAGTTTTCTGAAATCAAAGGAAGACCTTTGATTTCAGGGCAAATATGCACTGCAAAAATCCTATTCATAATGATAATTTTTGTATTGTTTTCCTGTAAAAATATCTAAACATGCTTAAAACAAAATACATTTACTTAAGCAACAGTGCATAATATATTTAGGCTTTTCTAAGAGAATGTATTTTTAATATAAATGTATCTTTTCTTACTGTACTAGCAGATTTGTTTTTATTTTATATCACTTGTTTATAGTTAAAACAAGTGAAAAAATCTGCCAGTGCTAAAGAAGAAATCGGCACTAGAACCTAATTCTACCATTTTGGCGTAGTTTTTCCACTTTCCAATGTCATTAAAACAAGGCTACCATTTACTCATTAAAACATCCATCTAATATTTACCTTAAAAATCTCATCTAGTCTGAACATCATTTCACTTTTGGTGCCCCCCGCTGGACATTTCACTAGGAAACTGCAGTTAAATGTGTAATGAAGCACTTTATTTTTGGTTTGCAAAAATGTTGCCATTGTCACATTAATTTCATGAGATCAGGCTGGTAAATACAGTATATACCTTAATTATGGAATTTATGTACAGGTAAGGGGGCATGATTGTGTTAAAAAAATGCTTATGCATTATTTTTGCCTATACAATCACACTAAATTAATGTGTTATATATAATCTTGTATACATATTAGCCTTTTGACGATCTTCAAAATATATCTCGATACTTAGATCTGTCAGAATTTTTTTTCCAATCAGATTTTTTCAATCAATATTTACCTAAATATTTTTTTCTGAAACAATTTAATTTTCTAAAAATGATGCACAGAGACTTCATTGAACACTTTTGAGTGATGAGCAAGCAAACTGACCAATCAAGTTTTTGAATAGATTCACTGATTCACAGTTATCGTTTGATTTCAGAATGCTATTCTGAGATGTGGGTTCACACTGTTTTGGTGTCTACACAATATTACGCAGGTGGTTTTAATGTTGTGGCTGATCGATGTATATATATATATATATATATATATATATATATAGTTTTCTGAAATCAAAGAAAGACCTTTGATTTCAGGATAAATATGTACTGCAAAAATCCTATTCATAATGATAGTTTTGTATTGTTTTCCTGTAAAAATATCTAAAAATGCTTAAAACAAAATGCATTTACTTAAGCAACAGTGCATAATATATTTAGGCTTTTTAAGAGAATGTATTTTTAATGTAAGTGTATCTTTTCTTACTGTACTGGCAGATTTGTTTTTACTTGATATCGCTTGTTTATAGTTAAAAGAAGGGAAAAAATCTGCCAGTGCTGAAGAAGTAATCAGCATTAGAACAGTTTTTCCACTTTCCAACGTTGTTAAAACAAGGCTACCATTGACAGAATCAATCCAACCCAACAACGCCAATCTACCATGCAAGGAAAAGCATTATTCATTACTAGATTTATAATTGCTAATAATTTTCTGCCTTTTTCCCATTTCCTATCATTTTAAAATCTTCATTAAATCAGATTTTGCAAAGAAACACATCCCAAAATGGTCTGATAAATTGACATTGCATGTGGGAGCATTTACAGAAATGGTTGTAATTATTTAGATCCCTGTGACTTTATGTGCCTCTAGGCTGGGACAACTGGCAATGGTAATGTGAAGATTGCAGATGTGTTGGGAGGAGAGGCTTTTGATGTCTCTATGATGACAGCAAGCAGAAAAGATTCCCAGTAATACTATAGAAAATTGCTGGCAGTATGTGATAAGGTTTTTATTGTATCCCCACATCCATAAGTCCACCTTTTGCCTTCTCCAAAACCCACTTACACAAATGCTTGTCCTTAAGGTCTCAGAATGGAGTGAAACAGTCATATCGTCTCATGTACTGTATGTAATCAGTATATAATGACCGCTTTGCCTAAAGCGTAGTGCCCTCCTTCTGTATGGAACATTCCTTCACTCTCTGCTCATTTTTCATTGAGTTGCTTGTACAATAAATTTTTGCTCGTTCAATTCATGTTGAATTGATCATATTAATATTAACATGTTGCCGTACATGAACTGCACAATAAAGTCATAATTATCAGTAGGAAATTTCCGGATTTCCAAGTTTTGGATGTGTCAATTAAAAAAAACCCATGAAGGTCAAGTTGTTGTAATTTTAGATGTTGATGTTAAATTTAATTTTATGCATTTTTTGTACAGTTGTGATAAAGCTTGAATGGCCCCATTATAATAAATTATGCGGTCTACACTAGAAGCGTCCGCTGCAGCACATCGTGCCGACAGTAAACGGGTGTCTTGTTCCATTTTGTGCTGAAAGTGCTGGTGCTACTATTGCCAACAACACAAATAAATGGTTTAGAACGTTCTTGTCGACACGTCCAGTGTAGACAGCCTCAAGCCATTGCGTCGTGTCAACAGACGTGTCCGGTATAGACAGGATGTTTGACTTACACTGACACCTGGAGGTGTGGATGCAGCATCATTCAAACACAATAGTTTTCAGTTACAGATGCCAATGTAAAAATTCACAATTCACAGTCAGCCATGATTAATTTAATCCAAGAGTGAAAGTGTCCAATAACAGAGCAGTTACTGAGATTAAGCGAGTAGTATTCGGCTGGCCATGTGATTCTAACATGGCAGCCCCCATGAAAGGACCCTCTCCATGTAGAATAAAACAGCTTTTATTAGGTTTCTGATGTGACTGGAGTCTTCATCTCTTATGAGTGGTCATGATTTTACCCATATGTTTCAAAATTGTAATTAATTTCTTATAGAGTACAGCTTTTTTTAATGAGGAACAAAATTACTGAGTGCACCTTTAAAAGTATGCCGACAGGTCTCTCTGTGAATTCAGAAATAGTAGGGTGACATTTCTTGAGGGTGAAATGACGAAAAAGCGTGTTGTTTTTATCTGAAAATGGTGTAATACAGTGAAGAGGAATGCATATTTGAAATCTACTCTCAAACCCAAACCCCAACCCTAAACCTAACCATCAGTATAGTAAAAATGTATTCTTAGAGGGAAAATGGAATAACAGAGTTGCATAATTACTTTTTGGTTTCAATGCGGGACAAGAACCCATGTCTGCTGACGCAGCACACTATCAGTCATGCCACAGGAGAATGTAAGCACACTTGAACTAATGTAAATATGTCTGATGAAAAATGGCAATTGTCAGTAACTTGGCAGAATGGGGTTGATGTCAGGATACTGGAGCATTCTGTAAGAACATGCCGACCTCCAGTGTGAACATGCTGAAGTGTGAAATGGACTTCTATGGAATTCACATGGGAAATCGACACTTTGGTTAATGTTTTTCCACCTTAAGTCAGAATTAATGTGATGAATTCTGGATACGTGCCACAATGCAGTAAATATCGCCTGCACTGTTCCTTTGATGCCACGTCCCGGATACTACATTGCAAAGAATTTAGGGAAATAACGCTTTTTTTCAGTCTCAGTACTTTTATAGTTAGGGCTAGGTTTAGGGTTTGGAGTGTATTAATGTGATTACTAAATTTTTTTCCAAAATCAGACAGGCTATGCCTTTGACATCACATCCATTCAAAGAAGTAATTAAAATAAAGCTGTTTTAGTCTCAGTACTTTATGGTTTGGGTTTAGTTTAGGGTTTGGGTTGGACGTACTGTGCCTTTCACGTCACATCCATTCTAGGAAGTGAGTGGAAGAATGCAGTTTAGTGCTCAGTACCGTTGCACATTTGCATGACTGTAGTTCCAGCTTTGGCCACTGGTGGGGCAGTTCAGAAAGCATAGACCAGTTTTTGGCAGGGGGTGAGGAATTGGCCGGTTAGTATGTTCTCGTTAGTCTCTGTTGGCAGATGTCGGAATTACACCATAAGGTGCTTAAAAAGCATTTTTCACTATTGTCTGCCATTCAAACATAATAGTGTATTTTGACAAAATGAATCTTTTTACATGTAAAACATAAATTGCAAGTATTTCACTATATCATAGTAAATGTTTTACTGGTGACAAATTGTTTTTGGAGGGCTCTTAAAAGCATGAAATGGAAATTTTATTTTTCCATCTGTTTCTTTTGACAATTGATCATTCAATGGGGTGTTGGGTACCCAAGGCTCATCAATGCGTGAGTGCAACGAAGGCTAACCCATCTGGTCTGAACCGACAGAAAGTCTACTATGGCACAAGTCACAGAAAATGTTAATGATGGTTATGGGAGGAATGTGTCACAACACACAATGTTGTGTGTTTTTGTTTATTCTTTTTTTTATGCATGATTTTCTGTAAAGCTGCTTTGAAGTGATGTGTGTTGTGAAAAGCACTATACAAATAAAAATGACTTGACTTGACCCTGCTGCGTATGGGGCAGCGTAGCCGCAGACCAGTCAGAGTGCCCATGATGACCACTGTCCACTGTCAAAAGCGCCTTCAATGGGCACGCAAGCGTCAGAACTGGACCTTGGAGCAGTGGAAGAAGGTTGCCTGGTCCGATGAGTCCCATTTTCTTTTACATCATGTGGACGGCCGTGTATGTGTGCGCTGTTTACCTGGGGAAGTGATGGCACCAGGATGCACTGTGGGAAGATGACAAGCCAGTGGATGGAGTGGGAAGATGACAAGCCAGTGGATGGAGTGTGATGCTTTGGGCAATGTTCTGCTGGGAAACCCTGGGTCCGGCCGTTCATGTGGACATCAATTTAACACGTGCCACCTACCTAAGTATCGCTGATGACCAGTTACACCCCTTCATGGCAATGGTATTCCCTCATAGCAGTGACCTCTTTCAGCAGGATAATGTGCCCTGCCACACTGCGCACATTGTTCGGGAATGGTTTGAGGAACATGATGAAGAGTTCATGGTGTTGCCCTGGCCGCCAAATTCCCCAGATCTCAATACGATTGTACCTCTGTGGGATGTGCTAGACCAACAAGTCCGTTCCAGGGCGGCTCCACCTTGCAACTTACAGGACTTGAAGGATCTGTTGCTACTGTCTTGGTGCCAGATACCACAGGACACCTTCAGGGGTTTGTAGAGTCCATGTCTCTGCAGGTTGGCACTGTTTTGGCAGCATGCAGAGGACCAACAACATATTAGGTAGGTGTATATTAGAACAACATGATCACATGGGAAGTTGTGTTCTATCAGAAAAAATTCTGGATGATTGGAATTATTACGGATGTACAGAAACGTATAATATTTGGCATAAGCCCCATCCTACGGTTCAGTGCTCATACTTGCTTAAAATGTCAGATCCTGCAGGAGGCCATGATGGTAGGGGAGTGGAGCTTACCCCCCGCCCAGGACGGGACCTAAACTGGTGGAGATGGGGTGGAGGGAGGTGAAAACAACAGAAGTATGCGAACAAGGATCCAGAGTCTTCCTGCTAGAACTACCACTTACGCTTCCATTTCCAGTACTGTGACACTGGCCGCATTATGCTTTCAAATGTATTTACCTGTTCCTCTGGTGTGACCAATACTGCATTCAGAAGCAGTGTAGGTGATTGGTGATCTTGTCCCACATTGAAACCAGGAAGTAATTGCGTTTGCATTATCAGTCATGAGTGTGATTCTGAGGATTTATTTTCCCTCTAAGAATACGTTTTTACACCACTAACAGTTAGGATTAGTATTGGTGTTTGGGTTTGGGGTAGAGTTAATAAAATATGCATTCCTCTTCACTGTTTTACATAATTTATAGCTAAAACAACTTGCTTTATTACTGTCTTTTGGCTCCCCTCTGTGGACATTTCACCCAGAAACTGGAGCTCACACGTCCCCACAGGTGCAGAATGGGAAGGGAAATCGGCCAGGGATTTTACATAGAAACTGGCCCAAAAGTTGTTGGGGGGGGGGGTGTCGCTGTCCTTATCTGCATATCGCTGCCCCCTTCGGCATATCGTGGTGCCAGTTTGTGGCCCGTTCTGCATAATGCGACAGCCCATTTCTGCCTATTGTGGCCCCTTCGGCCCTGTTTCGCGGCTGGCCCTTAGGGAAAAGTCCCGGTTCTCCCGATGGCCAGTCCGCCCCTGCGTCCCCATACTATCAAAAACACTTCCTGCTTCGGCCACTGGGGGCACTGCTTTGAATTTCGGTAAGCACAGATCGATTTCAGCTGAAGAACTTTCAACCTTCCTATTTTGCTGCGGCTCCAGCGTGGTGGCATGGTGATAGGCTAAAAAAAAATTCCAGAACTGAGTGCTTATGTGAAAAAATGGCAGCATGCAGGTTACATACTTCCACATAATGCTTTGAGATGCATGGGAATGATAACAGTTAGCTCTCTCCAGGTATATCATACCTTAATGTGTAAACCTATCATCCCGAAAACGCCACCCAGTGTGCAACAATGATATTACATGTACAAGTAAACATGTACAAGACAGAATTATATACAATAGCTTCTACAAGAAGTATTTAGACGTCATGCATTGTAGAAGTTTTTGAAATGCTATCAATTTGGTAATCAATTGCATATTTCTAACCAAAATTAAATCTGTGATTTATGTAACAATGTGAGAAGCAACATAAATTATGTAAAATAAAAATAAAAAAGTAATGCATTTTTAAAGATGTTAAAATAATGAAAGAAAAAGAAATACTGTTTCAGCAAGTGAACATAGAGATAAATGGTAAACTTGATGATATTTCTAAAGTTACACTTTGTCATCTGTATATGGGCAAATGTGTTTATAAAACTCAAGAAAATGCCATTGACGTGATGACTTTCTCAACTGTACTTTGAAATTTGTCCTTATTCGGTGAAAGCAATACTCAAGGGAACCATTAGACCATAAATTGCTTTTCCCTCTGCTACAAATTGACATAGAGACATGCCTATTTGATAAAGTATGCAGATGACTGCATGAATAAAAGTCTGTGGAACAAAAACAATGTGATATGGCTCTTTTTTAACAGCTGTAAATGCGCTAAGCTTTGTGGCTTATTACTTGTTGCCATAGCTGCTCATGTTTGGAAATCATGAGATTTTATTTCAGCAGCGTGTATGGCACAGACACTTCAGCTGACACGATAATCAGATACCTTGGCAAAGAATCAGAACCGCATATGGTCCAATGCTTCCAGAGCACACAGATCCAATGAATGATGACGCAGAGAGGCTGTTTGGGGTGAACTCAATATGTCACAATCTTAAAAGTTTGCTGCCATTAAGTGTTCATATTGCCATGAGCAATTCTGTAGTACCACAAAGTGATCAGAGAAGACAAAGTGGGTGTCCTAGGTTGTAAGCAATATGATTCTTTGTGAAGTATGTGTAAGTGCTTGACTAATGAGTGGGTGACTATTCAGACGCATAAACCATTCTTTTGTTATATGAATTGAGGTTTGTTGAGGCAGTTGTTTATCACAGTGTCAATGAAAACTAAAATGAAAATTTAATGAAAACATTTGAACTAATTTCGAATTAAAAAAAAATCTAAAAACTGAAATTAAACTAAAACATTTTTACATCACTCTAAAACTAGAATAGGACACACTTGACAATAAGGTTGTATCCCTTAACATAAACTAACAATGAACAATAATTTTCAACCCTAATTAATCATGATTAATGTTAATTTCAACATATACTATTACATTTTAAAAACAAAAAGTTGAATGTTAACATTAGTTAATGCATTATGAACTAACGTGAACAATTAACAATTGTATTTTCATAAATTAACATTAAATAAATAACTTGTATTAACCAAGATTAATTAATTCTGATAAAATATATTTTTAGTTCATGATGCCTTTACTAATGTAAACAAATATAGCCCTATTGTAGTGTTACCCTAAAATAATAAAAAAGGACACAAACTAATTTTAGCTTTTAATACACAGTATAAATATGATTTAAATCTTTATGACCTGCCTTCATTAAACATGAAAATGCAGCAAGATGGTGATAAAATTAAATGGCCCTAAAAATGTAATGCTGTTAAACATATTTAAATGATATTAATCCATTTTAACTGATTAAATTTGCAGCTTAAAATATGCCTACTAAAACTAAATATTCTGAATTTCTTAAGGGGTTAGTTCACCCAAAAATGAAAATTCTCTCATCATTTACTCATCCTCATGACATCCTAGATGTGTATGACTTTCTTTCTTCTGCTGAACACAAATAAAGATTTAGAAGAATATTTCAGCTCTGTAGGTCCATACAATGCAAGTGAATGGTGACCAGACCTTTCAAGCTCTAAAAAGCACATAAAGGCAGCATGAAAATAATCCATAAGACCCCAGTGGTGTAATCCATGCCTTCTGAAGCGATATTATATGGATCAATATTTAAGTCCTTTAGTTTTTACTATAAATCTCCATTTTCACATTCACATCCTTCTTTTGTTTTTGATGATTTACATTCTTTGTGCATATCGCCACCTACTGGGCAGGGAGGAGAATTTATGGTTAAAAAGTACTTAAATATTGATCTGTTTCTCACCCAACCCTATCATATCACTGCTGAAGATATAGATTTAACCACTGGAGTTGTGTCAATTACTTTCATGCTGCCTTTATGTGTTTTTGGAGCTTCAAAGTTCGGGTCACCATTCACTTGCATTGTATGGACTACAGAGCTGAGATGTTCTTCTGAAAATCTTCATTTGTATTCAGCAGAAGAAAGAAAGTCATACACATCTGGGATGGCATGAGGGCGAGTATATGATGAGAGAATTTTCATTTTTGGGTGAACTATTCCTTTAACTGAAACAATGAATCACTAAAACTAAAATGAAACTAAACTCTAACAGTCATAGAGTGAAAACTAATGAAAACAAATGAAAATCTAAATTGAAAGACAAATTGAAAATCAATGAATAAATATAACTGAATTAAAAACTATATTAACCCTGTTTATCATAGTAATACTTGATTTCTCCAGGAAACGTTCATCTGGACTGTGTGAATATCCTGTTATGCCTTCAATGCACATAGACGCAGCTGTTCATAGATTACAGAGTTGTAAAATGCAATGTGTTCTGAAAAGGTAATCCTTGAAAAAGGTGTTGCTTCATTACCTTGAAGTAACATCTCATCATCTAGTGCTTCATTAACCTTATCTGCATGATAAAACGCAACTTTGCTTATTGCTTGATTTGGTGTCCCATTAATTTCTTCAGATTCTCAAATGGCACGTTGTATGCCATTAATAAAAAATAAAATAAATAAATAAAGGAATGAAACGGAATGTCCAAGGAAGTCATGTAAAAGTGCACACTTTGCAAAAAAAAAATCTGAGTATTGATAGTGTCCCCAAGGAGCTCAGTAATACCTGAAGAGTTACACAATAACATTCCCATTCATCTCAATAGCAGTTGCTTGGCTGGCGTATGCACCACTGGAAGTACGCAACCTGCATGCTGTTATCTTTGCTCATGGGCACTCATGCTGCCTTCGGTGGCACATAGGGAGCTACTACATCCAAGTTGGACACTCGTTATCACGACATATCATGCATTCAAGTTAGAAACAAAATACAGAAGAAGGCAAACTAAAACAAATACACAATGAATGAAGGCAAAAGCTCTTTTTTCCTGTTGTTCTGGTGGATAAGCGTAAGTGAATACATCTGCATGACTTTTACATAACCTACAGATGTTACCAGTCGAGAATGGCCTTTTTACCACCACAGCTGTCGCGGTAAATGTGCATTGCTGCTCTAAACTACTAAGTGGTGCTATGACATACAATTTTAATAGACGGGAGTGCTCATTCGCGAGAAGCAAACTGTGCGTCTTTGTTTGTTTTTATTAGCACGTCAAATACAATTACGACAAAATAAATATGTTTACATTTTATTATGCCTATGAGCGGGATTTCAGTTGAACAGTGCTATGCTAGCACAATATACCGACAATATACCGACGTCAGATCAATTGTAAAACGGGATAACACCACCATTAAAGGAATATTCTGGGTTCAGTTCAAGTTCATCTCAGTTGACAGCATTTGTGCCATAGTGTTGATTTCCACAACAATTCATTTCAACTTGTCCTTTAAAAAGAATAATAATAATAATAATAATAATAATAATAATAATCCTGGTTAGGGTTAGGGTGAGGCACACACAATGGAAGTGAATGTGCCATTTTTTTTCTTTTTTCAGTAGGGCTAAATTATCAAAATTGAATATCAAATTATGTTCATTCACAAGATATTTTTATTCTGATTTTCAGGAAGGTGGTACAATTAACCATACCAATGAAGCAATGGTTTTCAATTACTGAAAAAGGCAGACATTCTAGCACTTTTTCCATTATACACAATTTTATATGTTAAATTCATGAGCTGTAACTTTAATGCTACCATTTACAAATAAAAATGCAAAATAGTAATAATAATAATAATATAAATGTTAATAATAATAACCACTCTCACTTTCTTCACACTTAACAAAGGTGCAAAAAATGTCCCTTTGTGCCACCTGTCTGTAATTTAGCTCTCATGTGTGACTTGAATTTACAACACAAACACATCTGGTGCAGGCACGGGTAACCGGTCCATGTAGGACAGATATGATGCTGGATTTGCATGGCACAGTTTGTACCCAACAACAAATTTTCTTATTCATTCTACACACAAGGCTGTTAGCCAATGATGATTTGATTAATTTGTGCTAAAAGGTTCGATACTCTGCCAGAATTCCTCTAAGTTCTCATATGTTTATGCCATGGAAGGCACTCAGCCCACGATAATCAATTGCGCAAGTAGCTTGGTTGAACATTGTTGACAACATAATTAGCAACGCAATGATTTTGTTTGTGTCAAGAACTGCACCACATTCATCTTTCTACCACTTAATTTCAACTTGCCATTTGGAAACACAAAAAGGTGACTACATAATCGTTGGGATGTGTCGTTTCAAAGGGCACCTTGTCTGTCTTGAGTAAATCATAGCAATGGAACTGTCCAATTCCGTAGGGCATCTGTACAGTTTTCCAGCTATCTGTAAATGTTCTCCAATAGAGCTGATCTAAAATGTCTTAATGCGCCACAAACCACATATACTGTTCTGACAAAGACACATTTAGGAACGAAAGGTCGGTAAGCTTTGTTTATACCAATATTCGTCTAACTTACACACTTAAAGAAAATGTTTATACAGAACAGACAGAAGACAAACTGAAGCAGCATACAAAGCATGGGACAAACTTAGACATAAAAAGATCCAAGGTTGCATTAAAGTCTACAGTAGTTACTCCAATGTGAAATTTTAAGTCTGTACAACGGTTTGAACGCCAACGAAAATATTACACAGATGTGAAATGGGATGAAGCAGGAGAAAACGTTCAGTAATTCCAAATGTATTCCAGCAAGCATATTGCAATTGAATAATATACCAAAAAAGTGCTTTTGAAAGCACAAATCTTCAAAAAGATTTAGTTTAATTCTAATCAATGATTCCTTTTGAAGTTGAGTTAATACTGGGAAAATCAAGAGAGAGTGAATTTGAACGCAGCCAGCCCAATGCCTATAACATATTGACAGTATGGTCAAGGGCCAAATGAATGCTATGTTAATAACAGCTATGCTATTTGAACTGGCTCTGACACTGACTATGTCCACTGGCCTCTATTCAAAGCTGGATATCACCAAATCATTTTTTTTTTCTTTTTTCAAAGCTGTTTAAATGTCTGAATAAACATTTGCATTTATTCCTTACAACTGAGGAGCTAAAATCCACTGCTTGCATGTTTACTCCAAGAGGTCAAGGTTTAGTGGGTTAACAGAGATAAATCCACTTGCAGAGCTGCAGAACCAGGAATTTCAGGGTACAGAAGTGCCAGTGTGTCTCCAGGCGGATGTTAGGGCGCAGTTATGACATGCTATTTTCACATTAATATTTTGTTATTAGATTGCGCACTGATTTTCTATTAGATATTCTAGATATTCTAAATATAGCGTGCTTTGGATATAAATGATATGCAGTTATAACAACAATTACAACAATAAGCAGTTTTTTCAAATCGTTCCTTCTTAATCTTGTAGTTTTTTGGCTGTAAAGCTAATGGAGAGTTGACCGACAGCTCAATCCACATTTAAATAATAGGCTAAATCAGTATATGAGTAAAATGCTGTGCTACTAATATAAATTCAATAGTAATGAATGGTCCTAATGAATTGTTATATGCATAGGCTATTTTAAAATAAAGGAATGTTTACATTAAATCTCAGCAATGCACTGCAGTATGAATAAGTTATGCAGGTTACTGTGTTACTGTCTATAATTTTACTGTTTGATGATTTTATGGTTGTTGCTGTTGTTGTATTTGTTGCAAATTTCAGTTATTTGCAATTTGGTGATTATTCGGAACTCATCTTATACTTCATATGTTATTTTCAGTTCACTGTAAATACTAATAGTTCTCTCAAATTGTAAAAAAAAAAAAAAAAAATTGTTTACTTAATTAAAACTAGTAAGAATAGTTAAAAATTAAGCTTAATTTTTTTCTCCCCAATTTGGAATGCCCAATTCCCAATGTGCTCTAAGTCCTCGTGATGGCGTAGTGACTCGCCTCAATCTGGGTGGCGTCTGAGACCGTCAATCCGCGCATCTTATCACGTGGCTTGTTGAGTGTGTTACCGCGGAGACATAGTGCGCGTGGAGGCTTCATGCTATTCTCTGCGGCATCCACGCACAACTCACCACACGCCCCACCGAGAGCGAACCACATTATAGCGACCACGAGGAGGTTACCCCATGTGACTCTACACTCCCTAGCAACCGGTCCAATTTGATTGCTTAGGAGACCTGGCTGGAGTCACTCAGCACGCCCTGGATTCAAACTCGCAACTCCAGGGGTGGTAGTCAGCGTCTTTACTCGCTGAGTTACCCAGACTTATATTAAGTTATCGTAACTCTCTAAAGCCTAATGTTGTACTTAATAAAAACATTTAAGCGGTCCTAATTAAACAGTACTCAATGCCATTTTTTGTAATCATAACTCAAATATATAAGTTCTTTAAATGTTGGCTTTGAGTACTACTAACTCAAAATTATCAAGTGCAAAATTAAGTCTGTGTGGAATACCCATATGCCTAAATTAATTATTTATGTTTGGTCAAAACAAGGGAACTTATGTAGAAAAATAATAATTGTTATTTTAAAATGTATATAGTTGTAATTCTTATGACTATTGTTGTTGTTTTGTTGTAGCTGGTTGTGATTTGTCTGAAGTCACTGCTGTTGATTTGTGTTAACTCTGTTGAACTGTTAAATTTAAGTCATTCATCTTTACGCAATTATGCTTTACGAAAGTGCAAATTGATGTGCTAAAAAGTACTGAGGAGAATCTAATGTGCCTTAAATTAAATAATCTAATCTAATGTGTCCAATAATTAAATAAAAAAAAAAAAATGATATTTTAATCACAGATGAGTTCAGTTTACTTGTAACTAGTTAACATTACTTAAAAAAAATAAGTTAGGATTACTTGAGCCAAATAAGTATGTTTACATACTAAGAGCTTAACTGAAGTAAGGTCAACTTATTAGATTTTACATTGTAGATAAAGAGATCCTTGTCTCATAAAGTTATAGTTTATCCATGCACTTGCCAAACAAACAAACAAACAAACAGTAAAAGTGCAATGATATGAGTTTGAGAGGAAAGAAAGAAAGACTATCGAATTGGAGCTTGTTCAGTATCTACAGATGGTGCAGGTATTATTAGTGTATTATTAGTGTAATTACTAGTAAAATAAGCACTTTTTTCAGAAATAAGAAAGTTGACAAGTAATACTGGTTAGAAACAGAGTGAGACGAGTAAAGATTACCCTGAAACACGCACACAGATGAGGACACCAATAGGATTTTGGACAAAAGCTGCATCCTTTGTTAAGGAAGACCTGAAAAATGAATGCAAGTTGACAGGCAAAGTGGGGGAAACATTACCACAACAAAAAGCACGAGGGAGGAGCATCTCCCCTCTGTGAGCTCACTGGAGGAGTTTGAGGACACAGCAGCAGGAGACGAGGAAGTGTCATGCTGAGCTTTGTGTCCATTCATTCACTGATGACTGCCCGTTACACAGCGCACTGCAATCAAAATCACCATGTACCCCAATGCACACTCACTGACACCAACAGCACAGACTCAACCTGTCATAGTTTAACATGAAACCTGCAGGAAAACACACTGATCCCTCAGACAGTGAAAGCCACCACACTTTTTTCTTTCCCTCATGTGCGCTCATCCCTCATGTAGAATGTGCGCTGTAAGCAGAGAAAAGGATTTCAGTATATTGACATTATTTGGATAAAACAAATGCTAGCTGGGTTGACAATTATTCCCAATTATTATATAAATCTGTGAAAAGCTTTATTCTTAAAACACATTAAAAAAGTTCCCTTTCAGTCAACATGAAATCAAAATGGACCCTATTTAGAGCACAGCAGGGCAAAAGGCCCCCAGAGTATAAGCATTTTCTTTTCTTTTCTTCCAAAACACTAAAATAGCAACAAAAACTATGATGGCACTTTCCTAAACACCTGTTTGTCAATATGCACTGCAAAATATTCCTGATCCATGATGTCATGGATCGTACAATGTCTAATGGTTGATTTTGAAAATATTTTTATTTTATTTTATGTAGCTAATGAGAATCCATGAAATTATCATATTTCTTTTTTAGACAAAATGCTTATTTATCATTTTCAGTTTTGTTCGAGGTGATTAATCAAATGTTTTTAATAGCTGTCCAATAAGTGAATGAATAGTTTTTGTATTTATTTTCTGAAATAGTTATTTTGAATGTGCATTATATTCATTTGTTACACAGAAAAGCATATTGCTGTCTCAAAAATATTTGCATAAATTGAGCATGTTTGTCCTATAACTTTAACCCTATATTTATAACCCCTGGGGGCATTTTATCCCAAGTGTGTGGTAAAAGCCCCCCCCCGCCATCTTTTTTATTTTTATTTCATTTTAACCATCTGTTATGATTTGCTTTCACACAAATTATATTGCTCTATTAATATGCAAAACGGGGTGGCATGGTGGTTCAGTGGCTCAGCACTGTCGCCTCACATTAAGAAGGTCCTGGGTTTGAGTTTGGCTCAACTGGGCCTTTCTGTGTGGAGTTTGACTGGTCTCCCCATGTTTGCATGGGTTTCCTCCAGGTGCTCCAGTTTCCCCCACAAGTCCAAAAACATGCAGGTTAAGTGAACTGGAGACTCTAAATTGCCACATAGGTGTGAGTGAGAGTCCCCCAGCCACTGGGGGTTGTGTAAGGAAGGGCATCTGGTGTTAAACCTGTGCCAAGACCAATATGCAGATCACGGATGGTCTGCTGTGGCAACACATAATGGGAGCAGCCAAAAGAAGAAGAAGATGCAGTAAACAACATGTTCTTTGTCAATTTTGATACAAAAAATTGAAGTGGGGTTTACTTAAAAAAAAACAACCTAGGAAACAATTTTCACACATAAATTGCTAGTAAATTTATCAGACCATATTTTCAAGTAAAGGCTACACACAGTTCTTGGTGGCTTTAGAAATTCTCCAGTAAAGTTCACTTTTAATACTGATTCAAGTCAAATTTACTCTGTTTGTACATTTTACTTAAGCAATGAAGCACTGATTTAGGCCAAGCTTTTAAAAGTGTGCAAACATTGTCTTTTTTTTTTTTTTTGTATTAGGGATGGGCAGATCGATACTAAAGTATCAAGAATATCGATCCTCACATAAAAATATCGATTCTGATGTTTTTTTTTTTTTTTTAACAAGTGATCTTATTATTTAGATTACATGAATATTAATGCATCTCATAATCTTTGTAGTGGAAAAAATAATTATATGAGTGAATAGTTGCATGACACCGGAACAATTTTTTCTTCTGCTCATCTTGATGCGCAGAAATGCTCAAATACACCAGCAGTCAGACAGCGCTCATCCTTTCAGTCATAGCGCTCGTTCAAAGAGAGAGCAATGCTTTCCTGAGGTAAAGACAGAAAAACAGCATCTGGAGTTATTCACACTAAGTAATGACAAACCTAGACGTGACATGTATTATAATGGGCTTGTGTGACCATTTTTACAGGTTTATTTAAATTCAGAGTTGTTAAAACACTGATAATGATCTTTAATCCTCGTTAATAAATGATACCCTTATGAAAACTTACCATGGATTTACTGTAGTAATATTGTATTAGTAACCACGACTGTAGTAACCATGTTTTTGTTGTTGTAGTTGTTGTTGTTTTTGTCAGTAACCAAGGTTTTGATACGATTAACCATGGCTTTACTACAGCGTTACTGTAGTATCCATATGGTAACTTGGTTTCAGTAATAGTAACCATATAATAATATCTATTGTTCATTTTGAGGTTTTATATGTGGCTTATACTAACTAATTTTTTAAGGGTTAAGAAAGCAGCCTAATAATTTTCTGTTTAGGCCCATAAATATATATATAAAAAATTAAGTAATAACAAAGTTACTAATTTTATCCAAAGAATTCGTAAAAATTCAATTTAATAGAGGTATCGGTATTGGTATCAGCGATATTGGCCTAAAAGTATTTGGTATCGGATCGAAAAGAAAATAATTGGTATCGCCATCCCTATCATATATCACATGACACACTGAAAACTTCACAGGGAAGCTTAATGCATGCTATGTGGTCTATTAGACAACATCACCCTGCATTACTGGTGATAGAAACAAGAATCCAGAGTTGCGCACGCAGACCTGTACACTTGATGCACAAAACACCGTGATGGTAACAATCAACAGATGATTTTTATTTTATTTTTTATCATAAATGGGTCATTTTTAGTAGGAAATGAACTTCAGACTTCACAAACCAAGAAGTTCCTTAAATATTACATCAAAATCCATAATTAAAACTGTGTAAATAAACTTGCAAACAGTGAAACCATGCATTGTTAATTGTTCAAGCCGGGCATGCTGGGAACACCAGCTTCGAAAAGTTAAGCAAAATGTTCTTATTTCATTTCTGTGAAATTTACTGAAATTAGCAAACAAATATGACAAGGTTTTCTACTTTAGGATTGGTATGTGATTATGCATAATCGATACCAAACAATCATAAACAATATTTACATATAAGCTAGAGCATTAACTTTTACATGTTTGAATTGAGTACAAATGTAGAATTTACTTAATATTTCCAAGCGCGAACTTGAAAATATTAAGTAAATTATTTTTCAATGAAGAATGTACTTAATTTTTTTGATATATTTACTTCACCACAAAATCTTTTTTTTTTTTTTTAGTGCAGAAAAAAGCACATTTTCCTTTAGGGGTGCCCTTAGCCCCGTTGTACCCTACTTTCTTAATTAATGCTCCTGGTGTTACTGTGCACGATTTATCTGAATAATAATAATAATAATAATAATAATAATAATACTAATAATAAAATAAATAACCAAAACCTCTTATTTTTAAACATACATACATATAATGAATATGAAATTTGCCAACCTACGGAAGTAAAATGTGTTGCAAACAGTGTTTCATGTTGATTTTAAATAGGGTAACAAAAACTAGCCTAGCATCAGTTAATCATCAGTTTTCCTCAAAAATAAAAAACAAACACTTTTTTGGTTGCGAATAATGCCTTAAAGGCTTATTTTACTTGTAATTTACTAGCAAACTGCATTGTCATTGTTTTGTTTGCTACCCAAACAACCTCTAAGATTGTATTTTGAAAGTTAGCATGCTAAACTAGCTAGTTTAGTAAATAACTTCTAGTTATGCTAGTTTTCTTTAGATTTAATTGTCAGACACGATCGCTGCAGATGTCTTTGGGCTCATTTCATACTGCTCTAAAAGAGGATATGTCTGAAAATCATAAACACATGGTTTATTAAAGCATAAAATATCAACAAACAGGCTCCTACTGCATTACAGAGGCAGTTTTCATATGTCCAAAGTGAGAGATACAATTTCACCACATCATACCATATGTACTTGAGAATGACAAACAGTCGGAGCATGCGGTATTAGAAGGGTAAAAAAAAAGTACATAGGTATATTTATTTGAGCGGTGTTGCCCCTTTATTACATTCCAGTCATCACTAAATTCACACCTCTGAAATATTGACCCATATCACAGCACGGTTTGGATGTCTCCCTAATTGAACTCACCTGATTCAACTCAACAGCTCGTTATTAGAGAATGCCTCACTGAATGCTACAGTTTTTTTGTTAATTTTTGATCACAATTATGATTGTGTGAATTCTGGAGCTTACACATCCCATTCTTCCCATTAATAGAGAAATCTGCCATATCTGAAAAGCAAACCTGCCTCTCTCTCGCTCTCTCTCTCTCTCTCTCTCTCTCTCTCTCTCTCTCTGTGCCCAATATTACAGTATTTAATCCAAATATCACTGCTACTCAATCACTTACCATTTCATAGACAGGGACGGACAGAGAAGACACTTATCTGATGTTAGGCTGCAGGAGTGCCTGTTTTATTGATTGATCCAATGCAAAGTTCATTTAGGGTCTGTTTTGATATTTCTAGTGTGGGAAATAGTCTTGAAGAGTATGGTGAGACTGCAATAGCACAGCTGGAGGAGCTGGTATTTAGATTTCATCAGCTGGGGATTAGAGAATCATTTGCTTTCAGCCAAATTTCCTGGCATGATGTTGTCGTCTAGTTAAGATGTTGAAAATAATGCAGCCCAAGCTGATGAAGTGATTAGAGCTGTTGATGATGACGGGCAGACAACATTATTGTTTAATACTGTGCATGATTATTAATGTTATGTATACTGATCAGAGTCAGAAATTTACTTTTATATAAACTGGGAAATATTTGTTCCTGGACTTAATTTTCAGGGGGATTCTTTATGAGGGCATATTTTTTTTCCAATTTGTTTGTCCAGTGGAGGTTTTGGCTTACTTGGTGCCCTAGACGAGATCCAACGTGGTGCCCCCCTTAACTTCTTTCTTCTGCTGAACATAAATGAAAACATTTTTAGAAGAATATCTCAGCTTTGTAGGTCCATACATTGCAAGTAGAACTTTGAAGCTAGCAAGATTGTACCTCTTACCCTGAGCATTAAATCAACATTTTATGCCATAATATGTATAACTAGGACTGTAATAGAATATTTAGGACTATTGCAAATTTCAGGGCCATTTTTGTCATTTTTAATAGCATTTTTGGCCCAAGCCCCCCCTTGATATATTACCCTAATGCTTATAATAAAGCATTTATATATCATAACTTCTGAGAGGTTACTAAAAATTCATAACCATAACCATAGAGCTACATTTTGTGCACAACATTATTCAATAATCACCCAATCAGCAATTATCAATAAAGTGGAAATAACTATTTTCTTAAATGACTTAGAATTAAAAATTACTATTTTAAAAACGATTTTTTTATTTTTTGTCCAATAAGTAAATTTCATGCATAAATTCAGTACTCTCCAAAACTGATAAGTGGATTAAAGGCAAATTAATACATTAAAAATGTTTTGCTCCAAGTGAGCCTAGCTACTTTAATGGAATTGATATATTATGCTTGTATATTATTTGCAATTTTAAAAAAAGAAATACAATTATATATTTTTTTAAAAGGGGACCGAAATTAATCAGGCTCGTGGCAAAAATGCCCCCAAAATTTGGGGGCCTAAAATGTGACATCTGATATATTTCTTACTATATTCTCTATTCTAGGTCTAGGTATACATATTACTACATAAAACACAAGATATCATTACTCAGATTGACAGTTTATGATAATAATTTGGTTAAATTGTTTGTCATTATTTTTAATTTTATGATTAGAAAACACATGTTCTCATAAAGGTAAACAATGCCTCAAAATAGAAATCCAAGGGGCAAATATTACACCTTAATGGACAAGTTAATTTCTGACACTGATTTCATCTATATGAATAAAACAAATAAATGAAATAAGATTTGCACAATTTTCTCCAATGATACAACAGTGTCAATATATAAAGATCATGCCGACATTTTAGGTAAGTCAACATAAGTCTGTCTTTTGTCTGCACAAAATGGCGCCCCCCCCAAAAAGAGGGTTGTTTCTGTCAGTGCAGAGAAAGATTTGCTTAGGAGTGTGACTTCTTGAGTGGACAATTTTTTGGGAGTTTCAAAATTGCTTCTTTTTTGCTTCTTTTGTTAGGTGTATCTATCTCTCAAACAAGCCTGACAGAAGATTTGACACTAATGTCAGTCAATTGGATACTTTGTTTTGACATTCTTGCTGTGGTCGTTCGGTTTAGCATCTCGCTTACATTATGCCAGTATTCTGATTTTGTTTTGCCTTGTCTTTGCAGCGCTAGCGGGGCGTGTTGTGTTTTGAGTGTTGTTTTGTACACCGCTGTTTTGTCCGCAACATCGTTATTGTGCTATTGACAGCTGTATTTACATGAAACCTGAACGCTTGCTCTATTTATCTAGTAAGCCGTGTCAGGTTAAAAAGCAGCGGAGAGGTAGATGGGCGGGTGCTGACAAATAGATTATGTCACTGCGAGCGAAATGGGAAACGCTGGTTTGTCATGAGGGTGCTAGGAAATTATACAGCACAGAGACTGCGAATGACAAGGAGCGACGGGAACAATCTGTTGAAGACGCCTCACAGTCCGGGATAGTTCCCATACAAGACAGGATCAGTGTCAGTAAAGATTTGACTCACAATTATTGTGTTTTGGCCACCATCTTCATGGCCCCCAGCTGTCCTCCGCATCCCATTGTAAGGAGCCATTTTATTGTGTGTATGCAAATGTTTCTGAGGGCCAATTTTCAGACTTGACAACTTAACTTTTGGGGAAAGTTGATAGATGCCATTTTAGTTTGCTACTGTCCCATTAGTTAAGAGACACCCGTCCATTAATTTCATGTAGCAGAATTCAATTTCAAATATTCTTAGCATACTTCCTGAAATATTATAGCTTCAATGGGGCCAATCTGTAAATGTTAAATTACTCACTGTTTCAAAAGTACAGCCACAAGACATAAACAATATGTGTGTTAACACAATTTTAATATGATAAAATCACTTAATAACCTTTTCTGTGTAAAGTTATATCCAATTTTATAACTTCGTTGCCATGATGCCATAACACCGTAAACCGTAAAACCCTGAAATGACAATTTAAGCAACTTTACAGCTCACAAAATAAATGTTTTTAATTGCTTTTATAAATAAGCTTCACATTTCTGCCTTTAAACCCTCCAAAAATTGGCTCCATTCACTACCATTATAAGTGCCTCACTGTAACCCAGATTTTTGCTTTTTTTAAAGAAAAGGAGAGATGAGTCTAAATACATTTTTGTGATAATCAACAATTATGCCACAAATAATGTTGAATGAGTTTAACTTGTATTGAACCCAGAATATTCCTTTAAATAAACCCCTTACCATAAGTATTTAACTTCAGTTTGTAGCTTATCCTATTTCAAATAATGGGACTTGTTAAGGAGAGGTGTGCTATTACTTTTCTAAGTGAAGAGGCTTATGATTGTCAGCTGGCAGATGACAAAACTGGCAGAAACCATCCAGATTACCTTAGCAACCACGTAGCAATGCCCTAACAACCACAACATTCCAGCAACCGCACAGCAACTTAATAAAATAGTCTCATGACAAAGACGATTCCATCATAGACTCTGCAATCTTTGGATTTATTGTGCCTATTTAACCGCATTACGTTTCTTTATACTTATATATATATTATTTTAGTCACATTATTCTATCATAGTGATCATTTAGATCCCTTAGCCCAACCCCATTCCTAAACCTAACCACTCATCAACAGTATAAAACATGCAACAGGCAGGTAAATATAGTCACAATAATTTTAGCTACATTACACTATTTACAGCTATTTTAGAGCACCTAGCCCAACCCCTACGCGCCGTAAAGCCCCAAGTATACTTCGATTTTGACTCGAACGCTCAGCGTCTGCATACTGTCACGAGCCTGTTAAAATATACTCCATATGACTGTGCGCGCATACACAGGTGGGTTGGCGCCTGTGCACTACGAATGCTATGAGATACTGGACTTTCTCTTCAGGAGTTTAGACACATAAAAATGTCTTTATATTTCAGATACAAGTTACACAAACACAGGTATCTCCAGACCTCCTAACACACGCGTTCTTGACTTGAATATTCACTGTTGTTATTTCCAAATTCGTCTATAGTTGTTTACCGGAAATTACATCTTCTTCCAGCACTTCTTTGTGGCAGCAATGGCTTAGATGTGAGTATTGCCACCTTGTGTAATTCCAGGTGCAAAAAACTGGTTTGCTCACCTTCGGAGCTCGAGCACTCTGCTGATGACAAGATTGGCGTCACGAGACTTAGACTTTGGGCTTAAACCTCCAAAGTCATACGATAGCTACATAAGAAACATAAAGCTGAAGTGTGTTCATTTTTCAACTATAAGTAAGCCATTCATAGGTTAATTTTCTCAAACTCTAAACAATAGCTGGGTTTCCATCCAACAATTTTTATGCACATTTTCAAACTGCGCATAAGAAATTCTGAATGGAAACGCCTGATATGCAAATAAACTCTCAAAATTCACATCAATGATCACATGAATTGCATCAACCGATGACATGTTTTGACCATTCGTGCACGTTATGAGAGTGCGATAGCTTGATGTGAACGAAAGGTCCGACTTGGCACCCAGTTCTTTGTGCATAGCCCTTGGCATTCGGAAGTGTTTAACCCACAGCTGGTCTTTAAAGTGGGTTCTCACAATCTGCCAGAACAGTTTTGAGCATGGGCGCTCCCATGTATGTGGAGGCTGATGGCTTATGGTCATCGCATCCACTTCAGCCCTCATTATATCAGATATTACACTTATTCTCTGGTATCTCCTGGCAGCATTTAATAAAACGTGGCACAGTTGCTCCAATCATACAAATAAAACTCTCCCCTAACCAAGGAGGCCATTCAGATGCTCTGTCAAGACAAGGCGGCTCCCTCAAGATAATGCGCATGACATAGTGGATGGAAACGCACAACGATTCGTATTTTCTTTAGTCGAATGTGCTTAAAAAATGTGAAACATTTCGATGGAAACCCAGTTACTGTCTCTGTGACGCTATAAAATTAGTTTTTCTTCAAATCACACCTCATTCAAAAATATACATCCAAACATTCGCATGTCGCAGTCGGTCAAAAGACACATCAGAGCCAGTGGCATTTGACATGACGTCGAAGCTGTCATAATGCTTGATATAAATGAGTGTGGGTCGTCATATGACTGTTAAGGCAGATGTAGATGCTGATTGTTGCATAAAGTCTTAAATTTCCATTTATTCCTCACAAAAAATGATGACATGACCTCGGAAGATCAGACAGCATGGATTATTATTAAGATTTATTTTCAGACATTCTGAAAAAATCCTTTGTGTCCCACGACAAACAAAACAATAAGCAAATAAGTAATACAATTCTAAATACATTTTGAAATGTAGCCTTGGGCCTCATTGTAGCAACCCTGTAGCATTAAGATGCTGAATTTTGCATGGAAAAGCACCACTCATATTTTCTATCTAAAACTAGAAAAATCTAGTGTTATACCCAAGACAAATAATGTTGTAAAAATTGCTTCAAAGTGGTAGTATTTCACTGTGTTGCAGGAAGCCAAAACAGACATTTATTTCAACATGACAAACTCGTACATTTATATGTGAAATGAAAATGAACTTCTTTATATTTGAAAGTGCTATACATACATTATAAATAATAACATGCATTACATATTCTTGCTATTTAGTTTACACTCATAGTTCAAGGTGGTGTCTTGGTTAAAAAAATACAGCAAAGTTCATCAAGCCCAAATCAAATTAAATTCAGTATTAAATGCAGCATATTCTCCTCTTGACCCATTTTTGTTCTATCCTAATGCCATCAACCAGATGAAACATATGATTGGTTTGAATGGCTGGGATCATATTTAGACCAGGCAATAAATGATTTTCTCAGCAATGTGAATCATGCAGTGATATTACTCTATGAATCTTCAAGATTTACAAAATCCTCAGTTGTCGTCATTGTTTAAGTATTTGATTCGTCTATGCACTTTAATTTTTACTTGTGCTTTATCTCTCAAAATGTGAAGGCTACTGCCTCTCTTCTTTCTAAGACTGTGATCACATTATGAGAGGAGTTGTTTTCCAATGATCTTATTTCAATACACATAAAACATCTCACAGAACTTCGTTCTGCAGTGCCTTTCTGAATAATCTCAACAAGTTTAAATGTGTTTTACATATATTTAGCAAAATGTTTCTATCTTCAAAACATATTCAGGACTTTGCAGATGCAGAATGCACCGGCTAGCATTAGAGCACAGCTACATGACATCTAATTCTGGATTCTGGACATCTTGAAGAAGAAATGTTAGCAGTCCTAGCAGACTTTAAATCCGTTTATTTCGTTTATTTTCCTCTCTGCTTCAAATTATGCAATGGCATACTTCAGTTTCATTCCAGTGGTTGTTTAAAAACCACACAGTTTCAGGACACACAAATAGAGGAACAGCTGAAATGAATGCAGTAAAGCACAGTAGGTAAATGCAACAGTATTGATCCTACAAATTTACATCTGTGCATTTAGGAGATACTTTTACTGAGAGAAACTTACAGTGCATTCATGTTATACTTTTTTCCAGTATGTGAAATCCCTGAATCGAACCCTTGACCTTAGTATTGCTACTGACATGCTCTACCAGTTAAGCTACAGAAACAAGAACATAATGTAAATATTTAGCATGAAAAAAACGTTTCTATTAAATTTAGTAACCCTAGAAACAGTAGTTTCAATGTTTGGCCTCAATATCAGCATAGTGTTTATACTTACAAGAAATGAGCAAAGACAAGAAACGATTTTGTGCTCCCTTTGTTAAGGGTTTATAAAGGGGTTCGTTAATGACTAATATAGCATTTACTAATGCATTATAAATAATTTATATGTTGTTATAACAACATGAATAAAGCTTGAGACATTTTAATGCAATACCTGCTAAAGAGTGAGCCATTTTACCTCAAGTTATAAATGCTTAATAACACTTATTCAACATTAGTAACCTATGAAAATGTACATAATTTAAAATGGACAGTTGTGAAGCATTTATTAAGGAGCTGCCAACATTAGAAACCTGTACATAAAGTTCGGTATGGTTTAATGGTCATCATGCTTTATTATATGATCTTTGCTGTGACCTTAAACATGTTTTTGCAGAAGGCTTTAGGTCACTAGGACTAGGTAAAACCATTCTTTTGACATCAATGTGACAAGGAAAGTGACTGAATAAATTATGAATAAATTGTGATTAAGAATATAAACACACAAAGTGGACTGTAGCAAAATGGCATAATCCTTCCTTTTAATCTCACTATAATAGTCTGTTTTTGCTGCATTGTGACATAAATCATGAATTATGGCATTTATGTTTTTGATTTAAATAAATTTGAATAAGTGTATTTATTAAGCATTTATAACATGTAAGTTAAAATGCTCAATATTTGGAAAGTATTGCATGAAATTCACCCTTTTTATTAATGTGTTATAACCACACATACATTATTTATAACACATTTGTATGGTTTATTAATAAATAATAGACCCCTTTATAAGCTCTTAACAATGGGACTTTAATGTAAAGTGTTACTGAAATTTTTGAAGCAATGCTTTTGCTCAGTTAAACATGAGAATCTGGGTCTTATGTTAATTTCATTAACATAACCCAGAAAGTATGTTTATTACAAATGAGTTTATCTGACTGAACTGTTTAAAAGGAATGAGTAATAATAGTTTAAATGTTTCAAGATGAATGTTTTGATTATTACTACATCTTCACTTCTAATAATCCCACCCTATAAACCACTGTGCCCCAAAATCCCTCTAAATATGGACATGTTTTACACTGATGTCTGGAAATAGACTCCATGCAAATGTGCTGGCTTGAAAAATCCTTCAGATGTACTGAAAAAAAAAAAAAAAAAAACAGAGGGAAAAGTAGGTCAGCAGACTCTGCAGTTTGTATAGAGTAGAGATTATCTATCTATCTATCTATCTATCTATCTATCTATCTATCTATCTATCTGTCTGTCTGTCTGTCTGTCTGTCTCTCTCTCTCCCTCACACTCTCTCTACCTCTCTTTATACCTTTTAGAAGAAAAGCAGAAATTAAATATTAGGTTATAATTGATAAAACACACAAAGAGACCAACAGGGCCAACAAAAACAAAAATGAGATAAAAAAAAAGATAAAAGGTGGCTGCTTTTGATAGACATGAATTCAAAATATAGTCAAAATGGGCACAAAATACAACTTGGAACTTGGAAAAAATGTGATGGGGAGACCGGGGCAAGTTGTCACACTGGGCATTTGTCACATGGGCTATATCTGAGTAACTATGAGGTTTTGAGTCAAAAGTCCAAATGCACAAATGTGTGTTTTCTCTAGCAGAGGTTTTGTATGTTGGTTTCAGACACCTAGTTTAAAATCTCTTTAAATAAGAATATATTTTTGGGTGGATTCTACTCTCCAAACTAAAATTTCATATCATCATGTTTTTGTAAATGCTGTTCGGTAAACACAATAAAACCACACTGGCATTCATTAAGGCAAGGGTCCACTGTATAATGAAGGTAGATTTTAACCCAAAAGTTTGAACTGTGTTACAAAACAAGGGTATTTTTCATAAATGTACCATCAGGGAAAGTTGACACATTTTCACTGGAGCAATGTTTATATATATATATATATACAGGTGCATCTCAATAAATTAGAATGTTGTGAAAAAGTTCATTTATTTCAGTAATTCAACTCAAATTGTGAAACTCGTGTATTAAATAAATTAAATGCAAACAGACTGATGTAGTTTAAGTCTTTGGTTCTTTTAATTGTGATGATTTTGGCTCACATTTAACAAAAACCCACCAATTCACTATCTCAAAAAATTAGAATATGGTGACATGCCAATCAGCTAATCAACTCAAAACACCTGCAAAGGTTTCCTGAGCCTTCAAAATGGTCTCTCAGTTTGGTTCACTAGGCTACACAATCATGGGGAAGACTGCTGATCTGACAGTTGTCCAGAAGACAATCATTGACACCCTTCACAAGGAGGGTAAGCCACAAACATTCATTGCCAAAGAAGCTGGCTGTTCACAGAGTGCTGTATCCAAGCATGTTAACAGAAAGTTGAGTGGAAGGAAAAAGTGTGGAAGAAAAAGATGCACAACCAACCAAGAGAACCGCAGCCTTATGAGGATTGTCAAGCAAAATCGATTCAAGAATTTGGGTGAACTTCACAAGGAATGGACTGAGGCTGGGGTCAAGGCATCAAGAGCCACCACACACAGACGTGTCAAGGAATTTGGCTACAGTTGTCGTATTCCTCTTGTTAAGCCACTCCTGAACCACAGACAACGTCAGAGGCGTCTTACCTGGGCTAAGGAGAAGAAGAACTGGACTGTTGCCCAGTGTTCCAAAGTCCTCTTTTCAGATGAGAGCAAGTTTTGTATTTCATTTGGAAACCAAGGTCCTAGAGTCTGGAGGAAGGGTGGAGAAGCTCATAGCCCAAGTTGCTTGAAGTCCAGTGTTAAGTTTCCACAGTCTGTGATGATTTGGGGTGCAATGTCATCTGCTGGTGTTGGTCCATTGTGTTTTTTGAAAACCAAAGTCACTGCACCCGTTTACCAAGAAATTTTGGAGCACTTCATGCTTCCTTCTGCTGACCAGCTTTTTAAAGATGCTGATTTCATTTTCCAGCAGGATTTGGCACCTGCCCACACTGCCAAAAGCACCAAAATTTGGTTAAATGACCATGGTGTTGGTGTGCTTGACTGGCCAGCAAACTCACCAGACCTGAACCCCATAGAGAATCTATGGGGTATTGTCAAGAGGAAAATGAGAAACAAGAGACCAAAAAATGCAGATGAGCTGAAGGCCACTGTCAAAGAAACCTGGGCTTCCATACCACCTCAGCAGTGCCACAAACTGATCACCTCCATGCCACGCTGAATTGAGGCAGTAATTAAAGCAAAAGGAGCCCCTACCAAGTACTGAGTACATATACAGTAAATGAACATACTTTCTAGAAGGCCAACAATTCACTAAAAATGTTTTTTTTATTGGTCTTATGATGTATTCTAATTTTTTGAGATAGTGAATTGGTGGGTTTTTGTTAAATGTGAGCCAAAATCATCACAGTTAAAAGAACCAAAGACTTAAACTACTTCAGTCTGTGTGCACGGAATTTATTTAATACACGAGTTTCACAATTTGAGTTGAATTACTGAAATAAATGAACTTTTCCACGACATTCTAATTTATTGAGATGCACCTGTATATATATATATATGTTATACATTTTTATTATTTCATTATTACAATATTTGTTGGCCAATATAATGGTTTGATTTATTTTTATTTTTTTATCTAACCTTTTACATTTTAGCTGTCTCGTGAATTGTTTCATGTTGTATATTAATTGTATTGTTTAATTATTGCTTAAAAGCATTTTAGGCTGTTTTGGCAGGTTCCACTGTGACAATTTAGGATTATGTGTCTATACAGAAATTGACTTTCAAAAATAAATCCATCCTGAGAAATGGAGTAAAAAGTGTGATGAATAGCCCCAGTCTCCCCTGTATGAGCTATGCTGCAATTGACATTATTTCAATACATCTGAGTGGAAGTCAAATATCTTGACAGGAAGAGTTCCACAAGTATCTTTATTCCACAAGTAACCTAGCCTAATGTCTCCGACCACAGAAAATTAAACGAAACAGATAATTGAAGCACAAATGATGAAGTGGATAATTTGATTTCCTGCACAAACAGCTTAACTGACTAATGATTTGATGACAGCACAGATGCTTACATTTAAATACTCCATAATCACATTTTCAAGTGAATTCAATTTTCACAAAAGCAAACAATTTGCTTTTACACATACTGGTTTAATACAGGTTAATATTTTCCATTTCCATCTAATATGTCTCCACATTTTCTTTTGGTATTTGTCCCTGGAACTCTCTGGAATGTCCATTCAAACAGTTACACTAACCATTCTGCATTCCTTATGCATTGTATGAACATAATCCAAACATTTATCCAGTCATTCTTGGAAAGTATATCCGCTTGTATCCGGAAAGTATATCTTCAGCTGCTATGGTATGCAGTCTCACAATCAAATGGCCATCAGAAAAGTTTCAGGATGTATACAGACGTTCAGTGATAATATTTAGTTGTCATTTTTCTATTTCTGTCAGGGGTAATGCAAAGAGAAATATCACTTTTCAACTGACTTTTTGCAGAACACATCTGGGTCATACTTCACCCAAAATAAAATAAAGTAAATCGAATACCCCTTATATATATATATATATATATATATATATATATATATAATGATTGTGTATTTTTTCTTTCTTTTGATTTTGGGGTTAAATATGACCTGGACATGTTTTTGTGCTTTTGTTATTATAATCACAAAACATTTATTATAATAATTATACACATTTGGTCCAAATTGTAATGATGATGGTTTATTTTTCAATTCTTGTGGGATTCTAAATGATTTCCTATTCGATTTCTCCATAGTTTTGCAATGCCTGATCATTATAATCAGTTGCCTTGGAGACACTCTTTTTATGCATTTCACAAGCACAAATCTGTTTGCCTTTAAAAAGCGATCAAGAGATTGTGGAAAAACTGCACCGAGTTCTAAAGAAGCCAACAGCAGGATGCTATTCATGAGAAAGACAAAGAAAAAAAAAGCATTTTCCTATTATTCTGCATCCTTACATGCCTTTATATCTCGATAATAAGCTTCTATGTTCATTTTATTTCTTAATGGGAAGGAATTAGCTACATAAAAGGCTCTCGTTCTCATGTATTCCTGCCAAAAATTGATAGATAACATGGATATTTTAACATTTATTATAGGGGATATATTGCAGGGGTTAGTTGTCACACTTTTTACGCCAGTGAATATTTCTCAGGGTAGGTTTATTTTTGAAAGTCAATTTCTGTATAAGCACATACCTTACAGTCTTGGCTACACAAAATCGTTTCGAACGTTTCCACCGTTATTGCCCAAATAGATAACAAAACTTCATAGTAACGGATAAAACCCTTGTGACTATATATGGCAATGGTCAAGGAGTTTTATTAATAGCACTTTTCAATCAAACAATACGAGTAATACTTTAAATTCAATTTCACGTTCAAGATCATGGACGGTGTGCATGGACATTGCCCCACTCTTAGTGGAGAGTCCACTCGGGTTGTCAACGCTAACTTATCTTGCTAGCTAGCTAATGTTTACAAATGATATAAACTCAGTACTCTAGATGACTAGATAACATGATTCCTCAGCTTGAGCTTCCCTCTCGCTTGTGAAATGGGCGGGGTGTGTGACGTTGGCACCGCAGCGGCGTATTATGGGCAGGAGTTATTGGCACAATGGTGGGAACGCAGAATGATTTTGGTCTCAAAGTCCGAGGCTATTGGCCCCGGCTGGTCAGTTGATAGCCCTCGCTCGCACTGGCCCGATAATGGAAAAGCGGCTCATCTCTACAAAACAAAGAAAATACAATTATAATATAATTATAATTAGACACTGTAAAAAGTGATTTATGTGTCAAGTAAATTTTCTTTAAAAAAATGACATTAAGTTTATAAATATTACGGATATTCATTTTTGAAATTATGGTTCGGCATTGTTTAAAAAAAAATTGGGTACATTTAACTAAGAAATTTAAGAGACAAGACAACCTAATTATTTTGGGAAAATTTGTTCAATTTTGTGGTTTGATTTATGGACACCTATTAATTTGAATGTGAACAACTGCTGATTTGACGACATTTTGTTGGACTGGTCGACATGTGAACATGCTAAAAGGTAAGCCTTAGTAATTTCCTTTTATTTCTTAAATGGTTTCATAGACCAGATATGAGCAGTCCAGTTCTGGAGCACCACCAGCATTGCACATTTTGGATGTCTCCCTCATTTTATATTCTCAGTTTATGTCGAAGCCTTTCCTGATGAGCTGATAATGTATAAACATGTTAGTGAGTTATGTAACAAACTATTTTTTTAAAAAAAAAATTGTTTATGCACTTATTTTACTTACTTTGACCTTTGCTAGATTAAACCTGGCTAAGCCTGCAACATTTCACTATTTGGATAAACATTTCCAACTAACCAAGATGAAAAATTATGTTTTAAAATTGTGCATTTTAAGTCATTTTTAAAGTCATTAAACTAGTATGATGCAAAACATTTATTCAATTAATGTATAAATGCTTTGAGTGGGAATAATATTTAAAATATTGATAAATGCATTAAAAATGCATTAGGTATTAATCATTTTAAAATAGCCTATTTTAAGGTGGTAAAAATTGCACTTTTATCATTTTAAGCCTTACAAAAATCTGTAAATTAGCTTAATATTATTAGTAGAATAAACACCTTGTGTTCAAATTCATTATGTGTCATATACTAACTAATTTGTCACTTCACATGATTTAAATAAGGAGATAAAAAAAATAAAAATAAAAAAAAAGAGGCTTGAATACCAACTAATTTGGGTCCAGGGGGAAACTACACTATCTACTACACATGATTTAATTAAAGGTGCAGTATGTAAGATTCAGAAACCCTTGTTATTAATGACACCTGTGACCGTTAAGTGAACTGCAGCCAGTTGCCTGTTGCTTGTGCTCGTGCACACACTCCACAGGGAGCATTGACCAAAACAATGATGTAACGTACAAAGAGACTGAACGTGATTCACTGGCATCATGCTGACAGATGAGGCAGCATAATTAAAATTACACAGTTATGATTGTTTTACTACAAACTTTGAGACTAAACTAAAACTACTTATCAGCTAACATAGCATACTGATACACACATACAGCTACATACTACCGAACTATACCAGTTAACTGATGCACTGTTATGTTGCACTATTGTATGTTTTGTATGTCATATGTTGTACTACGATCAAGAAACCAGCGTATTTGCTTAAATTTATCCTGTATACCTGACTTTTAGTATAAAGAGAAGATCGTTTTTAAAGTTCGAAATTATTTGAAAGTTACGAAGCAAGGTAGCTTGCAATTAGTCAGCGTTAGCAGGCAAGATCAAGTTAGTTAAATTACACAGATCAATCCTTATGGCACTATATTTCACATGCTTTGCAGTTATGTAAGCTTACCTGTCCAATAAGAAGAATGCCAATTCAGGGTCGTTTTGATCCCCAAAACCGAATGAAGTTCCCTCCAGGAATCAAATACCCTGCCGATGTTCACTCTAGTTTTCGCTCGACCACGATCACGTTCCCACTTAGCCAGAGGGGATTCAGTAGATATATGTTTTGTTTGTGTAGAAGTCGGTGTTGTGCTGGGAGCCGGGCATTTGCTGGATTCCATCTCTAAGATAACGTTACCTAGTGTTGCAGTTTGTTGTCGCTGTTGAATAGCGGAAGAGAAGCACTGAGGCAAGGCTCTCGAGAGCGTGCATAAACGTCACATCCTTTAGATTTTCCCGGCAAAAGTGACCCGCTCCCTTCGCATGAAAATCAGTCTACAGGCTTTAATAGGCAACCTAGGAAGTCTGGGAAGGGCTCATTTTTTAAGTTGCATTACAAGCTGTTCACACATTGGCCAAAAAAAAAGTCGAATATTACATGAGAATTGTTACATATTGCACCTTTAAGGAGTTTTTACTGTGTCTTTGACATCACATTTCTTTTGATTTCCAGCTGTTTTTGAATGCTGTTTTGGTTTTGGTAATGTTATGGTTAGGGTAATGTTTAGGGTTTTGGTTAGAGCTAGTAGATTGTTAACATGTCACATCCGTCAAATCATGTCACATCCATTCAAGGAAGTCAGTGAAAGAACACAAGTTTGCTCGCAGCGCAGTTGCACATGCACACGACTGTGGTTCTAGCTTTGGCTAATGTGAGATAGTTCATTGGGACATTGAGATCAAATTGGACTTCCATTGGTCTATTAAAGGAATATTGCTGGTTCAATACAACTTACATTCAATTGACAGCATTTGTGGCACAATGTTGATTACCACAGAAATTATTTCAACTTGTCCCTCTTTTTCTTAAAAAATAAAATAAAATCTAAAATCTGGGTTACAGTGAGGCACTTACAATGGTAGTGAATGGGGTCAATCCATAAACGTTAAAATACTCACCGTTTTGAAAGCATAGCCATAAGATGTAAACAAATGAATGTTAGCATGATTTTAGTGTGATAAAATCACTTACTAACCTTTTTGTGTGAAGTTATCCAATTTGACAACTTCTTTGCCATGACCGTAAACCCTGTAATCCTGGTAAACAATGATTAAAACAACCATAAAGCTCAAATAATATTAGTGTTTTAACAGAAAAATTAATGTAAGAGCTTTATTAGAAAATTATAATCTTCACATTTCTGCCTTTAAACCCTCCAAAATTTTGCCCCATTCACTTCCATTGTAAGTGCCTCACTGTAACCTCATCTTTCACCCCTGCCCTGCTGGCCACTCAGAAAGTATCTAACATGTCTGCCTCAGCAGGATGGTACTAGACCACCATTTCTAATCCTCTTTTATGTCCTTATCTTCACCACATGTTTGGTGTTATTGAATTTTGCTCTGATACCATGCCGTGTTTTTTCATTTGGGTTACAAAGTTCAAGGCTCTGAATATCAGAGGTATTTTTTATGTAAAATAATATACTGTAGTCATAACATTTTTACCATGCATTGCACCAACGGTACACCCTCACTGATAATTCTGAACTCGATATCTGGTTTTAATAAGCAATACGGATGACAAGGAAAAGTGATTTGCCCCAAAGAACTAATTAACAAAATTAACTCACAGTATTATACATTATTGCATATTTACTTGTATTAAATCTCTGCTTTGAAGACATTTGGCTTAGTTTACATCTCTGCCTTGTTTTAAACTTGAAAATCTTGAGGCTAAAAGTAGCACCTAAACCTACAACAACTTAGAAGTCATCCTGAGGACTTCTAAATCCTTATGAGTGAATCACAAACAACCCAAAGCATGGCTGCTGCTCTTGTCAGTCAACATTAAAAAACAATGTATTAGAATATTATTATGACATTGAACTTTTAAAAAGGTGTCATCTGAATCTTGAGGGTGTTTTCATAGTTGTAAACTTACTTAGAGATGCAATTACCTCCCCCACGCATCGAAACAACCCACCAGAGGTAAAGGTTTTGACAACTCTGCGCTCTCTGGCCACAGGCATAATGCAACTGTGTAGCATGGATGAACTGGGAATTTCTCAGTCATCCGTCAGCAAAATCATCCATCAAACTATAAATGCACTCTCCACACCCCACATTGTCCGTCAAATGCATCTTTTCCTGTGGATGCGCACTCGCTGCAGAGAAATAAGGCAGCATTCATGGCCATCCCGGGCTGCCCAATGTAGCTGGCGCAGTAGATGGGATGCATATCCATTGCACCAACACAGGATGTATGTGTGATGATGTGTTCATCAACCGAAATAAATTCCACTGCATAAACAAGCAAGTTGTTTTTGATGCCTAGTACAAGGTCAATACTGCACTGCCCAGAAGATGATCATCGTAATTTAAAGCAAGGTTCAAGTGCCTAACCAAAGAGAACAATAATCACCAAAATGGTGACTTCAAATGAATCAAAATGACATCAGCAACACTAAACAGAGACAAACCTCTATTAATTCTCAGTGAATAAAACGTTGTACACATATGAAAAACAAAGGTCCGTGTAATGCGTTGCAATTTATTTTTCTGACCATACCAACCCAAATACGAAAATAGAAATATTTATCGAAATGTTTTTGTTTTTTTCGGTTACATCATGAATGGATAATTGCAAATTTCTCTCTTTTTCTTCAATTCACTTTTTCGAAACTATGACTTCAGATATATTTTTTTTAATAAATTACTTTTCAGCAATTTTCTATTTTTCAGTTTTTGCGTATTGCAATTTGCGCTGTGGAATTTACCATTTGCCCGGGGGTGTGGAAGAAATAGTGCCTACGGACTGCATTCAGCCTACTATATGAATGTTGAGGACCAAAAGGCAAGCACGGGGGACGGCTAACTTTTTAACACAAAGTGCCATAATTTTTCTTGCCACTGACTACGGACATAATGTTTGTGTATGTTAATATTGATAGGCCCGACGATAACACTGGTCAATGATCAGTTTCCTCACCCCAAATCGAAGTCTAATGGTGAGAAGGGAAAAGTGAATTCTAGATCAGTGGTTGTGGCCAATTTCATTGTGGTGTAGGGCCTTGGCCCACTCAAAATGGCAGCAGAGACCACATGGCCCTTTGTTCTATAATCAAAGGAGAGACATTGAACTCAGTTTCCCAGGATCCTTCACAATTTCACAACTAGATGTGAAGTCCCGCCCATGGACCCAGTCTCAAACGCCATTGGTCGAAAGCAGCCTACGACTGATGACGTCATCTTGTCAATAAAACCAGTGGACAGATGTAGTTCGGCCTCTCTGTGCTAAGCTCTGGCTGGCTGTTAAGGTACATCTGTTTTGTGCAGTACTGAAGGAGTTTTCCCTCCTTTTTGGACTAAGTACAAAGAGACCACGTTTTTCTAACCTCACCATCTGGCCACGGTAGTGTAAGATTAACTTAGCTTTGTTCAAGTCTTCTAGTATACTTATAATAACTGGTTCAGTTTCACTGCAAGACAACAGTGAATTTATTTTGAAAAACGGAAAGGCGACCAGTTTCCCTTCTCCCTCTTTTTCTGTCAATGTTGAATACCTTCTGCATTCTTCTCCACCGCTGGATCCAAAGAATAAAGCAGAGATGCATCTTTTCGCTGACGAGCGTAAGACAAGGGACCATCCAGACCGTTTCTCCTGACCGCTCAACGCCACAGGAATTCTAACGGACAACCCTACTGAAATCACACAGGATTTCCCAAGTATGGCTTGATATCTGGGCAGATTTAGTTGAGAAACTGTGATTTTCTTGCGCAACTAAATCTTATATTTGATTCTAAATGCTGATCTTTTGAGTATATTTTGTATGTTAAAATCTGCTCGCTGTTTACTGATTTGAATTGGGAGATTTTCATTTTTGGGTGAAGTTTGTTTTGTTGAGTGATCTGAACTAGTAATTCAATCCCGCTGTTACGAGCAGTTACCCTCAATTAAATTGCATGCACCTTTTCTCTCTCTCTCTCTCTCTCTCACTCTCTCTCACTCTCACTGATATTCACTGAGTGAGTGGCGTCGCGGTTTATGTCCGACTCAGGCTGGTGTACCAAATTCTCCCACCTGTTTCGTCAGTTCCTTTGTGTGTCTGCTCATTTCCACCCTCATGTGGCTCTATTTTGGATCTACTCCTCCATTTTGAATCTGATCCTCCATTTTGGTTCCTTTGTTACCGCATCTAGACACACACACTCTAGCATATAGCTCCACTGTTAGTTTAGGATTTCCTTGTTATGTTTTGATTATATTCAGCTAGTATTGGCTGTGTTCATTACTGCTTGATTATAATAAATCTTGTTATATTATAATAATAAGTATTTGTTGAAGCCAGCTTCTGCCACATCAATTACTCCCATGTTACCTCAGCGTACTGTTATTTTATTGGTGTTAGAAACTAACTGTAATTAGATTACTATTAGATTTGTATGGCAATAATTTAACTAGTTCCTCCCTTTTTGATTATTTTGATTAATAATTTAAATACACAACCTTCAGGGTAGATTTTTATCAGTAACTTGCTATCATTTTTCTCTTGTCAAAGAGTGGTGCCCCGAGGACAGAATTTAATGAGTAAAATTCTATTATTTAAATTAAATATTAATTAATAATTAATTATTAATTATTTCTGAAAGTAAAACTGATCTAAACAACCCGTAGCACCTACAGTGGAGTGGGACGTAATGCAACATCTCAGCATGCAGTGTTGCGGAGGCACTCTTCAAAATTATCTCCCGGGTGGGGATTCCGAAAGAAATTCTCACCGACCAAGACACAACATTTATGTCAGGTACACTACGCAAAATTTATGAATTGCTGGGGATTAAATTGATTCGCACCAGCGTTCATCACCCGCAAACTGATGGGCTGGTGGAATGATTTAATCGAACCTGAAAAACATGATTCGCAAGTTCATGCACGAAGACGCTAGAATTTGGGACAAATGGCTGGAACCCTTATTATTTGCAGTCAGGGAGGCCCCGCAAGCCTCCATGGGGTTTTCCCCCTTCAAGCTCCTATATGGACACCGGCCCTACGGTGCTTGACGTCATATGGGAGGGGTGGGAGGAAGGACCTTCCCAAAGCAAGAACGAAATTCAATATGTCCTTGATCTTCGAGTAAAGCTACACACACTGGGTCGGTTGTCACAACAAAATTTGCTCCAAGCTCAAGAGACATAAAGCCGGCTCTATAATAGGGGTGCCAATCTATGGGAATTTGCACCGGGAGACAAAGTACTTGTATCACTCCCCACATCGAGCTCAAAATTACTCGCCAAATGGCAAGGGCCCTTTGAGGTAACACGCTGAGTCTGGGATCTTGATCATGAGGTTAAACGAACGGATAGAGGTGGAGCACATCAAATTTACCTACTCAACCTCCTTAAATTATGGAGAGAGGCGGTCCCCGTGTCCATGGTGACGGCAGTTCCAGAGAGGGTGGAGCTCGGGCCGGAGGTGAAGTTCAAAGCCGACCCATTCACCCCGGTCCTTTGTGGAGGCCACCTCTCACCGTCCCAGCTCACGGAGGTGGCCAGGTTGCAAAAAGAGTATGCGGACGTGTTCTCTCCTCTCCCCAGATGTACGAACCTTATGCAACACCATATCGAGACTCCACTGGGAGTGGTAGTGCATAGTCGGCCATACCGCTTGCCCGAGAACAAGAAAAAGGTGATTCGGGATGAATTGGAGGCAAAGCTCGAAATGGGGGTTATAGAAGAATCGCACAGCGATTGGGCCAGCCTGGTTGTTCTTGTACCTAAGAGTAACGGGTCAGTCTGGTTCTGTGTTGATTGCCGGAAAGTCAATGCAGTGTCTAAATTTGACGAATACCCAATGCCCCGAATTGACGAACTGCTCAATCAGTTGGGTGCGGCTCAATTTTACTCGACACTGGATTTAACAAAGGAATATTGGTAGATTCCCTTAACTCCATTATCCCGAGAGAAAACGGCCCTTTCCACACTGTTTGGATTACACCAATTCATCACTCTTCTGTACAGTTTGTTTGGGGCTCCTGCCACGTTCCAGCGCCTAATGGATAAGATCCTCCGGCCATAGCATATGCCGCTGCCTACTTGGATGACATTATCATATACAGCAATGATTGGCAGAGGCATATGCAACATCTAAGAGCCATACTGAGGTCGCTGAGGTGGGCGGGACTCATGGCAAACCTGAAAAAGTGCACAATTGGGAGGAATACGATATCTGGGCTTCCACTTGGGTCATGGGCAGGTACGGCCCCAAATTGATAAAACCGCAGTGATAACAGCCTGCCTATGTCCCAAGGTGAGATAGTTTATGGGGCTGGCTGGCTATTACAGAAGTTTTGTGCCTAATTTTTAAAATTTTCCCCTTGACTGATCTCACTAAAAAGGGGGCACCAGATCCAGTGGACGGAGGTGTGCCAACAGGCTTTCACAAGAGTGAAATCTGCACTCTGTCGTGGGCTGCTTCTAGGCTCCTAACTTCTCTCTCCCCTTTATTTTACAGATGGATGCATCAGAGAAGGGGTTGGGGGCCGTGCTCTCGCAGGAGGTGGAGGGGGTGGAGCGCCCCGTGCTGTATATCAGTCGCAAGCTCTCTTTGAGGGAGACTAAGTACAGCACGATCGAAAAAGAGTGCCTTGCCATCAAGTGGGCGGTCCTAACCCTCCGCTACTACCTGCTGGGGCAGGCCTTCATCCTCCACTCGGATCACACCTGCTTCGGTGGCTCCACCGCATGAAGGACACCAACGCGTGGATCACTCGTTGGTACCTGGCACTTCAGCCCTTCAAATTTAAGGTGGTCCACAGGCCGGGGCCGCAGATGGTTGTGGCAGGTTGGCAGGCCATTTGTTGCCCGGGCATGAGTCCAGTGGTGGGGATATGTGGAGTGGGATGTGGTCGTGTGTCTGTCACTGGGGAGAGAGGAAGCGATAAGGGCCATCACCTGGTGATTATTGATGCTTAACACCTGTGTCTCATTACAGCGATGACGGAGATGGGCTTGAAAAGGCTGCTGAGAATGCCAGAGAGACAGAGAGAGACCAGAGATGCTATGTGTGTTCTAAATACTATGTTGTGAAGCTAAAAAGCCAATACTTTGTTGTGAAGCTGATAGCCAATACTTTGTTGTGAAGCTGAAAAGCCAGTACTTTGTTGTGAAGCTGAAGATAACTGCATTAAAAGTTGACTCACGTGGACTGTGAAACCGGCTCCCTTGTCCTTCCTACTCGAACCCCTCTACACTCATCTATGCATCTTCATTTACGAAATGATGTTAGCCTACATTTTACATTAAATAAAAGTATAGCATGTTTAGATTAAAACATTTTTATTAAATAAAAGAAGGCATATTTATTAAATTAGCCTACTAAACTTTGTAGTCTTATAGGCCTACCCTGTCGTTGGTTCACCTTCTGCTTAGGCATATCAATTTTGATTAACCATGCAAATAACTGCCTTAGTTTTTACTGTAGTAATTTGTAGTTTTTACTGGAAATATTTTACATACCCTGTTGATGACTAGCATAAATAAATAAAATAAATACATACGGCTGTGCCTATTTATTACTGTTTTACTACTTTTGATTAGACCGAGCATACAACAGGTATAAGGTAACCTTCAGTAGACATATGCCTAAAACAGCTATACACTGATATGAAATATTTTAGGAAAATGTCATACAGAATACATAAGACTGAAACACTGTGATCTGTTTTGGAATACATTTTTATTGAACAGAAATCACACATGGTCCATGATCATACGGGACTATATGCTTACAGCTAGTAGGTCTATGGCTCCAGGCTGTGCGTAATGCTCATGTACGTCTCCAGAGCATCCCAAAACACATCAGTGTTACCTGCCAGAGCAGTATTAAAAATATTATTATCAAGCAGTAATTTTAACTAACCTGTAGAACACATGTAATTATGATGAGTTCAACATGGGTTTAACTTCAGTTATTGCTATAAAAGCTCACTCTATCAATTTTAGGAGAACTATCTCAATTTGGCCAGGACCTCACTCAGACTCCTGAGGAGGACCAGTTTGCAGGAGAACAGTGTCATTTTGCACAGAAGGCAGACATCATTGTCATGAAGATAGGTCTGAATACATTTCCCACACCCTGCCACTTGACCACAGCATGCAGCAATTACAATGACAGAAATAGGAATGTTGGTACACATTCTGCAGGCCAATGCTTCTCGCAGAGAGAAAACAATCTGAAATGACCTTATCTAGAACATCTGGTTCACAAGAATGTTCAGCTCACTGAATTGTTCAGTAAAATTTTCAGTGATACGTGCTGCAGCATTCTTCACCTCCAGCCTCACTTCTTAAACTTCACTTTCCTCCGTTTCCACTCTAAACAAGTGAAAAAGCTCCAAATGCTACACACCCAACAGCAGTTTGCTTTCTACTAGATCATATTTGTGATGTATCTAACAATGTAAAAACATTTTTGCTACAGTTGAGGTCATAAGATTTCATACCCACTGCAGAACCTGCATAAAACATTTGAACAAATAAAAGGGACTATACATATTGTAGGGTTTTTTTTTTATTTTTATTTATTTAATAATGCCCAGAAACTAGACAAAATAACTGAATGTATACAAATGATCCTGTTAACAAGTTTACATTCCCTTAGTTCTTAATATGGTGTGCTGCTTCCATGATGATCAATGACTGTTTGTGTAATAATTGTTCATGAGTCCCTGCTTTGTCCGGAGCAGTGATGCTGCCAACTGCTCTTAAGAAAAAACCTCCAGGTCCTGCACGTTCTTTAGTTTCCCAACAGTGGCCATATACAGTTGTGCTCAAAAGTTTGCATACCCTGGCAGAAATTGTGAAATTTTGGCATTGATTTTGAAAATATGACTGATCATGCAAAAAACACTGTCTTTTAATTAAGGATAATGATCATATGAAGCCATTTATTATCACATAGTTGTTTGGTTTGCATTTAGTGTCTGTGTATAAATAGTCAATGAGTTTGTTAGCTCTCACGTGGATGCACTGAGCAGGATAGATAATGAGCGTTGGGGAGCAGAAAATAACTGTCAAAAGACCTGCGTAACAAGGTAATGGAACTTTATAAAGATGAAAAAGGATATAAAAAGATATCCAAAGCCTTGAAAATGCCAGTCAGTACTGTTCAATCACTTATTAAGAAGTGAAAAATTTGGAGATCTCTTGATACCAAGCCAAGGTCAGGTAGACCAAGAAAGATTTCAACCACAGCTGCCAGAAGAATTGTTCGGGATACAAAGAAAAACCCACAGGTAACCTCAGAAGAAATACAGGCTGCTCTGGAAAAAGTTTGGAGAGGGGTCAACAAGTATTGTGCTCCTTGAAACAACCACACCGTCTTTTTCCAGAGCAGCCTGTATTTTTCCTGTGGGTTTTTCTTTGTATCCCGAACAATTCTTCTGGCAGTTGTGGCTGAAATCTTTCTTGGTCTACCTGACCGTGGCTTGGTATCAAGAGATCCCAGAATGTTCCACTTCTTAATAAGTGATTGAACAGTACTGACTGGAATTTTCAAGGCTTTGGATATCTTTTTATATCCTTTTCCATCTTTATAAAGTTCCATTACCTTGTTACGCAGGTCTTTTGACAGTTCTTTTCTGCTCCCCATGGCTCAGTATCTAACCTGCTCAGTGCATCCACGTGAAAGCTAACAAACTCATTGACTATTTATACACAGACACTAATTGCAATTTAAAAAGCCACAGGTGTGGGAAATTAACCTTTAATTTCCATTTAAACTTGTGTGTTTCAACATTCAAGGGTATGTAAACTTTTGATCAGGGCCATTTGGGTGGTTTCTGTTACCATTATGATTTAAAAAGGAGCCAAACAACTATGTGATAATAAATAAATATGATCACATCCTTAAATAAAAGACAGTTTTTTTTGTTGTTTTTTTTTGTTTTGTTTTTTTTTTTTGCATGATTAGTCATATTTTCAAAATCAATGCAAAATTTCACAATTTCTACTAGGGTATGCAAACTTTTGAACACAACTGTAATGTTGACATCCTTTGGCACTTAGGACAACTAAGAGTATCATACAACTATTACAAAAGGTGCAAACATTCACTGATGCTCAAGAAGGCAAATCACTATATTAAGAACAAGGTAATGTTAACTTTTGAACATTATGATTTGTGAAGATTGTTGTTATTTTGTTTTTTGGGATATATGTAAATCAAAATTGAGTAGCATTTGAAGGGCAATACTAAAAAACATCTTTTATCTCTTATATTATTATAAATACTGCAAGGGGTGTGCAAACAGTGTGAGAAAACAGGGATATGCAAACTTACGACCTCAACTGTATATTGCTAATTCTTGCAGAATACAGTCGTGTTTGTTTGCATTTTTTAAATTACATCACCAATAAACATACACACCTTTTCTTTTAGAAACAGCTTCATGTTTTTTAAGTTTCAACAAGTCAGTGTTTTTAATGGCAAAGATCTTGCGACTGGGTGACTTCCAGGACTCCAAATCTGGAGTCCTGGAAAATTTGAACTAAATAAATAAATAAATACTGAAATATCAAATATCACAATTAGATGCAGTCACTGAACATCTAAATAGTGGTTCCCAACCTGTGGGCACAGATCCTCATACGTACTGAGGTGGTCAAAGATCCATAAAATGTGTTCCAATAAACAAAATTTCAGTGCTGAATATTTCAGCTCTGTTGGTCCAACAATGCAGGTCAACAGGCACCAAAACTTTGAAGCTCCAAAAACCACAAAAAGGCTGCATAAATTAATCCATATGATGTGGATTTAGTGGTTTAATCCATATCTTCAGAATTGATAGGATAGGTTAGAGTGAGAAACTGATCAATTTAAGCAATTTTTTACTATAAATATCCACTTTCACTTCCACATTCTTCTTTTATTTTTGGCCATTCACATTATTTGTGCATATCGCCACCTACTGGGTAGGGAGGAGAATTTATAGCAAACAAAAACTTTAATTTTGATCCGTTTGTCACACACCTATTCTAAAAATATTTGTGTTCAGCAGAAGATATTTAGTTGCACACATCTGTGACAGCATGAGGGTTAGTGAATGATGAGAGAATAACATTTTTTGGAATCAAAATCTATTCCTTGAAATCAAGAAGAATCAAGGAAAAACTTTTAGAACCACTGCTCTAAATTACACTCAGATATATTAAGGTAATCTAGATCTTAGATGATTCAATTATTAATATAATTATTGTTTTTGATATTATTACTGGCTATGTTACTACTACTGCCAAAAATGATATTGTTCACTCACCTTTTGTCTCTGAAGTATCTGCTATGGCAAGACCCTTGGCATCGCAGATGGTGTAACTGTGAGCAGAATTTAGGTATTCCTGTACAGTTTGCCCTACGAGTTGCACACCTTGACCCTCAGAGATTGTAACATGCACCGTAGCTGTGCAAAATGCAAAAAAAAAATGCAAAAAAATAAAATAATAATCATTTAGATCTAATGTTACTACTGCTTAAAGCATTTTAAAATTCAAACATTACAATTAGAGCTACACAATTATGAGCTAAATCTTAATTGTTGATTATTTACTTTGTTTGTGTAATTGCATTTAATAGCAGCTACATTAAAATGCTTCTTTTCTGTGGGGCTTATGCATGCCATATTTTTATGTAGGCTACACATTCCAAAAAAGCTGAGAACTGTGTTCCTGAATCACCTCACATTGCTTAGAGGTTCTCAATTCTAGTCCTGGGAACCCACAGCACTGCACATTTTATATGTCTCCCTGATGTGACTGTGACACCCAGTTCAGTTCACAGACCTCTCTGCTGACAAGCTGATGATTTGAATCTGGTGTGTTGAATGAAAGGCAGACATTCAAAGGCTGTGTCTCGTTTGCTGAGGTCGCATTTGTAGGCCGCATACGTCATCGAGGCTGTCTCGTTTCATAAACACGAGTTGGACACTTCGAATGCAGCCTTCGAATGCAACCTTCTTTCACGGGAATTCGGAGGATGCATGAGGTGTATCCTTCATGGGCTCTCACAACCCACAATTCTTTGCTTCAACGGAAATATAAAAAAAATTATGCCAATTTGCCCGTAAATATGATGTTCAAACACAAGTAATGTTAATTCCCAAGTTGAAGTACCTCAGTAGATGGGTGCAGAGTATATAATATGTATAATTATATTAATATACAATTAAAATAAAGTATTAGACTAAAAGTACAACTGTAAAATCTATTTTCTTTTCTCTTTACATCATTATAACTCTCCTAAAATTTACCTCACACATTCCCTTCTAAAGGGACTTTGTTCCCTTCTCACTCAAAGCGCTCGTGCTTGTTAAAGAGTGGCGTGCTGTCATAGCAACCATGATACGTTCCGTTTCCATTTGTCCTATGAAGGCCGTCTCATTTAAACGAGGCTTGTTTAAAGGAGGACGCTCAGTATACTGCAGCCTTCAAAGGATGCGTCCTACCTAGCATGCAACCTTCCAAACGAGACACAGCCAAACTGTGCAGTGTTGTGGGTCCCCAGGATTGGATTTGAGAACCACCATCATTGTCCCTTTAGCTGCATGAAAACAAAACTGTTATCCAAATTTTGAATAAAGTATACACAGAATAAAACAATGCGACGGGCGTACACCTTAATGGAATTCTAAAACTGATCACCATTCTTGATGATTAGTTAATTGTGGCAACTGTAATTCTAATCTCGATTATTGTTCAGTTTAACTGTGATAGCCCTAACTACATGGTTTAGTAAACAAAAGAATATAGGCCAACATACTATATGGAGAAATCTTCCCACTGTCTTCAATGACGGCGACATATATTTGTTTCCTTGCTGATCTTGAACGCTTCAGTGGATTCTGGAACATGTTCCCTGCTTGACTAACGTTCCCTCTGGATCGATAAGGTGCGAGATGGCATTGTGGAAAAAAACCTGGCACAGGGAGAGGGCCAGGGCTTGCTGTTGGGACGGTGGAGTGTTGTTCTTTACTAGTGCCACAAACAGCAAATTTCCCTCTGTGACACATTATACAGGTCTGAAATATTCCGTTGGGGTCTGGGAAATTTTTTTTCCCTGGTTATGTCATTCTCCAAGTATATACTTTCCCATTCCATCTGAAGACAGGGAAACAATGTTAGCGAGTGTGCTAGCTAAACTCTAGCTAGCTTGGTCTACTAATCAAAACTAGTTAATAACTTTACCTTAAAAATAGCTTCCAGTCAGTCCCTAAATATATCTCTCACCATCATGGTCAGCCATTTTACACCATGGTGCAAACTGAACTGCAAGAGGTTCATGCCTGACACATTTGTTTCTTCGCACGACTTGCTCACGACGACCTGATAGACCTAGAGATGACGTACTCTCGCAACAGCCTGCACTACACCTCAACCCTTCCCCCTCCAAATTTATCATTACAGACTAGCCCATTTACCTTGTGTAAAATGGCAAAATGCCAATAATTACCCCACTGTGTGCCAATGGTGGCACGCCTGTCAAAAATTGAAAAATAGAAAATTGCTGAAAAGTCATTTATTTAAAAAATAATACCTGAAGTCACAGTTTCGAAAAAGTCAAATTGAAGAAAAAGAAAGAAATCTACAGTTATCCAATCATGATGTAACCGGAAACATTTAAAAACGAACATTTTGGGCCTGGGTAGCTCAGAGATTATTGACGCTGACTACCACCCCTGGAGTCGCGAGTTCAAATCCAGGGCATGCTGAGTGACTCCAGCCAGGTCTCCTAAGCAACAAATTGGCCCGGTTTCTAGGGAGGGTAGAGTCACATGGGGTAATTTCCTCGTGGTCGCGATTTGTGGTTCTCGCTCTCAATGGGGCGCATGGTAATTTGTGTGTGGATCGTGGAGAGTATCATGGGCCTCCACATGCTGTGAGTCTCCTCATGTCATGCACGACGAGCCACGTGATAAGATGCGTGGATTGACGGTCTCAGAAGCGGAGGCAACTGAGATTTGTCCTCCAGCACCCGGATTGAGGTGAGTAACAACGCCACCACGAGGACCTGCGAAGTAGTGGGAATTGGGCATTCCAAATTGGGAGAAAAGGGGATAAAAAAAAAAAGAACATTTCGATTAATTTTCTATTTTGTATTTGGGTTGGTATGGTCTGAAAAATAAACTGCAAAGCATTGCATGGACCAACAAACATCCTTACACAACATATTAAGAGATTGTTGTCCAATAACATATTTTATTTGCAGCTGATGTTCATCTAAGACTGTGTGACTGTAAGACAGATTCAGTTGTTATGGTGTCTGCTGGTTTGTTCTCTGGTTTTCCTGTTCTTGTTGTCTCTCCCTCTTTCCTTCAGTAGATTCTGCTTGTTAACAGCAGGTGTCATTACTAATGATCAATCATCACTCAGAGAGAGTAGCTACTTTATATCATTAACTGTTTGGGCAATTCAACAGTCAACAAGACAAAGTGTAGATTCAACACTCCTTCAGTGTTAGTTTTTAACACCAGTGGATGAGAACCAAATCAACACCAAAGAGTGTACATTTAACACCGGGGATGTTGCTGTGTGGGGTGCTCCCTGTCAACAGCGGTGAGTACCTACCAACAGTGGTCCGAGGAGGGACAAACCACAAACTGGCGACAGGGTGTTGGGTGCCCAGGGCACATCGATGCACGAGGGCAACGAAGGCTATCCTGTCTGGTCCAAGCCGACAGAATGTCTATTGTGGCACAAGTCACAGAAAATTCTAATGATGGTTACGTGAGAAATGAACTCTGTTGATGACACAAGTGTTTCAGTTCACAGGCTACAGAATCATTTGGTTGGCTTGCCGTGTTCAAACACCATTTGATACTCAAGAGGATATTAAGTGCAAGGACAAGATCACATCCAGTAGCGTTGACGCACAAATTGTCACATCCAGTTGAACACACAGGGAAGGGAAACAGAAAGAAAGAAAACAAAAAAAAAAACCCGGCCTGGAATAACAGCCAAAAGATTCATTAATAATCTCTTCATGTAAAACCAATTTATAATCACATATTATCAACTCATAATACAACAATATTCAGTTTTGCAGATCAAACACTTCAAAAACTTTGCAACATATTGAACATGTATCTGAATTCTGTATCTGTAACTTTTACTTCAATTAAAATCATGTGTTCTCACTCACTGTCTCTGTGAATTTATTCTTTCAGCTTAATTTAGTTTTATATAGATGCTGACATGGCCTAACTCCGGTGCATGATTAATTAGCATTACGTGAGAAGCATCGCCACGCACGTGTTGGCGATCCATTGTCTTATTATCAACATTAATCCATCTCAAATTCTTCATATTTTTATCAATGATGCATTGCTAGATTAATATTTTTGAAGATCTCACTCACCAAAGATAATTTTTATGATCGCACACACACTCAGAGGATCTTCTCGTGGTGTGTGGAGTCCGGCTATGTCATCCTCGTATATTTTTGTAGAGTCGGGAATATTCGCTTAGGGGTTTAACCTCTAAAAACTTTTCAGCAGTAGCATTGATTCACAGTGCTGATGTGAATCAGTTTTGATAATGGAAATTGAAATATATATTTCATTAAAATAATTTTAGTTATCATTCATTTTTCCCTTTTTTTTCTTTCAGTTTATTAATTTAGTTCACTCCCTAGTAACCTGGGTTACATCATCAAAAATATTTAATTAACCACAGTGGCGTAACTTGGATCTTGTGGGCCCCAGTGCAATATACTTGATGGGGCCCCTTGCCACCCCCACCCACTCGTAGCCTACAAGAATGAACTTAAAATATATGACATTATAACATATATTTTTTTGTTTGAGCAATATTGTCACTAAATGTCTCAATTGATTTGATCCTCTCAAGGCACCTTATGCATCTTATTTATCTTAAAATGTCTTTCTTAAATTATTAAAATAGAATTTCACAAATGAGTTGTGCTATTTATTCTGAAAGGCTGCATTTTACTTAAAAAAAAAATTATAAATAAATAAAAAAAGCTACATTTAAAATAACAATTATAACAGTAATCCATCTGATCATAGCCATGTTTTTGGGACTAGATGAATTTACTGTCAGTCAGTTTTTTTTTTTTTTTTTTCTTGTTTTTTTTTTCTATGACACTTTTATCAGCTTTCTCCTGAACAAAACAACAGGACACTTCAAGTTTACCTGACATCACAGACATAATTTGCTTGATCAGATGAACTTTCATGCTGGAGATGCCCAATAATAGTAGCCTATCACTGCTGCTTCATGCTCTTTCTCAGCACAACTCTCTCTGCTTTGTAATATCACTAAATATATATTATGTCTTTGAAGGTGACACTGCATCATCGTCGATACTCTTTACTCACATAATGCAGGGTAGAGACGACGGTTTCTCATGGAGGGAGAAACGAGTTCAGGACTGCGGAGAAAAAAATGCAGCGGTAGCTGTGAAAGCTCAGGGTAATGACGTCAATGCACCACATTGGCTCAAGAATCCCTATGATGTTCAACCAAAAATGCAGAGAATCGTTTGATGTATTGCTTAAAATGAGTAATTTCTAATTAAATATTCTAATTCGTGTTAGAGTAGGATGTTATGTTAATAATAAACTGTAATTTAGAAGTTTTTAGATTTAAAAAACCATGGATGAGATGCATAGTGTGTAGTCCAGCTATAAATACAAAGCAGTTCAATTAGAAGATTTTTAGGAATTACATGTATTATATGCTAACAAAGGTTTAGTTAGATAAATTGTGCAGACAGTTTAACAATTTAAGGTAGTCATCACGGGCCCCCATAGACCGTGGGCCCCAGTGCAGCTGCCCCACCCACACTGCCAGTAGTTATGCCACTGATTAACCCCATGGAGTATGTTATAGCAACTTGGTACCCTGGTCTCCAGATAACGTATACAATCATGTATGCCATTTAGATACATATGGCAAATCTCTGTCAAAGGGAAAATGACAGCATCTGCCAAGCATTTTACTTATGTAAATGAATCGACATGTCATAATTTTATTATAACTGTGGAGACATTCAAAGACATTTAAAACTGTCATTATACTCTCAAAGACTGTTTTAATTTAAACTCTGCAGTATGTTCTGCATAATTGTTCACCACAAAGGCCAAAATGAGCATAGTAAATGTAAAAGCCTCATGTTGTATTTACTGTATAATAATCGATGCTTGAATTGTATTGGCTTTATTGCAGGAGCTCCAGTTCATGAGGACATGAAAACATGACATGTTGGGCTTTCACCTATACCAACCTGTACTGAAGAATGTTCCAGTCCCAGCTACACAACATCAGACTTCTCTCTGCATTCATATAGGTGTCTACTAGCTTATGTTCACTTGATACTGTAGGTGAATGCAAATATTACTCAGTGTCATTAGAAGCTGAATATTGCAAGAGTAAAGAACTTACCTAATTTAAAACCCATTCAGACCCTGCATCTATTCCAATGGACATAATTTCTCTGGTGTTTTTTGATAGGTTTTTGTCATTTGGTGCCACTTAAACGACAAATAATTATTAGAAAAGATGCTGCTAAGTCAAACTATGATTGTTACTTTTTGAACAGAAAATCTTACTTTAAAATAAGGCATGGTGCCTTGTGACCCAAGGCAAAAGAATGGCATAATTAAAACTATTACTGTATAGATTTACATTATTACACAGGATATTATTATTATTTTTTTAAATTTAATGTCCATTGTGATGGACAGTGGGCCTCAATGTAAGGAAAAGAGTAAACTGTATACTACCGCAAAACTGATAGATGTAATTTCAGTAATAATACTACAAATGTTGTCCAATCTTCACAAAAATTGAGACAGATCCAAAGCATGTCTGCCAGAATTGATTAAACTGATATCATGTATTCCAAACCATTTGCCTGTAACAGCATCAGCAGTAGGTTATGCCTTTGTATTGACATTCGACTTGGTGTCTCTTGGACACATGATTTTCTGGAAACAAACAAATCTGAGCTGCTCATTGAAAGGTTGAAGGTTTGAAGCTCACAGAGGATGACCCAAGAGCCATTACCATTGTACCCTTAAGGCAGGGACATAACCCCAGGTAGCCCCATTTACACTACCAAATTCTTATGAAAAAGGTGCCATAATTTATATCAACATTGCTTGACAGGGAATGGAAAATCTAATAGGACGCAAATGGTGCAGTAACTGGAGAAGAACTTCCGAATTAAATTGCACTTGACCCAGCCCATTAGTGCTTTGCGTGCATGATTTCGTAAACCCATTTGCACCTAGACTTAGCGCATACTTGCATGAAAATACCAAAACGTCATGGCCATGCCCATTGATTTGAGTGTTTTATGGTTAAACTAATAATGTTTTGTGGTTAAACATATTAGTCAAGTAATTGAGATTATAGAAAAGGAGAAAAAAGGATCAAATGTGAAAAGAAACGAAGAATCAATAATTTAAGGTCTCTTTAAGGTGGTATTTAAGACATACAAATATATATAAATAGAATGCAATGATAAACATACTGTTGATGTTGATGGTACAAAAATATATTTTGGTCATTGGAATGTACTTACCATGTTTCAACAGTGTAGAATGATAACGTCACCACAACGAATATGGGACTCAAAAAGTAACATTGGCGCAGCATAATTTTTTACATCGCTGCAACGAATATGGTCCGGTCACAACATAACTGTTTTAGCTGGGTGGTAAGTCTAAGCTTCTTGACTCTGAGAGCTCTTAAATGGGCAATGGTGTGAAATAACAATACTCTTATTAACCATTGATATAACACTTCAATAAGGAGTTTGATTCTGCACACAGGGCAAACGCAGAAGAGCAGATGATAATCTTGTTTTGGAGGAGGCTGCAGCTTGATTATTCTTTGACTTTCATGACTAGCTGATTCAAGAGCCTTCAAGAGAGGACTTCCTGTCCTGCTCCCCTCTTCATGTCCTGGAGGAGCATGACAGCAACATATTTACATTATAACAGGTCATTGTGAGCAAACCTTATGCATGTCAATGCTTATCTTTGTTTTGTTACTGTTTTGACCATATTAACTTTCAGTAGTAGGCTACATAAAAGTAACTTTTCCCAGTCTCTAAATTAGACTTTAGACAGCCTAGTTGAAATCAGTTGGCTGATCAGATCAACACTTTTACCAGTTTGGATTCTTAGATGTAGATGTAGAAATTGTATGGCCACACAAAATATGGGTACATAGTGATATCTTTTGGCTTAGAAAATACACTATTTTTCCTGCAAGCTTTTGTAGACAAAGTGTTTGGAGCTTTGTGCAAAAGAAATCTCAATAATCGTGACATCCTTATTTACTCATTTAATTATGTGGAAACTATCAGTCAAGTATGTCTGGTACTTAACAGTCCATGAAAAAAGCTACACATCAAGATGAAAAAACAAATGTGATTTCCATCATCCAGCAGTTTTCCTTTTGGTTACAGTACACTCTGAGCTCACAGGGTGTTCAAATATACAGCACTATTGTTAGAAAAACCCCAGTGGTCATTACTCTAAATAGATTTCACTTTAGTGAACACTGATGTACACTAGAACTGTTTTAAAGAACACAAGTAGATGTTTTATCAAGGCAGCACTAGACCCCAGAGTCCAAATTTGCAAAGGACACAATTTGACCAGATTGCGAGTTATGGTGGCTATTCAGAATATTCTGCCATTCCTGCAGACAATTCTTTCGTTTCAGCAATAGAAATACTATACTTAATTCATTAGACACACATATTTTAGTTTTGTTATCTATGTATCAAGGGAATGGAAGCCCTGATAAACATAAACTTTTAACAGACACTTTTATCCAAAGCAACTTATAGTGCATTCAAGGTATAACTTTTATCTGTCCATGTGTTCCTTGAGAATTGAACCCACAACCTTGGCATTGCTGGCACCATGCACTAACAGTTGGGCAATGCTGTATTTTTAGAGTGGTTTCACAATAACTTCAGCTACAGTAGGTCTAAAGTTCTTCATCTAAACTCATCTGTGCTTACCGAAATTAGAACCACTTCCCCCAGTGGCCGAAGCTGGAAGTGATGTTAAACATATGGGCACATGTGAGCTCCAGTTTCCTGGTAAAATGTCCACAGAGGCATGCCAAATGCAAGTTGTAAAGCAAGTTGTTTTTAGTTGTAAATGATGTAATACAGTGGCGAGGAATGCATATTTATAAACAGCAAACCCCAAGCTTAAACTTAATCCTCGTTGGAGTAAAAATGTAACCTTAGAGGGAAAACTAAACCTCTGAATCACGCTTGTCATTGATTATGCAAACATGGTTACTTCCTGGTTTCAAGACGGGACAAGAACCCAGGTCTCTGAGGCAACACAACATGCTATCAGTTGCACCACAGGAAAAGGTCAATATTAGAATTTATGCAAAAATGTCTGATGGGAGCTGGCGCTTGTCAGTAACTCGGCAGAATTATAGATGTCAGAGTCGATATTAAGGTGTGTGATCATGCTGATATTGTTTGCAATTAGTCCAGTACAAGAATAGTAAGTTGACCCACTGACAATAAGCCACTAGAAACCAATTATTTTATATAAAACCATACTGTTAATGCTGTATCAATACACAATAGCTCTGTACCTCTGGTAGCTTACTAAGGTTTGGAACATAGTGAGTACCCCTAACAAAACACCATAAACATGGTGCAACATAGCTTATATAAGATATGAATCTTATTGAATATTTTGGTTTGTCAATCCATGATAAGTCAGCCAACTAATTTGGAGGCAACTGCAGGCAAGCTGCCAGACTAAATTGCCTTCCATATGTTACAGATTTAAGGGTCTAGCTTGCAGCTAGACAATTTATACTGTATGTACACTCTTAAGTAACCCCCACATACTATGGTAGATTCTATAACCAATTGGTGAAAAGCTGAAATCATGGAAGGATCTCAGCTGTCAAACCCTTTGGACCAGAACCCTCGAAGTCTATTAAACTGGTGACCGACACAGAGAGTGGAGGAGGTGTGTTCACAATGTACAACGGACCACCATCCACTTCAACAGAAAAGAGTGCTGTACTGTCACTGGAGATTTCAAATGATGTTCTATAGGTGATAGAATGGATTTACAGTTTATTTATTTTACATTTGAAAAGACCAGTAAATCTCAGACTTAACTGTTGTAATAGAAGTCTTAGACAAAGCTATCAAATGGACAGTCACACTAATTGGCCAGGCTGATATTGGGGAGCTTGACAATGATTTGAATCAGCTGGAGTCTTCTGCTGTCAGGCGAACCTCTGCAGATTAACAACTACTTCCCAGATCTTTTAACTCTCACTTATCCATTCATTTCTTCTTGTCCTTGAATGATTTCCATACCAAAACAAGAAAGGCCACACTTAAAGTGGGTTAAACATTTGGAGGCACATGACTCCAACCTCTAAACCTGCAGACTGATCACACTGTGAATTTGGCAACATGTCGACTGAAAACAGTAGGTTGAAAGTTCTGCTGCTGACATCGGTCTGAGTTTACTGAAATTTGAATCACTGCAGTGACCAAAGTGGGAAGTGTTGTTGAATGTATGGGCATGTGTGCACTCCAGATTCAAGATGCAATATCCACAGAGTGATGCCAAAAGTTAGTTGTATCTTGATTCAAGGACATTTGGATATTTCAAATGAAAAAAAAAAAAAAAACAGCATCCAAAAAACAAAAATAGAAGTTATGCCAGTTATGTCATTCAGAACATTTTTGTTGCAATCCAATTCAAACACACTAATACCTAATAATAATAATAATATATGAATTTGGGGCAATGTTGTTTATCTTAAAGCTTATCCTATGTGTTTAAAAGCATTTAGAACTGTTGTCTAGTTTCATTATTGATACCATGCTCAAAGCTGAGCATTTAATGCAGTGTTTTAGTCAAAATCAGGCCACTATTTAAGCTCACCTTTAGGTAATCAAGATCACAATTCACTTTTAGATCAACTGAAAGAGGTCTGAATTTGGTTCTTTTAAGGAGGACGTAAGTGTGACTTCCTTTAAACAGTGACCCTTTTGACAGCAGAGCATTGGCAAAATATGACTTAATTTGGAGACAAAAGGCATTACTTGCTAGTTGGTAGTTTAAATATTATTTGTCAAAATAATCACAGTTTGATTTTATTTTTGCAGAAATTGTGTAGCCCTACTTCATGCTACCCTTGAATGTCCCTTGAGTCCACTGCTTTCACACACAAGTGATTATCTAGCAGCTGTTTGCTGGGCCTTTCTTACATTTCTCATGTTTCTCCATAGCTTTTTGATTCTATAACAAATATGTTTGCAATCATTGGCGAATCACTGGGTTATGATTCCTTGTGAACTAAAGGTGCACTCACACAGCCAGGCAGCATTATTTCATATTCACATTGCCCGTATGTGGTGATAAAAGCAGTCATTCATATACACTTCCAAACAACACAAGACTCAATAAGAAATAGACCTAACTTGTGCTGGAGTAGTGTAACAAATCAATTGCAGTCTCAGGGATGATATGGAAGCTTCAGCTTTACTCAATACCTTAGCCACATCTTGATTCTAGATCAAAATATCTTGGTGAACACTATAAGCAGAACTCTGTACTTGAGGGACTCTAACTGGTTGAGAGATACAAAGCATAACACTGAGGCTCCAACCAGTTAATTCACCATATTTCTTGGAAATTTCAGGGTCATGAACTGCAATTTAGGGGTAAGCTAATACTAATGATGTGTGTGGGGAATTAGTTCCATAGGTGCTGTGGTTTCTTGAACATTCCTGTCCCTAATGGCCCAATCTAAAGGAGTGTTGGTGAAGGGGTCTAAAGTAATTCAAAGTTGCAATAGATCTTTCTCTGTCTTATTCCCTGGACAGTTTAGGCCCTTGGATAATTTGGGTTCACTGGTACAAAAACATAACAGTTTCCTCATGCGACAATGCCTTTCCTCCAGCGTGTGCACTACCATAGTCACATAACTCTCATAATCTTATCGATTCCCAGAAAGATATTGTTGATGACATATAATTGAGTTTCAATGAGTAGTTCATCCAAAAATGAAAAAATGTTTCATAATTTACTTACTCTCACCTTAATGAATATTGAGGGCCATCTTTTCAATACAACGGCAAAGGATAGTGCCTCACTTTTAAAGCTTAAAAATGACCCAAAAGAATCATAAAAGTAGTCCATGTGACTCATGCGTCATATTGCGAGTCTTCTGAAGGCATATATTTTGGTGAGAAACAACCCGCAGTTTAAGTCATTTTGCTGTAAATAAATGAATAAACCTTGACTTCCATTTCATATTCATGAGAGCAATGAGAGAAGCTCATTCACAGTGGTTTGCATGTTTATGTGAAAAACAATGCAAGATCTTACAATAGATTTTTTTTAATTTCCTTGGAATACGTTTTAAAAAGTTTAAGATTTCAAATTCTCAATTAGAAGTTTGCCTTATATAAGGAATCAGCATATGGAATTCTTTTCCAGCATGAAGCAATGCAATGAATGCAATCTTGGACTAAGAGTTGCAAAATACTTGGGTTTGATAAGTGAAGTAAATAAAACATGATAACTATGCCTCACATTGTGCCTGAGATATTTACATCAGTTGGAGTAATAGGCTTAATCTATAATTAATTAGATGTTACGGGAAGTTCACCTCCTTGTAACAGAAAATCTTTAACAATTTACAGCTGGATTGGTTAATTGTTTCAGCTGGTGTTTGCAGCTGTGCAATATATTAACCTCATTACTGAACGGATAGCCATTAAATTTTTATAACTTGGATTCAGGTACATAGTCGGGATCCATTTGGAAAGTTTACTAATAATCCACAATCAAATCCAAAAGTCCTTAAAACTGCCCAGATTTAGAGAATTGAAAGTCAACAAATCCAATAATGAGTCAAGGCAAATCTGTAAAGTGTAAAAATACCCAAAGAAATACATACAAGTGTCTGTTCCTGTTTGTGTCTGTAACATGATCACATAGGGGTTGGCCACTTACCAGAGTTATAGCATTGAATTTGTTTATTTAGAATTCATTTCTATTTTATTTTCAGTTTGTCCTTTTAATTTAGAGTAGTTTTTGTTAGTTTTCACTCTATGACTGTTAGCATTAGTTTAGTTGTAATATTTTCAGTACATTCATTTTCTATTTTAATTTCAGTATTTTAGGGCTGCCAAAGTTAAAGCATTAACTGATATCATTTGGAGTCATGAAATATGTTTTTAGTTTCAGTTTTTCCAATTATGATCAGTTAACGAACTTAACATAGCATAATGTTTTCATTTAGTTTTTGTTGACGATGGTTATCACAAGTTAAAGCTCAATTTGTCAGATACTAATATCTTTGTAAATTAACTTCTTATCTGTCAGATCTTTAATTAATATACCAAGTTTCTATGATTCGGCAACAGAGGAGAGGAAAGGAGGGCAACAACTGTTGTACAATATGCCTTGATCTGTTATGCTGCTCTGTAGTCTGTATTCTTCCTCTATGCTCATATCGGCTAATGCCTTTGTGATCCCATGCACAGGAAAACAGCTTTGATGCTAATACCTTAACGTTCCGACTGCCTCCCTTGTGTAAAATCCTCATACGCTTGCTCAGCCCCTGGACTGCAAGCTCGAGAGATGCCTTTACAAAGAGAATTACAGAGCAGCCTCTGCATTAACAAGCAAGTGTGTAGCTCCTTATATCAGCCGCAGCACTGAATCACATGTAGAGATTCACACAGCTGAAATAACTGCTTGCAACCGATAATGACTTATCAGTTGGACAATCAAAGAGCCAATGACTCAAACTGTGAAACTTAATTATAAACAGCCAAAAAAGATGGATAATTGATTAATGTAGTTTTGCTAGCAATAATATTAATTCATTTTTCCTCTTAGCTTGGATTTGACCGAATTTTTGAAATTTCACTTCGTTTCCATTTTCTTAAGCCCTACACTGTTTAAAATTTTGTCATAATAACAAGAGTAAATTACTGGCAACAAATAGACAGCAAGTTATTTTATTTAATACCACAGTAAAAACTAGTAATTACAGTATTACAGCAATGGCTCTCAATCGGTTTAGCTTCAGGACGCAGATTTTGCATGAGACATCAAGTTGCAACTCAACACAGTACCAATCCTGTTTAATATAATGAAATTTTTTTTCCATGTTGATATCTGTGTAATTTAGTTTACTTCTACCAAGTGACAAATACATTTGCACCAACATACTGTAAACTTTGAATTGACATAGCTTTTGATATCAACACAAAACTAATGGAAGTGTTTTCTCCTCATGCAACTATGCACGATTATACACTCACTGAGCATTTTGTTAGGAACACTATGGTCCTAATAAAGTGCCTGACGTGTTCTTCTGCTGTTGTTGCTCATTTTCCTCAAGGTTCAACATGTTGTGCATTCTAAGATGCTATTCTACTCAGTACAATTGTACAGAGTGGTTATCTGAGTTATCGTAGCCTTTCTGTCAGCTCGAACAAATCTGGCCATTCTTCGTTGACCTCTCTCATCAACAAGGCATTTTCATCCACTGAACTGCTGCTCACTGGATGGTTTTTTGTTGTTGTTTTTTTTGGCACCAACTCTAGAGAGTGTTGAGCGTGAAAATCCCAGGAGATCAGCAGTTACAGAAATACTCAAACCAGCCCTTCTGGCAACAACAATCATTCCATTGTCGAAATCATCGAGTTCACATTTTTTCCCCGTTCTGGTGGTTAATGTGAACATTAACTGAAGCTCCTGACCCGTATCTGAATGATTTTATGTATTGCACTGCTCCCACAATATTGGCTGATTAGATAATCACATTCCTAATAAAGTGCTCTGTGAGTGTATGTTTTATTAGGTACGTCCAATGTTACATGCTGCTGCATTATTCTACACCATTTTGTAGTGTAAGTAGTGCGAGTAGTGTGTTCATACTGAAAATACAACAAAATGAAGTGTACTATGAGTATGCAGATGATGCACTTCTTCAGCCATCAAAATGAAGTGTGGAATTGTGGACTCTTCTTGCCGTACGTAGCGGAAGGGGCAGAGTTACCTGGATGCGATGCTGATCTGACAAAACAATTGTAAATAATGGAGAATGTGGCAACTAGTGAAACTTCAGTGAAGACAGCACAAATGTGGGTTGAATGCTTTACAATCACTCATATTTTGTGTGAATATATTTTAGATATAAGTGTTAAACTGAGTGACAACACATCATGTGCGTTTGAAACGTCACTTCCATCAAGTGTTAAATGGCGAATGCTTCTGTGTGGTAAATAAAAAAAGTTAAGTGTTCAATTTGGGACGATACTACACTTTGAAAGTGCATAGTGTATATTGTAAGTGCAAGTCTATGGTGCGTCTTCTGGGACACAGCTGTTGTATTTTGCTCTTTGCATTAAGCATTGTTTTTAGCCTGATCTCATGAAAATTATGGAATTGGGTGACATTTTTCAACATGATGTTATGTGGTTCATTACATGTATTGCATCAGTTCCGAGGTGAAATATCCACTGTGTGGCGCTAAAAGCGAGTTACATTTTTTTGACAAACACATGAAGTTTTAAGGGTTAATTCTCTATCGAGTTTCAAATCAACACAACCTACCTCACTACCCTAAACCTTGGACCTAAACCTTAACGATAGTATCATAAAAAGCAAAGTTGGCATAAAAAACACGATTGCTGAAGCAACCAAGTAACTTTGTGGTGCTTTCATAGTCATGTTTTTATCCAAGTTACGAATATAATTTATGCGGGATATTGGAATATCGCAAAACTATTTGCAAATAAGCAGCGTTTCCATCCCATATGTTTAACTTCTGGGGTAATTGCCATAAAATAGAAATGAAAATGGAAGTTGAAGCCACTGCGGCTCTTTTATTAAAATATAATTAATTATTTGTGGTTAAGAGCGTGCAAACAAAAAGGCTTTGATGAACTTCATGTTGCTAGCGTTCAGTGGCAAAAGCATGCCAGACGGTTTTCGGAGGAAAATGTAGCCAATCATTTTGATGACAGGCTTTGGCATTTCATAATAACCAGAATATCATTTCAGATGCTATGCAATGATTTTTATGATATTCTCTTAGTATATTGTGTATTCACAAGGCTTGTTGCTTATCTACTTTCCTATATAAATTCTATAAGAATATATTCACTAAATGTGTTTCATTTGTAGTTTATGCGCATTTCTTCATATCAAATAAAAATGTATCCACCTCAAGCGAGCGCGTGTGTTTTTTATGTGCATTTTGGAGATTTTATTTGCATCTTAGTGTGTACATTCAGCATTTTTTAGTCAATATTACAAAATGTGAGTAAAAATATGCAGATGGAAACCCAGCTTATGACATTTTTGGCTCACATGTCATGTGGGACTCGTACCCGCCCTATGCATCATGAGCTACCACGCAAATCGATCATGTTCTTACAAGCTTAATAATGTAGTTGATTATGTAATACAAACATTAAAACATATCACCTTACATGTCATGCACTAAAGTAAAAGCTTTTAGATGTCATAAGATAGCATTGTGTGAGGAACAGGGCAAGAAGTACATTTTAATGAACTGATTATATGCTGTTTTACTCATGATATATGTCAAAGGTAATAAACTTAATTGTTGTTGTAGCGCCTCTAGTGTTTATTTCACCAGGAAACTGCCATCATACATACAAGCCATGTACAAATCAATTTGCAAAAATGTTGGTAAAGTAACGTGATTCTGTGAGACATGGTTGATTGTTTTTATCCTCTTGTGCATTTTGGGGTCACAAGATGCAACCCATCGGTTGAGAGCCTGATCCATTCCTTCATTAGTCCTTTTGTTTATAAAAACCCTCCTGTTTTGTTCATTTCTTCATCAGTTCTTGTCCGTATTAGACTTGTGTTAGTTTGTTGATTTTGTTTATGACACTCCACGTTATTATATATCTTCATCTCATCCATTAAAGCCTGCAAATAGATCCATCGCCTCTCCATCTCGACCACATGTTGTGACATGCGTCATTAATCTGGATACGTTTGAAAACTGTGTTTTTGTTTTTGAAATGCTCTCCACCCACACTGCCATTTTCAAGTGTTTTCCAAAAGATTCTCATCCACACTGAAACACATGACAGTACATACGTCATCGTTTTCAGATATCTCAGTTTCCCTGTCCACACTGCAACGCAAAGATTTTCAAATGTATCCACTTGGGAGAGTGTTTTCGAAAAGCTCAGTTTTTGCTGGACAAAAACGGCATCTCGGTGCAGACGGAAGACCAAAATGTAGAGAAAAAGATCTGTTTCCAAACGAAAACGTATTAGTGTGGACGTGACCTAAGCCTGCCAAATGCATAAATGCCAATGCATAACATTTAATAACTCACAGTATATTATTGTAAGATTTACTAGTTGTTTGTATGGTGTACATTACATTACAGTGTGCCTACAGTACTGCAGAATTACCCCCAGTTTTAGTCACATTATAACTATTACAAGCAGTATTCACCTTCTCGAAGTGTTACACATTTTATTGCATAATGGTATGGAACCCTTATGTTTAATTTTTGCCGCACATCAACACAAAGATTTGGTTTTACTAGTTTTTAGTAAAGTTTACGAGGGTGAAGAGGCCAAATGAATCAGTATGCACCTAACACAGAGAAGCATTCCCAAATCACAATGTTACTCACAGCATGCTTCACTGTATGGATGGCGTTGTCAGAGCAATTCTCAGTGGCACTGGTTTATACTGCTTGTATCAGACTAAAATCTTCCAAATTGCTGAGTCTTTCATATTCTTCTGGGCCAACTCCAGCTGAGAGCTGATATGAGATTGTTTCAATAAAGGCTCTGCTACCCTTCCATACAGGTCAGATTTATAAAGTGTGAGTGCTATTGTTGTCCACACTGTCTCATCACCATCAGGGGGGCCTGAAACTTCTTTAAATTGGCTCTTGGCCTCATCTTACCCAGACATTCAATTTTGGAGGATGACCAGTCCTGGGCAGATGCACAGTGGTTCTGCATTGTCTGACTTTTTCAATGATTAACTGTGTTTCAATGTCTATATTCAGTGCCTTTGAATTATTCTGATATCCTTGGCCTGGTCGGCATATTTCAAGCATCTTGTCTGCAGCCTGCTGGGAATGTTGATTGTGTCTTGGAATTACACAGAGCAAAGATGCCCCCAGAACGAAAGTGTATTTCATCCGAAATCATGCAAATACACCAGCTGCTTAAAGGTGGATTCCTATCCCAAAATTATATTTGAGTTTAAACAGTCAGTTAGTTACTTTAGAGGTAATTTAGGTGTGCATACTTAAAGCTATACTTATATGAATACTTTTTGTTAAAACATGTTTACTCCTACAGAACTGTATACTGGCTTAATGTGCAGAGGCTCTATGGCACAATCAAAACACTGCGCCGACCTTCGGAGCGGTTGAGCAGTCAGACAACTTCTGGCTCAACCAATTGGGGCAACTTATTGGACTGAACACTGGCAAATGGGGGAAGTATTTGGAAAACTTGTTTGAAAACAGCCAAATAAGATTTTATTTTTTCAGTTCTGTTTTACACAGTTCAGCTTTAAAGTCAGTATGAATTACTGTTTGCAAACCATTTTACTTCCGTAATTTGACATTTCGTGAAACAGGATTTTCAACAAGAAATTTTTTTAGAGTGGGACTGTTTTATTCACAAGGAATTGATTGGATTTGGAAAAGTGGGTTTATATCCCAAAATGGAGCCAGGTGATTGGAGGGGTAAAAAGTGACTGGGTTTCGTGCAATGCAATGCAATGTAAAAAAAAAAAAAAAAAAAAAAAAAAATGCTTAACAATTATATAATTAATTTTCAGTGACAATGTCTAAATCCCCTTAAAACAAGGGAGAAAAAATACTAAAATACTTAAGAGTTGAATGATATTGGATATTTATTTGTATTTATTTTTTTCAGAGAAAACATAAAAAATTTTTTTGGGATTTATGCTTAAAAAATAAAATAAACAAAACTGCCAGTGAGGAAAATAAAAATAAACTTTTCTCTTTGAAACATTTTTTTTTCTTTTCTAACAAATAGCTTGTTCTTGTTTTAAGCATAAACGTTGCTAAAAAAAAATTATTTTTCTGAAAACAAGACAAAATCTCTGTCATTTTGCTTCTCAAGTAAATTTGTATTGTTTTAAATATGTTTAGATATGTTGAGATTTTTTGCAGTGTGAGGTCAAGCAAAAATGAACATTGTTTCAGAAGCGAAGCAAGTTCACATTTTTATAAAATATCTAAAAATGACAAAATATCTAAAAATATAAATGTTATAAAACATTTGAATGCCACATTTTTTTTAATACATTTTAAATGACGTGCACTGATTACTTGTACACAATACCAGGAACATACATACGCACATAGTAAAGAAGTAAATAGGGTTTTCATTTTAAATTTGGATTTCATGTCAACTTTAATATTAGCCATTCAGCTATTGTCTATTTATGATTTGGAATTTAGTAAAACGTGGATTTTTTTTTTTTTTTTTCACTTTGACATTATACAATACTTTGTTGATGGCTGTGCTGATATTGGGAATAGAAATTGTAAATTAAATAGATCATGTTTCTAATAATGATGAACCTATAGTGTCATACTGTACATTCTCCTAAAAAAATGTGTTCTTTAATGGTTTTTGTGCAAGAACTTGAGCAGGATTGTGACAACTGACCTGCTCTGTGATTGATGCCTGTCTGTGCTATTACAGAATTGCATCCCAGCACTGTTGCAGTGCGTATCAGTGAATATTGCTCCAAAGGGACAGTTCACAATCTCTTATGTGCTCTAAATTGCTACTCCTCCATCAAGAATATAACCAACAGCTCCCAAAGGAGCAATAAAATACATCCACAAACCCATTTTAACACTATTAGGGTCAGATCCACACACCCTTTATAAAGGATGTTTTCTGGTTTGAGTAACATACAGTTGTCTTAATGCCATACCTCCACTATCAAATGACATTTTGATGAATCACCCATGCATTAAGGATATGTTTAATATGTACAATATAAACTACAATATGAAAATGCAGATATTTCTGTAAAAACAACTGAAAAGTTCTCTGGATTTATTTATCAAATATGTGCAGATGAAGAACAGCACCAGGTGTGTGCAACATTTGGCTTTTGATTCGTTTATATATATATGTGTGTGTGTGTGTACCTAACACAATACTATCGAATGGCTTCGGTAGGCTTTAAATATAGCGCACAAGTTATATGGATTACTTTTATGGTGCTTTTATGTGCTTTTGGACCTTGACAGCCACAGTCACCATCCTATCATCTCTAAATCTTGTGTTTCACAGATGTAAAAAGTCACAGTGATTTGGAACATGGAGGCTGAGTAAATGAAGAATTTATTTTAATTTTAATTTTATTTATTTTTTGTGAGCTGTGATATATATAAACATTGTTTCTGCAAGTACATTCACTTTTTAGTATATAAACCTTATTAAAATGTTTTATTTATTTATATTACACAAAAGGTATATTTTATATATTGTATCCAGTTAAAATACATATATATATTTTTAAATGAAGACTGTAACTTTTTTTTATTCAGCAAAACAGTGAAAACTGAAGAACAGTTAATGTTTTTAGAAACAGTTTTTTTTTTCAATAAATAAAATAAATACAAATCGATAATTTTTCAATTAGATTATAGGGTGGGGGAGGGGCGCAAAGGTTTTTCTAGTTTCAAAGGGGGCGTGACTAAAAAAAATTAAGAAACATGCCCAATATTATCTGTTACAGTTCTAATTAAAAAACAAGAATTTTGTTAATTTCTTTAAAAAAAAAAAAAAAAAATCCTCTGAACTGTAACTTTCAACACTTAAAATAATCACTGGATCATTTTTGGGTATAAATTTATCCACATTATTTGATTTTCAATGCTTCACACATTAACAATATTTTCAACTCTGTAAAATTGTGTCATCCACATAACTGCTTTAAAATGTGAAATATAACTTACTTTGATCCTCAAGATACTGCACAAATAAGTTCATTATATAAACTTGTGAGGTCCATTAATACCAATTCAAACCACTTAAATGATATGCTTTTGCTTGTCAATGTAATGTACTTGAGACAGCCAAACAGTAACCTTTACACAACTTATCAGTATGTGGTACAGTGTTTTAATTCAATGTATAAATCATTAAAGTGTACACTTCAAATTCCATAAATGCATATATAGATGAGACAGAAACAATGGGAGTAGTTCATATAATGCAATTGTTAATTTTAAATCAATCTATAACATCAAAACTGCTGTTCCACCCCACACTGGCTGAAAAATAACCAAAATCACTAGCAGCTCTTAAGTATTAGGCAAGAACAAGAACTCATTTACAGTCAGTGCCTGTTAAAAGTAGCTTTTTGTGTCCTCAACACTATATTGGGGCATTATTCACTATATTCAGGCCACAGAATGAGCACCCTCTGCTGGCCTCACTAACACCTCTTCCAGCAACAACCTTGATTTTCCCAATGAGGTCTCCCATCCAGGTACTGACCAGGCTCAAACATGCTTAGTTTCTGTGAGAGCTGCAGGCTGATAACTGCTGGCTACTACAGATATGTGGTTTAAAAAAAATGAGATACATTTATTAATGTCCTCCTCAAGGTCTTTTAATTTCCCATACTCCCCTGGTTCACAGTTCCTTTTAAGAAAGGTAAAATGTGTGCTTGACAAATTAAGTCTCTGAATATGAGAATACTATTAAAAAATATCAATTATAGGGGGGCCTGTGTAGCTCAGCAAGTAAAGACGCTGACTACCACCCCTGGAGTCACAAGTTCAAATCCAGGGCATGCTGAGTGACTCCAGCCAGGCTTCCTAAGCAACCAGTTGGCCCAGTTGCTAGGGTGGGTAGAGTCACGTTGGGTTAACCTCCTCGTGATCGCTATAATGTGGTTCGCTCTTGGTGGGGCATGTGGTGAGTTGTGCGTGGATGCTGCAGAGAATAGCGTGAAGCCTCCACACGCACTGTCTCCACAGTAACAAGCTCAACAAGCCACATGATAAGATGTGCGGATTGACGGTCTCAGACGCGGAGGCAACTGACATTCATCCTCCACCATCCAGATTGAGGCGAGTCACTACACCACCACAAGGACTTAGAGCGCATTGGGAATTTGGTATTTTGGGGAGAAAAAGGGGACAAAATACCCCCCGAAAGAAAAATATAAATTATAGCTCTATGATTATCTACAAGAACAGAATTTGCAAAAATCTAATTATTCACTCTCCTCCAAATTTTAGACGATAGACTGAAGTTGGAGAGTACTGAGTTAAAGAGAATAAATTATACAAGGCCTCTTGTACACTCAAAAATTCAAAACATTCATTGAACTTAAACAAATTAAACAAATAACATTCCACGCAAATTGAATTCGATCGAGTCTTATTGTACGAACTTTCATTTTGTCACATCTACTTAGATAACAATTTATCAAAGTCATAATTTTAATAATGTTGAGGCAATTTAACTTAGACTACCTCTGCTGCTTTTTTGCTGCTGTTTTGCCTTACATTTGTTGTAATAAGTGTAACTATCTGTGAGCTTATAAGCTCAAAAGAAAACAACATCTTGACAATGAGTTTTATTTCTAACTTTCCAACCCGGCATGCGGGGTGCTTAATTTCCAGCACACAAACCACAATCACAGTGACACTCAACAATCATATTTTTGGAAAAAGATCCACTCACATGACACGAAACCCAAAGGGATAAAAATACATCAACACCACCGGCGCAAATACTGCAACAAAAAGTATGTATTATTTAGTAAAAATGTTCACAGACCAGTGATCTCCTTTGCGCGTTCATGATAGGGCATGAGAGCAACAGTTCACGCAGCCCCCTCGCAAGATTGGGGCGTTCAAGCAAAACTCTTTTTGTTTATTTAAAAACAGATCCACCACAGCGATAGTGACAACAGAACACAACACAGCTGCACACAAAACAGAGAGCAAAACTTACTAAACATGTCTGAAGAGTCTGTAGATGAAGAATTTATGCATTTCTATGCCCAGCCTTATTTTTTTAAACCAGAGTCCTCAGTCAAACAAAAAGAGATGGAGTAGGAATGTCTGTCACCTCTTCTCCATTCTGAACCGGTGAGTATTTGTGAGACCTCCACAAAAAACTTCAGTAGGTGTAACATTCTTGGCCAAAATCAAGTAGTTTTTAACCTGATGATGGCTTTAATATACTGTAATGAGAATGTTTTTGGAAAGGACGGAGTTACCCGTGCAATTCCGAAAATAGAAAACGAGCGATAGAATGTACCGTCGTGGTAGTCACCATAAACTGCCATTGTATCACATCACTGAGCACAAATATTTTTCATAATTTCTCCCTTTGTGTTAAGAAAAAGTAAGAAAGTCATATGGGGTTATAACAACATAGGGGTGAGTAAGCAATGACTGAATTTTCATTTTTGGGTGAACTAATCCTTTTAACTCATTTTAAGTAACTAAATTCAACAAGCAGCAAACTTTCATTTTTTATTGTATGTACTGTATGTAGGAAGAAAATGATTTTAAGGATATTAAGGACCCCAAAATATTGGCTATGTTCTTCAAATATACTGTATTTCTCAAATGAAGTTAAATCTCTTTTTGTGTGTAAGCACTTACCTTAAAAAATGCAGTCCATTAAAAAAGCTATTTTTTCAGGGCATATGAGGGATGGGAATCATATTCAATAATATTTAACTGTGCATTTTAAATCATCCACATAACTCAGACTTACTGAATCTATTATTTATTTATTTATTTTAATAGAATCTAACTTAATTGAATATATGGTTCAGTGGAGGACAAGATCATTTTATTTGAACTATTATATTTGAACAATATCACCATATTGTAATAGTCTGTGCTATTAGGAAAAGGGAAATAAGTGATTTCAATGTGTGGAAAATGTCACACTCTGTGAATAGAGTGCCATCTGCTGTTTGTTAATTGTATTTCATGCTGAAATCGAAGACCTTTAAAGGATGATAACAGCAGACAAACAGTGTAAGGAATTTCAAAAGTACAATTTACACATTTTAAATCCATCTGCATGTTGGTTTTAGGATTTGTTAGCACCTTGATTATAAAATAATATGAATCTTAAATATTATATCAGACCAAAGCGTGTTAGTCTTTTAACATGCTATGTAATCCCCATGTTGCACTTCATTTATTTTTTCATGATAGTAAAACATTTAGAAAATACTTTTTGGCATTGTGAACACATTTTTAACTACAGAACACTAAAAAATGAAAGTTCTGTCATCATTTACTCACCCTCATGTTTTTCTACACCTGTACGTCTTTCTCTCTTCTGTGGAGCACAAAAGGCAGAATATTAATCTCAGTCACTATTTCTTTTTATTGTATGGAAACATGAGTAAACAATTAACATTCTGCCCATAGCATCTCTTTTTGAGCGAACATTCCCTTTAATCGTTCATTTGGGTTATCACAATGCTTCATCAGAGAAATTGAACAAAGAATGAAAATTGTGGCAGCCAACCCCAGTCTCCCCCATCATACGGTATCATCAGGCAGGAAGGCAATTGATCTATTGATAGTCATAATTATTTTAGGAAACAGGTATCCGATGGAGTCATTATTTAGGTTGCATTTGTTTGCTGCACCCAGATTGCATGCTGTGACCCTGATAGCAGTCATTATGCTCTGAATTGTATTATTTTTTAATTTGTGTTTGTATAGAAATGTGTTTATAACTATGTTAACTTTATAACTATGTGATTGTTCAAGTTCATACATAAACTGATTTGACTGATCTTAATATGCACATATATTGTAGCCTATATATAGTGCTAAGATGTTATAAGACCGACACAAGACTTTATTAATCTGTATTATAAAAATGATATAAAACATATACAGATGATACTCAACCAGAATGAACTTTCCCCCGCCTTGGTTGCTGCGGCGACTGTCCACTTGCTGCCCTTAACTGTTTGATTGTAGTATAACCATACTATTTCAACATGCTGACACTGAACACGTCACAGCTCTTTCTCACGAGAATTAAATTACCAACGTTGATCTTACAGGACATCGCGGAAACTGGCTTTTTGTGAAAGGATATGCAAATGAAAACCGTCCAATGCTGAAAAAATAATGTCTTTGCATTTGTTTTGAATGCTATAATTAACTTTTAAGTCATCTATATCAAATATTAATATTTATGTGATCAAATGTGTATTTATGCAATAAAGCATGTCGCTCATTTGCTGGGTGCATTTTACTTTTCCATGTGCATCCACATCATCATTTCATTTTTACTAGTAAGAATTCCAACTGCAGAGCACTACAATTGAATATTTACTTGTCATGCTTCCATTGACTTTCATTCAATGTTAATTGCAGAGCTCTGTAACTGCATTTTTACCAGTAGAATTCCAAATTAAAGAGCTCTACAACTGAAATTTTACTAGTAAAAAATTCCAATTAGAAAACACTGTAATTAAATTTTTACTAGTAAGAATTACAATTACAGAGCTCTACAATTGATTCTTACTAGTAAAAAATCACATTAAAGAAATGTTTAATTGCAGAGCTCTGTATTTGAATTTTATTTACATGAAGTTGAACCACTCTAACCACTCTATATTAGTCTACCACTACCGAATAGTCAGTTATAACACGGGATATCACCACCATTAATTTAATGCATTGTTGTTGTTTTTAATAGAGCTTACAAATCAAATGATACATTTTCACATTAATTTTTGTTTTGTTTTGATTTTCAGGAAGATGGTTTGATTAATCAATATCTATGACACAACAGTTTCTATTTATTAAAAAGGCTGACATTCTAGCATTTTCTTCTATATGTCAATGGTAAATTCATGAGTTATCTAGAACTTTAATGCTGCCATACATTTTGCATTGTTAGATCTCCTTCTACACATAAAATTTAAAAAATACAATAAAAATAATATTAACAACGTTAATCGTAATAACTCTCACTTTCTTCACATTAAACTATGGTGCAATAAGTGTCCCTTTGCGCCACCTGGTGTTGATTTTGCAAACGAATCACATGTGAGAATTCACGGTGTTAATGCAGCGGTACTGCCTGCAGCAGTACAGATCATTTTGGTTGACTACCTACTGTAGATGCGATAATGAATGCTATCTGGTTAAACAGCATTCCATCCATGCTAAAATACATGATAACAGTTATGACGCAAAACACCTGTTCAACATATCACTGCACAGGACACATAACTTTTTATTCAGTTCCGTTTCCTTTATCTGAGCAGTACAAGACTTGGTGACTTTTCCTCCATTTGCCATCTGAAAAAAAAAAAAAAATTTACAAAATTGGGCTTGATTCGATAAGTCTAAGTGGTCGTAAAAAAAAAAAAAAAAAAGCGACACCTTTGGTATTCACGGTCAAAATTGACCGACCATTGACCGACCATTGAAAACAGATCAATTTTATTTTATCTGTCAAATACAATCAATAAATCAGCCACAATGCAGAAGGAAAAAAAACTTGAATTTACGGGGTGAGACTCTAAAACATCCTCATTGCAAAACATACACACTGCCTCACACACACACACACACACTTACACAGACACACTTACACACACACACACACACACACACACACACACACACACACACGTTGATTTTGCTATACTTGTGAGGACCCTCCATAGACATAATGATTTTTATACTGAACAAACTATAGATTCTATCCCCTAACCCTAACCTTACCCCTAAACCTAACCCTCACAGAAACCTTTTTGCATTTTTACAATTTCAAAAAAACATTGTTTAATATGTTATTTCCCTTGTGAGGACCACCCTAAAGGTCCTCACAACCAGAAATGTCCTCACAGAACAGGTTGATTCTCAATACTTGGTCCTCACAAGAATAGCAAAACCTGTACACAAACACACACACACATACACACACACACACACACACACACAGACACACACTTGCTAAATACATTTTTAATATATACATTTTAAAATTGCAAAATTTTTACTCTGATTCTTCTGTTTTAAACTCTAATTGAATTTTCAGAATTTTACAGTTAATTTCTGTTTCTTGATGTTCTTTTTCTTGACATTATTTTGCATTTACTTTGAATTATAAATTGTTTATATTTGAAATAAATTACTGGTTGAAAAATGCTTATTCTGTATCTTCTCTTTGTAACACCATGGTCAGGTTTGATTGCAAGCATAATGACATAAACTGCAAAAACTGACACTTCAAATCAGTTTTAAAATGCTAAAATATGACAAATAATAGTCTGACAATGTCTAAATATATATCCAAATGTATATTTTGTGATAAAATATGAAATTAGGTTTGCACAGTAGGTTGCTACAGCTATCTACTGGCTGTTATTGGCATGACATGGTTTTCAAGTCATGATATTTACATTTTGTTCACTAGATGGCTGCAATCTGCCTCCAATTTGTCACATTCTCATATTTTCTTCATGTTTCAACTTATAAAAGTGTAGGTTCTGAATTTTTTATTTTATTTTTTCAAAAATGTGCTTATTTGTTTATGCAAATTAATAGTAAAATTTAGAATTGTACATGTAAATAAGATCAAAATAGCATAAAATACCAAACAAAATGCATAATTTTATTGTTCTTACTTCAGGGAAGAAAAACTTCATCATAAAAAAGGGATACACATCTAACCTTCTGGTCAAAAATGACCTTGAATACCAAAGGAAGGTGCCATATTTTTAAACACCATTGGAGGGTTAATAACATAACATTTCAATGAAATTTTTTTAATATATTTATCCATTTTATAAAATCAATAAGGGAATAATAAATTGTGAATATAGTCACTCCGCATGTCAAACAAGGCCCTTAAGCCGCAACTATACAGGTGCATCTCAATAAATTAGAATGTCGTGGAAAAGTTCATTTATTTCAGTAATTCAACTCAAATTGTGAAACTTGTGTATTAAATAAATTCAATGCATACAGACTGAAGTAGTTTAAGTCTTTGGTTCTTTTAATTGTGATGATTTTGACTCACATTTAACAAAAACCCACCAATTCACTATCTCAAAAAATTAGAATATGGTGACATGCCAATCAGCTAATCAACTCAAAACACCTGCAAAGGTTTCCTGAGCCTTCAAAATGGTCTCTCAGTTTGGTTCACTAGGCTACACAATCATGGGGAAGACTGCTGATCTGACAGTTGTCCAGAAGACAATCATTGACACCCTTCACAAGGAGGGTAAGCCACAAACATTCATTGCCAAAGAAGCTGGCTGTTCACAGAGTGCTTTATCGAAGCATGTAAACAGAAAGTTGAGTGGAAGGAAAAAGTGTGGAAGAAAAAGATGCACAACCAACCGAGAGAACCGCAGCCTTATGAGGATTGTCAAGCAAAATCGATTCAAGAATTTGGGTGAACTTCACAAGGAATGGACTGAGGCTGGGGTCAAGGCATCAACCACACACCGACATGTCAAGGAATTTGACTACAGTTGTCGTATTCCTCTTGTTAAGCCACTCCTGAACCACAGACAACGTCAGAGGCGTCTTACCTGGGCTAAGGAGAAGGAAAAACTGGACTGTTGCCCAGTGTTCCAAAGTCCTCTTTTCAGATGAGAGCAAGTTTTGTATTTCATTTGGAAACCAAGGTCCTAGAGTCTGGAGGAAGGGTGGAGAAGCTCATAGCCCAAGTTGCTTGAAGTCCAGTGTTAAGTTTCCACAGTCTGTGATGATTTGGGGTGCAATGTCATCTGCTGGTGTTGGTCCATTGTGTTTTTTGAAAACCAAAGTCACTGCACCCGTTTACCAAGAAATTTTGGAGCACTTCATGCTTCCTTCTGCTGACCAGCTTTTTAAAGATGCTGATTTCATTTTCCAGCAGGATTTGGCACCTGCCCACACTGCCAAAAGCACCAAAAGTTGGTTAAATGACCATGGTGTTGGTGTGCTTGACTGGCCAGCAAACTCACCAGACCTGAACCCCATAGAGAATCTATGGGGTATTGTCAAGAGGAAAATGAGAAACAAGACACCAAAAAATGCAGATGAGCTGAAGGCCACTGTCAAAGAAACCTGGGCTTCCATACCACCTCAGCAGTGCCACAAACTGATCACCTCCATGCCATGCCGAATTTAGGCAGTAATTAAAGCAAAAGGAGCCCCTACCAAGTATTGAGTACATATACAGTAAATGAACATACTTTCCAGAAGGCCAACAATTCACTAAAAATGTTTTTTTTATTGGTCTTATGATGTATTCTAATTTTTTGAGATAGTGAATTGGTGGGTTTTTGTTAAATGTGAGCAAAATCATCACAATTAAAAGAACCAAAGACTTAAACTACTTCAGTCTGTGTGCACTGAATTTATTTAATACATGAGTTTCACAATTTGATTTGAATTACTGAAATAAATGAATTTTTCCACGACATTCTAATTTATTGAGATGCACCTGTATTCACAATATAGCACTGCCTTTCGTACTATGTTTAAATAAACATTAAATAAATATTTATATATAATCTAAACATTATAAGTGTATATCTGATGTAAATAAATATATGATCTAGGATAAACATTAGATTTAGCATCTATGTGGAAAAATATGTCTGCTCTGGCACAAAAAAAACAAAGCTACAGTGAACAAAGTGTGAATACAAGTGTTTCTGTAAAATAGGGTGACTTATAAGTTCCCACCCCTCACCTAGTCGCCCTGTCATAGCCATGGATAAGACTGTACTATAACAAGCCACCCTCTCTGTTTAAAGGCTGGAATGAAAGGCAGGGAAAACCAGCAGTGATGAAACATCTCTTCAGTATTTGAAGGCAGGCTGTCCTGCTTTGTGCCTGTTGCTTGCTCCTGCAGCTTTGATTGGATTTACTTTAACATCTCTCTAAAAAGCTGCTGTCAAAGACTGGATTTGTGGGGAGTTTACGGGAGGTTCAGAGCTTTGACATATTTGTGTGATGTGACATCAAATGAGAGACTCTAATAGACACAGTGGGGAGTGCATGAGGATGCTCGACCTATTGCCAGAGGCAGAGGCAGCTCAGGGGTCTGTCATTCCTAATACCACTGCTATGAATTAAATTCAGTTTATATAATAAAGCAATAAGCTTCGAGAGCGAATGAGAGGGCATTACATGGATTTTACCACAGGTTAGGTACACTCTCCAAGTGATGATTGATCATTAGTGATGACACATGCACTGAAAAATCTCCAGTGTTAAATTAACACTCCTCAGAGTACATAATGTCCCAATCTACAGGAGTGTTAAACTAACACTGAAGCAGTGTTAAATCTACTCTGTGTAGTGTTTAATGTTGAACTGACTAAAGAGTCAATTAAATAATCTAGCTACTCTCTCTGAGTGATGATTGATCATTAGTGATGACACCTGCTGTTAACAAGCATAATCTACTGAAGGAAAGAGGGAGAGGCAACAAGAACGGGAAAACAAGAGAACAAACCAGCAGACACCACAACAACTGAATATGTCTTACAGTCACACAGTCTTACATGAATATCAAAGGAGGGTGCCATTAGGAGGGATAATATTCCTCTCTAATGGAAGTAGAGAGATGGCTGAATACCAATGCTCCAACAGGATCAGTGGCACAAGGGAAGCCTACACAGTCATAGACAAATTCTGTTCTTACTTCAACTCTGAAGGTCACGTGTCTTGGCAGAATAAGATGGTGTATTGGTCCCCACGGTGTTAGTGTAATAATTATTACTTTATATACTATTATTTACTTTTAATAATCTTATCACATAGCTTGTTGAGACATAGTGCGTGTGGAGGCTTTATGCTATTCTCCACGGCATCTAAGCACAACTCACCACGTGCCCCACCGAGAGTGAGAACCACATTATAGTGACCATGAGGAGGTTACCCCATGTGACTCTACCCTCCCCAGCAACCGGGCCAATTTGGTTGCTTAGGAGACCTGGCTGGAGTCACTCAGCATCTTAGAGCTTTACAGTATTAATGAAAACATTAAATGAAAACAGTCTGATTACCTGAGGCAAAAGGCTGCCATGGCTGGATCACAACATGCTGGTATTCAGTACACTTGCTTATGTGATATTTCTTATAGATAATAATATTAATAATATAACCATTTGGGGCCTGGGTAGCTTAGCGAGTAAAGACACCTCCTCGTGGTCGCTATAATGTGGTTCGCTCTCAGTAGGGCGCATGGTGAGTTGTGCGTGGATGCTGCAGAAAATAGCGTGAAGCCTCCACACGTGCTATTTCTCTGCGGTAACGCGCTCAACAAGCCACGTGATAAGATGCACGGATTGACGGTCTCAGACACAGAGGCAACTGAGAGTCGTCCTCCGCCACCCGGACTGAGGCGTCACTACGCCACCATGAGGACTTAAGAGCACTGGGAATTGAGCATTCCAAATTGGGGAGAAAAAGGGGAGAAAAATAATAATAAATAAAAATAAATAATATAACCATTTAATATTATATTATTGTTACTATGAGTATTACTGCGACTGCTTTGAATATTACACTTTTATACAGTAGTAATATTTTTCTATCGTAATGTCTTCAATTTAATGCTATCAGTTGTACAGAGCTCTCATTTCAGCGGGACTTTTATTTTGAAAGATCTTTGAAGTTCTCCCTGTTTGTGAAGGATTTTTTATATGAAGCTTCCCACGACTCGGTGAAAATGGTCATTTGAGAGTTCACAGCCGATCATACACTAAACACTGCTCTGCGGCTCTGCAGATGGATACTATTGGACACACTGCTTGAAAATCAAACATTAGTAGTGTGTGTTACATTTGTGTGTGTGTGAAGGAGATGACAAAGCATAGAGGTGCCTCTCATTCGTTCTGTGGTGCGCATGTGACTGTATATTATTTCATTAAATGACATCCTTCTGCTGTTTAATGATCAAACTTGGCCATATAGAGGCTTTTTTATTATTATGTTCAAATAGTCTTTGATTTAATCTCAAAACTCTCACATTACATTACATTTTGCTAATGGCAGCTTACTTTAATATGGTACCAAAAATAACTACCGTTTTAAATTTTTTGGTATCGCGATATTTCGTTAGTACCGGTATACCTAACCCTACTTCCTTCATATTTATGTCTGTTACCTCATCTTTTTTTTTTTAATTATTAGCATTTATCCATTATTAGCATGATTCATTAGCTTATTATTACAATTAGCAATTGTCAACATTTCTTATGCTGTACCAATATGATTTGTTCAATAAAACAACGATGCCTAACCCTTAATATATATTTTTGTGTAGGCTACATTTATTTCATTACTAACTTCAGTTGCATGCTATTACTGTGTTGCATTGAGTCTCATCTTTAGACTCATTTATTCATGGAAATAGCCAAAAGTCAGTTTGTGGTTAACAATATTGTTATGTTTATGGACAATGTGAAATTAAGACAATTTATGTTATGACTGTGCTGTACAATTAAATACAATTGTTGCTAACTTCAGTCGCTAAACACCTCAGGGCCATAACGGTACATTAACTGAATAAATTGTGAAGCTTACCTGAAAATCTAGTAACCTCAGCAATCTTCCTTCATGCAGCTGATTTTCATAGGTTGTCTTTGACAAATGTGTGGTTTGCGGCATATAATTCAGGGTATTTCCCCACTTCATTGATGAGTTTTTCGTCATCCATTTTAACTGTACATTAACGCTACTGAAGAGTCAACTGAAGTGTGTCGTGTCTTGGTACCTGCACTAGGTGGCAGTCCACAACAGTAAATACAATGATGACAGGCAAAAGTGACAGAAGTTTTTCATACTTCAAGAATGAACAATGGCCTCCATAAGTTTGCAGGTTGGTGTATGGAAAAAATTTAGATTTGAAAGGGCTGCGTTTGTTATATAATTTCTCTGTATACTTTATTCAAGCTGTCAAACGTTTAAACTGTTTATACACAATGGATCGTCTAGCCTAGGGTGAAGTCAGTTGCTGCAAACTTTGAGGCAATATTCCTCCACTCCTGCTCAGTAGGTGTGTACCCATCATGCGGCTGTTAATTGCAGCACATGTGTCCATGATTGCTTTAGCCACTGTGCTTTCTCCCATCTGATAATGGAAGGCAATCATTCTGACAGAATTGCCTGTGGCCAGATGTCTGTAAAACGTAAACATTAATATAACATAATCTCACAACTCTCTTTTTGTGATCTTGAGCAGAGCAGTTTCCATACCAAGCTGTAATGCAACAACACAGGATGCTCTCAATGGTGCATTGATAGAAGCGGTGAGAATTCCAGAGGCCATGCTGAACTTTTTGAGTCTCCGCAGGAAGTAAAGACACTGGCGGGCTACCTTGACGACCTGTCCATTTGTAGGGATCAAGTGAGATCATCTGAGATGTGAACCCCAAGAAATTTGAAGCTAGAGACACGCTCAGCCTCTACTCCATTGATGTAACGAGGTTCATGGCCTACCACCTGCACCTTCCTGTAGTCCACCATAATCTCTTTGGTTTTTCTGACGTTTAGGGAGAGATTGTTGTCACCACACCACTCTGCTAGACCTGTGAACTCCTCACTGCAGGCCATTTCATCCCAATTGGTGATGAGGCCTATGATGGTGGTGTCCTCAGCAAACTTCAAGATGGTGTTGGTGCCATGCTTTGCCACACATATGTAAACAGTGAATACAGTAGGGGACTAAGCACGCATCCCCGTGGGGACCCAGTACTGAGGTTGAGAGTACATGAAGCGAAGCTTCCTATTTTCACCACCTGTGGTCTCTCTGTCAAAAAGTCCAGGATCCAGTTACAAAGGTGACTGTCCAGTCCCAGAGCCCATAGCTTGGTTATGAGCATAGCTGGGATGATGGTATTGACTGCTGAGTAGTCTATGAACAGCATTCTCACATATGTTTTCCTTTTTTCCAGATGGCTCAAGGCAGTGTGTAATACCAAGGCAATGGCATCATCTGTTGACCTGATAAAGCGATATGCAAACTGAAAAGGGTCCATGGAGGCAGGGAGAGAGAAGCATATATGTGTTTTGACTATTGCTCAAAGCACTTCATGATGATGGAGGTTAGTGCTACTGGGCGGTAGTCATTCAAGCAGGAAATTATTTTTTTGGGGGGGAGGGGGGACTGGAACAATGGTGGCTTTCTTGAAGCAAGAGGGAATTACAGACAGATCCAGGGAGAGATTGAAGAAGTCTGTGAAAACCTCTGCTAATTATGTAGCACATGCCTTGAGAACATAGCCATGAATACCTTCAGGTTCTGGTGCTTTCCTGGAGTTTATGTTTTTGAAGATCCTATACACGTTGGCTGTTTCCAAGAGGAGTGGAGAGCTATTTAGGAAGTCTGGCTGGAAGCTGGAATGTGTTTGACTCATCTGCAGTGATGAGCAGTAGCTTCGCTACCTTTCTGATTAGTGAGGTGTTAGCTTCGCTAGTTTTTAAATCAAGTGGCTTTTCAGTAGCGAAGCTATATTTTTGTAGCGGTGTAACTTTTCCAAAGCTACACCGCTACATCATGCCTTGTTACTATCACCAGTTTTGAATCAAAACTAAAGATGTCCAATCACAAATTATTCGCACATCTGAGTCTTTAAAATGAATTGTTCACACGTGATAGGAAAGCAGTCTGAATCGGTTCGCGATTCAATCTGAATGACTCAGAAAGCTTGCGCGCGCTGGTGAATCATTTTTACATGCTCTCACTTGCCAATAAGCTCACAGAATATTTTAAAATATGGAAAATAAAGATAAGGCTGGTTGCAGTGGAACTACAATCAGTGGAAACGAAACCTGCAAATGTGTTCTATCTTTTGCCAGTGATGATGAAGGTCTTTATAAATATCAACACATTTGCAGCTTGTAAACGACTTCTGTAGGTAAATTTTGATCCTCTTTTCCAACCAAAAGAGGATCAAAACACGTATTAGCCTATATGAAAGCACATAAAAAAGTTCCATGGCATTATCATGTTTTATTGGACATGTACCATTACCTGGATGTACCATGCTAATACAATGGTAGGCTATATGAATATGGTAATCATATAGCAAAGTACCATGGTATTTTTTTGTTACCTTGAAGCACCATGTAAATACAATAGTATATGAATATAGTAATCATATTTCAATTTACCACATTAGTAACATGGTATTCTTTGAAGTACTATGAAGCACCATGCAAATACAGAATAGTACAAAAATATGGTAATTGTATATCAAAGTACCATGGTATTACCTTCTGATACCATCAGAAATCACATTGTTATTGCCCAGATGTGCTCTCTCTCTCTCTCTCTCTCTCACACACACACACACACACACACACACACACGGTGGCGTGGCTATCATTATGAGGACTCTCCATAGACATAATGATTTTTATACTGTACGAACTATAGATTCTATCCCGTAACCCTACCCCTAAACCTAACCCTCACAAAAAAAACTTTCTGCATTTTTACATTTTCAAAAAAACATCGTTTAGTATGTTTTTTTTAAGCGATTTGAATTATGGGGACACTAGAAATGTCCTCATAAACCACATTTGTAGCATAATACCCTTGTAATTACCAGTTTGTAACCTAAAAAAAAGTCTTGGTAAACCATCCAAACCCGCCCACACACACACACACACACAAGCAATTTGGCATCTGATGATATAGCCTGTAATGCTGTGTCTAGCTGCTGTATTTCTGTATTGTATAGATGAATATATAGACCAATAGTAGAATTTTATAATACTGTATGTACACAGAGTTTTTCTACAGGAATGTGCAAATGAAATTATGTTTAAATGGGTATGGGTTTGTAGAGTAGTAGTCTAAATCTGAAAAATAAAATATAAAAATAGTGACTTTAAATGTTTAACACATGGATTTATATAAGTAGCATGTCTAAACATGATTTTTTTTCTCTTTTCTTTTTTTTTTTTACGTGCACAAAATCTTTTTTTGAAAATTGCATATGCATGCTATACAGACAACAAAGGAGATTAAACTACCAAAAGTTTCCTCCGCTTACACCAAGATACTCCCTTATAGGTGAAAAAAAATGGTATTCTCGTTGACACAGTAATAACAGATCAGTGAGAGCTCTATTCCAAAAAGACACTGTTACTCAGCCAAATGTAATTTCATACTGGAATCAATTTGTGAACAATGTTAATTGGAAAAAAGTTTTTTTGCCCAACCGTTATTTGATAACAAACAAGGTTAAATAGGTCTCTTTTAAACTCATTCATAGAATATACCCTTCTAAACATGATCTCAGTCAATTTAAACAGGATATAGATAAAAACTTTTGCTTCTGTAATCCGGAGACAGCCATTCATTTATTTTGGTATTGTTCACATGCAGTATTGTTTTGAGTAGCCTCCGGAGTTGTAGGTGTGCGCCACCGACAGACACAGAGCACGGCTGCGGTGTGTGTTCATTCAAAGAAAACAATTGTCACGAAATTTTAGAACACACCATGCCGTTCATCAGACGCGACCGGTGTGCGCTGTCTGGACCCTTCAAAGCGGAATTCTTTTTTTTTTTTTTTCTTTTTCTTTTTTTTTACAATTGCACATGAAGTCTGAAGACAACCATATGGAAGACCCATTAGCTTTAACTTCCTGGCTGATATCTTGAGATGTTGCTTCAATATATCCACATAATATTCCTTCCTCATGATGCCATCTATTTTGTGAAGTGCACCAGTCCCTCCTGCAGCAAAGCAACCCCACAACATGATTCTGCCACCTCCATGCTTCATGGTTGGGATGGCGTTCTTCGGCTTGCAAGCCTCACCCTTTTTCCTCCAAACATAATGATGGTCATTATGGCCAAACAGTTAAATTTTTGTTTCATCAGAGCAGAGGGCATTTCTCCAAAAAGTAAGATCTTCATCCCCATGTGCACTTGCAAATTGTAGTCTGGCTTTTTATGGTGGTTTTGGAGCAGTGGCTTCTTCCTTGCTGAGCAGCCTTTCAGGTTATGTCCATATAGGACTCGTTTTACTGTGGATATAGATACTTGTCTACCTGCTTCCTCCAGCATCTTCACAAGGTCCTTTGCTGTTGTTCTGGGATTGATTTGCACTTTTCGCACCAAACTACGTTCATCTCTAGGAGACAGAATGCATCTCCTTCCTGAGCGGTATGATGGCTGCGTGGTCCCATGGTGTTGCATATTATTGTTTGTACAGGTGAACATGGTACCTTCAGGCGTTTGGAAACTGCTCCCAAGGTTGAATCAGACTTGTGGAGGTCCACAATTTTTTTTTTTTTTTTTTTTTTTTTGAGGTCTTGGATGATTTCTTTTGATTTTTCCATGATGTCAAGCAAAAAGGCACTGAGTTTGAAGGTAGGCCTTAAAATACATCCACAGGTACACCTCCAGTTGACTCCAATTATCATATCAGAAGCTAATTAGCTAATTGCCTATATGCTTGCCATCATTTTCTTGAATTTTTAAAGCTGCTTAAAGGCACAGTTAACAATGTATATGTAAACTTCTGACCCACTGAAATATAGTCAATTAAAAGTGAAACAATCTGTCTGTAAACAATTGTTGGAAAAATTACTGTCATGCACAAAGTAGATGTCCTAAACGACTTGCAAAAACTATAGTTTGCTAATATAAAATCTGTGGAGTGGTTAAAAAATTTGTTTTAATGACTTCAGCTGTGTATGTAACAAGTGTATGTAAACTTCTGACTTCAACTGTATATGGCACCAAAAGAAGATGCACACTCCCTCAATAAACCAATGAGAATTAAAATAAAATGTGAAAGTGTAAGTGTTTCACTTGCTTCGACCTGAACTTCCCCAGTGGGTAAAGTTAGTTTAATGTTTGAAATTTGTTTGACTTTCAGGATAATACCTGTTCAACTCACTACGTTTTTAATATAATACCATGGTAATATAACACAAAGCATTACAAATGTAAACTTAATAATAAAAAAAAAAAAATGAAAATATAAAAAAAGTTTGCTAGATGTTTCATGACATCATTTTTCCCTGCATCCGCCATATTTGTGACCATCAGCAGGAGGAAACAACCGTGGTGATCGGAAAAACACCTGTGAAAACATTTAAATAAAAATTGCTTTCAATCCATGCCAAGTCCCAGGAAAAGTGAACACAGGTCTAACGTCAGCACAAATATTGCCAATTTGACTTTCGCGGACATTTAGATATGTTATCCATGATTCATCTCTGTAGGCCAACGAGTCTGATGTGTGACTGGTGAGCACACGCGGCTACCGGTACCTCATCGCAGTGCCTAGCAAGTAATCCTGGGACCCCTGACTGTATATTGCTCTGGGCCCCTAACATATTAAAAAATATAGTTTAGAATTTGTTATGGGCCCACTGGACCTGTGGGCCCCTAGAATCACTTCCACCTTTCACACCACTAGCTATGGCCCTTTCCTTGGTTCATTTAAATATATTTGATTAGACAGTACACAAAATAACTATATAGCATTTATACTGTAACTAGTTGGTTTTAAAATCAATTTTGTAAAACCATTCGTAAAACCAGCTGTTGTAATGCAAAAGAGCAGCTGTACTAGTTGAGCTTTACCCTACTGACCTGCAGATGGCCATATATTAAACATTTTCAAGAGCTTTGAGTACTTAAACCAGTGGTTCTCAACCCTGTTCTTGGAGACCCCCCATCACTGCACATTTTGGATATCAAATAGTCAAATCAAGTAATTCTTTTTTGTTTTGTTTTTTTCAGCATTGTTTACTTAAAAAAAGAAATACCCCACATGTTGTGTGTCATGACAAGTTTCAAGTTATACTGAAAGATACAAATATTTATTTAAAAACTAAACAATGGCTTCATGAAAATCATTCCATTTTAATTCACTTCATTTTATTCATCCACTAAAAATCACCTTGAGACCAGTTGAAAAGTTGGTTGAAAAGAATTGCAAAAAGGGCCAATGTAGTTCTGAGAATGCAATCTAATTTGTAGTCATACATTTTTATTTGACATAAGTTGACATAAGTTAATTGACACACGTTGGCTCCTTAGGATGAATCAGTTGTTGTACTGTATTTCTAAGACGCTTTGGATAATAGCATCTGCAGAATGAATACATGTAATTGTCCAAAAGTGTCCAAATACATTTTGGGGACACTGTACACCTTGTATTTATTATGCACAAATCTAAGAAATCTACATTGGTAAAAAGGAAAACCTCAGCCAAAATGTAAATGGTTATATCTATAAAAAGAACACCTCAGCAAACATTTAAATGAGTACAGCTCAGCAATAGAAACATAATAACTTTTCTTTTTACTTCAAGGCATAAAAAAAAATGAGGAAAAAAATTAGAGCAGATCAAGTTTAGTTTGTATTTTCAGGAGATGCTGCATAAGATTCCTCCACTGCTCCTCCTATGTGATCTCAGATTGTTGATCTCCATCTGCAGTCGTGAAGCCTCCTTCTGAAAGCCAAGCTGTAGAAGAGCCTCCCTCTCCTGCAGTGCAACAGAAACAAACACAACTGAACAGAAGAGCTGACACAGATCCAAGCCCTAACTTTGAATGGGGAATTGCTCACACATTCACTGAAATGACAATATGATGTATGCAGTATGCAGAAGCTGTAAGAGTAGCCCAACATTTGAACATCATGAGTCAGGTTTTATGCGCTCGTGCAGCTTCCCTGCTTTGTTGGGAGGGTAGTATGCCATTCCAAACTCTGCCTGATCCTGCGTTCCAGTTTCCAATTTCCTACAAGGAAAAGTGCAATGGAATGCCACTTTAAGTCAGACTTCCAACTTGGAAACTCATGTGAAAAGATGCAGGTGAATGATTTCATGCAAACATGTCGCCACCCAGATTTACAATGATAAACATTCACTCTTATTAAATAATTTACATCAATTACTCAAAGTTCCTAGATTACATGATAATGAAATTTTTTTAGCAAATGTTTGCAGAGCCACAGGTTCAAAACACGATAAAGTATACTCTCTTTTGTTTATCATACACCTGTAGGAAAAAAGCAAGCATTGCAGCATTGTTTATCAGTTTGGTTGCTATGAGACATTTTGACAATTGAATACCTGCTAAGTTAAAGGTTTCTTCATGGAAAAGTATGCAGAAAAAAGTGTCACGAGATATCTCACTGGTCTCTGTGACAGTGGCCACTATTTTGCACAGTTTTTTCTTCTGCTGTCTCAAAGCTCATTTGGTATATTTGAAGTGCAGGGTTTTGGAAAGAGGGGGGTGTAGCTAATCCAATGATTAAGCTTGTGGAAATTCGAGACTGGCTAAAAATGGCTTACAGCACCTTTAACAGGAGCGTTGCAGTTTTGTTTCCTTACATGTCATCTTCCGAGCATCGGGCAATGGAATGCCTTGATGGCCGGAGATCTGACATAAGAAGTAAGAATATCCCACATCCGACTTTGAATGGAATGCAGTTATTCAGGCATGAAACTATACATGGCTGATAGGTTCTTTGAACTTGTTACCTGTTAGACAAGTGGCTCGCTTACATGTAATGAGTTAAGCCAATTGGCTTGCATGGTGTAAGCTGATTTTCCTCTGAAAATGCTATTTGCTTGGGAGGTTGCTGGGGTTTTCTTTTATCAACTCGCACGGCAAGGTCAGCTTTTGTCCATAACGCATAGAAGCGTGTCTTTAACCAGGTAGGCTTAGCCAAATCTGGCTGGCACACATCAATATCTAATAATTCCATACAAATTTACTAAGTCACTCATAGGCTAAGTCACTAGATAAATAAACTCTGGGCTATCCTTGTCCAGATGAACATCATGAGTCAGGTGTTATGCGCTTGTGCAATTAACAGCTCAAAAAATTAGGGCTGCCCCCTAATAGCTGACCAAATGTTAGTCGATGAGAAGAGTCTTGGTCGACCAAGTTTTGATTGGTCGGTTGGTCGCAGAAAAAAAAAACTCCATAGGAAACCAACAAACACCGGTATTAGATGTTGGTATTACACTATGGGGTAATTTTCATTAAGCAGGGTTAGGGTTAAGCCTACACAATAAAACAAGACACCTTGATTTCAAACTTTTAACTTATTAACTAACAAAAAATTCAAATGAAACTGGAAAAAAAATTAAGTTCAACTAAAATGTGTTTTGTTCAACTATTTGAAAGATGGCTTTACAACAGTTGACAACATCTCTCTGGCAAAGAACCGACTTCATCTGTGCATTCTCTACCAGTTGGGTATTTCGTTGTCCGGGAAAATACATCATGTGTGTAAATAAATTTGTTTTGTTCCCTCCTTCACAATAAATATATATACATATATATAGCAATATCCAATTGCATCGGCAACCCCTGGGCTGAGTGATCGGTGAATATTCTGGCTTTAGTGATTTTGCATTGAAAATTCAATTAATTTAAAAAACAAAAAACTTAAAATCAAATATATTTCTAAATTCAAATTGCACTCCAAACAAAATGAAAAAGCAATTAAAATAATGACGTGATAAAAAAATAAATAACATATATAAGTAACCACCTTTCAATTTACCATCAGGCAAGTATCCGTCTAAATATGCAGGAGGAAAATTACTTACAAAAATGAAGACATAAAAACAATTATAAATGTCAAAATAATAATAATAATGATGATAATAATCACTGAAATATAAATCATGGTTCGAGGTGAATGTGTTTTTATATTATTTTATGTTTTAATCACAGATGTTTAGGCTGTAGAGTTGTAGTCACAATGAACTGCTCTGTGGAAATAAAGCGAACTGAACTCAAAGCACCTCCTGAGCTGAGATGTCTGAGGTTCATTTGCAGCACTCATAGATGATACTGTTCTTGCAAAACAAAAATAAAAAACATTCAGAAGACAGAAACAAAGAAAGAGTGAGAACCTTTTACATGCACATGTTCCATGTGAACGCATGCCTCTGTACAAACAATGGCTTTTCTGTCATCTGTTCTTAATAATATAATAAAGTGTGTTTCAAGCGCGTCTGTGTGTCTACGGGCAAATTATTTGTAATATTAATTTGATAACAATAATAGCCTAATAATAATTTAATACATGGGAAAACGAGCCAAATATCGTCTTATGGTCAAAGGCATCAGCTATTAGCGATCACTCTGACCATCGTTGATCCCCGAGATCATCGTCTGTCGGCACAACCCTAATGTGCATTTCTCTATATAAATTAAAAAAAAGTTCAGACTCCTTGCTGGTTTTTCTGACACATTCAGAATCATTACCGCTTTTGCCGGTGTCGCTGTTTCTCGCTGCATGTGTGCACTTGTAAAATGTATATTTTAAAGGCTCATTATTACGGTTTAGTATTTCTCTGTATTGTAGAACAGTGTAAGCAATGTTACTTATAACAGTCTTTCTCAGCCCTGGAAATCAAACCATTTTCTGATGCCCCCCAAAATATATATATTTAAGTAATTAATATCATAAATGTGCGACTAGTCGACTAATGGCTTAAATTAATGCCTACTAGTCAACTAGGAAAATCTTTGGCAGGGGGCAGCCCTACAAAAAATACACAAGTTTTAACAGAATCATTAATGTATGTGCTTTATAAAATTGTAATATTCACATTTCTGCCTTTAAACCCTCCGAAATTTGGCATTCACTTCCATTGTAAGTGCCTCACTGTAACTTTGGTTTTTGCTTTTTTTTTAGAACAGGACGGATGAGTCAGAATTAATCTTTGTGGTAATCAACATTATGCCACAAATGCTGTACACTGAGCTGAAGTTGTATTGAACCCGGAATATTTCTTTAAAGGAATAGTTCACCCAAAAATGAAAATTATTCATTATTCACTTACCCTGATGTCATCCCAGATGTGAATGACTTTCTTTCTTCAGGAGGACACAAATTAAGATTTTTAGAAGAAGATAGATCTCTGTCAGTTCCTTATAAAGGAAGCACACAGGTGCCAGCACTTTGACGGTCCAAAAGTCGTTTCAGTAGTTTGCAAGTTAATGTAATCCTGCTTAGAGGAAGTGTAAATGTGAGTGGCTTGCTGTTCTGGGCGAAGAGCTCGAGGCTCGACCTGAACTCTTTCAAGACTTAGATGTTGGGGGTTAGGGTTAGGGTTAGGGTTAGGTGTTTTCTAGTTAACTTGAACCAGACTTGTGAAGATTTGAAAGGACACTTGTTGAAACATTTATAACATTTAATATTTAGATTTTAACGTACATTTCCATTACATATTCGACCCTTTGGTAATTAAAAATATTACTATTTTTATTACTATTTCTATGCAACTTTTGAACTTGTGCTTAAGAAAAACTTAATGGAAACGCTTGATATGTGCAAACATTCGCATAAAATCTAGGGCTGCATGATTTGGACGTCATATTGCGGTTATTTAGAAAAATATTGTGACTGCGATTTGAGCTGCAATTATGATAGACAATAAAACAATTTAATGTTTTACCAACTGCCAAAAGGCTACTGGGGTTTTCACACTTGAGTTCTCTTAAAAAGAACCAAACTGAGACCTTTATTTCAATTCACTCACAAACAAACAAATATACAAACAGTAAAGGAAAAACACTGTCTTCTTCATGTTCAAATTGGGTGAAAAAAAAAGGGTCTCAGCCCACTCAGTCAACTGGAATATTAGGGATGCTCCAATCAGGATTTTAACATCCGATCTCCAATTTTCTTTTCATCTAATCATCCGATGCTGATCATTTAACTTTTTATCAGCTGCTCTGAGCATAAAGCTTACATATAACCAGTTTTGACAATGTCACTGTTAACTGAATTTCTCTGTTGAGAAATGCATTATATTATAGTATCTAAACATTTTATAAAGATTTATTATGTGTACCTCACTTCCTTTTCATTTTGTCAAATGTTGGTAATATTAGTTCCGCTTTCACTTGTTGCACTGGGAGTGTAATAAGGGTGACACGCTCTCTCGTGAGGTAAAAGAAATTACAGGAGAATGGATGAAAAGCGCAAGTTTCTGGACTCTACAGATGCTACTGTTAATGCTATTTGCTCAGCAATCATTTAATAAAGATCTTTGAATTATACCCCATCTTGTATTCTGCATTATTATGATACCTGCACCTGGCGGAGACTGCTCCAGATGCTGCTACCGCAGATGATAATAAAAACTGCTTCACACAGTATGCACCGGTTTAGTGTAAATAAAGCACTTAGCGCACGTAAGCAAACGGAACCGAACACTTCTGTTACATGAGATGAGATGGAGCACAGAACTGCTCTGAAAACACTGTAATAATGCTCTAACTTAATATAGACTGGACAGAGCAGCGCAAATAAACTATAAAGCAAGCAGACTATTTATTTAACTAATTAAATTTAATAATCGCATGAGATCATATCGCAATTTCAATTTTATTTCAATTAATTGTGCAGCCCAAATAAAATCTAATGCCCTATGCCAGGAGTTTTCAAACTGGGGGCACAAGGGGGTGCTAGGGGGTCTGTGTCAATTTGTACTTTTCTTTTTAGATAAATACATGGATAGACAGACAGACTTGTGTTCCCACTTCTTACCTTAAGTTTGGCTTCCATCACTCGATCATTGTCTTGCCTCATTCTCTCCTGTTCTTTCTCCATCCTCTCCGTGACCTGCTTAACATGCTCATCTTGGGTTCTTTGCATGTCATTAATCATCTGAAGCTGTACCAGGTTTTGTTCCTCTAGACCCTTTTGCTTCTGTTCCAAGACATCATTCTGTAGTCTTGCAGCTATAAAGACAGACAGAAAATGAAGAAAATCAAGCTGTGGGAATAATCAGGTTATATTCTAACATTTCAATCTCACTGAGATACTGTGCTGTGGTGGGACCTTAGAGAGCTGACGCAGAAGCCAAAAAGTCAGTCTGCATGTGTACATAGACCAACAATTAAAATAATATCGCAGATATAATACAACAACGCATCTTGTGTGAATGGCCTATAACTCGGACAGATTTATAGTTGCTAAATTAATGCTGTGGACATTGATAGGCTATTATATGGAAACAAAACCTGTACTCCGAAAGCCACTTATTGTAATGTTTCCAATTTAATGATTCTCGTCTCCCTCTATAATGACTATCTTCATTTGGGGGTTTTCTAAGCAAAAATTGATATATGCCATTAACTGCATTAATTAACTGGCATATCATGTAATTATAATTGATTAACATTTTTAATCAATCATCAGCCTTACCTAATGTTTTGGACCTGGTATGGACCAGATTACTTGTAATGTCCTAATGTATAAAACTATAGGTTTCAAAAAAACACGTACTTTCTTATTCACCGTAGGTTAGACAGGAAAAGAAGATTAACAGGTATGTTGTTTAGACAGTGTTTAGGCATGTAACCAGACTGGTATGTGCACAAACAGTGTGTGCATCTGAATCAGATTTCCGTTAAAGCAAGTATTTAGTGTAAATATGATTTTTACCCTCTTGCTGGTGTTGCGCTTCAGTTAGAGAATCATCAGCAGCTAAAATGATCATTCCAGAATCCTCCTTCTCTTCCCAATATTTACTCAACACCTCCTCACTCTGTAGAAAACACACACACATTATTAAATTTCTAAAAATAAATTCTTTTTTTTTTTTTTAGGTCTATTTGTTTACTTAGTTTATGACAATCACTTTGTTCATTTTAAGAATGACCTTTTAACTATAAATTAGTAGTAATAGAACAAAGTTGATAAAAATGTGGCAATCTTCCCCACACCTTCGAGATTAGTACTGAACCAGCTCTGCAAAGATCTTAGATTAACCTCTGTCCATATCTAGCAGGTATTTTTAAATGTTATCTGCAGTGATCATTAATGTTCTCCGAGTGACTGTCTTCAATAAAGAAAAAACAATAAATGCAAGCGATCATTGTGCATTTATATTTATGAGTGTCTGCATTTTGTACCATTATTTGTGTGTGTGTTTGTGATCTGTACTCCTCGGCTAGCTTTGAAAGTGTGTCTCTGTACTGTCTGTATCCTCCAGGTTTCAAATACGATCCGTCACGGAGGGCATTTTCCAGTGGCTCAAACACACAAAGCAGAACTGTCTGACACTCTCTCACAGATGCTTCCTTATTCTGTTCACACAAATCTTCATATACTTTTTGAATCTTCTCCTGAAAAGAGCAAAAGTAAGAAAGATAGACAGAGGGAATTAGACATGTCAAGGTACTGTATAACTCTTCAGTTAACATACACAATTGTGTTATCATGGAAAAAATACTATATTACATATTGGCCAAACTGTTCAGATTTTTATAAAACACACTATAGCTTAATTTCCATCAAAATCCAGTCAAGATTCACAACACTAACACAAACCTTGCTATAGGCTTTTTAGTATTAAATTAGTGCTGTCAGTTGATTAACATTTTTAATCGTGATTAATCACATAATTTTTTGTAGTTAATCGCAGTTAATCACAGATTTTAAAAGTGCTGAAATTTGACACTATATATACTTCTTTTCTTGTCAAAATTCATTTATTTCCATCTTAGGAAAGGAAACAAAATAATATATAGCAATATAGTGCTTTATTTAATTTTTCCAAACAAAGCCTTGTACAATATAAAGAGAATGCACTCAAATATCACCAATTCAAGTAACATCAAACATTTCCCAGAGTCTAAGTGGAAATTTGACTAATTGAAAGAACTAGTCCCCGCATAGGTTGCATATTCATTGCATTGGGCATTAAATCCCATAAACTGTCATTCACCACAATATTAATCTGCCGGTAGACTGTGGCTATCCACTTTCCTACAGCAATCGTGAAGCTGAGTCCATGATTCGCATCAGAGCGTCGAGTGCCGCTTTTAACTCACCATGAAAAGCGTTTGCAAACAAAAACGTCTCATTCTGCATTTTGGTGATTTTTAAGATTTGGTGTGCTTCTGTGGTAATTAAAACGTGTTTTACATAGAAATCAAGTTTTTTTTCAGCCTATCACAAGTCCCATCTGTGCTTGTTTTGTACATCGAATAGTGTTAAGAGCTCCTTTCTCCATCATTTTATCACTAACAGGGAAGTGCTGTCAGAGATTCTTTTATTTATTGAGATAACCTCCACGGCTCTATCACAGAAGAGAGCGTAACAGTCAACTAGAATGTCTATGGAACCGCCGCATTATGCTATTTTATGCTAAGCTTGTAGGCTCAACTTGGTATAGGGGCTTTGTCGCTATGGTGTGTGTGTCAGTGTAATCACTCGGTGCGGTCACATTACACAGGTTCCGCCCTTCACACAAGTGTTTATGCTGTATTAACGGTAAATGCGTTAATCGTGATTAAGAAAAATTTACGCGCTAGACTTTAATTAATCGCATGCGTTAACTCATTAATTCTGACAACTCTATATTAAATATTTGCTAGGTTAATGCTCACTTGAATTTGTTTTTGATAATTAGACAGGACATAATGGTCCCTTGGAAGCCTGTCTAAAACCTTAGGAGGAACTTTCAGACAAAAACACTAATAAGTCATTGACAGATGACTGACTCACAGCTATGTGTGTTTAAATCACCAAGTTAAAGTCCAAAGTTTCAACCTTACTGAGATGCTGTGATGGGACCTTTAGCGAGATGTAAGAGGTCTGCTACCTGATCAAGTCAGTTTTTCAAGTACAACATCAGGTTAGGGTCTAGTTTGAAATTAATTAAAAATGAAATACGTAACTTCTTTCACGAATGCGCTCTCACTCACAGACACGTGAATGGACTAGTTTGGGGCTGTTCACACCAAACGTTCTTTTGTGTGTGTCTGTTCAGTTTTTCAATTGTTTTTCTATGTAAACATGCATTGGATGGATGTCTTTGACCGTTGTACTGCATCTTGCTGTCTTTTCAGCATCTCATGCAGGACTGCCTCATTTTTTTGAACAGACTGTGTCAAGTTAAAAGAACTACAATTTTTAAAAATGCATCTTGAGACACCTTCATTCCATTTCATTCCAGGGCCAGAGTGTGTATATATATATATATATATATATATATATATATATATATATTAGGCAACATAGGAGATCAGGCAGCAGCACAAACGCACCCACAACATCACTGCTGAATGCAATTTGCCCGTGAATTTCAATCTAGAGGGGTGATTCTGTCTGCTATATAGCGGAGGATGCAACAGACCACCAGGATCTGACATACTGTGCCGGGACTAAACAGCACTACGCTTGACTACACCACACATCTGGATAGTATGCCAGGTTATAACACTCTTCTTCTTTATTTTATCATTACTTTATGAATTATTGCTGATATGATCGATAGAAAATGAACATAAACATCTCTTTTAAATAAAATACATTTTTTAATCTTCTTTCATCTGGCAGTTAAAGCATGATCTAAACTGAGGCAGGCAATTTTTGTGAATGATGCGCAATCTATAATAAGCCTAATTTACATAGAAAGTAGGCATGTTTGCACAGAAAGGAATGACAATGACTTAATTTAAATTCTCAAGACACTACACAATTTCAGCGCTGACTGCACCTTCTTAAACTAGATTGCAGGTGGTTAGTGAATAAGATGCAGGTTTAGGTGCTGAAATACCAGCCGCAAGTGGCACAACTGTTTAGTGAAATTGACCCTGTAAGTTCACTTTTACTGTACTGTTGAAAATGTTGCCTACAATGCCATAGCCTATTGCAACAAATTGAATTGCTTGGAGAAGAAATTATAAAGAGAGTGAGTGATTTTGGGTTCCCTTTGAAGACAGTCACTTTGACGCTGCATCATTAGCTGACGTTATGTGAACTTCTCCCAGGAGTTTCGATCTCTAAAGCCCATATAGAATCACGCCAATCTATTGGCAGATGGTGCTTGACGCTCACCCCTTTGTGCTCGCATCATCGCAGACATTTAAACTGGAGAACAATGCCATATCCAAACACAACCGCCGATGCCGGCAGTCTGTTACAATGCGGGACACGCTGATTTTACAACTAGAGATACAGTCTATCCTTGACAAGGGTCCAATAGGGCATGCCGGCATGCAAGGCACAGAAAGGCTTGTACAGCTGTGATTTTCTGGTCGCCAAGAAAGACGGAGGGCTGCGGTCCATCTTGGACTTGAGGCAATTGAACCAGACACTCAGTCTCAATTCATGATGGTTACTCAAAGACAAATTATGTCTCATGTCAATCTGTTTGACTGGTTCATGTCGGTGGACCTGTAGGAGATGTAATTTCATGTACAGATAGTCCCTCGCAACAGGCCATCCTTGAGATTCACCTTTGAGTGTGCTGCATTTCAGTTCAAGGTCCTTCCCTTTGGCCTGTCCATGGCTTCTCGCATATTTACAGAATGTGTGTCAATGCGGCGCTGGCTAGACTGAGGCTGAGCGTTGTCTGTGTATTGAACTACCTCGGCAATTGGCTGCTGTTAGCACAATATGAGGAGTTGCCGTGCAAGCACAGCTTATGCACTTGGAGTTTTTGGGCTTCAAAGAAGTGTCTTTTTGCCTAGTTGGCAAGTTTCCTTCTTGGGAATGAAACGACTAGGAGACCATGATGGCTTGTTTGACAAACGGCAGTATTGTCTATCCCCCAATGCTTGACAGAGTTCAATCCAGGAGTACCTTTACCGCTGCGAGAGCTCCAGTGGATGTTGAGGTTGATGGCTGCTGTGACTGCGGTCACCCCTCTGTGGTGACACAGTCACTTAATTCTCCTTGTGACGAGCTGCAGTGTAGCCATGCTCGCAATTTTAGAATGTCTTCATTCTGTCAGAAGTATATTGTGTTGGGCCAAGTGGTCAGACACAAAGTTGTCATGACGGACACATCCAGCTCAGGCTGAGATGCCCTGTGTGAGGTCATCCAGCATTCGGCTTCTGGACAGGTGAGCAAGCCATGTGGTACATAGACTGCCTAGAACTGTTTGCAGTCTTCTTGGATCTGGAAGCGTTTCAGGCAGATGTCAGATTTCATGTTCTGGTTCGTACAGACAGCACTGCAGTTGTGGCATACATAAATTGCAAAGGGAGTGTGTGTTTGCCGTGTCTATATCTTCTGTCTAAACATGAAATGCACATCCCTGGTCACCTGAATTGTGGGACAAACTTGCTCTCACATCAGGGAGTCAGACCAGAGGTGTGGAGACTGTATCCTCGGAGAATTCAGAGAATTTGGAAGATATTCAGGGAAGCTGAAGTGGACCTGTTGAAGACGAAGCACTGTCGCCTTTTGTTCACCATGACTCAAGTTTCACTTGACGTGGATGCCCTAGCTCAAAAATGGGCAGCGAAATGCACATACTGTTTGCGTTCCCTCCTGTCAGCTTGCTGCACCAAGTGTTGTGCAAGATTTGGGAGGACAGGGAAACCATGCTGTTGGTTGCGCCGGAGTGGCCCAACCACACTTGGTTTTCGGAGCAGGTAGGGCTGCTGGATGCTCCTCCGTGTAGAATTCCCTTGAGGAGAGATCTGCTCTTGTAGGCTCAAGGCATGATCTGGTATCCCAGACAAAGCTGTGGAGACTCCATGTCTGGCCCTTGAACAGGGCTAGTGAGACACACAAGGGTTGTCACAACCAGTGCTTGACACCATTACAAGCCAAAGCACCCTTGACGAGGCAGCTTTATACCTTGAAATGGTGCCAGGTGTTCCTTCCAATGGGAGAACCCAGCACGTTGCTACAAGAGCTTTTGGATGCAGGATTCTCTCAATCGAAGCTCAAAGTTTATGTAGCTACCATAGCGGCAGGACATGACCCTTTGGGTAGTTTGTCACTAGTAAACATCCTTTAGTAAGCAAATTCTTAAGGGGAGCCAAACGGCTGAGGCCTAACTACTGTCCCAGTCTGGGACTTTAACATGGGCTATGGAAACGCTGTTTAAGTTGTTAGATGCGGTGAGCTTACACATACTTTAGTTTAAAGAATGTTCTGCTACTCGCTTTGGCTTAAGTTAAAATTAAAAGCAGGCTGGGCTTCCCATAACACCTTTGCCAGGTTCTATGATCAGGACTTTTCCTTCCTCTCTTCCCAAACATTGGCTGTGAAAGAGGGTTAATATGTCAATGTTTCAGTACACTGATTGGCTAGTGTCATTGCTTGTAGTATCTTTGCCAGGTTTTATAACCTAAGCGCACTTTCTTCCCACTGTGAATCCGAACATGAAAATGTTTAATGTTTTAACTAAGCTTTTAGCTAGTGAGCTTAGTTCTGGCATCTGAATCTGTAGAATGGCTTTATGGTATACAATTCCCATAGTGTTAGCTACTGACACAGCATCGTAGCAATCGACTTGAAAGAGAACCGAGGTTAAAGAGGAGTGAGCCAAATAATAAAAGACTGATATGCTCAAAAAAAGCTGTTAACTTAAATGTTTTCTTTAAATGCTATATATATATATATATATATATATATATATATATATATATATATATATATATATATATATATATATATATATATATTAGATTATCTTCAAGATTATTTTTAATTTAAATGTGATTCATGATTCTCCTTTCTTTCTGGAGCTTTCAGATAATGCATTTCATTGCCTGCAATTACTGCTGCATGCTGTTTTGTTGTGCATTTGATAAATAAACTTTGACTTTACAGGTGTGGATAATATTGGACCACCAGTGTACCAGATGGTTATACCTGCTTTAGGGGATCAAGCTGGTTTTTGGTACATGGTAGCTGGTCAAGGCTCACCTACAAGCTCAGCCAGGTCGCCATGGGCTGGTCAACAAATTGCACCATGTTCCAAAAATCTGCTTGACCACTCTTATCTGTCAGACCCGCTTGGGACAGCAACTGCAATCCAAAAACCAGCTTCACCACTTTAAGCTGGTATCTAGTAGCTGGTTTGTTGGTGGTAAAAGATTGTCTACCAGATCATGAAGAATCAAGAATATCATGAAGAAAGTTTGTAGGGTCATTAACTTTGCCTGGAGTTAAGTTGGTGGGGCTGTTAACATTCACCTGTTGACTGACATGGTCATGCACACCAATTTCCTTCATTTTTCGAAAGCATATACTGTATAAATGAGACTAATCACAGAAAACCTTTGACTAAAATCACCATTAATCTTTATTCTAGATTTATGTCTCTATAATTATCTCTCTATAATTATTGTCTCTATAATGTCTCTCTCTGTATTGGTGATATGTTTGCAGGTACCGCAAGTTCTCGTTGGTATATCTGCTCTGTGTCATTGAAGGATGTGCTCATGAAAACTTCAATGGCTTTCTTCTCTGCACTTTCATGGATGCTAGACAGCTGTTTTGAAGCAACTGGAATCTGGATCAAACTGAAGATCTCAGTCCTGTAGAGCTGCAGGGCCTCGTCTACTGCTTGGGCATTATGGATCTGAGCCAGGGACACCACTGCATTTTCCAGACATGGAACATTTCCTGTGCGGATCGCCTGAACATACAACTCAGCCAGACTACCCAGAACTGCCAATAAACAAGACACATTTTTTATTGGTTATTCAGCCTTTTATTTGTTCATTATATCATCTGTTCATTGAGGAGTGATCTAAGGTTGTCATGAAATTCTGCAGTTTCATTCTTTAAAGATCTTTGTTTTAGATACTGTTTTAGATGTTTATTAATAATGCTATTGGAAAACATCTAGAAGATACACACAAAAAAAAAGATTCTAAAGTTCATAAAAACATACTGAAAATTCCGGAAATAAAGTTGCAACTGAATATGTCACACCGAGTCAAATTGCACTGAGAGAAAACTCATAATAATATAATATATCCTGTATAAGTTGCCGTGTTGCTCAGCATGTGAAGTCACTCCGTAAAGATTATCTCAAGATCTTTGCATCCTACCATGTTGTATTTGGGTTTGTTTTAATCAAGAGTAATTATGTGTAATAATTTTCCTTTTCTGTTTATGTTTTATGAAAAACAAAATGCTACAAATGAGCCACATTTTACATTTTCTGTGTGCTTTCCCATACAAATAAATATTTAGTCTGCCAGTTAAATATTATGCTAGTTGTATTATATTCATGAACGTTAACATTAACAACTGTCGGTCAAAGATATTTCTGAAATTTGCAATGCTTTCTGCTATGGACTATTTGTCTGGCTCACTAACTGAATATTTTTACTAAGGGTGTGATCAGGAGTTGCTTGTGACAGCAATTTTACAGTAATCTTAATTTGTAGCACAATAATGTAATGTTAGACAGAACAATTAAACTGCATGGCTGCATTTAAAATTTTGTGCAAAATACTCTGAATAGACCACTTAAAAATGCTATGGTATGTTGTTTTTACTTTTTTTATATATGTTCCGAGAGGTACAGGTTCTGACCTGTTCCAGTGACTGTGCGACCTTCCGTGACAGTTTTTGACTCTGCACTGCCGTAGATGTATTTGCAGAAAATGTTTGCTTCCTGCAGGAACTCTGAATCCAGCTCTGCTTCAGTCAGCTGCTCCATTCTTCTCATCTCCTTCGTTCCAGCAGGCCGAGGAAACACAAAACACTTTCTCACCGCAAAGAAATTCCGCAGACAGCGGCGGGGCAGGTTATACTGCTCAATCTGAGGTGAACTGCCTTTAAATAAAAAAATAAATGAGAAGTAAAAGCCAACAACTTTAAATGTAAAGTGTGTCCAAAATGTATTTGGACACTTCAGCCACACTTATATGTTGTGATGAAAACATCCTCTTTCCCTGATGTTAATTTTAGAAGAAAGAAACTTAGCTATGCCCACAGATAACCCCCACATTGTGATCATGTGCCAATAACACTGGGGTTCCTCTATTCAGGACGCAGCAGGACGCAGGATGCGAGGATGCCATGTGCAGAGGAGGGGAAACTCAGTGGCAGGTGATCATGCCCTGATACTCGGGACAACCAATCAGAACGCCGCATTGGTCTGACGATGTGGAAACCAAAACTTTCTGGACATGTTGTATAGTTAGTCAAATTGCGACAGAGAAGAGTGAGAGTTAGTTTTCCAATCCCTTCCAATGCCTTTCCAGATTTGTGTATGTTAATAACAGCAAAATAAGTGTTTGTATGCCTTATTGTAAATAAGTTACTATCTAAACTGTAAAAAATTGCCAGGATTTTACAATATTTAACAGTAATTTCTTACAATAAAATACTGTATTCAGAATTTTACTGTAAAATCAATACAAGCTAGGTTATTTTCTGTCATAACACAACAAATTACTGTGAAAAACTAAATTACAATATCGCACTGCATTGTGGGATAATAGTGTTTCATTTGAAGTAACCGTTATAGTGTTTAGTGTTGCCTTTGGATGGGAACTTTGACTTTACAGTACTTCATATGAATTTTCTTCCATCTAGTGCAATTGAGTTTCAAACACAATTTATTGCACTGTGATGTATGGAGAAAATTTGATTAAAATTAGTTTCAATTGAATGATTGACTATGTGTGGTCATGGCGTGTAAGCTACAATATATGACGTAATTGAAAGTAAAGAAATGCTATCATTTTAAATAAACAATGAGGGAGGGATGTTTGCAGTGGTCGCTATAATGTGGATCTTGCTCTCGGTGGGGCGCGTGGTGAGTTGTGCATGGATGCCACAGAGAATAGCGTGAAGCCTCCACATGCGCTAGGTCTACGCGGCAATGTGCTCAACAAGCCATGTGATAAAATGCGTGGATTGACGGTCTTAGGCGCGGAGGCAACTGAAATTCATCCTCCGCCACTCGGATTGAGGCAAGTCACTACGCCACCACGAGGACCTAGTGTGCATTGGAAACTGGGCATGCCAAATTGAAAAAAAAAAAAAAAAAAAAAAAGATGAGCTTGCTGCACGCTAGGGCCTGCACAGACTACTTGACAATAACTAATGTAGTCAACACAGTTAGCCTAATGTCGATTAGTCGCTTTCCACGTGATTTACAAAAACGCTTCTGTAGGAAATACAGCGGGGGGCGGCAAGGGAAGACTCATTCAAAGCTCTATCTGATTTGTTAGGGTTAGGTTTAGGGGTTGGTTTAAGGTTGGGTTATAGTTTCTCTGACCAATCAGGTAGCGCTTTCCTGATGAATATTAATGAATTGTCCAATCAGTTATCGCTTTACTAATGAATATAAACGATTCTTCCCTTGCCATCCTACATATATGAAACTCGCCAGTGTCTATCTATTGTATACTGTAAAATTCAGTGGGTAGGGGAGTGGAATTTCTGCCCCACCTGTGGTAAGGGGTGGGGATGGGGGTGTCATGACTTCACGACTAGTCAACTAATTGGCTTGACTAGTCAACTAATTAAAATCAGTAGTCGTGCAATGACAAAAACAGCGCGAGCCGATTCACAAACAAATGACTCCTTCGTGACAACAAATCACTCAAATGTGAGTGTTGGCACCATGTGGTCTCACTAATTATTGCAAATAACTCCAGGCACATTCGCATTCTGTGCGTTCAAAGACACGCAGTTAGACAAATCGGGCCACATGTTCAGTGCTCGCACTCTGCTGATGACGAGATTTGCATCACGTGTTCCGTACGCGGATGCTCAGCAACCACTGTGTCTGTCTCAACCTGCCATAGTTATTTTATGAGCATTGATTGAATTATTGACTTATAATATCACACAAATAGATTTACTTTTCATTGTTGTCTGATTGATAGAGCATCATTACAGCACTACAGGAGTGAGTGAAAGGTGAATGAGTGTGAGTCAGTGATAGTGTGTGTGTGTGTGTGTGTGTGTGTGTGTGTGTGTGTGTGTGTGTGTGTGTGTGTTACAGTATTCCTTACCAGTCTTGAGTGTTAAAGCTCCGTCCAGATATTCATCAGATGTGATCGGTTCATTGTCCCTTATTAGTTCCAGAGTGAAGTCACGAACTGTCCAGACAAATGCTGGAAAAACGCTCATGAATTCTGCAGAATCATCCTGGCCTTCTCTCACAGACTTCACGCGGATGTGCTCTCTCAGCTCTGTCACATAACTATAGACATTTGCATTCAGAAGGAATAACACTTTGTTCTTGTGAATGTATATTGTATAGTAAATGTGTGTAGTGTGTGTTGAAAGGATACTGCAGTTTTTCCAGTGCCATATTGTCTATGACTCCTAAGCTGTTGTACACCAAAGTGCTACTGAGCAGAAGAGCCAGACAGAAGATCCAGGTGTCATGTTTTCCATCCCCCTGAAACATTCAGCCACCATTACAGTAGGTGCATGACATTAGTGCTTTATAGACAGGACTTGATATTATGTAAGGAATAAATTACTGTTGACGGAGGCAAGTTCGTTACACCTCAGGTGTGCATTTGTTTGCAATAATTCAACAGTCCAGAGTCAATAATTCTGCTTTTCATACATACCACATGTATGTCCCTAAAATGCTTGAAAACACAACTATTTCCTCATGCCATCGATTAAGTTGTTGTTACTATTTTGAAACTTTGCAACAAGAACAAGACAAGGTGATACAGCTAAACTCAGCGTCCTCTCACTTTCAACTGCTTTAATTTTCAGCAAACTTAATGTGTAAATATTTGTATGAACATAAAAATATTCAACAACTAAGACATAAACTGAACAAGTTTCACAGACATGTGACTGATTCTCTGCGAGTACGATCAGCTGTCCTTCCTGTCTCCCTGTAGCGCTGTCATAGACGTCTCAGTACAGATATTGCAATTTATTGCCCTGGCCACATCTGCAGTCCTCATGCCTCCATGCAGCATGCCTAAGGCACGTTCACACAGATGAGCAGGGACCCTGGACATCTTTCTTTTGGTGTTTTTCAGAGTCAGTAGAAAGGTCTCTTTAGTGTCCTAAGTTTTTATAACTGTGACCTTAATTGCCTACCGTCTGTAAGCTGTTAGTGTCTTAAACAACTGTTAAACAGGTGCATGTTCATTAATTGTTTATGGTTCATTGAACAAGCATGGAAAACACTGTTTAAACCCTTTACAATAAAGATCTGTAAAGTTATTTGGATTTTTACAAAATTATCTTTAAAATACAAAGATATAAAAAAAAAATGGACGTTTATTTTTTTGCTGAGTTTATTAGCTGTGTAGTTATAGAAAATGTATCAACCCCTTTCAGCGTGTTTCAACTAATTGGAATCAAGAATTCAACAATACTATGGTATACTTTTATTCTATTATAGTTAGGAGCCAAGCCCCCAAGGGACCAGCCCCAATTGTCTCCATTAGTATTATTATTATTATTCTGCCTGAGAATCTATGGCAGCCCTATGAACTATAAATAGAAATATTATTCAATTTGGCACTCAAATAGGGGTGGGCATGAATAGCTTCCATATCAAATTTCTCTAAGACAAACTATATAGTACCACCACCATGTCAGAAATGCACTTTTCTTTTGTGTGTATATTTTGAACTGTTTGTCCTGGAAACAAAATTATTTCTGCATCTGATTACTCTCCTCCTGATGATTCCAATGGACCCTTACATTAAAACTCTGCCCCATTACAGTGGCTGCCATCTTGGATTATGACGTTTACAGTTCAAACTTTTCATATCCTTCAAACTTAATCTGATTTGCCCAAACTATGGCTCAAAATAATCTACAGCCTGAGCTACACATAACTGACCACTAACCATTTTAATTTGTGCTACCATTCAGAAGTTATGCCAATGCAAATTTAACGAGGTCGACATAAACAGGAAGTGAGACTACATCTTGGCAACGCTTTGTCCTATCAAAACAAAATTTGGTATACTTCATAAGGACCATGATCTGAGGTCAAATGCAAAGTTTGGTGACAGCGCCACCTATGGGTCAAGAAATGTCAAAATTGTCTATTAACAAAATTGGCCATAACTTTTCTACCGTTTGTCCTAAAATTCTGATTTCAACAAAACCAATTTTTTCCAACATCAGACATATAACTTTCCACCATTTTGATTTTTATTAAAAAGTAATGTATATTTTAAAAGTTTTGTCCTATTTGAATGAAAATTAGCAGTGGTCTTCAACATCATGTCCTGAGGGTAACTAAGCAGTTTGAAGGCAGTGCCACATATTAGTCAAAATGCTTAGTCAATTTAAACAACATTTTTAATGTATCATTGCTTTCTTATTCTAAGTCTTCTGAAAATGACAGAGAGAAATTTCTAAATGTATTTATTATTATTCTATTTTATTTATTTAAAATCTGCTGCTCTCTGCTTGGAATGTCAACTGAATGGCACAGTGGTTAGCACATTGGAATACAGGTCAAAAGGTTGTGAGTTTGTGTCCAGGAAAGAGCTAAGCTGTAACTATTTTCTCAGAAATAGCTGTAAACTCACAACCTGGAATGTCTCTTGACATCAGTTAGACTTGTCAATTGTGCAGCACAGTGGTTAAGAGCTCTGGGCTTCAGTTCAAAAGACTGGGTGAGCCCAAGTTCAATACCCACTTCAGCTGGTATAAACATTGTGACTCTGTTGCGCCAGAGCCCTTTGCATTGTGCTTAGGGAATAGCTTTAAGGCTTGGCCCCGTAATTGCTGCTTGAAGCTACACTATATTGCCAAAAGTATTCGCTCATCTGCCTTTAGACGCATATGAACTTAAGTGACATCCCATTCTTAATCCATAGGGTTTAATATGACGTCGGCCCACCCTTTGCAGCTATAACAGCTTCAACTCTTCTGGGAAGGCTTTCCACAAGGTTTAGGAGTATGTTTATGGGAATTCCACAAAGTTGGGAGCATGGAATTGTCCAAAATCTCTTGGTATGCTGAAACATTCAGAGTTCCTTTCACTGGAACTAAGGGGCCAAACCCAGCTCCTGAAAAACAACCCCACACCATAATCCCCCCTCCACCAAACTTCACAGTTGGCACAATGCAGTCAGACAAGTACCGTTCTCCTGGCACCGCCAAACCCAGACTCGTCCATCAGATTGCCAGGTGGAGAAGCGTGATTCGTCTCTCCAGAGAACACGTCTCCACAGCTCTAGAGTCCAGTGGCAGCGTGCTTTACACCACTGCATCCGACTCTTTGCATTGCACTTGGTGATGTATGGCTTGGATGCAGCTGCTCGGCCATGGAAACCCATTCCATGAAGCTCTCTACGCACTGTTCTTGAGCTAATCTGAAGGCCACATGAACTTTGGAGGTCTGTAGCGATTGACTCTGCAGAAAGTTGGCGACCTCTGCGCACTATGCGCCTCAGCATCCGCTGACCCCGCTCTGTCATTTTACGTGGCCTACCACTTCGTGGCTGAGTTGCTGTCATTCCCAATCGCTTCCACTTTGTTATAATACCACTGACAGTTGACTGTGGAATATTTAGTAGCGAGGAAATTTCACAACTGGACTTGTTGCACAGGTGGCATCCTATCACAGTACCACGCTGGAATTCACTGAGCTCCTGAGAGCGGCCCATTCTTTCACAAATGTTTGTAGGAGCAGTCTGCATGCCTAGGTGCTTCATTTTATACACCTGTGGCCATGGAAGTGATTGGAACACCTGAATTCAATTATTCGGATGGGTGAGCGAATATTTTTGGCAATATAGTGTATATATATTTTTTTTTTTTTTATTTAATTTTTATTCTGCCAAAGGAAAAGTTCACCCCAAAATGAAAAATATCATCATTTACTATTACTTTCATTATTATTATTAAATAATACTGTGGAAAGTATTGTAGATTGTGTTGCTATTCTGTCTCTGTTGATGCTGAAGGTGTCCTCACCTTGTCCACATCACCAAGTCCCTCAGTGTCCAGCAGCACCAGAGTGTGTCCTGCTTTAGAGGGGTGAGGGACACACCACATCCAGATGCCTTTGGTCTTCGACTCAATAGTGCTGCCGAGAGCAAAGCCTGAGACCACAACAGTGATAAGTATTATTATTATGTGAATATTATTCTTCTGGCATGAGAAATACTTTGCACAGTGTTTCTCTCACCTGACTGTTGTCCTGCCAGGCGGTTCATGAGGTAAGATTTTCCCGTACGATAAAGTCCCACCACAGACACCACGACCACCGGCTCTCTGATGCTGTCCAGAATATCTTTGGCCTCTTTTCTCACACTTAACTGCCCATTACCATCAGTTTCAATGAAACACACTGGAGCTGACATACATGCCATATCTATAATCTCTACAACAGTCAAAAAACTGATTTGTGTACATCAAAACCATAAAAAATAAAAAAACACAATTATTATTACATCATAGACACAACAGCACTCACAAGCAACTCCCAACACCAATCAATAAAGCAACACCAAGATACGTACAGTATGTTTTCAGTTTCTATTCTACATATACATTCTAAAGATTGCATACTTACATGAATGTGTTACATTCAGTCTGAATAACACAGATTTAATATGATTAATAATTACCTTGAGGACAAAAAATCCTTGTTTCGGCTTAAAAGAACGTTTCGTGTTTGCTGTTGTTTGTCTGGAGACAGCTGTGTCCGACCTCAAGCTTGCCTCTCACGATTATCACACCTGAGGTATTTGGGACTTTTGGCATCAAAAAGTTCAGTCATGTGATCAGCCAATAAGAATCAAAATGATAGTGAAAGTACATAGAAATTCCCCATTTTACTCACTGTGGTTAATCTGAGCTCCTGTGTTTCCCCTAAACGATCTGCACTGTTATGAAAGCATGATTAACTATGTACTATTAAATATGTTACTAGTAAATATCAACTTTTACTATGTTAAGGTTTTAATTACCTATATAATATCCATTAACATTAATTTGTTGTATTTAAGTTAGTTATTGTGGAACATACTCAACATAACGCCATATTCAGGCAGATTTTGTGAGTTTGTGCTTCTTGTGCAGCTTGGATGTAAAAATAATAATAATAATAATAATAATAATAATAATAATAATAATAATATTAAAATCTTAAAAAACGGTGTGCTTCACCAGGCCAACATTTTATTTCCTTAAATTGCTGTAATTTCCTTCCAAATGTCTTTTAACCCTTGTGCGACCTTAGAGACATTTTTATCTTTTTCATTTTTGTTTTTTCGATCATTTTGGCTGTGTTAATGCCAACGGCATAAATTTAGCCAAAGGTGTGTATTTTTGGGGAAATTTTGATATTTCAACCTCAGTTCCTATTATACATCTATAATACACTGTATACACAAAATAGTTACACTCAGGACCTTAAGGACAAAAATGTCCCCATTGAAACCCATTAAACCTGCAATATTTGATCCCAGTGCCATTAAAGCATAAAATCATGAATTCTATGATATTATGCTTTCATTCCGGAGCCCTGGCTTCAAAATTTTTATGTTTAATATTTTCCACAAAAAGGCGCCATTTTCCTCATGTTTAGCCTATGGAGCAAATAAATGCTTTTTTCCTATTTTCTGTTTGCTGGATTATAGAGCACTACAGGCGAGTTGAATAAATGATGCAGCTAAAATTGTGTGGGTGTGTTGGTATGGATGTCAGAGTGTCTTTTGAGAAAACAACAGTGGCATTATGTAAACAAACTGGCATTTAAAGGGTTAAAAATTTCCATTTAAAATTAAAGGGAATATTTGGTAGTTATGATCAGGACTGATAAATAAATAATATTTTTATGGCAGTTTTTTGATGCAGACATTTTTGTCCTCTAAGGTCCTGACTGTGAGTTTTTTATTTAATTTTTATCTGACACTGCACAAAAAATAATAATGCATCAAAATCAATGTTGTTGCTAATCCTTGACATATTCCAGACTGTGATAATCCCCCCAAAACATTCCCTTAGCATTTTGTATATGAAAAAAAAATAAAAAAAATAAAATAATAATATATATATATATATATATATATATAATAATAATAATAATAATATATATATATATATATATATATATATATATATATATATATATATATATATATATATATATATATATATATAACTTTTCTAGGCACTCAAAGCACTTTACATAGTATAGGGGGAATCTCCTCAACCACCACCAGTGTGCAGCATCCTCTTGGATGATGCGACAGCAGCCATAGTTCACCAGTACACTCACCACACACCAGCTATTGGTGGAGAGGGGAGTAGAGTGATATAACCAATTCAATTCAGGGATGGAGATTATTAGGAGGCCATGATAGATAAGGACCAATGGGGGGAATTTTGGCCCAGACACCAGGGTTATATCCCTACTCTTTACAAGAAGTGCCTTGGGATTTTTAATGACCACAGAGAGTCAGGACCTCGGTTTAACATCTCATCCAAAAGATGGCACTTTTTTACAGTATAGTGTCCCCCATCAGTACACTGGGGCATAACAACCTAAGCAGACAACAGGGTGAGCACCCCCTGCTAGCCCTTATACCAGCAGCAACCTTAGTTTTCCCCAGGAGGTCTCCCATCCAGGTACTGACCAGGCTCAACCCTGCTTAGCTTTAGTGGGCAACCAGGCAAGAGCTTCAGGGTGATATGGGTGCTGACACAAGCTTTTTTTTTTTCAGTCAGAGAGCTTAGATAAGTAATCAAGACAAATAAATGTATGAATTGGTTGAAAGCCAGATGGATAGACAAACATTTTACAGTCAGGATGAACAGACAGATGGACTGTTTCCTTACAAAAGCAGTTTATTCAGCGTAATAAAACATCTCCTCCACAGACATCCCTTAAAAATATGCCAAGCTTGTAGGCTCCTGTATGTAGAAGGGTTCTGGCCATAACTGCAGTTGTTCACCACATGGTCAGATGAGGGAGCCATACACATATTAAAAAAAAAAAAAAGGGAAAACATGGAAAGGCATGGCATTAAATGATATAAAACACCTTTGTTGCATGTTGCTGACACTTGTGTCTGTAAAATTTATTGTGCTGGATACATTCTAGGCCTATTCTTTTATAGTCTGCATTCAATCAAGGAATCTGCATAGTTATAAAATTAGAACAATAAATATTTAAGTAATAAATTAGGATTGCTGTGATAGAATGAGAATATGGCTGTTGTGCAGTTAAAAACACAGTATAGGTGTTTATCATCATAGCTGTTACTGTATCACTTTAAGATTTCTGGCTCTCTGTATTAACCAATTAGCACCCAGTAAATAGTGATCAGGACCCCAACACAAAGCTTACATTAACCAGTTTATTACACGGCTACTTACCAAATGCATTAATAAATGAACATGAAATATTGATTTTTTTTTTTTCATGTGACATGAAACTAGCACAGCTGTATAGGAAACAGTCACTTATACAGGTTAGTGGTCTTTATACAAAAATATTTGCCAAAAATAAATGCCATGATTGACCAATCACAATTCATCACCAAATAACCACAGTCCCAGTCTCTCTTTTTTATTTATTTTTTATAATGTTGGGCCACTGACCCATGGTTTTTGCAAAAGAGCTCAAAAATACAACTGCCAAGGAGAAGCATGAAGGAACAAAATGCTCATTTTTGTTTCTCTGTAAAGCCGAGTGTCTGGATCCCACCTTATCCATCTAGAATAAGAAAGCTGCTCCCTGTAATGCTACGTAGGTGTTGTTATAATGCTGCTGTCATTATAGTATTAATGTTGTAGAAACCCATATAAAAAGATCCACATTTCAAACAAAATTCTACAACATTGCTATTAAGAGTATACAACGACATACAATAAATGAAAGTTCTTCCCCACAAAAATCTTAAGTAACAGACCAAAAAAAAAAAAAAAAAGAAGAAGCATACTGAAGAGAACCTTACGTTGTTTGCTTTATCTCCCTGGCTCTCACTTTATTACACCATAAATCTCAATAAGGGAAATCTCTGGTGCAGGCTTCTCAAGCATAGAGTTTGAGTAAGCATATACCTACTTTATGGAAGGATGTTATGGGCAATTTTCTTTAATTGAAATGCTGTATATCTCTTCAAAATATACAATTTGGTAATTAAAATAAGTAATTCCAAAGTGTGTAGATGAATCAACTTACTAAGGTTGCTGCATCTTTAAATCTACCTTTACATGAAGCTCCGTTGTAAACTTTTTTATAGGAGTCGTTATAATTATCACTTGTTTCTTGTTGTTTAAGATCAAACTTTCACTCTATTATTCCGATCCAATGAAGGTCACACCAGCTAACTGCACAAGTGATTGTGCTAGTGCACCTATTATGCAATGTTACTCTTAATTACATTAGGAAATTGATGAAGTACTTCAAAGTGCCCATCTTTTATATTTTTTCTTTTCTCTCTTTATTTTTCATAATCTCACAGCTAATTGCTAATTACTAACAGCTAATTTCTCTGGAGGATATGCTTCTTTGTCCTTCCTTGTGTCGGAGCAGACAGAAGTCACAGCGCTATCTAGATGTGATATTTTTGTGTGCATCTTACTTTATCCCTACAAAACTGAATACTGCCATATGATTTCAGTATCACTTTTACACAACAGTGCAACAGACAAGTAAATAAATAAGTGAGAAAAATCTAAGGACTGTCCCAAAAACCCTCTTGTGTGTGGAACTATTTTCTTGCACCATGAATAAGGATCTGCTGTTGTTAGTTCGAAAGACGGAACCAAGCATTTGTTATTAATTTAAAAAATGTCACTTTAGAACCAGTAACAACAGCTTGGGCTGTTTCTAGACGTTATTAAAGTAAAAAGGATGTGTGTTTGAGTGTCTGTGTGTGTGTGTGTGTGTGTGAGAGAGAGAGAGAGAGAGAGAGACCAAAAAAATCTAAACTAGCCGCAAACTTGCTGCAAATTTGCCACTGGTTATTTTCACATGCAAATTAGCTTTTGATTCGTCGCAAATGTTTTCCAGAAGTTTGCAGCTCTTCGCCGGTAGTGGTGAACCTCCGGCAAACCTTTGGCAACAATGGACAATTTGCAAAGCTAATTTGCATGTGAAAATTATCAGTGGCAAATTTGCGGTGAGACAGAGACAGAAAGAGAGAGAGAGAGAGAGAGAGTGACTTAGCGCATGTGATTACCTGCATCTGCCGCGACTCTCAAGCAGAGATCAACAGTAACGCCGGGTTCACACATCATCCGTGAGCGTGGCGTGAACGAGGAGTGAGCGGCACGTGAGTCGCATTGGACATTCACATTGGCCGCGTCTCTTCCGCGAGAAACAGCAGCGCCTCTGTGCAGGAAATAAAGTTAGGTCGTAATAAGCTGAGGTTATTGTTGCTTCAAGGACAACAGCGGGCAGTCACTTCCACTTCATCTTTATCAGCACACTTGGTTGTGATTGATTAATGTTGTGTCTAAACTGTACACCTATATACACAGAATGACAAACGGTCTGTCAGTTTATTAATTCTTTATTTTGTTGAGTTTTCTTGCATGCAGACATATAAATTGTAGTGTTCTATAGGTTCGGTTAGAATAATTTTGATTTGCTCTTGTGTCTTTTCAATAATCTCCTGATTATTTTAGTGTTGTACTGCACCCAGAGCCGCTGAGCTCAGCGTGAGCCGCGTGGCAAAAATAGACTCAATGCCAAAACTATCCGCTCACTGCCGCTTCTGGGACGCTTCACCTCGTGACTCACGCTTGCAGTGTAAACGGTGTCATCTGTTAATATGGGCGGCGAAACGAAAACGTGCCATTCACACCTCGCTCACAGAGGATACGTGAACCTGCCGTAATGCTGAAGCTGTCAGTTTACTCTATTTCTCAGCTGTTGTGTTGTAGTATTCCACTTCACTTCCCACTTCTGAAGTCATAATTATAAGTCACTCGCATTCAAGTGTTTGGATAATGGACAGAATAGGAAACATGGACGATACCTGCAGAGTGGCGTTCACATGTTTAGCATGAACTGCTCCGTGGAAATAAAGTGAAATAATCTCAGCACACCTCCTCTTCCCTGATGGAGGTCATTTGCAGCATTCTCATAGACGAAACTATTCTTGCAAACTGTTGCAACAGAAAAGAAAGAGTGAGAACTCTTTACATGTGTATGTTCCACGAGATATGCAGAGCGCCATTAAACCTCTGAACAAGCAGTGAATCAGATACGCGTATCGACGGCTTTTCTTTCCTTTTTGTTTTGTTTTTGTTTTTCAAAATAGAGTTTTTTGACCGTGTGTCTTTGTGTCTAACAGCATTTCTTGTCATGTGTCACTCTTACTGGTCGCCCGCCACAGTGGTGGGTAGATAAAATTACCTGCCACTGCATCCGCATTAAATACTTGAATTTGGCGGGTGGTGGGTGCTAATTTCATACCCTGGGCTACTATTTAATTAATTAATTAATTAATTAATTAATTAATCTATTTATTTTTATTCTCTCCCCTTTTTCTCCCCAATTTGGAATGCCCAATTCTCAATGCGCTCTAAGTCCTTGTGGTGGTGTAATGACTCGCCTCAATCCGGGTGGTGGAGGACGAATCTCAGTTGCCTCCGTGTCTGAGACCATCAATCCATGCATCTTATCACGTGGCTTGTTGAGCGCGTTACCACAGAGACATAGCATGTGTGGAGGCTTCACGCCATTCTCCGTGGCATCCATGCACAACTCACCACGCGCCCCACCAAGACCGAACCACAATATAGTGACCACGAGGAGGTTACCCCATGTGACTCTACCCTCCCTAGCAACCGGGCCAATTTAGTTGCTTAGTAGACCTGGCTGGAGTCACTCAGCACACCCTGGAATCGAACTCGCGACTCCAGAGGTGGTAGTCAGCGTCTTTACTCGCTGAGCTACCCAGGCCCCCTATTTAATTTATTTGGCGACTTCCAAGCTCCATGGTTTTGTCATTTTATGATCATCTTCTGTCAATGAATGTCGCAATTTTTCCCATATTTAAGCCAGTCAGATGGAAAAATTGTATCAGGGGGATTGCTTTATCTATTTCTACGAGTCAAGAGTGTTAAAGGTGAAGTATGTATTGCAACTTTTTCCAATTTTAAACTAATATCTTCTATCCCAGCTTAATATGCAGAGACATCCATAAGGGAGCCATTCACAAGTTAATTTACCGAAAACTGTGAACACTGTGTCTCTGTGGGGAGGGGTGGGGCACTATCTGTTTATTTGATTAATGGCAGACAGAGATTTGAAAACAATGTTTATTTTTTCAATTTGGTTGGGTGGCGCTAGTGTTGCACACGTCACGTCAATTACACACGTCAGCTTTAAGAACCACTCAAGATGCATACTGTTTGTGTATCGTTTTAAGACGCTACAAGACAGATGCCATCTTACCATGCTCTCTGGAAATGCACTTTATATCCTATCAGTATTATAAGATCATACAGAAGCCTACACAATATGTAAGATAATACTTTGTCTGATTATTCTGTTACTTCTACCATAATCTTCCATAATCTTTATTAACACAGCAGAGAAAGACAGCTTATCTCATGGTCACAATGACTGATGCCTCCAATATTTCATGAACTGTTATGTCAACATCACCATCCCCCATTTAAACCATCAGTCAATCATAATAATACTCTTATAATTAATCTCTCAATGAAACAAAAGTACATTAGGCCAAAAGACTGCTGTTTGAATGCTTGTATTGGTCACACTGAACTGACTTTTTAATTTGGTCAAGTAGATCTTTTATCCGTTATTACAAACTGTTGTTTAGCTATTATTTTTAATTGTCATGTTATTTTCGGATTATTAGTCTTCTACTCCTTGGTAAATACAGGTGTAATGATGGCACAGAGGTTTGCATTTAATTTAACAGATCGAGTGCTCACTACAAATGTAATATCACTAAAACACTGCGATTAAACCTGCGTTAATGTCTTTTTTTAACCATGTGTTAAAGCCACTGTTAAAGATCCCCTGAAACTGAAATTTGTCTTTTGTTACTATTTGCCCATGTCTATTAGTTTTGAAGCACTTGGAATTTGATGCACGAGTCACATGAGCTATTTTTATGATACTTTTGGGTGCTTTTGTAAGCTTTAAAGGGGTTCATGTCCACTACTGTTTTATGGAAATCAGCATCGAACATTCTTTAAAATATTTCTTCATGTGTTCCGCAAAAGAAAGTCATAGGGGTTGAGTGACATAAGGGTGAGTAAATAATGATAACATTTTCATCTTTGGGAAGAACGATTCATTTAAGTTGTTAACATAATCTTACAAGTTGTCAGACTGTGAAGCATAATCGGTGTAATGTAAATGCACTCATTGACATTAACATTTAATCCTGTTGTGTTTCAAACCTCATAAAAAAATTATTCAAGTATGTTGTGAGCATTTTTGAGGCAGCATCTCAAATTCTTTGATTACATAGTCCTAATTACTATTTAATTTTTTATCATTTCTATATTTTTGTTCATCAATGACAAACCTTGCTTCCTATTGCAGTTTGAAACTCCAATTGGGCTTTTTCCATGTCATTGAATGTAAAAAATAAATAAATGCTTATTTCAAAATGAATATGCAAGTATTTACATGCATATGGGAATTTAGATTAATAAAAAATGAAATGATGTAATTAATTATTTACTTTGGATCACTATCCACCACAACTTCAAGTTCCTTATGATGGAAAAAATCCTAGCAACTCAAAGCCTCAACCTTCAAATCACAAAGACTGACATATTAAAGACTGTTACAACTCTTCATCACCAGCATTTTGGTGCAGTTGCTGGGTAGGTTTTTAAGGTTAAAGTTATGATTAGGGTTATGCTAGGATTACAGTTAGATGTCAGATTAAGGTTAGCCTATACTACTTCTGTCAATTTTGAATATTGTAGAAAAGTGGGCACTTGTTTCCAATGCAGTCATTCTTCACTTACTGGCCTAGTGTGTACTTACACATGCAAATGGTAGTAAGTTAAATACTACCAATACTACCAAGATCAAATGAATGCTCAATGCCTGCTTTCGTGGTGAATATATGCAAAAACAGTGAATGGCTGAACATAGCATAAAAACTACTGTAAATAAAAGAGCTCCTAATTAGGCAGCAGACTTCGCTCACAGCTCCTTGAAATGCAGCTTTATATTTTCAGACACTGGGGGAATGAATTGAGAGGGATTTTACAATCAAATAGAATTCTTAAAGTGATCCCAATGTGCTTAGATCTGTCCCTGTCTAATGCAAACCCACATATTCCATGGTCCATTGTAAATTAAAGGAATAGTTCACCCAAGTTTGTCATCATTTACTCACAGCATTTCCAGTTTGTGTTTTGTCCCTCCTCGGACCACTGTCTGTAGGTACTCACCACTGCTGACCGGAGCACCCCACAAGCCTTGCCATTTCAGAGATGCTCTGACCCAGTCATCTAGCCATAACAATTTGGCCCTTGTCAAAGTCATTCAAAGTCTTTACTCCTGCATTTAACACGTTGACTACGAGAACTGATTGTTCGCTTACCATCTAATCTATCCAGACCTTGACATGTGGCCTTGTTAGGAGATGATCAATGTTATTCTCTTCACCTGTGAGTGGTCATAATGTTTTGGCTCTTCAGTGTATATCAGGGCCTTGAGGCAGCAACTTCTGCATGTCAAGCACCACACATTGTCTTCAGAAAACAAAAATCCATTAATACAGTAAAATTACCCAAGCATTTGAACACATGATTTAAAAAATTAGATTGTCATCATGCAGTTTCATTTTTACAGATCAGGACTGATTTCAAGTGCAAAGCGTAGTGTACACTTGCTGCTCCATCCACTTCAAACATAAACTACAGCTTTGATCGTGTCCTTACACATTAGTTTATCACATTTACAAAGACATTTGGGAGCTGGGGTCCTGGGGAGGGGGTGGGTTGGCATGGAATTGGAAAAAATACAGTTATTATTATTAGCATTGCTAATCAGCATTCCCAAACTGAATGGAGAGCCTGAAAGCAGGCAGTTTGAACAGTTTAACTCTTGGTGATTCAGCTGCAGCTACAGTAGATCAAAGCATTTGCTCTGCCCACCTCTCTCTCTCTCTCACTCACAAATCCCTCTTTTCACTGTGCTCCAATTTCAGGAGGAGAATTCCCACTTCCTGAAAAAAGCACATATGTGTGTGCACATCTGTCTCTTGGAGACTCTACTTGGAGTGTCTAGTTCAGAATATGGGCATCTAAAGCAATTGCATTTGAATAAATGGAGCATGATTATAATTCTGCCAGGAGTCAATCAGGCAGATAACATGACGGCAGACTAAAACAATTTTGTTTATGTTTTTAAGGTTTGTGTTCTATGTGAATATATCTTTGTATTGCTATTCTTTTTTTTATTTTTTTTGTCATTACAAATAGAATATTTACATTAGATGTACTATTAGCTCTTCCAATATATATATATATATATGTACAGAGTTGGGAGGGTTACTTTTGAAATGTATTCCACTACAGATTACAGAATACATGCTGTAAAATTTAATTTGTAACGTATTCCGTTAGATTACTCAAGGTCAGTAACGTATTCTAAATACTTTGGATTACTTCTTCAGCACTGGTAGATGTTTTCACTTGTTTTGACTATAAAAACTCTGCCAGTACAGTAAGACAAAATACACGTTAAAAATACATTCTCTGAAAAACGTCCTGGTTACTTGCGTAACCTCCATTCCCTGATGGAGGGAACAAGACATTGTGTCGATGTAGTGACACTAGGGGTCACTCTTGGGAGCCCGAGACACCCCTGGTCTTTGATAAAAGGCCAATGAAAATTGGCGCTGGACATAAAGGTATAAAAGGAGCTGGTATGCAACCACTCATTCAGGTTTTGTGCTGAGGAGCTGAGACAAGGTCCCGGCCATTTCAGCGGGTAGTTCAGCATTGTGGCAGGAGGGACACAACGTCTCAACGTCCTCCCTGACCTTGCACAGGGTCTGTGCAAGTAGGCTCACTGGGTAGAAACTGCCAGGCCGCAGGGGTGGGCTGCAGCGGAGCCGGTGCAGTCACCACAGGGGGATGCCCTTGGCGACGAGCAGATGGGGTGCGGGATCTTGAGCCGCGCCGGGGCAGGATGTACCGGATAACCTCCATCCGTCATGGACGACGTAAATCTACAGGCCTTGGATGGGAGCTTTGGGCGCCCGCGCCAGGTGGCAGCCCTCTGCGGGCATAGGTGCACCGTGAGTGCCTTATCCACCAGGGGGATTGTCGAATAGCCCTTGGCCGCCCCACCATCGAGTGTAGTGAGGGCGGGGGAGCTGAAAGATCGGGACCGGGCAGTAAAAGGTGCCTCCTACGACCTTGTCAGCTCCTCATGCACTTCCGGGAAGAAAGGAACGGGGGCGGGGCGTGGCTGTGAGTGGAACTGCGAGCCCAGGAACCAACATCGAGCCACGGGGGTTCAGGGGAGAGCACAGGGTTCCACTCTAGCTCGACGCTCACGGCTGCCCGGGAAAGCATGTCCGTCATCTCTGCATCAGCCTGTGACTGGGTGACCGCACCTGAAGGGAGGAGCCCAGCTGAGGCTTCCGTGTCCGACTGGACAAGCCCGCTCTCCGATGCTGCGCTCGAGAGCTCATCAACTTCGCGGGCTCTGAATAAAAGGTCGAATTCACCATGAGACTAGCTGGCGGACTCATCCGGAAGCCCGATCGGGGCAGACGAGTGTGCTGGGTAATGGGAGGTCCGTGGGGGGATACCCGGCGGAGGTGATCCCATTGGGGTCCCCAAATCGCCCCCAATGCTAGCCGCGCTGGCCTCATACCCGTGGGTATAAGGACCGAGGCGGGGAGCCTCTGGGGTGGCTTGCTTTCTTACGAAGGTAAGCCGCGACCGCATCGTTGCCATGGACATGTTCTCGCAATGAGTACATGACCCATCCACGAATGCTGTCTCCATGTGAGCAGTGCCCAGACACGAAGGACAGTGATCGTGGCCGTCAGAGGGCGAGAGATAACGAGTGCAACCAGGAATAACACACAAACGGAAAGGCATCTTTAAAAAGACGCGTCTTTAAAAAGGCGTTCCGTGTGTGCTGCTATTTTAGAAAAATATACTCTTTTAGAGAAGTATACTGTTTTATTTCTGCCGAAATGCCCAGGGTCATTCTCTGCAGTGCACCAGTGCAGAGGGTGGAGAAGCCGCTGAAATGTGGCATCAGATCTAGCAGAGGTGAATGAACAGCAGTGGGACTTCAGCTCAGTGAGCATCGACCGTTCGGCTCCGAAGAGAAAATCTGAATGAGTGGTTGCATACCAGCTCCTTTTATACCCGTATGTCCGGGGGAGTGGTATGCAAATACCACTCGCCAATTTTCATTGGCCTTTTATCAAAGACCAGAGGTGTTTGGGGCTCCCAAGAGTGACCCCTAGTGTCACTACGTCGACACAACATCGAGTGAGTGACAGATAGGGAACCTAAATATCTTATGCAGTGTTGTTTCTAAAACAAGATAAATCAAATTGATCTTGTTTTAAAGATTTTTAGATATTTTTACAGCAAAACAATAAAAAAAAAAATCAAGAATATGATTTTTGCCCTAATATCAAAAGGTCTTACTAGAAGAAAAGAAATTATGATCCAACATGAATTTCCTTGATAAAAAAATATGATCATGCCTGGTAACATGTGCATGTAAAATGGCTAGAAATAGCATTTTAGCTTAGCGTAAAGCTGACAATTTACACAAGGATTATTTCTATTTCTTCTGCTCCAGACTTACTTCAAACTTACTTCTTTGTCTGCATGTATGAATGTAACACATCATAAGAAAGTGTTTCTCCACTGTTCAAATGCATTTTGGATTGCATCATTTATATGTATAAATGTTTTCCATCTGAAAGGACTAAATATTAAATGAAACAAATGACAATAAAATGCAAAGTAATCTCTTCAGTAATCAAAATACTTTTTGAATGTAACTGTATTCTAATTACCAATTATTTAAATTGTAACTGTAGTGGAATACAGTTACTTATATTTTGTATTTTAAATACATAATCCCGTTACATGTAGTCCGTTACTCCCCAACCCTGTGTGTATATATATATATATATATATATATTATTGTAGCACACACAGTTTTTGCGTACCGCAATTGGCAAGGGGCAGTCAGCGCAACTCCAGCTGTGCAGGCATCAAACCGACAGCTGTTCAATTACAGCTGAATTAAACTGAATGCAGGGATCTCAAGATGCTTTTTGTTAAAGTTTGAAACTATATTTAACTTGACACAGCATCCTGAAAGCACAGCATTTGTGACAGTGAAAACCAGTGAAACGTGACACAACCATCGAGAAAATCGAGTGTTCATGGCAAATTTGTGGCAAATTGTCCATTGTTGCCAAAGGTTCATCATAACCAGCGAAAATCTGCAAACTTCTGGCAAATATTTGCAGTGAATCAAAAGCTAATTTGCATGTGAAAATAATGAATGACAAATTTCATTAATTTAGAGCTAATTTAGAGTTTTTGTAAGAGCAGTTTTACTCTCCAAAGGCATCCACCTGACACATGTGTACATAAACCAATGACAGTTGAGTGTATGGAATGCAAAAACATGCCCTGTGAGAATGTCTTTAAGTATACCTTGGGCAGCTTGGCAGATTCAATTGTTAAATGGATTGCTGTGGACTGTAGGCCAGTGATAGGCTTATATTCAATGATGTGGAAATAAAAATACAATATATTGACTTCTAAAGCCACTTTGTGTTGTCTAATAAATTCTTCACTCATCTTCCATATAATGTAATGTTTTTGAAATATCTGAATTGTCATATATTATATTTATAATTATTTTTATTTATTTGGGGGCTTTTTTAGCATATATAGATACAAGCAATTAAGTAAGATTAATAAAATTAATTAATCAGCATGTTGTGTAATTAATTTGATTTAATTTGACCACCCTATTTATTTCCTTTTTCTGTACCCATGTCAACCTGTAAATTGTATGTTAAAGGTCTTGTTGGATACAGACCTTTGAGGCTACGTCCACTGTCTGGCAACAGAACATGAGGACAATTGTGTTTCAGCCTGTACATGCACAGTAAGGGGATTTAAGAGTTTCCAAACGTTTTAGTGTGGACAAGCAACTTTTGGAATACACTTGAAAAAAGCAGTGTGAACGGAGAGTGTTTAGAAAACGAAAACGCTGTTTTCAAATATATCTGGATTATGCAATTCTGAGTAAATTTCCCGTCAACTGTAATGGGCCTGTAAACTTCCTGAATGCAATGTAAAGGTTGTACAAAGTAAAACTGATCTTAAACAATGCTATAAAAGTGAATAACAGGCACAACAATGCCGATACAACATTGGCAGCCATCTTGATTGTTTTGGGTTAAATGGATCAAATGACTGTGTCACATGACAACAAATACGTCATCGTTTTCAAATATCTCGGTTTCCCCTGTTTACACTACAACACGAAGATAGCATTTTCAAATTTATCCACTTGGGAGAGTGCTTTCAAAAAGCTAAGTTTTCACTGTCAAAATCTCAGCATGGACAGAAGGCCAAAACATAGAGAAAAGATGCATTTTTAAATGAAAATGTATTAGTGTGAATGTGGCCCTAGAGGATGGGGAGAGAGACAGTGAGCCAAATTTCAGACAAAAATATTTAAAAGGGCATCTCTGCAAATACTCAGGTCAAGTAACATAATGGCATCAGCTCAGAATCTTTATCTAAATGTATAGCATTATTTTATGAGAAGTCTTCTAACCGCCGAGCCAGAGTTGCACGTCATGGCTGCCAAGCCAGAGTTGCACGTCATGGCCGCCGTGCCAGATTTGCACATCATGGCCGCCGAGCCAGAGTTGCACATCATGGCCGCCGAGCCAGAGTTTCATGTCATGTCCGCCTAGCCAGAGTTCCTCATCATGGTAGCTGAGTTAGTGCCATATTTTGTCACAGCAATGCCTCAGCCTGCTTCATGCCATGTCACAGCAATGCCTCAGCCTGCTCCATGCCATGTCACGGCAATGCTTCAGCCTGCTCCATGCCATGTCACAGCAACGCATCAGCCTGCTCCATGCCATGTCACAGCCACGCCTCAGCCTGCTCCATGCCACATCACAGCCATGCCTGAGCCTGCTCCGAGCAACGTCAAAGCCACACCAGAGTCTGCTCCATGCCACGTCACAGCCAAGCCTGAGTCTGTTCCACGCCATGTCATGGCCACATCTGAGCAGTTGGACCTGGAGATGGTTCCCACCCTTGTACCCACCCTTAGTTCTCCTGACCAGGCAAGGGGAACTTTCAACCCTCCGACCCCGCTTAGACCCTCTGAGCCCTGGACTCCGTCTTGGCCTGTTGGTCCCTCGACATTGCTTCAGCTCTGCGTTCCCTCGGATCCACTGCGGTCTTTCAACCTGTCGGCTTTGCCGGGGTCCCTCGTCCCTCCAGCTCCTCCTTGGTCTGTCGGTCACCTGGCTCTGCCTTGGCTCTCCGATCCTCTGGCTGCACCTCGTCCCTCCGATCTGTCAGCTCTACCGGGGACCTCCTTCCCTACGGCTCCACTTTGGTCCTCAGTCCCAGCGGCTCCGCCTCAGTCTTCCGATCCCCCAGCTCCACCTTGCTCCTCCGAGCCTCCGCCGCCGTCTTGGTCCTCCCTGCCTCCTGCTCCACCCTGGCCCTTCGAGTCTTCGGCTACTTTACGGGTATCCAGTTCTCCATGGCTCTGCCCCTCAAGCCTCTCATGGCTCCACCCCCCACGGGCTCCGCCCTGATCCCATGCTCCACGCCCTGCCAAACCATGCCCCAAGACCACCCCCCAGCTCCCTATTGAACTTTGAAATTTATGTCATGTTTTATGTGTTTTGTTTGTGTTGGGGCATCGGGAGCCACCCCTTAGTGGGGGGGATATGTTATATGTATTTTGTTGATTCTTGTAGTTCATGTCTTTTATTTTGAAAATTCTAGTTCCTGGTTTATGTCATGTGGTCCCCTAGTAATGTGATTCCTGTTTTCCCTCCATGTTCATGTGTCTTGTTTTCATTGGTTTATTGTCTTATCTTGTTTAGAGTTCTGTTTGTTCATTGGTTTGTTCTCCCATGTCCATGTATTTAAACCCTCATGTTTTCCATTGTCCTTTGTCAAGTATTGTTGATGTAATGTTTGTTTCAGAGTCTAGTCATGCCATGTTAAGTTTAGTCAAGTCAAGTTCATGTTTATGTTTTGTTCAAGTCAAGTTTAGTGTAGTTCATGTTTTGTTTTTGTTCACGTTTGGAGTAATGGTTATTGGATTTCACGTTTATAAATAAATTGCACTTGGGTTCTTCATTTCATCGTCTCTTCATCTGCCTGTTGCCAGCACCGTTACAGAAGGATTAATCTGTTAATTCTGGTACTATTTTATCTATCTTTACTGTCTCTCTCCACACATGGCAACTGGTGTCTGCACACAGCTTGTGAGTGTACTGCATCACCCGTGCACAGAATGAGAGTACAGTTCAGCGGTGTAGTGACACCGCCACATGACGTGTACCTCGCTGTGATGTGCCCTGAATATTACAGCCGTGGAATTTAGGTCAGAGTTGCATGCAGTGAGCTCATAACTATGCAGCGGCACATTATAAATGCAGATCACACATTGCAGAGGCCGCTTTATCTGAGATCCTCACAATGCAGGTATAAGAACCACACACAGCATTGTGCTGTTTTAACATGTTTCTCTTTGTCCTTGACTCTTTCTCAATTTCAACAATGAAAATAGATGACATGAGACATATTGCTGCAGTAATTTATTAATTCCATGTGTCTAATGTAAAATGTATCTATTTAATTTGTCTAAAAATGTCTAAAAGAGGAGGCATTACTGTAGAATTCTATCTTTTTGTTTTCACTAACATTTTCATAACAGTGTCATTTCCACCACATTTTAAATGTGTTGTTTATAATATCGTTCTGTGGTGGAAATAACATTTACAACATTTTTGGAATAAAATGATCCACTCTTTAAGGCTACTTTTTAGCTAGCCTTTTATATGCCCTAACTACAAACAAGTAGTTTACATTTTCACACTTTTTGTATAATTTGACATAAATATAACTGGCAATGACGCATAATAAAAATAACATGTTCACCAGCGATATTTACCTTTGTAAGGTATATTATATTTCATATCACGCATCTATGACACTGTCCTGTCCTTGGCAAACAAGAACACTAACCTTTAAAAATGATGCCACAACTGTGGGACAGTGGGAAAGTCTGAATCTGGTACATGGGTAAAACAATAAAATCAATACATTAAAGGCATTTTTAAAATAGCAAAAATGAATGAAGGCATGGTATAATGTTTCCAAGATGTTTCTAATTTGACCTTGTTAAATGTGACCTTTTTATATGACAAAAATAATAAAGTTGAAATAACTTCGTTTAAATTAAAATCAAACCCTGCCACATAAAAGTGCTGTAAGGGTACATTGAAACCAAGTGCTGTTATACTAAATCAGCACTCTTGGAACATCCAATCAGATTAGAGAACTGCAACTAAGTATTGTATAAGAAGAACAACACTGCAGACTATATCACACTGTGAATTCGGCAACAGTAGGTTGAAAGTTTTGCTGCTGAAATCGGTCTCTGCTTGCCAAAATATGAATCACTGCCCCCTGTGGCCAAAGCTGGAAGTTTTCTGATTATTTTCATTGTTTCCACAGGTTTGGCACAGAAGTGTTTGCCAGTAGCAGTAAATTTTCCATTGTTGCCAAAGGTTTGCTGCAGGTTCACCACTACCGGTAAAGAGCTGCAAACTTCTGCCAAACATTTGCAGCAAATCGCAAGCTCAACTGCATGTGAAAACAATGAGTGCAAAATTTGCTGCAAGTTTGCCAAACCTCAAGATTTTTTTGTAAGGGATGCCAGTTGTGCTAGAGGGAAATGGTGTTATCAATTGAATTAATGCAAAAATGTTGCTTGTCAGTAATTCAGCAGAATGGAGTTGATTTCAGGATTCAAGAACTTTCTAGAGCAACATGTTGAATTCCTGTGTGATCATGTTGCACTCTACGTGTATACTTTACATTCTGTGCAGCATCTGCTATTATTACGATCACATTCTTGGTAAGACTTCTATAATTGTATAGGTCTGTTGAAACAGCTTACAAAATAGGATTGCAACAACACATACGGTTCATCCTACTGTACACCTTAGAGATACTTCTAAAGGTATTCCGACACTTAAGACACCCTTAAGAAAATTGAATGATAGTAAAATATCAATCCAAGTGGCATGTACAAACAAATTATGCTAGAGCTTTTCACAGAACTAACTTGACTTTTGAGAGCCATGTTTACAATTACTTTTAATGGTCACAAAGTGTTTTATGTGGATATATAAAGTCAGTTCCCTTCAGGGTCACACAGGTGTTCAAACCACAGGGTAAATAAGGCCACATCCACACTAATACATTTTCATTTGAAAATGCATATTTTTCTCTACGTTTTGGCCTGCCGTCCACACTGGGACAGTATTTTGACAGCACAAACTGAGCTTTTCAAAAATGCTCTCCCAGGTGGATACATTTGAAAAGCCGTCTTCATGTTATAGTGTCAGGGAAAATGGAGATATCTGAAAGCAATGACATATTTGTTGTCATGTGACACAGTCATGTGATCTATTTATCCCAAAAAATCAAGATGGCGGCCCACGTTGTAGCGGCATTATTGTGCCTGATACTCACTTTGATAGTGTTGTTAAATATAAATGTTTATTTATACAACCTTCACATTGCATTCCTTCAAAGGCAACGGGAAGTTTACTCGGAATTGCTGTCCAGCAGCAGAATATGAGGACAATTGCGTTTCAGACCATAAATGGAGTGGCAATTTTTGGCATGCGCAATAAGGGGATTTAAGAGTTTACAAACGTTTCAGAGTGGATGTGAAACTTTTGGAAAATGCTCGAAAATGTCAGCGTGAACAGAGAACGTTTCGAAAACAAAAACGCAGTTTTCAAATATATCCGGATTAATGTGGATGTAGACTAAAGGTGTAGTTCAGAACAAAAACTACAGAAATGTTCCACTAATGGTCAATAGCCTGTCAAACACAAAATGATTATCTAATGCAATGACATTCAGACAATCTGAGTGTGGCATTAGTGTCCTAATATTTTTCAGAGCTGCTGTATATGTCCTTTTACTTTCTTTGTAAATGTAGATGAAAACAAATAACATAGATAAAATATATAAGGTCAGGTTGAGAGATGTGTCTGAATCTACAAGAAAGACTGCAACATTTCAAAGTGCTATGAATTTTCAAGCAATACCATTATCTATGGTGTTCCTGCTTTCACAGGGCACCACTATAACATACAACATTTTGCCCTAACCTTTCAATATGACATTTTAACATTAAGTGGTACTTTAATCTGCCATTAAAACCAGGAGGAGAGAGGCTTACTAGTGTTTCTCTCTCAAATCCACTGGTAAAAACCACAGCAGTGCTGTTATCTGACATCCCACAGGATTAACGCTTCTATCACCCTCTGCCTGGAGGTGGAAGAGACGGGGAATCTCAAGAGCTTTGGGGATGTGGAGGTGTAAAAGCCAGAAATAAGTGTAAGATGTAATTTTCAAGGATATAATTTCCCCTTTCATATGCTAACATGTGCTCTTATGTTTGTGCTGCCTTTACTCCAACCAGGAAGATAAGTGACCTTCTTATAAGTCATTCTGGTCTAGCAAAATGACTATCTGTCTATCTCTTGTATGTATACAGGAGCCAGATGACAGTGGCAACATTCACTCTGCAGCTAAATGTGGTCACTATCCCACACCGCTTAATCCCATTCTATACACACATAGTTCAGTTCATTTACTGGGATGAGAAACACTTTCTACAAACAAATTCACCCACTAAACATTCAGGTAGTGACAAATGATTTCAGTCATGAAATTCTACATGCAGCAAGCTGATACAGTGCTGTGAAAGAGTATTTGCACCCATCCTGATTTCTTCAGTTTTTATGTCTATCTCATACTTAATTGTTTCAAAAGTTCTACATAAAACAAAGGCAATCTGAGTAATCACAGTTTTTAAAGGGTAATTTTATTTATTGAAGCAAAAAAGCCTGTGTGAATTGGGCGTAGTTACTAAATACCCAAATCTATGAAACTGCATTCATAATGGGGTTCGGCTGGACTGGACACACCCAGGCCTGATTACTGCCAGACCTGTTCAATCAAATCAACACCTAATCAGAAGTTTTTCAGCAGCATGAAGTTGGCTAAAAGGTCTCACCCAGTAGCACACTATGCCAAGGTCGAAAGATATTCCAGAAATGATTAGGAAAAAGTTGATACATCAAATATACATCATGATGGCGCAGCGGATGGCTGCCTCGGTGTGGAGCGCTTCTATTGTTTTGTTATTTTTGTTTGTTTGTCTTGTGTTTAGAAAAAGTTTTTCAGTCAGTTTTACTAGAGACAAACTGCTGAACATTTGACAGCATACACCAGTCAATCTTTTCCCAGATTTTGAATATTCAGACGTTTTGGCAGACGAGCAGGTGCACCGATCAGGCTCCATCGGAGGGGCTTTCGAACAGCGCTGCCGAGCATTCATCTTGCGAATCTCCGCTCTCTCCCTAACAAAATGGACGAACAACATCTCCTCACCCTCACAAACAAGGACTTTTCAAACTCTGCTGCCTTGTGCTTCACAGAAACCTGGCTGAGTGAAGCCATTCCGGACAGCGCGTTACCACTGCCGGGCTTTCAGCTGTTCAGAGCGGATCACATCACGAGTTAACGGGGAAAACGAGAGGCGGTGGAACATGCTTTTACATCAATGAAAGTTGGTGTACAGATGTAACAACTTTAAAGAAGATGCGCTGTCCTAATTTGGAAGCGCTCTTTATTAACTGTTAGCCTTTCTACTCGCCGCGGGAGTTTTCCTCGTTTATTCTGGTGTGTGTGTGTATATCGCACCAAACACGTGTGTGAACACAGCGCTACAACAGCTGACTGATCAAATCACAGATATGGAACAACAATACCCGGACTCAGTTATTATTGTTCTTGGGGATTTTAACAAAGCAAACCTCACACGTGAACTACCCAAATACAAACAGCACATTACATGCCCAACCAGAGACAGAAATATACTGGATCACTGCTACACAACAATAAAGGATGCATATCGCTCTGTCCCTAGAGCAGCTTTGGGACTATCTGATCACTGTCTGGTTCATCTTCTTCCAATCTACAGACAGAAATTAAAATCTGCTAAACCTGTATTAAGGACTGTAAAGAGATGGACAAACGAAGCAGAGCTGGAACTACAAGCCTGCTTTGACTGCACTGATTGGAGTATTTTTGAGGCTGCAGACACCAATCTGGATGAGCTCACAGATACTGTTACATCATATATCAGTTTTTGCGAGGATATGTGCATTCCTATTAGGACTTGTTTAACATTTGACAATGACAAACCATGCTTTACAGTGGAACTCAGGCAGCTTCGTCAGGCCAAAGAGGATGCTTACAGAGTTGGGGATAAAGTCTTGTACAATCAGGCCAGGAACACACTGAATAAGAGAATCAGAGTGGCTAAAAGAAGATACTCTGAGAAGCTGAAAAACAAGTTTTGAGCTAACGACCCTGCATCAATGTGGAGTGGCATGAAACAGATTACGAATTACAGGACTCCTACCCCCAACCCTGTGGTGGACCAACAACTGGCTGACGACCTGAATGTGTTCTACTGTAGATTTGAAAGGCCCAATCTCACATCCCACACCCACTCTGACCTTCATTTCACACAAACACCAACACCTCCTGCAACCCCCCTCCTGCTACTCAACCTGCACTTAAGATCTATGAAGATGACGTGAGCCGTGTCTTTTGACAACAAATGTTAAGGAAAGCACAGGGCCCAGATGGCATTTCACCTGCATGTCTTAGATCCTGTGCTAACCAGCTGGCCCCCAACTTCACACAGATCTTCAATAGATCACTGGAGCAGTGTGAAGTCCCATGCTACTTCAAACGTTCCACTATCATCCCCATCCCAAAGAAACCAAAAATCACAGGACTTAATGACTACAGACCTGTCGCCCTGACATCTGTGGTCATGAAATCATTTGAGAGACTGGTGTTGGCCCACCTGAAGAACATCACTGGACCCTTTCTAGATCCCCTTCAATTTGCTTATCGAGCAAACAGGTCTGTGGATGATGCAGTTAACATGGGTTTGCATCATATCCTGCAACATCTGGACAGACCAGGGACATATGCAAGGATCCTTTTTGTGGACTTCAGTTCGGCTTTCAACCCCATAATCCCAGCTATACTCCAGAATAAATTACACCAACTCTCTTTTCCCATGTTTATCTGTCAGTGGATTACCAGCTTTCTGACGGACAGGCAGCAGCTTGTGAGACAGGGGAAATTCACTTCCAGCACCTGTACAATCAGCACTGGTGCCCCCCAGGGATGTGTGCTCTCCCCACTACTCCTCTCCCTCTACACCAATGACTGCATCACCAAGGACCCCTCTGTCAAGCTCCTGAAGTTTGCAGATGACACCACTGTCATCGGCCTCATCCGAGATGACGATGGGTCTGCATACAGAAGGGAGGTTAAACAGCTGGCTGTCCGGTGCAGTCAAAACAACCTTGAGCTGAACACGCTCAAAACAGTGGAGATGATTGTGGACTTTAGGAGGAACACCCCAACACTGACCCCCCTCACCATTCTAAACAGCACTGTGGCAGCAGTGGAGTCATTCAGGTTCCTGGGCACTACATCCAAGGAACAGCAGGCCTCTCTTGCATCAGTAAAGGTCACTGTTCATGACTCCACTATCAGAAAGAGACCGGCCAAAAATGGCATCCATGGAAGAGTGCGAGGTGAAAACCACAGCTAACCTAGAAGAACATTAAGACTCATCTGAATTTTGCCAAAACACAACTTGATGAACCTCAAACCTTTTTGGGAGAATGTTCTGTGGACTGATGAGTCGAAAGTGGAACTGTTTGGAAGACATCTGGCATAAATAAAACACAGAATTTCACAAATAGAACATCATACCTACGGTCAAGCATGGTGGTTGCAGTGTTGGTGTGGGGATGCTTTACTGCTTCAGGACAAGGGTGACATGCAATAATTGATGGAAACATGAATTCTGCTCTCTACCAGAAAATCCTAAAGGAGAAGGTCCGGTCATCATCCTGTGAGTTGAAGCTCAAGCACAACTGGATTATGTAGCAAGACAATGATCCAAAGCATAGGAGTAAGTCCACCTCTTAATGGAAGCCAAATTAAAGTTTTGGAGTGGCCTAGTCAAAGTCCTGACTTGAACCCGATTGAGATGCGGTTCATGCTTGAAAACCCTACAATGTGGCTGAAGTAAAGAAGTTCTGCAAAGAAGAGTGGGCCAAAATTCCGCCACAGCGTTGTGAAAGACTGATCTCCAGTTATCGGAAGCATTTGGTTGCAGATGTTCCTGCTAAAGTTGGCACAACCAGCTATTAAGTTTAAGGACAGTTAGTTTTTCACATGGGTGATAAAGGAGTTGGATAATTTTTTTCTGCTTCTATATATATATATATATATAGATATATATATTAGATATATATTTGAAAACTGTATTTTGTGTTTACTTAGGTTGCCTTTGTTTTATGTTATATCTTGTTTGAAGATCTAAAACTATTTAGTATGAACAATACACAAAAATAGAAGAAATCAGGAAGGGGCAAATGCTTTTCACATCACTGTAGGTCCTTTGAGCATGTAATCTGTTAGCCAATCAGCTACACTTCATGTATCATGCTCTTTAGGTGTGTATGACTTCATGCAGCACTGCACAAACTGATTGGTTCCTGACTCTATGCAGTGTATGGCGGTTAGAAATTTTGTTGGATTTCCACCAGCAGCATCACCGTGTAACTTTGACGTATGCCAATAAAGTACCACAGGATCAAGGCAAGACCAGTCACCTGGCTCAGCTGCTGCAGCTGGTTATTAGAGGCTGCAAGAGCTTTGAAGCCTAAATGACTACACAGCTAAAGGCTAGATTACACTACATGACTTTTAAAATCGGAACAGATTTTAAAATACTATCAGACACTTACCGACTTTGACCCCATTTCCATCTGGTATAAAGATGTGTCTGGGTTGATCCGATCACATGTGGTCAGGTGAGACACATCGCTGTTTACACCTGGTCACTTAAATGCGTCTCCTGTGACCACTTGTGTTTCGATTTGGAGGGGAGGGTCTCTGTTTCATGATGACATACATCAGTCATTATGTCAGTGTGTTACTGCATGATAATAAAGCACAACAAATTCAGAAAAGACAAAGAAAGCGTGAAAAAAGGGTGCGCTGTTTCTCCCAGGTGCAGTTGAAATTTAATCTAAGCATGCAAAATGTCAAGCAGAATTATTTGTTATTTTAATGGATTACCTATATTAAAGGAGCTTCAAGTGTTCATGATTCTCATCTGTGTTGATATCAGACACACTAAGGAAGATCCGTGAAGCTCTCGTAAATGTGTATGCATCCATTTTTTTTCGGACGGTTATTTCCTTTTAAAGCCGCTCGTAACCGGCAAACTTTAAACTCTTGTTTTAGCAAAGCGGTTGATTGACAGGAGAGGGGTGGTGCTTCACTGCTGCCGGGATGCATACAGGAAGGATTAGGATTTACACCTCAAATGTGATGTGGTCACATTCGTTTTTGATCACATTCCTATGTGTGTAATGGGGTTCATTTGTGGGATAAGGGAGGAAATGGGAAACGTGGCTTCAACTCAAAAAGGTCAGTCTTTAATAATAACTCAAAATAGCTTTCCAGCATTTAACACACAGACAGCTTGGTGCGACTCTCACTCTCCCCATTGCTCACTGCAATCAAAAACAGGTGTTAGACATATTGTGCTCATATGTGTGCACCCTTACTGCTTTCTCTGTCTCTGAACAAACGCTCCACCATACCCCCACCTCCACATACCCCCACTGTCCGACTCAGGCTAGGGAGTCATCTGGCCTGTCCCCCACTCCCCTCCATTTCTGGAGAGAAAGTCAGTAACAGCCATCTGCACCCCCAGTCTGTGGACCACGTTGAACTTAAAAGGCTGAAGAAGCCAGATACCAACGGGTGATTGGCGCATTAGTATCCTTCATGCAGTGGAGCCACTGGAGTGGTGCGTGGTCAGAACAGAGGGTGAAGGCCCGTCCCAACAGATAGTATCAGAGGGTGAGAACTGCCCATTTGATGGCCAGATGTTCCTTTTCAATGGTGCTGTACTTAGTCTTGCTCAGCGATAACTTGCGACTAATGTACAGCACCAGCCGCTCCTCCTCCTCCACCACCTGCGAGAGCACCGCCCCAGCCCCCTGTCCGAAGCGTCCATCTGTAAAACAAATGGGAGAGAGAATTTAGGTGCAAGTACAAGCGGCCTGCCGCAAAGTGCAGCTTTCACCTGTGTAAATGCCTCTTGACACTGCTCCGTCCAATAGGACTGGGTCTGGAGCTTCCTTTTTAGTGAGATCAGTCAGCAGGTATATCCCCAAATAATTAGGCACAAACCTTCTATTATTGCCAGCCAGCCCCAGGAACTGTCTCACCTCCTTTTTGGTCTTGGGTCTTGGGCAAGCCACAACCGCTGTGGTCTTATCAATTTGGAACCCCAGATACCATACCTCCACCCGTCCAACTGTGCACTTCTTGGTGTTTGCCGTGAGTCCCGCTTGTTGCAGCGAGCTCAGAACAGCCCTCAGATGCTGCGTAAGCTGAGTGCGGTCTGAGAACTCGCCCATATGGCGCTAAAACGTAGCCAGGGCCCAGAACAAACTGAAAGGAAGTGTCATGAATTGGTGTAAGCCAAACGGTGTGGAGAAGGCCATTTTTTCATGGGACATCGGCGTTAAGGGGATCTGCCAATAACCCTGTCAAATCCAACATTGAATAAAAATGAGCTGTGCCCAACCGATCGAGCAGTTCATCAATACGAGGCATTGGGTATGCGTCAAATTTAGACAACGCATTGACTTTTCTGTAATCCACGCAGAACCAACTGTCGCTCTTAGGATCTAGAACAACCGGACTGGACCAATCACTGTGGGATTCTTCTATTACCCCCATAATGAGCATTGCATCTAATTCTTCCCAAACTACTTTTTTCTTGTGCTTGGGAAGCAGGTAGGGATGACTACGTACCACTACTCCGGGCATAGTTTCGATGTGGTGCCGTATGAGGTTTGTACGACCAGGCAGAGTTAAGAACATGTCTGAAAATTCTTTCTGCAACTTGGCAACCTCTGTGACTTGAGACGTTAACAGAATAATGAAAAATTCTGTTACAGTTAACTGTGATAAATGTTAGTAAGGGTGTTAATTTGTAGATGTGTAAAGTCTTATAACTGATGCTGGAGCTAAGCAAGTGTTTCTCTTTCCCTTGTTAGTGCTGTTCAGAATGTCGCCGTTGTCAAGATGTGAACTTCTCCATAGTACTTTAAAACAGCAAATTCTCATGTAAAATTCAAATGGGTCGCATGCGCAACGATATCGATGGAAGCCCAAATTAATCGTGCATGTGAGCCGCTCTGCATTTGTCACGAGAGCTCACATTTTAAGGAGTGCCTGGTTGATGTGCTCGCACGGATCCTGTCAATGGAGCTTGCATTTTGCATGAAGCCCGGTTGACGCGCACGCATGCTACATGGATAGCAGAGCACAATTTGGCTTTAAAGACCCCACGCACATCCGTGTCCCACATGAAAAGTATATTTAACGCTCATAAAGTCAAATGAAAGTAATAAGGTTGCTTCATCGCCTGACAGAAAAGCGTACGGACATGACTCTTTTTCAGACCTTAAAAAAAGTCAGAATGGGATTTCTAAATAGACTTAATTGTCCAGGATTTGCTTGTTTTCATAGTGACGTGCTCTTAATAATCACACATACATTCTGTGTTTATCTTTTTAAAACCCTATGTGTCCCTCTCTCTGTCTGGGTGCCTGCTTTGTGTGTGTAATAGAAAGAGAGAGAGAGAGCGCAAGCAAGAACACACACACTCAGGCAAGTCACTGTGAGAAATATGCACTTTTTTTCTATATTTTAGATCTGTGGTGGCAAGACAAGTGCTTGTTCACCATGTCCATTTCTTGAGCTTTGTGGCCTCTGTTTCCATTGGCTGCATACCATATGATTTCAGATTTGAGTCACGGCACATCATTGATTTCCTCTGTAGTTGTGAATAGTCGGCTCAAATATATCAAACATGTTTGATATCCTCTTACTAGATGGGATCATCAGAGGGTAAGAATCGGAGTACACATCAATCACTCATGCGCAACTTTCTCAGACTCCCTTCTCAGACAACCTTTTTAAAAACTGCAGACTGGAGCCAACAAGTGCGACTAGCACCAACGCGGCCCAACTGATAAATCTGCATAAAAGTCATGTAATGTAATCCTGTATAATGACTTTAGATGCCATTGGCCAGATGCACTTCAATTTATTGCTAGGCCTATTGAAATAATATAAGCATATGTTGGAATTCTTAAACACACTGGAACTGCAGGCCTATTGAAAGTAGTATTGTTACATGTACAATTTAAACAAGGTGTATGTGACAAATATTAAGTGTGGCTAATATCAAATATACTGTATAGTGGTCACAATACTGATGAATAGACAACTAATTAGCCAAATGAAAAAGAAAATTAAGACTCAGTCATCTGTCACTCTACAACTGTATGTCAACCATCACAAGGTCAGGAGTGACTCCTTTATTCCATACACATGCGGAAGGGTAATTTAGGGGATTCACTCTCACATTTAAATGCAGCTGTCACTCCCAAATCCACTTGTCCTAGATGCATTGGCTCACCGCAGACCATCTTTGGAAGTGTCTGGAGGACAATTTCAGTTGCAGCTCACGTATTGTGGTGTTCCATCTGAGCTTGAACTCCACCACAAACTACAGGTGCCGACATTTGAACTGGTTTCTTATATAACAAAGCTTAAGGTTGTTTTATGTGTCGTGAGATGTCATATGCAGTATTCCACATCTGAGCAGTTCTTAGTGTGTATTTTTGGATCTCAGTGTTCACGGTCACCAAATAGCCAGTGTCCAGGCTACATGAATTGTCAAACTGTTGCTATGGTTACTGTAGTCAGCTGGATATAATTGAAAACAGGCAATGTTTGTTGAAAGTAGTAATACAGCATAGACATGCTTTGGGCTTTAACTGTGGTACTGCCCGTGACTCATGTGCTGTCAACACTGGATAACCTAATGGTTTCTATGGTTACCACATATCAGTAAGTTTTTCATTGTCCAGAACAGAAGATTGGATATAGATGTATGAATATTTAGAGAAAATTACTTCAGGTTGGTCATCAATGATCAATATAAATACATTTTTCTTGTCCTTGTTGATATTTTATCAGCTCTGTAATGAGATTCAGATGAAACATAGAGACATTGACATAAAGATCCTTATGGCCTAGGTCACACATGTGCACGACAGCCAGTTTGAGTACAACTGCAGATACTGTATATACAGAGAGGAGGAAGGACAGACAGTGACATTTAGGAAAATCAAATTATCATCATTAGTAAAATAAAAAATGGTTCAAGTAGATTAGCAGTTTGTTTATGTTAAAATTATATTATATTCTAAAATCTGACTGGATGAGTTGCACATGAAATTGTTGTAAAATGCATATAAACGCACTTGTGATTTACAGGCTGTGAATGTACATTCTATAATAGCCCATCAAGTTGTCAGGTGCATTTCTGCTTAAACACCCAGAAATGGCAGCTTGAAATAACCATTAAATCACATACCTCAGGTCTTTTGAATAAATACTTGTGTTCATAGACAGTTGAAGCAATTTGTTGGTGTTTGTGGTATGGTACTGTTCTGGGGAAACTTCCCACCATGCATGGGCAGAGCAGGGACTGCAGCAAATAAACTAAAATAAAAACCAGGGTTAACAGAAGAGAACCAGAATAATCATTGCAACATTGTTTTTTTTTTCCTTCTTCTTCTTCTTTTTTTCTTTTTTTACATTTCTGACACTGCAACATGGTACAATTGTTCATTTGCATAATAGACTGAATGGACACTTCATAGAAATGTAAATACTGTCAAGTTGGTAAATCAAGAACAAGGTGCAATACTACATTGAAAATGGGAATTCCAAACTGGCAATCAAGTGTAGTCTAAGAGCACAGAACAACAAGACAAATAAAGCAAAAACAAAAGGCAAAGCTGCCATTCAAGACGTGGAGCTGGGGATGGAGGAGGGTGTTAAGTGCATCTAAAAAATGGATAAATGGAGGACTTAGATCTGATAACTGTCTAAATTTTATTGGTAGATGTCATAATCAGCTGAGCATCAGCTCCTCCTTGCCTGTCCTTTAACTGTTACAGTGGTGCCGAAACCAGGGAGGGAGGAGCGGTTCCATTCACCAGGGGTCGGAGGGCTTGCTGCCGTCCACCGGGGGAAGAGCGAGCTGTCCTCTGCCAGAGGGCGGAGGAGCGGTTGAGGACTGGGTGACAGCATGTCCAGGGACCGGCGAGCAAGTTTTTCTCTCTCTCTCCTCTCTCTCTCGGTGTGTCTCCCAGCTCGCCCTTTCCCTCTCCCCACGTCTCCCCTCATCTCTCCCCCAGGTTCTCAGGAGGCAGAGTGGACAACCGCCTGATGGAACGGACGGAAGGGCTGCGTCTCCCCTCCAGAGATGGGGGGGAGTAGGTCAGTCCGGTGGCGCCCCGGCCTGAATCGGGTGGGGGAGGATTGTGACAAGAAGGAAGGTTGTGTCCAGGCCGTGAGGGTGCACGGTTGGTGCTGAATCAGATGATCAGCAGGAGAGCGAGATAAAGGGGAGCCGGAGACGCCAGTTCGAGAGAGAGAGAGAGAGAGAAAGACGTACGCGGCCGCGCTGCATGTGTGTGTTCGTCTTATGTTTTGTGTTGTTTTAAGTTGAGTTTTACATTAAAATTTATTTTGACTGTTCAGCCGGTTCCCACCTCCTCCTTGCCCGTCCTTTAACTGTTACATGCATATAGAGTTAATACAACATATTGTTACCGTTAACCAGCGGAACCTTTGTAATATTTCCGCCTAGAGTCATTACACTGTTGCACATGTCACAAACAGATACACAACAGCGCCAGAGCCCTCCTACCAAGGGGAGCCTACAAGCTTAGTATAAAACAGCATAACGCGGTGGTCTTTAAGTGTTTTTCAGTCTATGTAAGGCACATTTTAATTACCACAGAAGCATTCTTAACTATCACCAAAACGCAGATGTTTTGACGTTAAGTGGTCTTAAGTATTTCAAAGCGGTGCTGGTATTGACGCTCTGACGTGAATCATGAACACGGCTTCATGATTGCTGTAACAAAGTGGATAGTCACAGTCTACTGGCAGATTAATATTGTGGAGGATGAGAGTTTAAGAGATTTAATACCCATTGCAATAAATATGCAACCTATGTGGGGACTAGTTCTTTCAATTAGTCAAACCCAATTAGATTTGGGGAAAGTTTAACTTGAATTGGTGCCATTTTAGTGCTTTTCTATCTTTATACTGTGGAAGGCTTTGTTTGGAAAATGTTAATAAAGCATTATATTGTTACAGTTTGTTTTGTTTTTCTTTCCTAAGATGGAAATAAATGCATTTTGACAGCAAAAGAAGTATTTACAGTACAGTGTCAAGTTTCGGCACTTTCAAAATTTGCGATTAATCATGATTAACTACCAAAATTATGCGATTAATCAATGTAAAAAAAATATTAAGCTACTGACAGCACTACAAATTATATTATCAGCATAACAGTTAGAGTGATAACTTTAACTGAACAATTAATATTAATTCCAGAGTTTCTTCATAGTTTGTTATGTCCTCATTCAGCTTTAATGGCAGCATGTACTCAACTGGCCTGAACAAAACCGGATGATCATGTTATTCAGAATTAATTGACAATATTCCAACAATCATCTTGTGTGCATCTATGGAAGCAAGAAAATCTGACATTTTGTATAATAATTAAGTTGCTAGTTTATTACCTGGTTTAACTGAGATTTTGAATCAGACAGACTTTTGAACCCCACCATGTGTGTTTTTGTGTGTTTGGCCTTTCCCCTTAATTATGCAGTTTGAAAGTCACCATCATTGTGGTTTAAGGAGTGGTTATGCTTGGATGAACATCTTAAACCTTGATAACAGTGGTTTCTTATTTACTTCATGTGTTGCAAAAAGGAAAAAAATAAAATATAGGCTGCCATCCGTTCTATGCAACCAGCACAAAGCGGAAACTTTTACTTGCAGGACTCATCGAAAGTAAAGCGCAAATGGTTTGCACGCGCTGGGCACGTCTGTTGTTGACTAGCACAGTTTCGTCATACGTTAATAGTGATTAGCTTCCAATTTAGCTCATATATAAATAAACACGCTGCCTGATTATGACAAAGGGTTACAACAAACGGTAGATTTGCATGCCACATTCAGGTACAAATAATTTCATAAAAAAAATACATACTCCTTTCTCTCGCTGTTGATCACGTGCCAGTGATTAATCTATCATGTGCCAATGCTGGCACACATGCCCCAGGTTGCTGACCCCTGGTCTAAATAGACATACAACTTAAGCATAATTTCAGTAGTACACACAAATGACATATCATACTGTTTACTTCTATGTTACTTCCTTGTCAAATAGCAATGTCAAATGTAAATCAAGTCAGTCTGACCCCAGCTTAGCTGGGATATGCGAATAAAAGAATTTCACTGTATATGTGCAAATGTATAATGTGTGACAAAATAAAGGCTTCTTCACTTAAACATCAGCGACACCTTAAGTAACAAATAGCATGTATAATATGTATGTGTACATATGGTCTACTGAAAACTCATAATCGTTGCACAGAAAATCGACACGATATAGTCATTTGTATGAAAATAGTACTCATTTGTCTGGTAATAAACAAAGCAATAGAAATCCTGTGATAATTAACTTACATTGATATTAAAGTATCTTAAAAATATGAAGCTCAAATATATTGCAACACTAAATATCTCACTAACGACCCTTTACACTTTTGGTAATCAAGCAATAAGATGTTTTTTTTTTTTTTTTTTTTTTTTTTTGGTGTGCAATTTTGATTTTTTTTCGTTGTGTTACACTATTCATAAGAGAAACCAAAAAATATATTTACAAATAGAAAATTCAGGGATGGCACTCTCAAGAGAATAATAGTGTGTGGTTTACATACTAACTGCTTTTTGTTTCTACAATAGTATATACTGTATTCTGCCTACAACATCACTCTCTACTGCATGCTATTTTTTAAAACCATAAAATGCATTCTACACAACAATGAATCTTTTACACTGAGGTTCACAAATATTGTCACATGACCTACAACCTGCTGTGTTCCCATATGGGTTAATGGGTTTTGGTTTAATGCGCATCAGTGGACACAAACAAACTGTTTGTCAGCTACTTATAACTGACATTCTTACATCACTGTCTTTGGAGTTTATCCAGTTTCACACATTTAGGCAGGCAATGCCCACAGCAATCACAGATCTCATGATTTTGATGTTGATGTTGTGTGAATTAGCTTTAATGCTGGTGAATCCCATCAGACTGAAGTCACTCAGTTGAGTTGCAATTTCGCAGAGCAAATGGCAAGCACACAATTCCTGTCTTTCATTACATTTCGTAAAATACATTTCTTTTTATTGACTAATATCACTGTATGGTAATCTATTTATGAAAGGGGCAATGTATAGTCCATGTTAAGTCCCTGTGTGACCTTTCATTTTTTCTTCAGCCTACCACCTTAAAATAATAATAATAAAAATTAATTTCATTTAAAAGCACAGGGTGGCTTTAGAATCAATGTACCTTCAATACATCTCATGTACTTTATAACTCTGTCCTACTAGGACATTATAAAAAATGTTGTTACTATGTTCCCAACATGTGGTGCGACTGATAATGCGTTGCGTCAGCAGCCTCTCAGACATGGGTTCTTGTCCCAAACGAAGAAGTAATTGCGTTAACATAATCGATGATGAAAGATATTCAGAGGTTTCATTTTTCCTCTAAGATTAGCAACCTAGTCTCATAGAATAAACGCTACTATAACTAAATTTTTGCAAAATGTGTTTTATGTGCCTAGTTCTACATTTTGCCGCAGTTTCCTGGTGAAATTAACACTAGAGACAGTGCAACAACTGAGTGTTTTATTCACTTTCACACAAAATATGAGAACAACGGCTGATTATGGCTTTATAAACACTTATTTTTCACACTATTATTCATACACTGCTATGTTATGATATCAGAACACTTTTACTCTAATGCATCATTTGAAAAACGATAAATTTGTATGCTTGTATTACAGACCCACCAACATTTACACACTTTTTCCAATGTGATTAGCTTCTGCGGTAGCTCACCTGATACACTTGTTGGACTTTGAACTCGGAAGACCAATTTTCGAGCCCAGTCAAGCTGGTGCATGAGACAAAAGTGTCATAGAACCAACACATAATGATGTGGTTGCTTCTGAAAATGTGCTTTTCATGCCACATTTGCTTTAGAAACACTATTGGTTAGGTTTAGGTGTTGTTTTAGGGTATGGATGTCTGTTTTGTTTACATCTCATTTGTTTTTAGGACACTATCAGTTTGGTTTAGGTGTTGGTTTAGGGTATGGATGTCTGTTTTGTTTACATCTCATTTGTTTTTAGGACACTATCAGTTTGGTTTAGGTGTTGGTTTAGGGTATGGATGTCTGTTTTGTTTACATCTCATTTGTTTTTAGGACACTATCAGTTTGGTTTAGGTGTTTGTTTAGGGTAAGAATGTCTGTTTTATTTACCTCTCATTTGGTTTTAGGACACTATCGGTTTGGTGTAGGTGTTGGTTAAGGGTAAGGATGTCTGTTTTGTGTACCTCTCATTTGTTTTTAGAACACTATCAGATTGGTTTAGGTGTTGGTTTAGGGTAAGATGTCTGTTTTGTTTAGCTTTCATTTGATTTAAGGACACAACTGGTTAGGTTTAGGTTTAAGTTTTAGGTTAGGGAGGTACATTTTACTAATTAAAACCTTCATCTAAAATTCACCTTAAAAATCTTGTCTGATTACGACACCATTTCACTCACTTTTGGCACCCCCCACTGGACATTTTACTGGGAAACTGCAGTAAAACGTGTACTGAAGCACATCATTTTGGTTTGCAAAAATGTGGCCATGGTCATAATGAGTTCAGGCTGAAGATTACATTTTTACTCCACTGATGATTAGATTTAGGGTTGGGGATTATAGTTAATGAATTAGAGTTAATAAAATATGCATTCCTCTTCACTGTATTATATTAATTACGATTACAAGCAATTCGCTTAACAACTCGCTTTTAAAGCCACTTAGAATTTTTTCATTATAATTTGTTGACCTCTAGTTCCTAATTTTTCATTATTTAGTTTCAGTATTCTTTGCTAAAATGTGTTTGTTCCTTTAAACTTTCCTCAACCCACTGACTCATTGCAGGTAGAGGGGCATTTTCATGCATATTTGCCACATTGCTCTTTCATGGCATAATTTTTCTGACACACATCCCCTAGGTTGTAGCAGCCCAGAAGAAAAACTTCAAACCGTAATATCACACACTGCCATAACAGTCTGACATTGCCCATGTGGCTTCTCTATCAGGTCTGTGTATTGCTGTGTTACAGGTGGATTACTCTGACTGGAGGAATGGCGTGGGACACATGTCTGTATTCACTCTGGACTCATCATAGCCTGCCCTCCATGTGCTATCCTTCGAAACACAGACATAAACTGAGAATTGATGGCAAGAGCTCTGTGATTGTCAGAAATGTACTTCGACATTTCTCCTGCCTTAGACTCGCTACTAGATGTATAAGAGTGATATGGAATAGACACAATCATGTGATACATAATTTAAATTGAAATGTACCCTAAAATCACTCACGGAATTTGTTTTGGCTAACTGCTATATACAGTATAAAATAAAATATTATTTAAAATGGATAGTTCTGATACTGGATGCTGATTCGTGCTATAATACGCTATATAGTAAAAGTACTAACACTTTACATTAATGTTCCCTTTGTTAAGGGTTTATAAAGGTTCATGAAGGGGTTCATTAACGACTAATAAATCATTTAAAAATGCATTATAAATCACTTATATGCCGTTATGAATATAGTGGGTGAAATAGTGAGCATTTTGTTTATAAATGCTTAATAAATATACTTAACTCATACTTATATCAATCAAAAAATATAAATTCATGATTTATGTCACAATTTAACAAAATAGATTATTATAGTGAGATTAAAAAGTCAGCTTTGACTTTATAATAATTACTATAATGTCTTGACTCACTTGTGTTACCACTTTCCTTTTTTAGGTTGGTGTCAAAAGAGTGTTTTTTACCTTGTCCTAGTTACTGAAAATCCTCTGCAAAAACACATTTGAGGTTTTCATGCTCTATGTTTTAATAACTGTTATTATGATGTTAATAACACATTTCAATTCTTAAAATGTGTCCACTTTACCTTAAGGTTCATTTTTATATGTTACTAATGTTGAATAAGTTTTATTAAGCATTTATTACATGTGAGGTAAAATGACTCACTGTTTGGCAAGTTTTGCATGAAAGTCATTTTTATTCCTGTTGTTATAACTGTGTGCTATAAAATTACATTTTACATTAAGGTTGTATTTGTTAATATTACTCAAGCTACATTAGTTAACATTGATAATGAACAATACTTTTACAGTACTAATTAATATTGTTTTATGTTAATTCCAACATATACTAATGAATTTTTAACATTTGTTAATGCATTATGAACTAATATATATATATATATATATATATATATATATATATATATATATATATATATATATATAAACAATGAACAATAGTTGTTATTATTGGTAATTAATATTAACCAAGCTATTAAATGCAGTGAAAATATATTCATTGTTAGTATATCATCCCTAATGAATTAACTTATGTTAATGAATAGAACCTGTTACGTCCTACGTCCTAAATGACGTATGTGTTTATTTATTTATTTATTTATTTTTGGTGCTGTTGTGTGAGATATGGTGCTTTTTTCAGCCTGTGTTCTCTGTTTGTGTTTCTCCCACTATCCACTTGACAGGATAATGAATGTCACCTGATCTGTATTCCAGGTCCTTAAGGGTGACTGGAGGAGTATAAAAGATCCCAGTGGTCTCCAGACTAGGAGAGAGACTGAGATTATTCCATTGTGAGAAACTGTCATCTTCTGGTCCCAGCACTTATTGTTGTTTTTAATTTGTGTATTGTGTTACCTGTAGTGTTAAAGTGGACATTGAAAAGGTATCCTGTGTGTTTTCTGCTAACCTCTGTGTGTGTAAGGTTAGTAGTTGCCCTGAGTGTGTGAGTAGTGTTACAACCAGCCATTTTGAATGTTTATGGTAGTTACAAGTAGCTTATTTTGTATATAGTGTATATAGGTGTATATAGTACCAGCCTGTGTGCCCTGGGTTTTTCCTTTTATTTATTATTTTATTTGATGAGTTTCTCCTCCTGAAGCCTTGTTTGTTTATATCCCAAAATTTGTTAAATAAAACTTGTTACATTTTTCATACTTTGAAATCTGGTCTCACTGCTTTATGCCTGCCCTGGGACCTGGAGACGGGAGTCTCTCTCTCTCTCTCTCTCTCTCTCTCTCCTCATATTTTTTATTTTTATTTTTTTGTTACCCTCCTTTCCAGCCCCTAGACGTAGAAAGGGGGCCCGTAACAAACCATACTGTAAAATGTTACTGACTCATTAGTCATTAATGAACCCCTTTATAAACCCGTAACAAGGTGAACATTAATGTAAAGGGTTACCGTAAAAGCTATGATGTAAAATATCAGGGACTATGTCATGCTACTTAATTTTGAATTTTGCTAGTAAAATAACATTTAAATGGATTTTGTGTCCTTAATATCTTTATAGTATTTGATTTCTAAAAGTAATAAGGCACTTGAGGCCATACACTATTTTATTCACTCTGCTGTGCATCATGCGCTTTAGCTGTGTCTACATTGTTTATACTTCATATATCTTTTGTTAAAATAATGCATTTACAGAGCTTTGTATGCAGAAGTCCTGAACAATGTTTTTATACAGTGTAGTTTACTACTAATACATTTATGTTTACTTTCCCCACTTGGCTGACAGATCGCATAATAATAATAGTATCAGAAGTCTGTGATTGCAATGCCTGATGTGAAATGAGACTTTAAGAATGTTTCTGAATGGCAACAAAGAGCAGAAACGGTTGCAAGGTGGCCATGTCAAGGGTCAGTTCCTTTCCATCAATGACAATTTCACAGTGTAGCTGAGCTTGAATGGGCTCTGATTATTCAAAGGGGGTGCCACAAGAGACAAAGAGAGGAAATTGCTTTTTTTCCCTTGTCATTTAGATGCAATTATTGCCCAAGTTGACTGAAACAGTTCTCCATGTGCCAAAATTAACTTGCATCTCTTTGGAAAACATTCTAGATTTTTTTTTTTTTTTTTTTTTTTTTTTTAATTCTCATTAATCATTTGAATATGGTAGCTCCTTAGTATTTGCTCTGTGTTTTGCCTTTTGTGTCTGCAATCAAAAAAATCTATTCTTAGCATGGGCCTGTATGGGGGGCCTGTTTTTTTTTTTTTTTTTGTGAGAAGGTTAAGGACAAAAATTAGAACAATTTTAGGAATCAATTAAAGGGTTAGTTCATAAAAAATGAAAATTCAGACATTGTTTACCATGCCCTGTGTTGTTATAACCATATACGACTTTCTTTTTTTTTCTTAACACAAAAGGAGCAATACGATGGCAGTTTATGGTAACTACATCTTCAAGCTTCAAAAGAACACAAAAGTATAATTCAGAAGTCTAATAAATTATTCCATGAGACTCAGTATTATTATGAAAGCATATGATAAGGTTTGGTGAGAAACAAACTGAAATCTAATGTGTTATTTAGTAAAAATGGTCACAGACCATGATCTCCTGTGTGCATTCATGATAGCGCACAAGAGCAGCAGTTCACGCAGCCCCCTCGCAACATTGGAGCGTTCAAGCAAAAACAAGCAAAAACATTTGTTTATCTAAAAACAGGTCATCCACAACAATAGCGACAACAGAACACAACACAGCTGCACACAAAACAGAGAACAGAACTTACTAAACATATCTGAAGAGTTTGTAGTCAAAGAACTGATTGAATTGATTGATTGATTGGTTGGTTTCTAGTGCGTTTTATTAATGCACCGCCAGTCGCGGTATTGTCCTGTCGACATTCTCGGGACGGCATATGTAAACGCATTCTGCGGGAGACGCTGATGTAAACATAGAGAGGGTGCGCAACAGCTAAACCCATTCGTGTAGCGCATGATCATCGAGTGAAAACATTGCTCTGATGACTGAGAGAGACCCAGCGAAAAGATAAGCCCTGGGGCACAGGACAACTGCTAGGGTGATGTGGGTGGATGCCAAGACGTTGTTATGCATTTGCTATGGGGTGTTCTGGGTGGTTTATATTGCATTAACTTTATGGTTGCTAGGGTGATGTGGGTGGTTGCCAAGACGTTGTTATGCATTTGCTATTGGGTGTTCTGGGTGGTTTAAATTGCATTAACTTTATGGTTGCTAGGGTGATGTAGGTGGTTGCCAAGACGTTGTTATGCATTTGCTATGGGGTGTTCTGGGTGGTTTATATTGCATTAACTTTATGGTTGCTAGGGTGATGTGGGTGGTTGCCAAGACATTGTTATGCATTTGCTATGGGGTGTTCTGGGTGGTTTATATCGCATTAACTTTATGGTTGCTAGGGTGATGTGGGTGGTTGCCAAGACGTTGTTATGCATTTGCTACAGGGTGTTCTGGGTGGTTTATATCGCATTAACTTTATGGTTGCTAGGGTGATGTGGGTGGTTGCCAAGACGTTGTTATGCATTTGCTACAGGGGGTTCTGGGTGGTTTATATTGTATTAACTTTATGGTTGCTAGGGTGATGTGGGTGGTTGCCAAGATGTTGTTATGCATTTGCTACAGGGTGTTCTGGGTGGTTTATATCGCATTAACTTTATGGTTGCTAGGGTGATGTGGGTGGTTGCCAAGACATTGTTATGCATTTGCTATAGGGTGTTCTGGGTGGTTTATATCGCATTAACTTTATGGTTGCTAGGGTGATGTGGGTGGTTGCCAAGACGTTGTTATGCATTTGCTATAGGGTGTTCTGGGTGGTTTATATCGCATTAACTTTATGGTTGCTAGGGTGTTGTGGGTGGATACGTACTAGCCCCAGTTAAAAGAGCCCAACCCCAAATCTCCAAGATATTCTTGTTCCTAGATATGGCTCTGGTCCCTCCTTTAATGTAAGTTTCTAAAATAAATAAATAAATAAAATCCTGTTTTTTGTAACTCCCATAGTTTAGAAAAGTAATAACACACTTCTCCTCAATAAGACATATGATTTGAGGTATATAATTCCTTCCTTAGCACAAGTTTTGCCAAAGTTTGGGTTTGTTAAATTACCTAAACCTAAATATAAGCAATAATAATAATATGGATGCTTAATTGCCTTGCCTAGGCAGTAACAACACTACTAATAATATTAAAAGACAGATTAGATCTATTATTTGGTTGTTGGTTTGCAGTCTCTTTGTTAATGAATTGTGTCCAGTTTATTGAATTGCTTGAGCTGCACTGAACACATCACTTAACAGTATCTGCATTGTTGTATTCTCAAAGATTAGAACAAATGCATTTGAACAATTTCAGTTAAGACTTGAACTACAGGATGGTCCTATAGTGGACAGCTTACAGTGGATGGTGGAAGGTCCAGCAGGATTAAAACATTCAATAAAAACAAAGAGCCTGCGTAAGACGTAGACCGTAATAATAATTTTCAATAATTTTCCAATAATTTTAGCTTTAATTATACTAATTTATTTATTATGTTTTTTTTTATTTTTATTATTTGTCTTTTTTTATTACTGTCTGTGGACGGTTACACAGCTTAGTCATTTTGATATTTTTTTTTTTTTTTTTCTGGAGCTTAAAATATAATTTTTATCTTTGAACTCACAAAGATAAAACATGTTAATTATAGAAAAGATGTGTTTAAGTAATCGTTTTGTGTTATTTGCATTTAAAAACAAAAAATTTTATTTATTTTTTTATGTATTTTGAAAAAATGTACATGGATACATTTTTTTGCATCATTTCATTGACCCAAAAATATTAGGCTGTTATATTATAATACATTATATTATATTCAATATATTATATTATAAATGTATATTTGTATATTAGGATACTGAAAACAATTACGCCATTTAACATAACATTAAAGGCCAAACCAAATTGCAGAGAGTGACAACTGATTTGCGGGATGAATTTTAAAGGTGCACTCAGTAACTTTTGTCTCTGTGTCATCTTGAACTTACACTGACACCTAGAGGCTTGGATGCAGCATCATTTAAATTCAATAGATTTCAGTTTCAGATGTCATTGTAGAAATGTAGTATTCACAGTCAGACATGATTACTTTAATCAGTGAGTGAAAGTTTCAAATATCAGGACTGTTACTGAGATTAAGCGAGTAGTATTTGGCTGGTCATGTGATTCTAACATGGCAGCCCCCATGTGTGGACCCTCTCCATGTAGAATAAAACAGCTTTTATAAGGTTACTGATATGACTGGAGTCTTCATTTTAATGTGAGTGCTCATGATTTTATACATATACTGGAAAATTACAATTCATGTCTTTAGGAGTTACACTTTTTTAATGAGGAAAAAATTACTGAGTGCACCTTTAAGGATAAACTATAGCTTGAGGGGATCTTATGAAATTAGTCCTTGCCACTATTTTAAGATCCCTGCTGTCAAAGTTGTGTACTATTACAAAAAGGACACCAGACGTGGACATCCTCTTTCTCTTCTACTGTTGTATGTTCAGTAACATTAAATTGTGTATGACTTAATTATACTTCAAACGTTTACCCTCAAATCCCTGAGAAATATTAAGTTATTCTGTAATCATGAAGATTTCTATCATCCCATATACCGTGTGTCATAGCTCCAATAAAAAGTGGGCATCTGATTCCCCTTTTCCATTTAATTCTGCTCCCATCCCCCTTCACTCATCCTGCATTATCCTCTGTGCATTTGAATCATGTTGTCACTGGGGTTTCTCTCTCCTCCCGCCCCATTTCTCTTCATAGCAGATTATTCGGGCTGAGAAGAAGCATATTTTATATCTCTAGCGTCAATGTGACTGTTGGTGTCGAGTATCAGAGGGGTGATGTTCAATAGGAGAGGCTGAAACTGAGCAACTTAAGATGCACTTGTTCGGTCTGCATGTCACATTCAGATGTGCTGAAGCGGTAATAAAATGGATTTAACTCTCAAATTTGACCATGAGAGCTGCTGGGACATCGATACTGTTTGGAATAAATCCGTTACATTGGAAGTAATCGCGACGTTTGGCCGTTCATTGGGTGAGTAAGAATGCGACGCGATGTTTCTGTTACAGGTGCTTAGCGTTTAAAAATGTAAGAATGTAAACTTCTAAATTTGTACTCAGTTATTAGAGTAAAGTGCACGTATTTTTCATTCCGTATACACCGTACTACTGACAATGAAGTTTAAGCAACGAGTCAGTGAACTGTTTTGGTGAAAACGGTCCATTTCGACGATGTTTGAAACACTGGTAAAATAGTGAATAGTAAATTGGCTCTGATGTTTTTCGTTCCATTGTGTTTTTTATTTTATTTTTTTGGAAATTGCTTGACTAATATGTTTCAGGATTAAAGTCGCACTTTTAACTGTCAGTAATGTTCATTAATATATTATCATTATTACAGTATGTTGACACTCAGCCAATAATTTGGTTCCTGGAACGTTCTGTGAACGTTATTTTACAGTTATTAAAAATAACCCCCAAAACTTGCCATTAGAGAATGCTATGTATAAGTTGTTATTAGGTTATCACACAAAACCCTCAGAACCAGAGGTTTTCCTAATATAATTAGAACATTCCCGGAACGTTATGATATTGTTCCCCCCTAAAAATAAGCAAATGTGAATCTAACGTTGGGGAAGTGTTCTGTGTTTGCCAGCAAACAGACCCCGGTAAATGTTATTCCATTCATCCTAATGCCTGTGCACTATTTAAAAAGCATTTTATTTGGGTTATTGGGGGAAAATGAACCTGGAACTTTCAGATTGTGTGGTCCTTGCTCAAACTGCCATAATAGGCATGTCAGTACAACATTCAGTATGCTGAAGGTTTTTGGTGGTGGGGGTTGGGATGCGGTTATCTTGACTATCAGACTCAACTCATGAAAATAAATGAGCTACATTTGAACTTGCCTTTTAATTTGATTAAGCTGATGGTTAATATAGAGGACTTCTGTACAAAATAGTAGTGTTGGGTTTGAGTCCACCTCAGTCGAGTCCAAGTCAAGTCCGAGTCTTAAAACAATTGAATCCGAGTTGAGTCTGAGTCCAAAAGAGGCAGAGTCCGAATCAATTTGTTCATGAATCTGAATTAAAATTGTAACCGTAAACTCAACATCAATATTTTAATCTTATTTTAACCTTCACAACTAAGAAAAACTATTTGTCAATATAAATGCAACAAAAACACCTCTGTTATATATATATATATATATATATATATATATATATATGTATTATGATTAGTTTCCTGCTGAACAAATTTCAAAGTGGTTTCAGAATGAAACCATATGCTTTACGAGTATGAAGACAAAACTGTCCTTCAACACACTTCTTATTGTGTTCTTTTGACATTTCAATTATTTGCTGATTTTTTTCTCTCCACTCAAACAGAGCCTAAAGAAACTGAAAGCTGCGTTAGTCATTACAACCAGAGTTAATATTATTTTGAATTTTTTATTTATTTTGTCCATTCAATTTAGTTGAATCTAAAATTATTGGTGAAATCATGTAATGTAATTGATTAAACATATTTAATGTGTTTAATACATTTAATAAATGGTAATATTAAAACATTTAATAATGCCCGTAAAATTAAACAGAAAATAAAAAGAGAAAAGATCAGATACCATTAGAAATGTATTTTTATTCTACTACACTTCACACTTTTCAGTCCTCCTGCTGTGTCCAGGTGTAGCCTACTTCCCTAAAGTCAAGATCAAACTCACCTTGGGTTGGCGTTACATTCTTTTCACATTATATTTATTATGGATAATTGGTGAATTGAGACTTCTCCCCTCACATGTGTTCTTCATTGTATTTTCTGACGTTTTTGCCATTGAAACGCAAGTGCCAGCTTTACAGTTAACACACAGAGGTTGCGCTACAAATATGTAACGGACTGAGTTGTACAATTTCCATCATGGTCTATTTCATCCGTCATATTAGTTTAAATGTACCTAATATGTAGCATATTTGATTTTTGTCTCGATATAGTCAACATTTTCAGTTAGAAATGGCTTTGTGCAGAAACGTGAGTCTGATAAAACATTTGTTCTATTTAACAATTTGCAGAGTTGGGGAACGTACTTTTCAAAGTGTACTTACAGTATGTTATTGATATTTCTGGATGAGAGTGGCAGAGCACTTCTGGTGAATGGCGATCTCTTTCCCGCACACACATACAGCACACGTGCGGGCGAGAGAGAGAAAGTACTTTGAAAGAGTGCGTGCTGCTGCTCTCAGCCAGAATAATCACACGTAAGGACATATACGCATGAATATTGAAGTGCAGTATCAAATACACAGAATGTATGATAGTACTAACTGTAAAGAGCACATCATTATGAAGACAAAGCCAAATCCCGGACATTTAGAGGCAATTTTGAAATCCCGGCTGGACACTTTTATTCAGGTCTGAAAAAGAGGATATGTCCGGGAAAGAAAGGATGTATGGTCACCCTGTGTTATGTTATTTGATTGCTTGTTTATTTGTCATTGCATCACAAATGGCATGGACTTTCTCATCTTTGTTAATCAAAATTATATATTTAAATTTTTTTTCCATGAAAATAATCCCTTCATGCCTTAAAATGGCTTAGATATAACTTTATACATTTGCATCATTTAGTATGTGTGGATCTATGAATATGCAAATGAGTTCCCGCCTCCATCTCCACTCACCCCTGCACTGCTCGCCTGCAGCTTGGGCTCGCTGTGTCCCCAGGATAAACTGATGGAACCGCGTTGGGCTTCAATATGAGTTTAGTGGCAAAACCCATCTGTTTTTGGGTAAAATTTTCAAAACAGTTCTCTGGAAAATGACTACTGCAAACCCAAATTTTCTCTGGAAGTTTTGCTGGGACATTACGATTTTTACAAATAAACTGCACCCATTTATCTCGGATTTTCAGATCCTTTGGTAAAACATGAGATCACCATTTGTCCTTTTGCAACTTTGCATCCGAAAACAGAACATGTCTTGCAAAATACTGGTACGTAGCTACACCTAGCTTCTCCTGATACCCCTTGCTTTGCTGTAGCATATGCTAATGATATGAAAAGCCCCACCCCGCAAGTTGACGGGATTGGTTCCTTAGGTTTGTGGCGTATGAAACCCTGGCTGTCTGAATCCGTGTTTTTAAGTCTGTCTTTGGTAAACTGCCGTTCCAAGGCGAAAATGCTCAGCCATGGTGTTGACTGCTGATTTCACTCATGGTATGTCTTTTAGCATATAAAAAACACCATATGGACATGTAAACAAGGTTAAAAACTTGATTTTCACTGGAGGGGGTCTTTAAGAAATCAAGCCAATTTACAATTACATTTAATTAATAAGATATTGGCTAAGCAGTGTCACCAAAATTACATTTATGTAGTGAATTCTTGATGCCACTAAGGAAAATGTTAGAGAAAGATTTGATTTACCAACTTTGGAATCATCTTTACTGGATTCCTGGCCCCATGAATATTTTTACTGGAGAGAGAACAGTAATAACTTTTGAAATCTAAGATCATGGTCCCATCTGGTGTAGCACCACGCTAAAGGAATCATGATATATTGTGTGTTTTATCTTTGTCAAGTGATTTAGTTTTTTCAGTCTAGTTCAAATAATTTTCTTCTTACTGCTCAGATTATATGGTCCCAAAGCAGCACAAACCAAAGTCAAATAAAAACTGTTTACTGTATAGACTTATTATCCTTTTCTTAACTTTCCTCCTAGAATGTTCAGAAGAATATTAATCAAGAAAAGTGAACGATCAGTATCTTTTCTGGATGTCAACACAGATTTATGTCTGAATGCATTTGCATTTACACTTTGCATTTGGCAGATATTTTATTCCAAAGTGACTTTCTGTACATTATCAGTTTTTGTGTTCCATGGGAATCTAACAATCTTCGGCATTGTTAGTGCCATGCTCTACCAATTTATTTACAGGATAAATTAGGGCTGGTGATTTCATGCATTATTTCAGTGCGATTAATTAATAAAAAATCAAATGAATGCAATTATGTCCCCGGACTGTAATAAAGAATATTCCTATTAGTGCAATTTAAGCTTAAAGTACCTGTATGTTTTTGCGAGTCCCAGTCAGCAGGGGACAGTAAGCGCAACTCCTGTTAGTCAGGCAGCGTGCAGTTTTAGGGTGCTTTCACACTTGTTTTTATTAGTGATCCGAACCAGAGTATGTTTCCTACCCCCTATTGACGCACCTACATTTACACATTTAATCCAATGTGATTAGCTTCCTTGGTAGCTCACCTCATAGAGTGTCAACCCGATATCATAAAAAGTCGTACGTAATTTATGAGTTGCTGATTTCGTATGGTCTCGCATGATGTTGTTCACATAAACTCGTACGACTTCACGTGCAAATTCCCGGATGTCTAATGCGGAAGAGTGAGTTCTATGCACAAGGCATTAAGGACATACTTATAAATATTATGCCCTTACCCAAACCCCTTATCTAAACTTAACCAATCAGTAGTGTGTAAACATGATATGAAGCTGTTGTGTGTGACAGAAGCAAGTAATTGTCGCGTATTAGATGGAAACAATGTCCAGCGACATCATTGGCTGTAGTGAAAGTCGTAGGAATTCAAATGAGTGCAGTCGCACAATATCATATGAATTAGCCAAATTTAGAAAAGTCGTAGGAATCCTGACGATTTCGCCGTGAGAGTGTGTTGAGAGTGTTGGACTTTGTACTCAGAGGACCGCAGTTCGAGACCAGCCAAACACGCTGACGCATAAATTGAAAGTGTCATAGAAGTGATACAAAATGTTGTGGTTGCTTCAGAAAATGTGCTTTTCGTGTCACATTTGCAAGAAGAACACTATCGGTTAGGTTTAGGTGTTTATTTTGGGTAAGGGTGTCTGTTTTGTTTACCTCTCATTTGCATTTAGAACACTGTTGGTTACGTTTAGGCTAAAGTTTTAGATTAGGGAGTTACGTTTTACTCATTAAAACCTCCATCTAATATTCACTATAAAAACCTTGTCTGATTACGACACCATTTCATTCATTTTTGGGGCCCCCCGCTGGACATTTCACTAGAAAACTGCAGCAAAACATGTAATGAAGCACGTAATTTTGGTCACGTAATGTTCATGAGATCAGGCTGCTCTGTTCACATTATTTTATTTGGGTCTGAACTGCGGTCTGATTGCGTCATCAACGTGAGCACAAGCGGCAGCAGTTTACCACTGTAACTGGCAATGCACAGCGTCTTACTAACGCTGTGTTTATGACACGACACAACCAAAGTGAGATGCTTCAAAAGCTTCCATCTGATGAATGTTTTCGTAGCAAGCCCTTAGAAAAGCCCCTTATAATAAGTCTACCTTGGACAGATTTACCAATTCAGTTTCAAAATGGTTTGCTGTGGACTGTAGGCCAATGATAGGCTTGTTCAGTGATACAGAAATAAAAACAATATATTAACCTATAAAGCCACTTTTTGTAATGTCATCAATTTTTACTATTATGCCACAGTAATGTATTTATATTATATTTATAATTATTTAAATATATTAATTACTCCGTATTTAATCATATATTGAATTTTTATTTTTTATTTTGGGGACTTTTTCTGCAAATATTGATTTATCAATTAATTGCAATTATTTTGATTAATTAATCAGCATACCATGTAATTAATTCAATTAAAAAAAGAATTGATTGACAGCCTTAAATAAATATTATATAGTTGAGAAATACATTCAAGATCCTAGTATCAGTAAGTGTTGAGGATGTTTCTTCAGTGATGTGGTACATAGTATACCATCTACCACATCTTATATATATGACAATCTCCTACAGACTACAAGTAGTCAGTTAGCAGACACTTTTATCCAAAGTGAATTACAGTACCTTTAATACAGGGACAATCTAGAATGCTAGAATGCTCTCCATTACTGCATACTTCAGAAAATTATGACATTAATAAACTGAAAACAGAGGTTTCAAAATTAAACAGGTTCAGATTCCTTGAGTCATGCTGAGTTTAACAGTTTTTTTTCCTCTTGCAGATCTGAGATTTTCCACCGCCTTTGCTTTTTTCGCCTCTTTCTGCAGATTCATCAAATTTGGCTCATGTAATCTTCAGATAAAGCCCCAGCAAAGTTATCAAATGGATTTTTGAAACCATTCCCCAGAAGTGGCCACAAGAATATGATGGCAAGGATGCAAACAGGAAGTATGGCTATATCTTGGCAATGGTTTGACATATTGTAACAAAACTTTGGGGTGTCATTGCCACCTTGCCCCGAGTAAAGAGTTAAGACTTAATTTTACTAAGCACACAAATCACAGACAGCTTATATCAGTTGAAATTAACTGTTAAGCATATGGTGACATAAATACTGATGTTTTATTCTGAGCCTTTGCATGTTAATGCTTTTTTTTCCCATGGGTGAATTATGAAAACTTGGCCTGCAACATCTGGCATGTAATGGGGGATTTGAGGGTGGGTGGCAGAAGCCGTGCCGTCTGCCCTAGTCTCTCACAGAGACACACATCTCTGCCTATTCCCTTTCTGCCAGTCATTACTCATCTGTGATATAAGACCTCAAGGGAGGCCGAGCACACCGAACTAATGAATCGTTATGTTGAGTGGGAGGCGTTAATGCAGCATTGACTGAGTCACACTCTTCTGTATGTCCACTTTAATGTAAAATATAAAACCCTATGACAAACCAGTTTGTTGGCTTGCTCAATAATCTGTGGATATATGTCACCATTGGGGCAGATGTTGAGATACGCTGAACAAATTCTAAAGTCCAATGTTTTAAGTTGGAGGAAGTTAAATTTTTCTAGTAACTCAAAGGAAATTGGAGGATTTTTTTTTTTTTTACTTTAAGTACAAAACAGAAAATATTTGTTTAGACACAAGTGTCAGAAACAAATTCTTAATGTCTCATTGTCTTGAGTTTGGCACGTGACTACATGTAATGAGTTGTTGAGCAGGGATACTACTGTATGTTTGAAAAATTGTTGAGTTGAGTTCCTTCATTACAAGCTCAATCATTACTACACAATATGTATCTTTACACTTAGTTACCAGGGATGTAGCACATCAAGCTGCAGTTCAATCTGGCAATGTCATCAAACCGTTTTCCTCTGTCTGGTGAAAGGGGCATGATGAGACTGCAGGGTAAAGGCCAAAGTCCCTTAAAAACATTGCAATTTAAGTGCTGCTGGAGTCACAAACTTTACGTTTAATATGCAAAGAATATACAATTAAGCCATTCGTAGATTGATTCCTCAAAAAGTGCAAACTAACAAGCAAAGCATTACTGTTAATTTGCAAATTCCGACCAGGGGTGCGTTTCCTAAAAGCATCGTTAGACAACTATGGTCGCAAGTTCCATTATTACCAATAGTTCAATGATTTGGTGTTTCCCGAATTTGTACCTGTTGTTAGAAACATAGTTCCTTGTTAGTTTGATGTGTGGACATTATTTAACTTCGCTGAGGCTTCGTTATCTTTTATTCTATATATGGCTTATATTCCTTCAACACTTTGACCATGTTTAAATGCATTTAAGAAGACAATTTATTCTAGAGTTTTGCAGAAAGCGGCGTTCTGAAACATCACGTAAACGCGAGTGCAGGCTGTTTTTATGTGTTTATAAAAACATATTTTTATATGTTTATATGTTTTTATGTGTTTATATTAATGCATAAATGCCGTTTATATGTTTTTGAAGAGTGCGCATGTGCTCAAGTGCATCATGGAAACACCGAAGTCTAATATAGAGTGAAACCCATCTATTGCAGCACAATGCATCAGTTGCATTACAAAGTGCGTGCTGCTTTCGCGTCTTTAGCAGCTTTCTTGGAATAAATGTCTTTCTGGTGTACGTTTAGATGAGCTAATATAATTAAATATTTGCGGAAATTACTCCACCCCCTGAGTAACGTCATTAATAACAGCTCAACCGATGTGGTTCGAACGATGAATGTGTGACATAGTTACTACGGTTTTGGGAAACAGTCATGACTAGCTAGTTAATTCCTACAACAATGCAACATACTATGAATGGGTACCAAAGTTTTGAAGCTCCAAAAGCACAAAAAGGCAGCATTAAAGTAATCCATGCGACTCCATTTGTTAAATTCTTATCTTCAGAAGCGATATAATATGATAGGTGTATGTGAGAAACTAATCAAAATCTAAGTCCTTTTTTACTGTCTTTCGCCACGTTCACTTTCACATTCTTCTTTTGTTTTTGGCGATTTTCATTCTTCATGCAAATCGTCACCTACTGGGCAGGGTGGAGAATTTATGTTAAAAAAAAGGACTTAAATAATGATCAGTTTCTCACCCACACTTATATCACTTATGAAGATATGGGTTTAACCACTTTTATGCTGTCTTTATGTGATTGTTTGGAGCTTCAAAGGTCTGATCACCATTGACTTGCATTGTATGGACCTACAGAGATGAGATATTCTTCTAAAAGTCTTTGTTCAGAAGAAGAAAGAAAGTCACACACATCTGGGATGGCATGAGAGTGAGTAAATAATAAGGGAATTTTCATTTTTGGGTGAACTATCCCTATAAGGTTACTTTTAAATACTTTCAATGGGGTCCAAAGTCTGAGACCAGTAGTGAAAATGTTTCTGTTTTGTAAAAGTTATATTAAAAACATGAATTTCAGAATTTCTCAGCATTTGGTATTTTAATGACAGCAAGTGCTTGAGCTGGCATCTTGTTTGCTTCAATGGAAACAAGGAAACCTGACCTTTTGTGCTAATGGTCACAAATTTGCCTACATTTGCCTACAACTTCTTTGTTCTTTGCTAAGAGCCAAAAATAAGTTTGAAACAGCTCAGCAATGACATACTGTTTTTGAACATTCAGACACCGCTGTGGAAAGGCATTTAGAGGAGCATGTAAAAATGTGTTATCAGTGCATTCATGCCTCATTCTATGAGTAGAATTCACATGAGGTCAGTAAAAGAAACTGTTTTAACCACTCGATGATGATTTAAAGTAATATGTATGCAGTAGATAATGTTTAATTTGTCTTATTTACATTCGGAATTCTTGGCGCTAATGCGCTAACACACTATACGTGGCCATAATATTTACCGTTCACACACTGTTATTCAAATTTATGATGACTTTGATACTACTGCAAGGATAAGTGTATAAAAGAGTGTTAATGGGCAGAATACAGACAAAAGAATGATGAGAGGCAGATGTGTTAATGACTTTACTCTGCAGACGGCACATGAATGAAGCAGCATATCAAACAATAGAGTGAAAAGGCACTTAGAGTATTTGAGTAGATTTAATTCCTTTTGTAAACTAATTAAACAAAAAAAAAAAATCTCATGACAGGGTCTTGGAAAATATCTACGCGAACGATCATACAGATGTAGGTAAGTTCATGTTGACTGATCTTAACTGACTGAACGGTAATTAGCTGTCTTCCTCAAAGTAGGTGGATCTCCATGTCACACCTACTGAAGATGTGGAACAGTGGCAGTAAGAAGGTGTTTAGCAGCCGATAAGAAGGTGTTTAGCAGCCGGTAAGAAGCTTTCCTTAAAGTTCACCCTGGCGAGCTGTTATGAACAACCAAAACGAATGCAAAAACAGATTTTTTTGGACAGATTTTATTCTAAATGACGTCATACGCATGCATTTTTTTTATTTCATAGGAAGTGTGCCGGGGCCTATGTATTTAGAAACTATTAACTGCCAACTAACTGCCATTGTTATAATACAAACAAAGTAGACCCTTATAGAGTTTTAATATGAATCCATATATCTGTCAAAATACCTGTTACTACAGTTGGTGTTTACTACAGTAATGGCACACATTATGACTGGCCTTATGAGATGTCTGACATTCTCCATAGTGCTTCAAGTAGTCTTATAGGTTTTGTGGTCTACGCTGCTATCCGCTCCATACTATCGAGTCAAATCTTGTTTATGACGGCAGTTGACATTGGTTTATGAATGAGTTGCACTGTGCTGTACAAATGGGAAGTGCATTTTGCGTTTAAAATAAAAAAGTGCTTTTAGGATAAACCACTGAACGTCTCACACACTAGATCATCTTTTATTATCAAGTAAGAGCAACCTTCATTTTAGCTTACCTGTGCAGAGTGACCATATATCACAAAATCATGCAGGAAAAGAGTCAGGGGTTCTGCTGGGACCCCTGTCTTTCCAAGGCCCTGATCACAATGAAAATCTTGTACTTATCTAATTTAAACCTGGAAATAAACCCATATGACTTTCCTTCTTCCTTGGAACACAAAAGGAGATGTTAAGCAGATTTTAGAAACTGACAGCCTCAGTCACCGTTCACTTTCATCTGTCATTTTTAGGTGAGCCATCCCTTTAAGAATGATCGTTAGGGATTTTAATTCATGTTTTACTGCGTAAAAAATGGCATATCACACTAAGTAATACATGTCTTAATTTTTAGAATAGAAGTAGGCTGCAACACAAATTGCATAACTAGTGGTCGACCGATAAGGGTAATTTAATGGCCAGTGCCAATATCCAGAGAACAGGGTGGCCGATAGGCCGATACAATGCAGATATATCACTCAATTTAATATAGTAAATAATAAACATAAAATTGCTAAAATAATAATAATAATAATAATAATAATAAACTCTTATTTAGCACTATATATTTACTCAATTTCACACAAAACAAAAAAATTATTTTGTATTTTAAATGGTAGATATCAGTTTCTTCAGATTTCTGTTTAGTCATCAAATTTTAGTAATTTATTTGCACATGAAGAAATTATTAATATATTAGGAAGAAGGGAATAAATAACAGTACAAACAGTAGTCTAGCAACCATGGATGGCATGTCCACATTAGCAATCCCATTTTCTCAAAAAATACAGAATCAAACCAATTGTACATACAGTGCATAATGAATAAGGCATTTACTTATAGCACACATGAAGCGCTTTTACCTTGGGCTGCATCCGAAAATGTCGGCAGCTGACTTGCTACCTTGCTGCCTAATCAGTTAATGGCTTAACTGACATCTGTGTTGAATGAATGGAACTCTTAAGGAAACTGGTCTCTGAACAGTTTGAAAAACACCTTATTTTCATCCTACCTCCATATATAGCCTCCGGAGGCAGCATTTTCCTGGTTTCGGATGCAGCCTTGAAGTTGCACTCACGCGCTCATGTGGATCCTTCATGATTTGTGAATGAGAGGAACTTTTGATCCTGATCCTGAAGTTTTTTATTCTGGCTGATGGAATACGTGCTTCAGAGGAAGATATTAGATGAGCGTTCGACTGGAAGAAAACTCTGGATTTTCGTGAGGTTCTTGAATGACTTCTTTTTAAACTAGATATCTGCATATTTGCTGACGGTATATAATAGAAGTATTATTGATATTTGCCTTTTATCATTAGAAAAGTTACAAGGAGCTGTTTAGGAGAGACTGTTAGAATGCGTGCTTCAGAGGAAGATTTTTGAGCGTTCCACAGGATGCTGGATCTGCTGAAGTTGTGTGGTTGGTTTATTATATCTGTTTAAATGAGATATGTGCATATTTGCAGATGGTTTATGATATTAATTTTATTGATATTTGCCTTTTTATCATTAGACAAGAGAGTTAAAAATTACAGGACACTATTGAGGAGAGAGAGGGATAATAAAACAGGTGAGCACTTTAACATTATGCATCTACCACGGCTATGATATGCGGACCTTTTAAATGAGACTGTGTTGCACACCGGTCTATTATTGTAGTAACATGATGGCACGTAGCAACAAAACGAACTGTGACTGGTTTACATGTCTCAGATGCTTCACATGCAAGCAGGTGATTTTCGGCGCCCTCAAGAAAAAAATCATCCAAATGGTAAAATTTATCAGAAAAAAGACAGAATATCGGCCAATTTATCTGCCTCGGCGATATATCGGTCAACCACTATACATAACCTCACTGGTTCCTAAAGATACATTTAAAATGAGCCTGAATCAGATATTTAGTAGGTAAGGTTAAATGCTGTTCATTGTTCCTTGAAGAGTCTGCTTGTTTAGAAGACCCCTTGAGTGATTCAGCATATGAACTGCTTTTCCCTCAAGCGTGTTCTCTGTAGGTCAAATGACCCATATAAGCTGTTTTCATAGCTCTGCCAGCTATTATGATGTATTAAAGTGGAACAAAACAAGGATAATCAAGTCACTTTAAGATAAAAAAAAAAAAATTGAGTTTGTTCTAAGCTAGTACACTAAATTAAGCTTTAAGTGTCCTTTTTCACAATGATGTCTCTGTACTAAATACGATGCAAATGGGTTTTGCTGGCACAAGTGACTGATAGATTAGTAGTTATGGCTAGCAATGTGACAAGCTGCCAGTGAGCTGTAATATTCATTATCAGATGTCTGTGAAGAAGGAACATATTGAGATATTTCACACCTCCTGCGATTCCCGGATTTAATCACATTATAGCCTAATTATTTGTGTAAGCTGAAACTGCATCGTACAAAGACTAATTACACACAAAAAATATTTTAATGTTTGACATTTACATGAATAGTAAGATAAAAAATAGTTACATTTATTTATTTATTTATTGGTGCCATGACCCAGGTTTCAACCGGTACAGACACTAACCCCTATTCGGTCACTGCTTAAATTTTGTACTAGGTTTTGACTGTATATGTTAGTTTACCTTGGAACAGTGTTGGTAAATTCAGGAGTAGAGACAATGCTAGGCTTGTGTAGCCAGTCTTTTGACTATCATTATAAAATCTGGTCCAGATTGCAGCTTATTCCAGCCAAGATGTGCCCACTAAAACACTAAAAGAGCACCTGAATGACATGCAAATCGAGCAACCACTGTTTATTCAGTTTTTATGTGCCGTTTTAGGTGGGTTTATCTGAAATCAATGATACCACAATACAACCTCTGAGGCTGAGGCTTTTGCAATACAAGCATACGGTTTTGTATCCACTCATTGCTACAAAGAATACAAATGACCAATATTCATACAATAAAGGATAAGATGGAATTTTGTCTTGGCTTAGTGTATGTGTTAAATGACAACTTTAAAATTAGAGCATGTGTTAAGTAGACCAGAACAGCTGCCATAAGCACTGGCTCTGTCACTGACATGTAAATGTAACTACTCAAGCTTTACATTTCTGGATTAGATTGTCCAACAATGCCGGGCAAATAAAGTGCTGCATCCCATGTGTTCTTTGTAAAAACAACACTGCAGCTTGATGTTTTAAAGAGGTTGCTTCCTTTCAGGCATATCAAAAAGTCTCCTTATACTAAAATGGAAGGCCATGTTAATTTATGTTTTTGTGTAGCTTATAGTTTCTGTTTTATTTTATTTTTATTTTATTTCATTTGTTAGGGTCAGGGTTAGGTTTTATAAATTGGTCGATTAGTTTTTGTGTCCAACTCATTTTAGCAAATCGGTTAAATAGAAACTTTTTGTTCCCTGTCTGTCACTCACTCGAAGTTGTGTCGATGTAGTGACACTAGGGGTCACTCTTGGGAGCCTGAGACACCTCTGGTCTTTGATAAAAGGCCAATGAAAATTGGTGAGTGGTATTTGCATGCCACTCCCCCGGACATACGGGTATAAAAGGAGCTGGTATGCAACCACTCATTCAGATTTTCTCTTCGGAGCCGAACAGTCATGCTCACTGAGCTGAATACTACTGTTCATTCACCTCTGCTGGATCTGATGGCACATTTTAGTGGCTTCTCCCTCCTCTGCACTGGTGCACTGCAGAGACTGCCCTTGGGCGCTTCGGCAGAAATAAAAGAGTATATTTCTCTAAAAGAGCAGCACACACGGAACGTCTTTTTAAAGACGTGTCTTTCTAAAGATGCTTTTCCGATTGCGTGTTATTCCTGGTTGCGCTCGTTATCTCTCGCCTTCTGACGGTCACGATCACTGTCTTTTGTATCTGGGCACTGCTCACACGGAGACAGCGTTCGTGGATAGTCATGTTTTCATTGCGAGGATATGTCCATGGCAACGTTGCGGTCGCAGCTCACCTTCATAAGAAAGCAAGCCACTCCAGAGGCTCCCCGCCTCGGCCCTTTTACCCACGGGTATGAGGCCAGCGCGGCTAGCACTGGGGGCAATTTGGGGACCCCAATGGGACCGCCTCTGCCGGGTATCCCCCTGCGGACCTCCCATTCCCCAGCACGCTCGTCTGCCCCGATCGGGCTTCCGGATGAGTCCGCCGGCTCATCTCACGGCGAGTTCGACCTCTTATTCGGAGCCCGCGAAAGTGATGAGCTCTCGAGCGCAGCATCGGAGAGCGGGCTCGTCCAGTCAGAAGCCTCAGCTGGGCTCCTCCCTTCGGGGATGATTGCCCAGTCACAGGCTGACGCGGAAATGACGACATGCTTTCCCAGGCAGCCGCGAGCGTCGGCTAGAGTGGAACTCACTGCCCTTCCCTGAACCCTCGCAGCTCGGTGATTGGTTCCTGGGCTCGCGGCGCCGCACAAAGCCACGCCCTGCCCCAGTTCCTTTCTTCCCGGAAGTGCATGAAGAGATGACAAGGTCGTGGGAGGCACTTTTAACTGCCCGGTCCCGATCTTTTCAGCTTCCCTGCCCTCACTACCCTCGATGGTGGGGCGGCCAAGGGCTATTCGGCAATCCCTCGGTGAATAAAGGCGCTCACGGTGCACCTATGCCTGCAGAGCGCCACCACCTGGAGCGGGTACCCCAAGCCCCTGTCCAAGGCCTGTAGGTTTACGTCGTCTCTGATGGCCAAGGCCTATGGTGCCGCTGGACAAGCCGCCTACGCCCTGCATGCCATGGCTCTCCTGCAAGTCCGCCAAGGCGCTAAAGGAACTGCACGAGGGTAGTTCCGCCCTGGGATTGATGCAGGAACTGCGCTCGGCGACCGACCTCGCTCTCTGAGCGACGGCCACACTAGTGGTCCAGGAGCGCCACCTTTGTCTCAACCTGGTCGAGATGGGCTAGGCCGACAAGACACAATTCCTTGCTGCCCCCATTTCCCAGGCGGGCCTATTCGGCAACACCGTCAACGACTTTGCCCAGCAGTTTTCGGTGGTGGAGCAGTAGACGGATGCTAGCCGGCATATCCTGCCCCAGCGCGGCTCAAGATCCCGCACCCCATCTACTCATCACCAAGGGCGTCCCCCTGCGGTGACTGCACCAGCTCTGCCGCAGCCCGCCCCTTTGGCCTGGCCCCGGCGTGGAGCCTACCGCAGGAAGCAGACACCACCCGTCTCGCGGCCGCCCAGAACCCGTGAAAGGCTTCAAAGCACCCTTGAGACGGGCGACCCAGGGACAAACAAAACCCGCTGCTCTGGAGCAGGTAAGCAGATCTCTCCATCTTTTTGTTACCTTTTGCATTTAATTGCGCTGCATGCCCAAGTGGCTGCAGTACTCAAGAGCTCAGCAAGAGCGGTTTCCTTGTTCCCTGGGTCATGTATACGGTGTTCACGGCTGTCATCATGACCACCGTCCACCACTCTATCTGGCAGGTTTGGCGCTCCAGCGGCGGTCTCCCACCCCTGAGCGCCCAGCTGTGGCACAAATCCACCCCCAATGTGACAGTCTCCACAGGTCACGAGGACAGGCCTCTTCCTCTCCCATCCCAGGCTGTTCCAGGGGTGGTCACAAGGAGCCAGGTAAGTGCTTCGATGTCCTTAGACTCAGCACGGCCACGACGTGGTGTGGCACCTCGAGCTCCGCCCCACCGCGAGGCCCCACCTGCCTGTACGTCCGATGACGTTGTCCCTTTGGTCCTCCTTGCGCTGAACTTGGACGCATGGCTTGCGCTTTCCAATCCATTGCGAGGGCTGGTCCGGACCGTCCGACTCGGCTGCGCGATTCACTTCGCCGGGCTCCCGCCCAGGTTCAGCGATGTCCACTTCACCTTGGTGAAGAACGAAAACGCTGCTACCTTGCGCGGAGATCGCTACCCTCCTGCGGAAGGGCGTGATAGAACCTGTCCCTCCAGCCGAGATGAAGAAAGGGTTTTTCAGCCCCTATTTCATCGTACCGAAAAAAGGCGGTGGGTTGAGGCCAATCTTGGACCTGTTAGTTCTGAACTAGGCTTTACACAGACTCCCGTTCAAGATGCTGACGCAAAAACGCATTCTGGCGAGTGTCCGGCATGTTCGCGGCGGTAGACCTGAAGGATGCGTACTTCCACGTCTCGATCCTTCCTCTACACAGACCCTTCCTGTGGTTTGCATCCGAGAGTCAGGCGTATCAGTACAAAGTCCTCCCTTTTGGCCTGTCCCTGTCTCCTCGCATCTTTACGAAGGTCGCAGAGGCTGCCCTTGCCCCGTTAAGGGAGGTGGGCATTCGCATTCTCAACTATCTCGACGACTGGCTAATCCTAGCTCATTCTCGAGACATGTTGTGCGCACATAGGGACCTGGTGCTCTCACACCTCAGCTGACTGGGGCTTCAGGTCAACTGGGAAAAGAGCAAGCTCCTCCCGATTCAGAGCATCTCTTTTCTCGGTTTGGAGTTGGACTCAGTCTCCTTGACGGTGTGCCTTACGAACGAGCGTGCCCAGTCGGTGCTGGCCTGTTTGAAGGCATTCAAACAGAAAACAGCGGTTCCACTGAAACTTTTTCAGAGGCTCCTGGGGCATATGGCATCCTCGGTGGTGGCCACCCCGCTCGGGTTGATGCATATGAGGCCGCTTCAGCACTGGCTCCAGACTCGAGTCCCGAGATGAGCATGGCGCCATGGGACACATCGCGTGGTCATCACGCCGGTCTGTCACCATCTTTTCAGCCCTTGGACCGACCTCTCGTTTCTACGGGCAGGTGTTCCTCTAGAACTGGTCTCCAGGCATGTCCTGATCACAACAGACGCCTCCAAAACGGGCTGGGGTGCTGTTTGCAACGGGCACGCAGCTGCCGGCCTCTGGACGGGTCCGTGACTGCATTGGCACATCAACTGCTTCGAGTTGTTGGCAATTCTGCTCGCCCTGTGGAGGTTTCGGCCATTGATCCAGGGCAAGCACTTGTTAGTTCAGACAGACAACACGACATCGGTAGCATATGTCAACCGCCAAGGCGGTCTGTGCTCTCGTTGTGTGCTCTGTGCACAGAATCTGTGCAAGGTCAGGGAGGACGAGGAGCAGGTCGTCCTGGTAGCACCCTGCTGGCCCACCCAGACGTGATGCTCAGACCTCACCCTCCTCGCGACAGCTCCTCCCTGGCGAATTCCCCTGAGGAAGGACCTTCTTTCTCAGGGACGGGGCACCATATGGCACCCGCGCCCAGACCTCTGGAATCTCCATGTCTGGCCCCTGGACGGGACCTGCAGTGGTAGACACGATTACTCAGGCTAGGGCCCCCTCTACGAGGTGCTTGTATGCCTTTTTAAGTGGCGTCTGTTCGCTAAATGGTGTTCTTCCCGTCGGGAAGACCCCCAGAGATGTGCAGTCGGATCAGTGCTTTCCTTCCTGCAGGAGAGGTTGGAAGGGAGGCTGTCCCCTTCCACCTTGAAGGTGTACATTGCCGCCATAGCAGCACACCACGACGAAGTCGACAGTAAGTCCTTAGGGAAGCACGACCTGATCATCAGGTTCCTAAAAGGCGCCAGGAGGCTGAATCCCTCCAGACCGCGCCTCGTTCCCTCATCGGACTTATCTGTAGTTTTTCAGGGTCTACAGAGAGCCCCCCATTGGGCAGGATCTACCTTGAAGACTCCCCACATGGTTGGAAAGACCATGTAACATATTTTTCCACTTAAATATCCCCCCCTCTCTTGGGGCGAGGTGTGGTCTCCGCAGTGTCTTCCCCTTGGGAGGGACACCCCCCGACTAGACCTGGCTGCCCAGTCAGATAATCCCCCTTCTTTTTTAGGGAGTAGAAAAAAAGAAGGGGAAACACAACATCGACACAATGTCGAGTGAGTGACAGATAGGGAATGTCATGGTTACTTGTGTAACCTCTGTTCCCTGATGGAGGGAATGAGATGTTGTGTCCCTCCTGCCACAACGCTGAACTACCCGCTGAAATGGCCGGACCTTATATCGGCTTCTCAGCATATAACCTGAATGAGTGGTTGCATACCAGCTCCTTTTATACCCGTATGTCCTGGGTAGTGGCATGCAAATACCACTCGCCAATTTTCATTGGCCTTTTATCAAAGACCAGAGGTGTCTCGGGCTCCCAAGAGTGACCCCTAGTGTCACTACATCGACACAATGCTTCGTTCCCTCCATCAGGGAACGGAGGTTACACAAGTAACATGACGTTTCAATGAATTGTTTCAAACCAATCATTTGCTTATTTGGTCATTCGAAAGTCTTCTCAATCCACATGTGGCATGTTTGCTTTTGAGTTAAAACAATAAGTCGTTGACCCCTTAATCTCTGCTGCATATTTTTGCTGTCATCTGCAATTTTTCAAGCCCAAATTTAAAAAGCTCAACTTACACACATACTAGTGGACTATTTGCAAAATATAGTTATTATTTTACAGAACCAGACAGAATAATAATAATAATAATTAAAAAAAAAACATTCCAATAATTCATAAATAATATTGAATATGTTTACAATCTTATGATGAACATACATTTTTCATCCTGTCTTTGAAAGCCTGTAATTCAGGCTCTGTTTGCTCTATATCCATGCAAAAAGTGCCATCACAATTTACAGATCTGAAATGCTGGTAGCGCTCTAATGAAACTAAGTACTCGCCATGTGTTCATCCAAAGGCATTCTTTGGCTGAGTTTGGAATGGAATACTACCCAATACTACTCTTTCCAAATGTGTCTATGGCAGAAATAGTAAGAGTAGTATGGGCAGTATGCCATTCCGAACTCAGCCATTCTATTTTGTGATCCCAAACACCTTTCCGTGGTTTTGTCCAATATCTCGGCCTCTGAGTGGAATAGATGTGTAAACTAGGTGGTACTGGATAGCTCAGATCCCAAGATATGTACTGTTTTATTATCAAAAACATAAAGTTCTTTAGATTGAAAATATATTTTGCCAAATATCTGCTTAGCATGCTTTTTTTTTTTTTTTTTGTACATAAAATTTTATTATTCACCCAAGCAAGCTCACAGACAAGTAAGTAAATCAAAAGATTTAAAAAAATATAAAAAAATAAAATAAAAAGATTTTAAGCTTTCAAATGGTACCACTTGACTATTTATGTATCCAGGGACTTTTACATTTTAAGCATAAACGTATTACACACTACTGGCCCCAACAAGTTTAATGGGTTACATGACACTGTTGATCACTTTCAATTTATAGTATTATCAGTTAGTTATATCAACTATATATTGACTGTAATCTTTTCATTGTGTTGGTCCCAGCTGAATTTTGCATAGTGTACCTCATGGCTGTGGAAAAATGGTAACGCTTTACACAAGTGCAACATAGGCAAATAAAACACACTGTATTAACATTGTATACTTGTATACTGAAATTTAAGATTGGACTGTAATATATACTAATACCAATCTTAAAATGAGAGGCAAAATATTAACAAGATCCTATATTATATGTGGTTCAAAGTACACATACCTGGCAAAGTGGAAGAACTTGTAAAAATTTAACACACTCATTACAAATGAGCATATTAATAATAGAACCAGTCTGAATTTTGATATTATTATACACACATTCTTTTTCTTCAGGCACTTATGATACATACAGTATCCACATTACATTGTTGGTTGAGAGGTAAAAACCCCAAAGAGAAGTTGCAAAACTATTAAGTGGCATCAAGTTTCAAGTATTACTTTGCTTTCATCTGTGTTTTTTTTTTTTTTTTTTTTTTTTTTGTGCAAACAACAGCTTGACTTTACCCTGTGCTCTAATGCATGCTACTGTTCTCACAGGTTTTAGGCACAGAAGGGAAACTAAAATAGAAACAGACAGATATAATGTGTAGTGAACAGAAGCTCCCACAGGGGAACAGCATGATGCTGTAGAAACAGTGAGGCTTGATCTCATTAGTACTGAAGCGCACAACACCATTGACCTCGGTCCAGACTCTCACTGCCTGACTGATACTGACATTCAATATAGAGTCAAGAGCTTTGCATGCACAAGTCAAATGTTTTAATATACTACAGCAGAAACACTATTGCTTAAAAATGCCACACATGACCAACTAAACACATCTAAAACAACTAATTTAATAATAAGCCAAACACAACACTGATGGTCAGGTGTTGCTTTATCGAAGAAGGCACTGTTTAATGTTAAATAGTGATTTAGTCGATGTCATACATGTATATTAAAGTTATTTTTCCTTTCTTACCGATCAATTTTGTCCAAAGGCCAATGTTTGTAATTTAACATATACACACCTTGAACCATAATGTCAGCATATTTGATTAATTATCAGTGAAAGTGAAAATGCGATCAGTGAAAGCAGTGCCACCTTAAGCTATTCTACATGACTTTAAATGGCTTTCATTGGTGTAACCCAGTGTAGTCAGATTCAGTTTCGACTTGAATAAAACCAGTTAATGTAGATGTTATCACATGGAGTACATGTTTTAGATGGCTTGAAAAAAAAACACAAAATAAAAACATTGAGGATGGTAAGCATGTTTTCCCCCACTGTAAAGGCCTGTTCACACCAAATCCATGATGAATTTGTGAGGCGAACTTCCCACGAACGGTCTATTCACACTGAGACCATAATGAATGAAACAAAACAATATTTCACCCCTGTACAAAAGGCGGTGGCACTGTTGCTGTTCTACAAACATATTTATACTAGTTTTCTGCCTGGACCCTTCAGCTCCAGCTGTCAATGTTAGAGATTATATGAATGTCAGGCACGTGCCGTGGGCTTTGAGACTGGGCAAGCATTAAAGATTTTTAATGCACATTATTAAACACTGTGCCCAAAACACATTATACGGGTGACTGTAATGTTGCAGAAATGTTATAGACGTAAACTGTTGCCTTGGAACCCACCAGTCAATGGAAACATTTATGTCACACGACGAACTTAATGACCAAATACTTTATTTTCAGGACAGTAATATCACTCATATCACACAAATTAAAGATTGACATATATTGAGCCGAGCATTTTTATGTCCATTAAATCATACAATGAACCATAGTGCCAGAAGAGCTTGTTTTGACATACAGCCAAAAAAAAAAAAAAAAAGAAAAGATTGCCAGTTGCTAGTTTTAACATCATAGGCCTCACACATCACGCTTCCCACAGTTCAGAACCACTGGAATGGACAGCAGCAATTAGCTAATCTGACCACCAAAGACAACAATCTTAACCTGAATGCACTAGGCAAATGTAACATAGACACAAGGCAGTCTACATCCTTTAATATATTTTTTTAAACAGACACTGTGACCTAACGTTAGAACTATAAAACGATTGCCAGATCACCACTTTAAAGCCTCAAACTAACCAGAATCAATGACCTAGTATCTATGACCTAGTATCAACTACACAGATTTTTTATAAATACACGAATTTACCTTTACTTGAACACATAATCCATGCATCTCTCCTTGTGAATGAACATCTCTGTCACTTTGTTGTAAAAGTCGCCCGCTTGTTGAAGTTTTTTTTGCCAAATCAGCGTAGGTCATCGATGCTTACACTGCAGATATCCATTTTAGTGCTTAATAACGCATTAGTTATGTGAACTTAAAATCTAGCCTATCAGATAGTGTGACTGAAGGAAGGAGCTTTTGATCTGCTTACTCATTTTGGTAAGCATGCTTACCTTGGCCATTTGTAGTAGCGGCCATGATTAAATTTAAATGAATGTACAGTGTTGAATAGTGATGGGTCGTTCATGAACGATTCGTTCATTTTGAATGAATCTTTTATGTGACTCAGAATAACGAGTAGTCTCAGAGAGTGATTCGTTCATTTTGTGTTGCCCGTGCATGCGCAACCTCCATTCGTTTGTTATGTGAAAACCGCATAGGCGCTGATCAGAAAACATAAATGATTGGTTCACCTTTCAACTCTTTTGTTCGTTCTTTTGTCACGTGACAGCCGTATACGCTATGCATTGCTCACACAGCAAACAGAAATGATTAGTTCACCTCTCGAGTCTTCTTGTCCAAGTCATTCGTTTTTTTGTCACATGACAGCCGCATACGCTATATACGGCTGTCACGTGACAAAAGAACGAACGACTCTGACCAGATGACCCAGGAGGTGAACGTCCTGTCTGCTGCTCCACCATCGATAACTGCTGGGCAAAGTCCTTGACGTTGTCGCCGAATAGGCCAACCTGGGAGATGGGGGCAGCAAGGAACCGTGTCCTGTCGGCCTCACCCATCTCGATCAGGTTGAGCCAAAGGTGGCGCTCCTGGACCACTAATGTGGACATCGTCCGCCCTAGAGACCATGCCGTGACCTCCGTTGCTCGGAGAGCGAGGTCGGTCGCCGAGCCCAGTTCCTGCATCAATCCCGGGGCGGAACTACCCTCGTGCAGTTCCTTAGTGCCTTGAAAGCTGAAAAGATCGGGACTGGGCAGTAAAAAGTGCCTCCCACAACCTAGTCAGCTCTTCATGCACTTCTGAGAAGAAAGGAATGGGGGCAGGGCGGGGCGTGGCTTTGAGCGGCGTCACGAGCCCAGGAACTAATCATCGAGCCGCGAGGGTTCAGGGAAGAGCGGAGGGTTCCACTCTAGCCCGACGCTCGCGGCTGCCCGAGAAAGCATATCGTCATCTCCGCGTCAGCCTGTGACTGGGCAACCGCACCCGAAGGGAGGAGCCCAGCTGATGCTTCCTCGTCCGACTGGACGAGCCCGCTCTCCGATGCTGCGCTCGAGAGCTCATCACTTTTGCTGGCTCCGAGTAAGAGGTCGAACTCGCCGTGAGACGAGCCGGCGGACTCATCCGGAAGCCCGATCAGGGCAGATGAGCATGCTGGGGAATGGGAGGTCCACGGGGGGATACCCGGCGGAGGCAGTCTCATTGGGGTCCCCAAATCGCCCCCAGTGCTAGCCACGCTGGCCTCATACCTGTGGGTAAAAGGACCGAGGCGGGGAGCCTCTGGTGTGACTTGCTTTCTTACGAAGGCAAGCCGCGACCGCACCGTTGCCATGGACATGTCCTAGCAATGAGTACATGATCCATCCACGAATGCTGTCTCCGCTTGAGCAGTGCCCAGACACGAAAGACAGTGATCGTGACCGTCAGAAGGCGAGAGATAACGAGCGCAACCAGGAATAACACACAATCAGAAAGGCATCTTTAAAAAGACGCGTCTTTAAAAAGACGTTCCGTGTGTGCCGCTATTTTAGAGAAATATACTCTTTTAGAGAAATATACTCTTATTTCTGCCAAAGCGCCCAGGGGCATTCTCTGCAATGCACCAGTGCAGAGGAGGGAGAAGCCGCTGAAATGCACCATCAGATCAAGCAGATGTGAATGAACAGTTGTGGGAATTCAGCTCAGAGAGCATGACCATTTGGCTCCGAAGAGAAAATCTGAATGAGTGGTTGCATACCAGCTCCTTTTATACCCATATGTCCGGGGGAGTGGCATGCAAATACCACTCGCCAATTTTCATTGGCCTTTTATCAAAGACCAGAGGTGTCTCGGGCTCCCAAGAGTGACCCCTAGTGTCACTACATCAACACAATGTCGAGTGAGTGACAGATAGAGAACTAATCATTTCTGTTTCCTCTGTGTGTGCATAGCATACTGCTGTCACGTGACAGAAGAATGAACAACTTGGACAAAAAGATTCCAGAGGTGATCTAATCTTTCTGTTTCTTATAATTTGTCCTTGGTTGCATTATAATTTTTTCCTTATTGGGACTATAATCAGAGTTTGCGTAAGTAGACATGTTGGGGTGGGGGGGGGGATTTGGCTATTGAAAATGTAACATTTTAATTTAATTCTGCTCAAATGGACGAAATGACTTCAATAAAGTTCATTTTGCTGAATGAGACTCAAAGATCCAAGTCAGTAAAATGATCCGATCTTCCCATCACTAGTGTTGAATGAATTCTTTGGATTGTCAGAGGATGATTTGTCGGACCCAGTTTGAATAGCGCCTTAGGAGTCCATCGTTCCAATTCAAAAGGACTTGGTGTGAATTGGCCTTAAAACATGGTCACATGCAATTGTTACCTTAAGGAGGTATTTCTAATTGATCCTTAAAAACGTCTTTCATTGGGGTAAAATAATGTAGTCAGGATTTTTGAATATTTTCATAAATCAATAAAACCAATTCAATTAGATGTTACTGCATAAGCACATTTTTTAGGTCACCCAAAAAATATGTATTTATTCATTGTTTTGAAGCTGGTTGACCAAGGAAGACATCAGCATGCCAGCATCTCATGATGGGGGCCAACATTAAAAACACAACATAGATGGCTTTTTCAGCAGGGTAGGTTGAGAAGTGCATATTTCAATGGTTGTACTTAGGCACACATGTTTAAAGGTGTTATCTTGTGCATCTCATGTTGTTAGAGTTAGCCTTTTGAAATATCTTAAAATCAGCTTTTCCTCATCAGCGCCAGGGGCATCAGAATTCTGAATGTAAAGTCACATGGTGTAAGCTGCTGATGATATTTGGCATAGCTAAGGCTGTTAATATTGAATTCAAGAGTCAATTTGACCACACATTCTGAGATGCCCTGGGCAGTGTTGGGTTGCTCAAAATAAGCAATCCACTACAAATGACTAATTACTTCTCTAAAATTGTAATCAGATTACTTTGCCTATACTTTTTAAATACTCTTCATAGAAAAGTTTTTGATTTTCCACTCAACAATAGACACATTAATTATTTTTAGACACTTGTTTATATATATAAAAATGCTTTTTGTATTTTGTTTTATGGGCATTTTTGCTTTTATTAGACAGTACTAAATGACAGCTAAGTGACAGGAGAGAGAGAGGAAATTGGATGGATTGGGACATGACGCAGACTGGAATCAAACCTCCATACCCATGAGGGCCACAGATCTAGTATTTTGTGAGCACCTCCTCTAACCATCACACCAATGCAATTGTATTTAAAAATTGGAAAGTACAATCTTTTAACATATGTCCAAATGAAGTAATTTATTTATTTTATTTTTTTGTGGAATAATGTTGCATGACATACAGCAGAATTTCTTGGCAGATCATAAAACACTTCCCATGTGGCTGATCTTTTGTGATTTGAAACAGGGCACTGGTAGCTCTCAAATGTGTTGCCTTCCTTTTAAATCACAACTGTATGGAAAGTAAAGTGTTTGTCATATTTCGTCCCACGTCTTCACAATGCTAATTTGTCAGCTAATTCATATTTCACACCCTTGAAAGGCAGAGAAAGCCATGTGTGTCAAAGCAAGTGAGCGTAATTTAGAGACACTTCTTCTCTGACAGTTTAGAAGGCAGCACAACGGAGACTAGCGATGCTTCTTAGCTCTGACCTAGATGAGAGGCGATGCTTGAGCTCTTAACACACAGCAGATTGAGCGGTGTGGTGACCTAGTTACCACCGGTTTGAAGAGCAGACATTCATCACATTAAATCATTCCTCATTTAACACAATGAGGCACAGTGATAATAAAAATCACATTATTTGCTTAGAGTGATAGTACAGGCCTTTTTGATGATGGACACGCATTTGTTCAGATTGAATCTTTTAATTTGAAACTTGTCTTCAGAAGTTTGATCATTCAGGCTGCACCTTTCCTACCTTCAATTCTTGGTAAGTGAAATGTTGTTTATTAATGATGCATAACTGCACCGTGGTCAAAGTTAGTAAATGAGTGAAACATTTAATGAGTGAAACAACATAAGCAGTATGCTCCATTTGAAAGAGATATTTCTTTATTGTTGTGCTTTGATGACAATTTATTTCCACCATTCAAAGAGTGCTAATTACTTTCATTAGTCCTGTCTGGATTTCATTTATAAAAAAAATTAAAAGGTCTTTCTCAGACAAATTTCATCCATCAGAAACCTGATTGTTATGGTTAAGAACTGAACTCTGTCACCTGCGGCGGTACCCTCACAAATGTTCTGGCAATTCAAGTTGTGAACTGTCATTTCGTAAATATTTGTATGTCTATGAAGTTATATATAAAAGGTTTTAGATTTTAGAAGCTGTTACAATCAGTATTAGGTGTAATCTGATTACAAAGTAATTACTAATTTATTAGTTACTGTAATCTAATAAATATTTTGAATTCATTTAAATATTTCAAAAAGAAGTGTAATTTATAACATTTTAAATTTGTGTAATCAGATTACAGATAATGAGATTACTGACTTTCAGTTAAATTAATTACTTTTAAGTATGTTACAAATTTCTTAAATGTATTCTATATAAATAATACTATTTAAAACTTAATTATGTTCATATGTACATTTGTGTGCATTCTGTGACAGCTGAAGAGTCACTTACGTGTCATCATTTCAGAGGAGTAATTAGTAATTTGTAGTGGATTACTTTTTGAGTAATTTACCCAACACTGCTTATAATTACATTTGTATGTTTCAGTGTCTATCCAAACCTACAGAAATGTACAAATACCTATGAATAATGAAATAACATTGAACGGTTAGTACACTTGCTTATTTGGGGAATGCAAGGGGGAAAAAAATGTAATCCTGAAATATCTGGTCAGATAGGTCACTTAAAGCAAAACAGTTAAGGCCTTATGAGTGTATGAACTGAAAAAAAAAAAAAAAAGAGTTTATTTTCTGTGCATATAACAGCAGCATTAGTACAATCCATGATAAATGCTGTAAATACCCATCCTCTCTCTCTCTCTCTCTCTCTCTCTCTCTCCATAGGGTCTCAGCTGAGCAGTTGGGGTTCATTTTAAGAATCGTGTGATAATGTGAATGCAACTGGATTAGCTGTAAAGACATCGGAGGAATATTATTAAACTCTTACACAGAAAAATACAGCACAAATACAAACAATCCCACTGACTGCGCCAATTTTTTCTGTTTGTGTACTGGATATAAAGCTCAGATGACTGGACCAGTACACCTTTGTGTTGAATTATCCTCAGAGGACTAAAGGGCTGTCTCAATGCTAACCATCTCCATGCTATTGAGAGGAATACAGACACAGGAGGATGTCAACAGAGGCAGAACTTCAAACAGATGTCAAACTCAGCGTAAAAAAGGAGTCCAGGAGAAGAGGTCAGTATCTCTATTTCTCTCTCTCTCTCTCTCTCTCTCTCTCATACACAGTAAAGATTCTTGAGAAATCTGAACATAAAAATTGATAATGAAATTGCATCTCTGTGCTGCATGCATTTAAGAAGTCTTCACTGTATGTTGGACTAGAGTAGCAGTTTACAAAAATGTGATATTCTGAGTGAACTGAGTATTTGTAAGAAAATATTTGTATGGAAAATCTTGTTATAACATCATGTTATAGGCAGTGTAGGTAGAAACTTTTGGGTTTATCTGTTTATCAAATGGGAATCACATTCAATATATGGATGAAAAACAGAACTAGCACATATATTCTGCTAGAACACACAAAAAAAGGAACTTAAGATACAAGGGCCGTCACTAGGGTGGTATGTCTATCTGAAATGTATAACACATTTTGGGTACATAATTACATATAACAAAACAAATGACTAATTTCAGGCATGCAGCTCTGAATGGCGGAAGTAGATAGGTTCTTTGAACTTGTTATCTGTTAGCAAATCAGTTCGCTCACATGTGATATGTCAAGCCAATCGGCTCACATGATGTTAGCTGATAGGCCCTTTGACATGTTATCGGGTAGCCAATCAACCTTTGTACTCTCTCGGGGGGGGGAATATATGAGATGAAAATATTCATCTCATTAGAATCTGAACTGTTAAAAACATGGGAAACTTGTGTTTTTATGCTTATTTTTTGTTGTTGTTATTATTGTATTAGTGAATGATTTGTTGAAGATCATCCTTGAATTCCTTCCATCTCCATAGCAACTGCTGCTTAACAACAATAATCCATGTGAAAAATAATTCAAACACACAGCTGTCACCCACAGACATGAACAAAAGCAACACAAACACACACATACACATAAATATAACCTGTGGCAATTCAGAGGCCTGTCAGAATAACAGACTCTCATTAAATGAAAAAACCTTCTGATGTAATGGCAACAAAAATAAAACTAAGACACTTTCAACAACCTTTCCTTAAATGTATGACACCAGATCAGAAAATTGTTTCACATTTGTAAAGCATCATAGTGGCTTTCTGTTATCTCGCTCTTCCATCTCACACCTCAAACTTTGAGCATTATAGGGCACATTATTCCCAGTTACTCATGAGGGACTTTCCTTGCGTACTGCATGCTGCAATTCACACTCATGAAAAATGTCTTAAAGTTTTTCAAACTTTTTCATGTATGGACTCCCAGATATGATGATTGCCTTGCAAGGCCAGACGACTGTCGCACAGGACTCCCCAGCTCGTGCTACACATCCATCATGACAACTTTGCGTCTGGCCAACTGATTGAGCGCAACGACCCTCTGATAGAACACAGGAGTTTTCTATATATCCAGCATGGGTAGACAGCGGGCAACGGCTCATCACTGCAAGATGTAAGAGACTGTGACCATGCATGATGGGGCACTCTTGAGTTGACCCAGCACTGAAGAGACTTCATGTGCAACAAGCCCAATTGGTTGACTGTGGCCACTGCAACCATTAATCCCAGATCCCACTGAAACAATTTTAGCGGCAAAGCTCTCCCTAGCTTGCAGCTCGTCAAGCATTGGAGAAAAGACTGAGTGTGTTTGTAGGTCAGACGGGCCAACATGGTCACCAGGTCAAGTTCCATCCCCAAGAAGGAAACTTGACGACTGGGCACCAACAAAATTTTTGCCCAATTGACTTTGAGGCCCAGAAACTCCAAATGCGTGAACAACAGGACCCTGTGCTTGCAACTTTTTATCACCAACCTTTGCTAAAAGCAACCAGTTGTCATGGAAATTCAATATACGGAGCACTGCATAAACACATTTCGTTAATGTGCAGGGAGATAGTGACAATCCGAAGGACAGGACTTTGAACTGATACATAGTCCTCTCAAAGGTGATTCTCAAGAATGGACGTGACATGGGGCAATTTGCATGTGAAAGCATGCATCTTTCAGCTCGATCGACACAAACCTGTCCAGCGGATGGATATGAGACAAGTTTTGTCTCTGAAAAACCATCTTGAACTAAGACTTCACTAGTGTTAGGGTAAGCGTCTTAAGGTATTGTTTGGATCATATCCATGGTGAGGAGACTTTGCCTTTCAGAGTACAATACAGCCGCATCACACACCATCAAGGTGGAGAACAGAACACTGCTGAAGCGAAGCGACCGCTTCATGAAGTGAAGCATGTAGCTGGAAGGCCACGTTACGACGGGCCTGAGAACAAAGTGGCTCGTCTACATCCACCGGAGTCTGAACGCCACCCACCTTTGTGGAGGGGTTGTTTAGTACAAATGAGTTCACACTGGGAACTGGAAAAGAGCTATTGGGAAATAGGAAAGAACATGAAAATCGTGCTTATACTTGCGACACAGAGGTACCTTGCCTTGGCAAGAGGTTCTTGTTTGCCTGTGACTGCTTTTTAGCTGTTTGGAATCGCTTGGTGAATGTGCTCATGACTTAGCATCATGAAGCACCAGGTCAGTAGCATCACACACCATCAAGGTGGAGGACAGAACACTGTTGAAGCGAAGCGACCACTTCACGAAGTGAAGCATGTAGCTGGAAGGCCACATTACGGCAGGCCTGAGAACAAAGTGGCTCACCTACATCGTGTAGTACAAATGAGTTCACATTGGGAACTGGAAAAGAGCTATTGGAAAATAGGAAAGAACATGAATGCTTGTACTTGAGCTTTGAGCAGCCACAATGAGGTCCGGCAACTTTTTTGGAACATGACAAACACTTGGCACAAAGCCAACAACACTGAAGACAGGAACAATGTTGTGAACATCTTCTCGTTCCTGGCAGCCAACAGCGTGGAAAGCGAGAAAAACTCTACAGGGACACGGAGAAGTAATCCAGGCCTTCTTTGGAGCTGGAGTAGACAGTTCCCAGTGACCCGTTCCATGGGCTCTGGTCCTTGCTTCATGGTACTCAAACCATCAGGAATGTTTGCCTTGTCCAGAGGAGGTTTTCCGCTGGGATGAGAGCCGGAAAGCAAATTTTATGCTTTGGCCACATCTGCTGCGTCCTAACTGCTGGCTCAGTCTCCACTTTCTGGGGAGCTGATGCAGCAGGGGTACTGAGCTTAGCAGGGCGCTGCCTCAAGCAAGAGCGCAAGCAAGCCGGCTGCTACACAGAGGTACCTCGCCTTGAAAAGAGGTTCTTGTACACCTATGACTGCTTTTTAGCTGTTTGGAACCACTCGGTGAAGGCGCTCATGACTTAGCAGCATGAAGCACCAGGTCAGTGGCTTGACGCAGCTCCTTGAAAGACTCGGGGCCTGGCCCATTCTTCTCTATGCCTTTAAGCAGGTCAGCCTGGTAGACCCTCAGCCTGGTAGAGCCTGACCTGCCACAGTGTAGACCTTGTCTACAAGCGAGGACATGACATGGCTTTGCAAGGTGCACTGGCCAGATTGTCTACCCCAGTGCAAAGGAGGGGTATAAATGGGCCACAACTATATCCTCAACTTGGGGAGTCTCAATACAACCCCTTTGCGCAGTCAAGCGTCGTGAAGGCCGCTGCACCAGAAATGTGCATTTGTGCAAAGTAGGGCGAAGACATGTTTTGACAAAGCTGATCATGCAGCTCGGGGAAAAAAGGCACAGAGTCACACCGACTTGGTAGGAACCATTCATCAAGCTGAGAATACTCATGCCTACTTGGAGTAAGTCACTCAAGCTGAAGCTTCTCGACCACCCGAGAGAGAACCTGTGCAATTTCCATGCCAGAGATTTTATTGCAGATTTTGTCCCTGAGGGGGAAATACCAACAAATTCATCGGCTGAGTGAGACCAGGCCTTACCTTCAGATGCTGCGAGCAATTTAGCATCTCTGTCTTCATCACAACCACCAAACATGATTGCACCATACACACCGATTGTGGGGTGCAGATTGTTACTGCCGAATTCAGTGGGCGAATATGCCTGTATTGGAGGCAGGTAGGCACAGGCATGCACCGGCAACAATTCCTCCTCAAACTCTCTGCGCTCAATATCCCAGCCTTGCGTGCCTCACGTATGGAGTTTGGTGGGAGGGAGGGAGGGAGGGATGGGGACCGGCATCATTCTACAGAAAGAAGGCAAGTCGTGAGCAAAGTGTCTTGAGTTTCACAGAGACAGAGACTTTTTATTGAGTCTAAAGCGTTTCGCAAATATTTTCCACCTTGTGAACTGTGTTATATGCTTGGGCTCAGCCCACACAGTAGCAGTATCAATAGCCTTTCAAATGCGGAAGTTATAAAGGTTATGCTGTTTGTCGGAGCACAAGCAAGGAGATGGAAATAACCCACTCGCTTTTAAAGGGCTTCAGAGATCGTCACTCATGGGAGGAGTTCCCATAGTGTCAGCTACTGACGCAGCATCTTGTTTCCTCTTTTAAGGGAACCAAGGTTACAGTCATGACCGAGATGTTTTTTTTAGGATTAATTATTTAAGAAGCATTAAGGGTTTTTGCAATGTGACCTTATTTTAATTGCAAATAGGCACATTATCTTAGTAGTCATCATGAGATTCACTCATGTAAAGCTTTTGGAATGTCCTTGTTATGGTCTGAAAAAAGAAAAGACAAAACTACTGTACTCTTTTCAAAGCCATCTTTCTGCACAATGTTTTGTTTCATTCTCACAAGAAAACTCAGTTGTATTGGCTGTTTTCATGAAAGTAGATCAGTGAATCTAGAACAACTTGTTGTCCTTTTATATGAAATGTGTCAGACAGCCTCAAATGTTCAGTAGAGCAGCACAGATGGCAGCAGATGGGATGAGGAAGATCTCTCTTCTCCAGATGCCCCAATCAGTCAAGAGGCTCTTTAGTTTTTGGAGGTTTGGCACAGGAACTCTATGACCTTTCAACCCCCAAGAAATGACTTACCACAAATTATACATGACTCAATGCAGAAATATTTATCAGATTATATTATGAACCAGACAACTGGGTTCCCAAGACAATGATAGGTATAATCTATGACAGAATTTGTCAGTTAGTAGACTTTTAGTTTGAAAAGTATGAAGATTGCTGTATATTCTGCTTCTTTTTATTTTTCTTAATTTTCTTCTTGATCATTTTGTAATTTAGCCTGAACCAATTAACACCCAGACTCTGACGCAGCATTGAAGTGACCAACTTGAAAGGGAAATGTTGTGTTCCAATAAAGTATATCAACATTTTTAAATCATCAATTTAATTTAGAAGCGACATTGCATGTTATGTTACAGGGATAGTTTTCCAAAAATTAAAATTCAGTCATTGTTTACTCACCCCTGTGTTGTTATAACCCCATATGTGTTTCTTTCTTTTTCTAATCACAAGGGAGAAACTGTGAAAAAATGTTGTGCTCAGTGATGTCATACAATGGCAGTTTATGGTGACCACCACTTCAAGCTTCAAAAGGATGAAAAAGTATAATTCATAAGTCTAATAAATTATTATATGAGCCTCATGTCTTGTTCTGAATGAATACGATAACGTTTGGTGAGAAACAAATGAAATCTAATTGATTATTTAGTGAAACTCTGACTGACTGTTGATCTCCTTTGTGAATTCATGAGGCTGCACAAGAGCAACAGCTCACACAGCCTCACTCGCGAGATTGGGTGTTCAAGCGAAAACTCATTTTGTTTATCTAAAAAAGGTCTGCAACAGTGATAGTAACAACAGAACACAACATAGTTGCACACATACCAGAGAACAGAACTTACAAAACAAGTCTGAAGTGTTTTAAGTCGAAGAATAGATGCATTTCTATGACCAGCCATATTTATTTGAACAGGAGTTCAAGTATTTAACTTGTTTTGAAGGATATCACTTTAACATGAATAAAGATTCTGTAATCATTTAATCATTATCTAATCATTTAATTTAAAGGGTCATGAAATGCTTTTAATAATGTTATAAAATAAATTTAACCAAAACAGTCACAATTTAGTAATATATGATCATTTTCCATCCTGTTTTGGCCCTCTGTCTGAAACACTCGGCTTTGGCCTAAGCGCCTCTTTAAAACCTTAACGTAAATGCCCACTGTTATGATTGGCTAACATGATGCAGCCCCTCAAATTCAGCAAACTCAATCAGAAGAGAATGAACCTCGACATTATAAAAGAAAATTTCTGGGTTTACACATAACACACATCCAACACATTGCATCTGAATATATGAAACTGTTCATCTGAAGCACAAATGTTAACACTGAGCTCCATAAACTGTCAAACAGTCATGACATTTGAAATATTCATGAAGAAAATGATTTACTTAAGTTTTTTAAGTGTTTTTGTCTGCCCCATCCTTCAATAACAGTTCCTTTGCAAAGCTTGAATTGTATCATGACTGTTCACAAGCAATCCATGCTGACGTGAGCCGAAAAAACGAACACATCATAGTCCACCAACAATTAAAAATAGTGCAGATGGGTGAAAAAAATTTGTCCATGACAGAGGCAGCAGCTGAATGAGAGAATTGCTTCTCCCTTTCAGAGTTATAACTTGACAACGCGTCTTTTAAAAGCGTCGAGATACATGGCAGCGGTGAAAGAGTCTGTGTAGTTATATATACAAAATAATCAAAAATAGTCCAGATGGGTCCCCTTTGGTATTATGTTAGGAATAGTTAGCCACAAAAGGCCTGCCATATTGACTTGAACTGTGTGCCAGTGTGCGGGGCCAAGGGTGCGATGATGCATGTTGTGGGATGTGTAAATACAAATGAGCAATGTTTCGTGATGTGACGAACAGACAGATTTCAAAACGAGATGTTTCAGCAGTGTGGCAACTATAAATAATCTTTTTAGACTGAGAAGGAAGTTTTGAGTTCTGAAATTTACAGTATGTTTTTATAGTACAGTTACCTCTTATATGTCTAAATATCAAGGTAAATCTGATTCTTCTTTTCATTACCTCTTTAATAAAAACATAAGATTGGTGTGGAACACAAAAGGAGTTTTCACAAAAGCACCAGAAAGGCTATGCATTCTTCTCTTGCACTATAGTCCAAGACTTCTGAAATAAAACGATAGCTTTGGTCAAGAAACAGAAAGAGCATTTTATTGCTTTTAATAATGTTATTCATTATTTCCCTCTGCTGAGGTTCTGGCATCTTACTCGTGATCATGTTCAGAGCACACTGACAATTTGCTAGTAGTCTCGCATAGCCAGACCTTTGACTAAAACGGCAAAGTTACCAGTTAGACAAGAAAAGCCCTCTAACTGACACGTAAAGCAATCAGCATAGTTGGTTTTGTCAACACATGCCATTTAGGGTTAGGGTTATCAGAGATATATCATACCATAATAAAAGGCCGACATTGGGAAATAAATTGTTTATATAATGGTACGCGAGTGATTGCAAAGAAGACACATGAGAAAATAGCATACAAAGTCTAAGCACAGAAAACCTTACAGAGTATTTCACAGACATAATTAAGTAAACAAAGCTTTCTGTGCCTTCCATGCCTGAATTTTTCTTTCAGCATTTTGGTCGCTCAACACCTTTAGTGCTCACCTTTATCTGACCTCTCCACTGTGCTGAATTTCTCCACTGTGAGCACTTTTGTTTGGGATTATGTATAACATTATACCTCAGAACTGCCTTCCAGAAATATAATGTAACCCTTGACATTGTATGAATATGAATAAAGTGGAATGCTGAATATTAATGAAGCAAAAGCAGTAAATTATCCTGAAAGCAACAAGCTTGACATTTTCACGGCTGCATTAATATATGGTTCAAGTGAATCCATTCATGTTAAATCTCCTGAATAATAATAATAAAAAAATCTTCAGTCTGCTTGAATGCTTTGAATATCAACCACAGAATGTTACAAGAATCTTTTTTGAAGCTACTGTCTTCACTCTTGGAATTAGGTCATTGTTTTACCGGTATTGTGATATAATTAATATATTAATGATGTAGTTTCCCTGGAGCAGTTCCAGTCAAATTATCTTTTGGTTATCGCCTAAAAGAATGTGTTATGCTACTGTATACAGTCAATAAGATGATTAATGTTTGTACTGGATCATATATACTGCATACAGTTTATCAAGGACATGGTTTTAGCATTGTTTTTTTTTTTTTTTTGGAAAAATTCAGCAAGGCTAGAGTAACTGAAGGAAAAAGAGGAAAGTGTGAATGTGAACAGCTGGAAGTGTTTCTGTGGGAATATTTTTTTTTATGGCATTGGCATGTGGTGTTTGCCTGTGTTTTTAAACTTTATCCTCTTTAATATCTCTAATCTGGCCCTGACTCCAGTAGCCTTTTCACTGTAAACAGCTCAGCTTAACAACCCCAGCAGTGTATAAATCCAAAGAGAGTTTTGCTAGTCATGTACAGTATTTTCACGCTGATATTTACTCAGTTTTAATATGTTATAATATTTTGACTGAAAAGGTTTAGGTGCGAGATATATATTACTGTCAACAAAAACTGTAAAATATTGTTTTATTTTTAAGCTGTAACACACTGCAATAGATGCTTCTAGTGTAGACAGCTTCATTAATTATAATAAAAGTGTCCCTTTTACTTTTCATGTGTTGTGATGCGCCTCTCATGTCCATTGTAACAGACTGAAAACACTGTGAATTCGGCAACAAGTGGTCCCAAGTTTTGCTGCTGAAATCAGTCCGAAATTCAAATCACTGCCCCAGTGGACGAAGCTGGAAGTGTTGTTGAACAGTTTGCAGGTGAAATGTCCACAGGGTGGTGCCAAAAGTGTGGGGCGTTTTTTTTATTTTATTATTTTTTTTTTATTATTAACTCTATCCTAAACCAAACTGTCAGTGGAGAAAAAATGCAATTTTGGAGTAAAAATGCAACTTCTGAATCACGCTCCCCATTGAATGCAGAAACGGTGTCTCGGAGGTTGTTTGCACAATGCTCTATCAGTAGCACCACAGGGAATCTGAACATTTCATTTAATTCAACAATTGATGCAAAAATATCTGATGAGGGTTGGCGCTTGTCAGTAATTCGGTAAAATGGAGTCAATTTCAGGGAACATGGACATTCGGATGCAGCATGTTGATGTCCCATGTGATCATGTTGAGTGTAGACAGGGTGTTAGGTTAATGAAGTATATAAGCATAACACTATATTCCAATTCTTCTTATTAAAGCTATTATAAAATTTTCAACAATACCACTTTAATATGCTATTTCTCTAAGAAATGTTAACACTAGTGATTGTTTGCTTGTGCAACCTGACCAGACCAACATAGCAACATTGTCTCAATTCCATTGACGCTAATGGCGCAGCTTTAATAAATTTAACTATTAGTGTCATTTGTCATATTGCTGTTGCCACCATTTTATAAAAGCAATAAGCCACTCAAGGTCTCGACAGTATGTTCATATACAATTTTAAAGTTAGATTTAATTCAGACTAAATCAATAATTCTTCTTTATAAAATGTACTCTCATATAAACACTTTTTTTTTTATGTTTTTTGCCAGTTCAGATGAATAGTCCTACAGTACATAATGTCATTATAGCTCGACTTCGTCCAGCATGTATACACCTTGTTAAGTTTGTTAAGTTTGATGAACAAATAAGGGAATCAGAGTGGCTAGAAGAAGATACTCTGAGAAGCTGAAAAACAAGTTTTCAGCTAACGACCCTGCATCAGTGTGGAGTGGCATGAAACAACTTATGAATTACAGGATTCCTTTCCCCAACCCTGTGGTGGATCAACAACTGGCTGATGACCTGAATGTGTTCTACTGTAGATTTGAAAGGCCCAATCTCACACCCCACACCTACTCTGACCTTCACTTCACTCAAACACCAACAACTCCTGCAACCCCCCTCCTACCCCCTCCTGCTACTCAACCTGCACTTAAGATCTGTGAAGATGATGTGAGCTGCATCTTTCGACTACAAAGGATAAGGAAAGCACAGGGCCCAGATGGCATTTCACCTGCATGTCTTAGATCCTGTGCTAACCAGCTGGACCCCATCTTCACACAGATCTTCAATAGATTACTGGAGCAGTGTGAAGTCCCATGCTGCTTCAAACGTTCCACTAATCATCCCCATCCCAAAGAAACCAAAAATCACAGGACTTGATGACTACAGACCTGTCGCCCTGACGTCTGTGGTCATGAAATCATTTGAGAGACTGGTGCTGGCCCACCTGGAGAACATCACTGGACCCTTTCTAGATCCCCTTCAGTTTGCTTATCGAGCAAACAGGTCTGTGGATGATGCAATCAACATGGGATTGCATCATATCCTGCAACATCTGGACAGACCAGGGACATATGCAAGAATCCTTTTTGTGGACTTCAGTTCGACTTTCAACACCATCATCCCAGCTATACTCCAGAATAAATTACACCAACTCTCTGTTCCCATGTCTATCTGTCAGTGGATTACCAGCTTTCTGACGGACAGGCAGCAGCTTGTGAGACAGGGGAAATTCACTTCCAGCACCTGTACAATCAGCACTGGTGCCCCCCAGGGATGTGTGCTCTCCCCACTACTCCTCTCCCTCTACACCAATGACTGCATCGCCAAGGACCCCTCTGTCAAGCTCCTGAAGTTTGCAGATGACACCACTGTCATCGGCCTCATCTGAGATAACGATGAGTCTGCATACAGAAGGGAGGTTGAACAGCTGGCTGTCTGGTGCAGTCAAAACAACCTTGAGCTGAACACGCTCAAAACGGTGGAGATGATTGTGGACTTTAGGAGGAACACCCCAACACTGACCCCCCTCTCCATTCTAAACAGCACTGTGGCAGCAGTGTAGTCATTCAGGTTCCTGGGCACTACCATCTCACAGGACCTGAAGTGGGAGACACACATTGACTCCACTGTGAAAAAGGCCCAGCAGAGGTTGTACTTCCTTTGCCAGCTGAGGAAATTCAACCTGCCACAGGCGCTGCTGATACAGTTCTACTCAGCGGTCATTGAGTCTGTCCTCTGCACTTCAATAACTGTCTAGTTTGGTTCAGCTACAAAGGAAGACTACAAAGGACAGTTCGGACTGCTGAGAGGATTATTGGTTGCCCCTGCCCCCCCTTCAAGAACTATACACTTCCAGAGTGAGGAAAAAGGCTGGAAAAATCACTCTGGACCCCACTCACCCTGCCCACTACCTTTTTGAACTGTTTGCCTTCTGGCCGACGCTTCAGAGCTCTGAGCACCAGAACCGTCAGGCACAGAAACAGTTTTTTCCCTCAGGCTATCCATCTCATGAACTGATAAATTGCCCCATTGAGCAATAACTATGTGCAATACACAGTTTAGTCTTTCTTATATTTATCCAACACATTCAACCTCTTCTGCCATTTCATTCCTCTGGGGAAAAAAAAACAACAACAACAAAAAAAAAAAAATTGCACTGTACACAACAGATTTGTATTTACACTGTACATAACAGATTGTATTAGATTTGCACCACCCATGTGTTTGTATGTATGTGCGTGTCTGTACGTATGTGTATAATTATTTTTTATTTTTTATTATTATCTAAGTCTCTGAAAAAAAAACCAAAATGCTGCTGTTTTTATATTGTTTTTGTATGGTTGTACACTGGAAGCTCCTGACACCAAGACAAATTCATTGTATGTGTAAGCATACTTTGCAATAAAGCTCATTCTGATTCTGAAATGGTCTCCCTTCTTTACGTTAAATGCCCATAATAATGTTAATGGCATGACAGTTACGGGTGCTTCATATCAAAACATGGATATCAATTGGAGAATCACAAACTCATGATGATTCAGATAGATCCCTAACTACTGATTTGATCAGTTATGTGTTTCAAGCATACTGCATCTATAGCCAACATTTGGGAAGCGATCATTTTGACAAACTTTGCTATTTTAATTGTAATATGATAAACATTTATCAGCTAATATTACAGCTGCTCCACTCCTTCACTCTGACTGAACTGAAGCGGTGAATGCAGACTATTTAAAGTGCAGCCTTTTGTGGTTTAGTAATCATGTCATATCGCAATTTCAACCTTAATTCAATCAATCCTTAATAGTTATCATACTGATGTGTCAGAGGTCAAAGATTGCAGGTTTCAAAGCATTTTGGATTTTTATCATTTTTCCATGTCCATTTTGTCACATCCGTAATGCAAGTTCATTTCCCAATCTAAACTGAAAAGTTTCTGATGTCAGGTGTCAGGTTTAATATACTGGTAATGAGTGGTTTCTATGAGAAGTTAAATTTCATGTTTAGACTGCAATTTCACGTCCATGAGGTGGAATTGCTCAGGGGTGACCTCAGATATTTGATTATGCTTGGACAGACAAATGAAGACTGTAACTTGACAATGCAAAAATTCAGTGTGGCTCGATTATTCCTGCTCATGTACAAATGCTGGGTGATTTTACCACACTTAAATTCCCGTCACCTGTGGTAACATCTCTGTAATACATGAATTCTCTTATGGCTTTAACATGCTTGTTGGATGAATAACTGGGAGGTTTTTGGTTGTTGCAGGCAGAAGATCATTAGAAAAGATCAAAGGTAATGTTTTTTTTAGAAGCTGAAATTTGTTTTAATGGTTTTTATATTTTCCTTACATTTTATGTTTAAATTAAATAATTATTTAATGTTTAGATGCCATAATGCAAACCAAACTGAGCGTTACAGTTCAGCCTCTATACATCCAGCAGTCCATGAGCGGTTTTGGTAATTATCTTTAAAGAGGCGGCGCAAGAGCAATACAAAATCTTCGTCTCGAGTCTATAATCCCCTAAAGCTGAGATTTATAAAGAAAGGTGAAAGATGGCCAAGAGCACTGTACATAAAGGGAAAAGAGTCTCTGTTAGACCCATATAATGCTCCTCAAAAGCTTCTTTCACACAGTGGTACATCAAAAGACCCCTTGAGCAGTGCAGACCAGGTGACCTATTCATTCCCTGAGGGTGTTTGAGCAGTGTTGTCCTCCTTATAGACTCAAAAGTGCCACTTCTATAGTAGCATGGTTTTTGTGCTCTTCTTAGAAAGCTCTTACTGTATTTGTCCTCTTTATATTCATTATTTGAAATGGGAAATCTTTTATCTTGCTCTAAATGAATCACAATAAAATGATTCAATCATGTAATGCTCTAGTCAGACTGTTTTACCAGGAAAAAAGTCTGGTTGGTTAGAAAAGTAATATCACACCTTTCCTCAACAAGTAGAAATGAATTGAGCTATAGCATTTATGTCTGTAGCACAAAGGGTGCAAGATAAATTATGCATCAGTGTTTAATACTAAGAATTAAGGGTTCAGAACTAAGGACAATTTCTTCAAAAAGACTATTTAATTCAAAGCTAATTTGTTAGAACATGTGCCATGTGGAAACATAAAGATGGCTCTCTTAAAAGAATAAAATAAAAAATAAAAAAGTCATTGTTTTTATCATTTTATATATAATTGTTATTTATGAGCTGTGAAATTGCTCAGGCATAGTTTCCAACACCTACTGTAGAATGATGTGAGCATACTCATAATCTCCTTGAATACTCACAAGGACACCAGCACTCACTCTAAAAGGGTTTAAATGAGTGCATGATTTATCAGTTTGAACAGATTATAGTCACTCTCCATCTCTCTGTGTAGGTCAGAATCGCAGTGAGCAGGCCCTGATTCAGCGGTTCAGAGGAGATGGCGTCAGTTACAAGGCCAAGCTGATCGGGATTGATGATGTGACGGCAGCGCGTGGAGACAAGCTGTGCCAGGACTCCATGATGAAGCTGAAGGTAAAGATCTTTGATAGAAGAGAAAGGAGCTTGAGGTTTGATTGCTGGAGAGAAGCTGTGTTAGGGTGTAAAGCCTAAAAAAATCTTTATTTTGTATAAAATAAATGTGTGTTTTTTCAACTTCAACAGGTCAACTGAGCAATACTGCAAAACATAATGACTCGAAATTAACAAAGAACTGTTACTGTGTGTGAACTTAAAGGGATAGTACACCCAAAAATATAATCATTTACTCGCCTTCATGCCATCGCAGGTGTGTATGACTTTCTTTCTTCATCAGAACACATTTAAAAAAAAAAAAAAATCTTGGCTCAGTAGGTCCTTAAAATGCAAGTGGATGGTGATCCAACCTTTAAAGCTCCAAAATTCACAGACAGACAGCATAAACGTCATCCAAACGACTCCACTGGTTAATGTCTTCTAAAGCAAAACGATCACATTTGCTGTGAAAAAGATCAATATAAGTACTTTTTAACTATGAATCATTGCTTCCGGTCAGCTGCAGACGCACCAGGAAGAGCAGCGCTGTTTACAACCAAGTAGGAGGAACGCTGTACAGAAGCTTCATAGGTTTTATCTGTTTGTTTACTCACAATGGGGCATCCTGGATGTCTCAACCAAGACAAAAACAGTGGCGAATTCAGAAAGCAAAGCCCTCTCTGATGGCCTGACATGCCTAATAAATAAATATTTTTTCATCCTTTCATTCTCATTCACCTTTTTGCCTATGTATTTCCAGTCGCTTTCCACTCCTAATTCATCTACAAATGAATAGCAAAAAAATGCAAAGTTTATTCAATCAGAATTTATTCTGTGATGCTTACAAGCGAAGCGTGATGGCTGTTTTACAAATCACTTGTCGAAGCAGCGTGTGAGTCTGAGCTCCACCCTGTTAGGCCTTCAGAATTTCTATAGAATCCCTCAACAGTGCAGTGAATAGGTATTGTCATGGTTACTTGTGTAACCTCCGTTCCCTGATGGAGGGAACGAGACATTGTGACGATGTAGTGACACTAGGGGTCACTCTTGGGAGCCCAAGACACCCCTGGTCTTTGATAAAAGGCCAATGAAAATTGGCGAGTGGTATTTGCATGCCACTCCCCCGGACATACGGGTATAAAAGGAGCTGGTAGGCAACCACTCATTCAGGTTTTATGCTGAGGAGCCAAGACAAGGTCCGGCCATTTCAGCAGGTAGTTCAGCGTTGTGGCAGGAGGGACACAACATCTCGTTCCCTCCATCAGGGAACGGAGGTTACACAAGTAACCATGATGTTCCCTATCTGTCACTCACTCGACGTTGTTTCGATGTAGTGACACTAGGGGTCCCTATACGAAATGCCACAACTGGCTGAACTGTGTTACGTGAACTGGCGGTGTGTGGTGGGCAGACCACTGTGTGCCTTGTAGCCAGCACACCAGGTCGACACGTAACCTCCTCCAACATAGTTATGAGTGTCGAACGGCCCTTTGGGGACAAGTCAACAACCCAAAAGATAGAGACAGGCTAACCCATTCGTGGCCTCTTTTCCCCTTCTTTTTTTTCCACTCCCTAAAAAAGAAGGGGGATTATCTGACTGGGCCGCCAGGTCTAGTCGGGGGGTATCCCTCCCAAGGGGAAGACACCGCGGAGACCACACCTCACCCAAAGAGAGGGGGGGATATTTAAGTGGAAAAATACGTCACTTGATCTTTCCGACCATGTGGAGAGTCTTCAAGGTAGATCCTACCCAACAGGAGAGGAGTTACTACAAACATGGAGACTGTGGCAGAGGGGCTCTGCCCAAGGAAGACACAGTTTGCCAACAGGGAAACAGACTAGCGGAAGATATATATTGCATGGGATTAGCCTTACAGGGAACCGCCACATGCGGAGCACCTACTCCAGAACAGGACTCTTAGTTAGCACGTGTACTGGGCCAGCAGCGAGTCTCTCCGAAACCTCGACTGCCACAGGGCTCAGAGGAAGTCAACCAGGGAACAAAGTTTGTGAACACTGCTGGGAATTAATGGCCCACGTCTTCAGCTCAAAAGGAGGAAGGCGTTATGTGCAAGCAATACACCCGGCCGGCTATCCCGGGCTTATCCACTTGTATTGCGTGCCACTACCTGGGACGAAACTGGCTCCACCCGGAGGTTGTAGAACCTTGCAAAGGTGTTGGGTGTTGCCCAGCCTGCTGCTCTGCAAATGTCTGTTGGAGAGGCACCCCTGGCCAGGGCCCAGGAGGCTGCTACACCCCTGGTAGAATGGGCTCATCGTGACGGATTGGAAAGCGCAAGCCACGCATCCAAGTTCCATGCAAGGGGGACCAAGGGGACAACGTAGTCGGACGTACCAGCAGGTGGGGCCTCGCGGCGGGGCGGAGCTCGAGGTTCCACACCACGTCGTGGCCGTGCTGAGTCTAGGGACATCAAAGCACTTACCAGGCTCCTGTGACCACCCCCAGAACAGCCTGGGATGGGGGAGGAAGAGGCCTGTCCTCATAACCCATGGAGACTACCACATCGGGGGAGGCTGTGTGCAACAGCTGGGCGCTCAGGGGCGGGAAGACCACCGCTAGAGTGCCAATCCTGCAAGGAAACACCCGTGGATGGTAGTCGTGATGACGACCGTGCACACCGGGTATGTGACCCAGGGAGGAAGGAAACCACTCTTTTGCTGAACTGTTGGGTACCGCAGCCACTTGGGCATGCGGTGAAATCAAACATGAAGGCAACAAAAGATTTTCCACCGGGCCCTCCACTGGGGGATGGAGTGGTCATCTTACCAGCTCCAGGTGAGTGGGTTTTGTCGTCCCTGGGTCGCCCGTCTCAGGGGCGCTTGGACGACCTCCATGGGTTCTTAGCGGCCGACTGTGAGACGGGTGGCGTCTGCTTCCTGCGGTGGGCTCCATGCCAGGGCCGGGCCGAAGGGGCGGGCTGTGGTGGAGCCGGTGCAGTCACCGCAGGGGGACGCGCTTGGCGACGAGCAGACAGGGTGCGGGATCTTGAGCTGCGCCGGGGCAGGATGTGCCAGATAGCCTCCGTTTGCTGCTTCACCGCCGAGAACTGCTGGGCAAAGTCCTCGATGGTGTCGCCGAATAGGCCAGCCTGGGAAATGGGGGCAGCAAGAAACCGTGTCTTGTCGGCCTCACCCATCTCGACCAGGTTGAGCCAAAGGTGGTGCTCATGGACCACTAATGTGGCCATCGTCCGCCCGAGAGACCGCGCCGTGACCTTCGTTGCTCAGAGTGCGAGGTCGGTCACCGAGCGCAGTTCCTGCATCAAATCAGGGGCGGAACTACTCTCGTGCAGTTCTTTCATTGCCTTGGCTTGGTGGACCTGCAGGAGAGCCATGGTGTTTAGGGCAGAGGCAGCTTGTCCAGCAGCACTGTAGGTTTTAGCCTACAGTGCTTGGACGGGTGCTTAGGGCGTCCGCGCCAGGTGGTGGCGCTCTGTGGGCATAGGAGCACCGTGAGCGCCTTATCCACCGGGGGAAATCGCCGTATAGCTGCTGGCCGCCCCGCCATCGAGGGTTGTGAGGGCGGGGGAACTGCGGAATCGGAGCCAGGCAGTAAAAGGTGCCTCCCACGATTTCGTCAGCTCCTCATGCACTTCCAGGAAGAAAGGCACTGGAGCGGGGCGTGGCTGCTTTGAGCGACGCCCCGAGCCCAGGAACCAATCATCAAGCCACGAGGATTCAGGGTAGAGCGGAGGGTTCCACACTAACCCGATGCTCGCGGCCGCCCAGGAAAGCATGTCCATCATTTCTGCATCAGCCTGTGACTGGGCAATCGTCCCCGAGGGGGGGAGCCCAGTTGAGGCTTCTGCGTCCGACTGGACGAGCCCGCTCTCCGATGCTGCGCTCGAGAGCTCATCATCTTCGCGGGCTCCGAACAAGAGGCCAAACTCGCCGTGAGACGAGCCGGCGGACTCATCCGGAAGCCCGACTGAGGCAGACAAGCGTGCTGGGGAATGGGAGGTCCGCGGGGGATACCTGGCAGAAGCGATCCCATTGGGGACCCAAATCACCCCCAGTGCTAGCAGCACTGGCCTCATACCCATAGGTAGAAGGACTGAGGCGGGGAGCCGCGACCGTGGCGTTGCCATGGTCATGTTCTCGCAGTGCGAACATGAACCATCCACAAACGCTGCCTCCGTGTTGGTCGCACCCAGACACGAAAGACAGCGATCATGACCAGCCGAAGTTGAGAGATAACCACCGCAACCAGGAATAACACACAATCAGAAAGGCATCTTTAAAAAAACGCGTCTTAAAAAAGACGTTCCGTGTGTGCCGCTCTTTTAGAGAAATATACTCTTTTAGCAGAAAAAGCTGTTTCAGAAAATATACTCTCTTTTTTTCTGCCGAAGCGCCCAGGGGCGTTCTCTGCAGTGCACCAGTGCAGAGGAAGGAGAAGCCGCTGAAATGCGCTGTCAGATCCAGCAGAGGTGAATGAACAGTAGAAATTCAGCTCAGTGAGCATGACCATTTGGCTCCAAAGAGAAAATCTGAATGAGTGGTTGCATACCAGCTCCTTTTATATCCGTATGTCCGGGGGAGTGGCATGCAAATACCACTCGCCAATTTTCATTGGCCTTTTAATCAAAGACCAGAGGTGTCTCGGGCTCCTAAAAGTGACCCCTAGTTTCACTACATCGACACAACGTCGAGTGAGTGACAGATAGGGAACTATAGTCAGATTGTCAGATTCATCAGCCAGTCAGATTGATTTATGTGTTCTTGGTGGTTTAGGGTATGTCCCAGTTGTGGTCTTCTAGCTGGCCTTGATTGACGCAATCATGCTTCAAGTGATGTACGTAATTTAAGAGCAAAGACTGTTAGGTCTAGATGACGAGTTGGCTGTCATTGTCAGAGAACAAGAGTGAGACAAAGAGACCCAAGACCAGAGGAACAGTTTAAAGGATTTATTAACCAGAAATATTAACATTTACTGTGCTGGCCAAGACTGAGGGTCCCAGCACCGGTTGTGAGGAGGGGTTTGAGGATGCATGCACGCCATCGCCGCACAATGGGCAAATCTGTGAAGTGTTTTCTTAGGTGGGTGTGTGCGTTGTGGAAGTCAGGACGTGGGCAGAGATGAGGAGTCCTTCGTTGAAGACTCGTGAATGCAGAGAACAAGCGTACAGCAAACTGGAAGGAAACCACACTCCTGACACGCGGGCAGAGACGGGCAGCCAAACAGATATACGAGACGGATACAACTAGGCAGAGAGAGTGATTTAAGTTATTTCACATCAAACAAAAATCTAGCAAAGATACTGAGAACAAAATGGGCTTAGGAAGGGAGTGAATTAGTGGAGAACCAGGTGCTGCTAGTACGCTAATTAGTGGCATGATCAGCGTTCCCCTGGGAACAATCAACGTTCCCATGGAATCACTGAACATGCATGCCGGCAGCGCCTGCGAGACAGGAGGGACAGAAAATAACAAAACACACAGAACAAACCGACAAACTCACCCGAGCCGTGACAGTCATCGCCATCGAGAAAGAGATCCTTATGGATTTAACAACCTGAGATGTTCTGCATGACCATGTGATTATTTAATTTATTAAACAGGAAAGGAGGACTGATTTTCACTTCAAGAAAATTGGTAAGTGCTTTTTGCATTGTTAGAGCAACATCAGGAGTTTTCTAATTGTAAATTAGTTTGGCTGGAGCATTCAGTGTCAGTTCAAGTTTTGAAAAGTAACTGTGAACCTTTATGAAACTAAATATTATTAGATAGCTTTTCATGGTATTATAAACCTCCTTGGTTTTGGCTTTCGTGTGTGGACGTGTTTTTAAAATGACAATTGGTATTATTAGTTGACTGCGACGTAATATATGATGTTCATAGGCATAGGGTGCCTTATGATAGTTTTTCTCAATTGCTTTGGCTCAGTTCTCGAATGAGAATTATTTTTTTCAAAAACAAAGTTCAAATCTCTGAACAGTTAGTTTCTTGTTCACACCAGATTTGAATTTCTTATTCATTTAAGCAAATTGCACGTGTTTTGGCACATGTGTGCAAAAGAGTAAGTACAATTGTCTACAATTTGCACAGTAACTAAATGCACATGGCTTGCTGATCAAAACTGATGTTGTTGATTCTCAGTGAAATTGTCATACTCTTCATAACTTCAAAGCATTATTTCATCATGTGAGCCATCACATGCAAAATGATCCTTTCAGTTATCAAATCTGTCAGACATACATGTATATTCCATAAATATCTCTGACATGGATTGTTTATGATGTCTGCTACATCTCTGGCCAGACCAACATGAGCGACAGGATGTCAACCAAGAAGATGGGAACTTGTAGTGTTACATACTGTGAGGAGGAACAATTTATTGCTTTTTACAGAACTACTGCAGGTTTCTTCATTGTTGCAGGGTTTGTTTTTTTGTTTTTTGAGAATGGATGTCATTTTGTGGCAATTTTCTGTTCACTATATATGAAATATATATATGTATCAAATGTGTAAAAATGTACATGCAAATTTGAATATTCTGTATACATACAAATGTGCATATTCTTTTTTCAGTATTGTACAATATTGACTTTTCCCAGTAAACTTTTACCTACTGTTGAAATCGGTATGTAAAAAGCTCAGTGTGATACACAGTAGCATTCAACTAGACAAAACTGACATTCTTGAATAATACAGTAAGCAGTCAGTGTCAACAAAAATGTAGAATAAAAATGAAATTTGTATATAACAAACATTCCCAGGGTTGACTGCCATGGTGAAAAAACATCTAAACATTTTGACCAGTACGGCTCACACGATGACAATTTTTTTTTTTCCATTTTGGTGGCATTGGCCAATTTACTGACACAATAACTAGGTTTTGAAGCATGAATTAAATGTTTTGGGTGAGTTACTGCATTTTGCAGACATGCAATAGAGTTGCAATGTCCCAAAAAACAGTTTATCATGCCCGGGAAGGGTGGTTTGCAGCAAGGCAGAGCAGGCGCCCCACCTGGAAGATGTGCTGCTCCGCAAGCCCGCAACGGTGGCCAGTGGCTGGGGCGGGCATGCGGCCCCATAGACCAGCACACTTACCTGTTCGCTGGCCATCTCTCAACGGAGAATGAGAAAACACGAGGTACTCACATCCGACTGGTTGACCGGAAACACTTCCAGCGCTTTGCCGTCGCGAGCGTGCTGACCCAGGGAAAGAGGAAACTGCTAATTTATTGACCATGTGAGTGCTGAGGCCCAGAGGGCACCCGGCGATGTTATACTCACCACGCGCTGGCCCAGGGACGATGGTGGGGCTGGTAAGTTCACCTGGGCCAGACCGGTCGGAGTCAGTCGCCTCATCCCAGGGTCGCCCGTGTCAGGGCCACCTCGAAGCCCATCCGGGGTTCTTGGGGGCCGGCTGACGGGCAGGTGGAGCACACCTTCCTATGGGAGGATCTTCTCATAGACCGGCGTAGGGGTTCCAATGGTGCATGAGCCGGGGCCGGGGCCGGCACCGCAGGAGAACGGCCCTTGCGAGAGGTAGATGGGGCGTGGGACTTCAGAGGCCTGAAGGTGGCCGAGTCGCGCCGTGGCAAGATATGTTTGATCGCCTCCGTCTGCTTCCTCACCGTCGAGAACTGATGGGCGAAGTCCTCGACAGTGTCGCCAAAAAGCCCCCCTTGGGAGATGGGCGCATCGAGAAAGCGAACCTTTTCGGCGTCACACATCTCCGCAAGGTTGAGCCACAGGTGCTGCTTTTGGACCACCAGTGTGGTCATGGTACGCAGTTCCTGCATAAACCCTGGGTCGGTTCTACCCTCATGCAGATCTTTCAACGCCTTGGCCTGGTGGACCTGCAGGATGGCCATGGCGTGCAGGGCAGAGGCCTCCTGACCCATGGCCTTGTAAGCCTTCGTCATCAATGAAGAAGAGAAGAGAACTTACAGGCCTTGGAAGGGAGCCTTGGTCAGTCCATCCAGGTGGCTGCGCCCTGCGGGCATAAATGCACCGCTACGGCGTGCTCTACCTGGGGAAGCTCGACATATCCCTTAGCCACTCCACCATCGAGGGTAGTTAGGATGGACAAACCAGCGAAGTGTGTACGGGCAGAAAAAGGTGCCTTCCATGACTTTGTTAGCTCCTTGTGCACTTCCGGAAAGAAAGGCACCGGGGCGGGGTGCGGCCATGAGTTGTGCTCCGACCCCAGAAACTAATCATCCGGCCGCGAACGCTCAGGGCAGGGTGGATGTTTCCACTTTAGCCCGATGTTCGCAGCCGCCCGGGCAAGTACGGCTGCCATCTCAGCGTCCATCTCATCCTGAGCTCTGAGCTCCTGCCCATGAGCGGTAGAAGATTCATCCGCTTCCGACAGCCCACCCTCTGATGCTGCGACCAATAACTCCTCCTCGTCATGCGCCATAAACGAGACATTAAATCCACCCTGAAGCGGACCACCTGCATCGCTCGACAGCTCTTCCAGGTAGAACGAGCGTGCTGGGGGACGGGAGGTCCGTGGGGGCTGAGCCGGCGGAAATGCTCCCATGTCCACATCCAGATCGCCAGCGGTGCTCGCCGACCCGGCCACCTGAGTTTCAGCCCAGGACAGACTGGGTTGGGAAGCAGCCGCTGTGGCTCCCTGCTTCATGAAGAAGGAGGTGGGCCGTGACCGCAACGTTCTCATGGGCATGTTCTCGCAATGAGAACATGATCCCTCCACAAAAGCTGCCTCGGCATGCTGGTGCCCCAAGCACTCGAGACAGATCTCATGGGTGTCCGGAGGGGAGAGATAACGGTCACATCCAGTAGCACAAAGGCGAAAGGCCATCTTTAAAGAGATGGAAATTGTTTGTGCGAGCTCTTTTAGTAGAAAATGTACTCTTTAGAATATACTCTTTTAGCACCTGCAGACTTGGCCGCCGAAGTGCCCAGGGGAAGCACAACACTCGACTGTGGGGTGACCGCTGATATGCACCGTTAATCCAGCAGTGTAAGCATTGGTGACAGACGAACACACATGAGTTCGGCTCCGAAGAAAAAATCTGAATGAGTGGTGCACGCCATCTCCTTTTATACCCGTATGTCTGGGGTGGAGAGTGGCATGCAAATTCCACTCGCCAATTCTCATTGGCCTTTTCTATTTTAAGCAAAGGTAATTGGGGCTCTCAAGATCGAACCCCTAGTGTCACTACATCGACACAACGTCGAGTGAGTGACAGACAGGGAACTTACCTGCACAAGTTTGTCTGGAACGTATAAAGGATTTTTCAGAATCTATGTGGCAGCACATACATAGAAAATTCGAAAATATGTGGAACAAAATCGTAAATCATTATTACAAGTTATAATTATAACGGGAACATAAGATCATGTTGACGTGTGTTCATGTGTTTATGACGTGTAGTTTTACATAGAGATAGAGACTGGCTCGTGTGATGCGAGTTTACCACAAATGTAATCCCAGTGTTAATAGGACAACATCCGTTCATGAAAAATCATGTGAATTGCTCCAACGCCTGAATTATAATGAATTTTGATAATATAAATCTAGAGGACAGTACCTGAGAAAAAAGAAATAAATAACTTCAAATAAATCGCAATAAGGCACTGTTGTTTACAGTGGAAAGTTATTTTTCTGACATCTCATTTTTTATTTCCTTGATTATGGTATAGGCCTATATACAACATTGTGATAGATAGATAGATAGATAGATAGATAGATAGAATTTTATTGAGTTCTCAAGTAATTATTCAAGACAAAGAAATAACTAAAATAAGAACAAAGAAACAGATGAAGAAAACTGCTTAAAGATCCTAATAGCAATATCAAACATTGAAGTAATATTAAGGGGGGATTCTTGTACAATACACTTTGAAAGGCTGAATATGTGTGTGTGCGCCAGTAAACTTAAAATGGCAACAGAATTGTGATTTTTTGCTAATTTTATGACATAGACAAGGACTCGTAACTCTGACTTGTATGCAGTTATTGGTGACTTGGACTCGGACTTGATCAGTGAGGACCTGGACTCGACTCGGACTCGAGATCTAGTGACTTGACTACAACACTGCCGGAAGCTATGATTTATAGTTAAAAAATACTTAAGTATTGATCGTTTCACTTTAGAAGACATTAATTTAACTAGTGGAGTTGTATGGATGACATTAATGCTGACAGTCTGTTCTTTTTGAACTTCAAAGGTTGGATCACCATCCACTTGCATTTTAAGGACCTACTGAGCTAAGATATATATATATTTTTTTTTTCTTAAAATGTGTTCTGATGAAGAAACAAAGTCATCCACATCTGGAATGGCATGAGGGTGAGTAAATGATGAGAGAACTATCCCTTTAAGGCTTGTGAGATTTAAACCAGAGTAACTATGGAAGGGTTTTTGATATGACAATGTGTAGTTAAAGATACATGTTAAGCCTAGCATACATCCACAGTCTTGTTTTCCGTTGTGCTGGTGCGAACACTACAGGACTGATCGCAGATTGGGTGCATCAACTACACGACCATTCATCCCCGACTGAGACCATGTGTGCACCTGGTATTAAGATGTGTTTTGGGTGATCCGATCACAAGTTTTGTCTCTTTTGACCACTTGTGTTTGGATTTTGAGGAGAGAATCTCTGATTTCATGAGGACATACATCAGTTATTACGTCTGTGTTTTACTGAATGATAATAAAGCGCAAAAACTTAAAAGAAAAAGCGCTAAAACCTGCACACAGTTTCTCTTAATTATTCACAAACATGACTTTATAGCAGAATTCAAAGTTATTTTAGTGCAGTACCTGTAACTGAGCTTCTAATGTTTTTTCAGATCGTATGCTTATTTACCTTTAAATCCATAAATAACCGGCAAAAAACTGGCCGTTACAGATGTCTTAAGAGTCATCCTGTTTCAAACGGGTTGCCCAAAAAGAATCTTAAAATGAAGATGACGAAATTAATTCACAAACTCGCACAGTTTATTCCTGATAACGTGTTGTGACGAGGAAGAGGGTGTGGCCAGGCCGTGAGGGTGCACAGCCAGCGCTGAATCAGCTAATCAGCGGGAGCGTGAGATAAAGGGGAGCCGGAGATGCCAGTTCAGGAGAGAGAGAGAGAGACGCACGCGGCCGCGTTGCATATGTGTCCTTATGTTTATGTTCGTTTTATGTTGAGTTTCTGATTAAACTTTACGTTTACTGTTCAGCCGGTTCCCGCCTCCTCCTTGCCCATCCTTATACTGTTACACATGTCAACAAACATTAAAGAATGGTTCTGGCCCATTTTCACAATTATTTGCAAAGGAAAAAAGCGCACACCTGACGACTGTAAAGTTGATAGGAGAGACGAGACGGGAGAGTGTGGATCCAAATGCAGTCTAATTTATTAATGTAACTCAGAAGATGAAGACAAAAAGATGAAAATAAAACACTTGAGAAAAAGGTAAAATCAAACATCACAGCAGTTTTCTGGTAAATATGAATGTAACATTTAAATTAACATGTTAACAATCTAACTAGAACCGACCATAAGGGAAGGAAACCAGAGAGTATAAATACACAGAAGGATGATGATGGAACAGGAGACAGCTGTGGAAGATGGAGGGCAGGTGAGGGTAATCAACAAAGGTGCATCCTGGGAAATGAAGTCCATAAATAAGTGGAAAACAAAGGGCAGTTCGTGACAACGACAAGACGTCTAGATATCAGGCTGGTCTGAAATCTGTCGTAGCATCTGTGACTTGTTGGGGCATGACGCAGGAGTGCACACACTACAAGACCGTTGGTCGTGAGATCTGAGACTTCTCGTCATGGTCCATTTGCTGACTTGAAACATAAAAGAAGACGAGCTGGAGTTGTGTAGTGTACACTTCACTTTATGTGTTTTGTTGTGATTAGTTGTATTTTTTAAATAAATAATGATAATATCTTAATCTGTGTAAACACCTTTTGCTAGAATCTGTTACCAGAAAGAGGACTTGTCCTCTGATAGTCTCAACAAAGTAGTTTCAAATCCTATAGTTTTCTGGACAGAGCAATTTGTTTCAGATCTCAGGTTCTTCAATGCAATACCAGGTCTCGAGCGGGTTAGAATGAAGAAGAATGGATTTCCAATAGCATTCCCACAAAGCCATGGAATACTAATCTACTGATCCACAGCCTTCAGGAAATGTCCATCTAAGCATCGCTTCTCCCTTTGTTCTCGAGTCAGTGCTCAAACAGATTTGACAGCTCATTGAGGTTGAACACAGGCTGCTGACATTGCTTGCTGTGTGTGTGTGTGCATTATAGTTAAGCTGTTAAGCATTTACTTAAGAGAGATGTCAGGAGATCAAACGTACTCCAAGTGACCAAGCAACGTGTTAAGAATTGCTTCTCATTATTCGACAGAAAGCCAAGACAATGAAAAAGTCTTCTTCAAAGGCTTCAGTCAGCAAGATCTGTTTCTATTCTGCAATCAAAGAAGTCTAAGAACATTAGCAGTCAGCAATCTAGACACGTCTCCGTGGAGTCTTTTGTAGTGCTAAATGTAAAAGAACAAAAGCAACCCTAAAAAGTGATGTTGAACAGAAAAGGTGTCAGTTATGTAACATTTGCAACCATCCCCCCATTCACACTACGTCAACCTCTTCATATCTCACTACCTTTTCTGCAGATGCTTTCATTGATATTTGCTTTAAAGCTGAAGAGTGTAATTTCTGAGCTACGGGTGTCACCAAATGGAATTGCACAAATATTCCAGAAAACTCATTGGTTGTACAAATAAATAGTCCTGCTACAAAATCATACCATTGGTCAAGCCAATGTTGCAGTGACGGGTCACTCAAACAAACAGAAATGTTTAAAAAGTGCAAAAGTGTTACACTTTTTGGGGAAATCAACCTACAAATGGCTTACTATTTGTCTTTCCATATTTAGCTGGGATACGAGAAATAATTTTAACATCGGAAAAATTACATCCATCCACTTAAATTTGGTTAGGAATATGAGTTAATCCATTCATACACCATTCCATCCTTTTTTCTGATTTCCCAAAAAAAAAAAAAAAAATATATATATATATATATATATATATATATATATATATATATATATATATATATATATATAGAAAAGGTGAATTTCTCCTCATCCTATTTTCTCTTTTTACTGCTACAGGGAATTGCTACCTCGGCACGGTCAAAAGGGAACCACAAACAGAGAATTTTCTTGACTGTGTCCTTCGGAGGAATCAAGATTTATGATGAGAGATCAGGGGTGAGTTGAGGATACAATTCATTTGATTGGTATATACATGCACTTTTAAAGAGGTCATACTATGTGGCATTTATTTTTTTATTTATTTTGAGTCCACAAAGTTTTCTTGCACTACAGATTCACATAAACATTTTTCAACAATATACAGTTAAGGCTGCTACTCTACCCTTAAGACTTCTTGATGTAAATGTTTTATAATGTCTGTTAATGACTTATATGCAAATGACCTCTGTTTTAATTGTCTAACTTCTTCACATATGAAATGAGGGGAGCAGCTCAGCCATGCTCCATATGGAAGTTTTACTGAGGACTAGTTTCTAAATGAATTTCAAATTATTTAAAAAACTTTTAGTTTTTTTTAGTTTTGGATGCATATATGGTGACATTCTCAATGCTAACGCAAATCGTGTATTTGTGTTTATGTTTATTCATCGTGAATGTGCAATGCCTGCCAAATTTCAAATGGAAACCAAAAATTCACTTTTCCAGTGTCTTACAAGTGACGACGCTGTTAGACTGTATTAATATAGTAATAGCAATGTCTCCATTTTCGATTTCGTTTCCTCAGCGTCACGTTCCAATCTTACCAAAATTCAAATGGAATGGCAATCCCTTTTACAACTGCATTTGCCAACCACAGACACCTGCAAATCAGCTTTTGGGGGTGCTCACACATGGGCTTGGGGTTTGCTGTCTCATCCAGGGGTGCATTTCCCAAAAGCATTGTTAACCAACTATGGTCGCAAGTTCTATTGTTATCAACATAGTTCAATGGTTTGGCGTTTCCTGAAAACATAGTTCCAACAAACATTTGCAAACTGCATCGCAAATCTCTTTATCTGTGGTTAGAAGCATAGTTTCTTGTTAGTTTGCTGTACAGTGTGGACATCATTTGACTTCTATATGTTTTATTCCATATACAGTATATCCTTAATTCTGTCAACACTTTGACCATGTTTACATGCACTTTAGAAAACTGCTTATTCTGGGGTTTTGCAGAAAGCAGCATTATGAAAAGTCATGTATATGTGAATGCACTTGAAAAGGGATTAAAGGCTGTTAAGAGAAAGTGCTTTAACACACACGGCTTCTGTCGGAGAGCACGGTTTATATGTCCATGTTAATGCATAAGTGCCGTTCTTATATGATTTTGAAGAATGCACATCTGCGTATGTGTTTAGGTGTGTCGGGGGAACCCCAAAGTCTGAAGTAAAGGGAAACCCCACTATTGAAGTGCAATCATATGTCGCATTACATAGTGCATGCAGCTTTCGTGACTTCAGCAGCTTTCACACATTAAACAGCTTTCTGGCGTACTTGTAAATGAGCTATTAACATTTGATATCTGCAGAAGTTATTACTCCACACTCTGCGTGACAGCATTAACAACAGCTCTATATTGTTTAACTAACATGGTTCGAATGATGGATGTGCGACATAGTTACTAGGGTTTCGGGTCATCTCTAGCTAGTCGGTTTCTCTAAAGATGTATGGTGGTTAAGCAGTGAGTTACTCAGTTGTACGGGAAATGCAGCCCAGTGTAGTTAGGAGACAACAGTAAAATCTAACCCTACCCACATCAAAGAAAGTCCCGTTTCCCCTTTCAACATAAAGTTAACATAAAGACATAAATGCAGCTCAGTTATGCGTCTTCCGCTTGTGTGGAGGGTTTGCATTAATATCCTTTTTTGGCAATGGCACTGTAGAGGTAATGATCATTATTATCCTCTGTTACCATTAGTGCTCTCTCTGCTGTTATTTCATGCTTTATACTCATTAGCCACACACACACACACACACACACACACACACACACCGATCATCCTAGCATCAATCATAAGTAATTATGGTTATTTTCTTCAACTTTCTACTATCAACTTCTGACCATTCCAAGATATGGACCATGTTTCAAGAAAATCAGTTTTTTATATATATATATATATATATATTATACACACTGACGGCCAAAAGTTTGGAATAATGTACAGATTTAGCTGTTTCGGAAGGAAATTGGTACTTCAGTTCACTAAAGTAGCATTCTATTGATCACAAAATATAGTCAGGACATTACTGATGTGAAAAAAACAGCACCATCACTATTTGAAAAAAGTCATTTTTGATCAAATCTAGACAGGCCCCATTTCCAGCAGCCATCACTCCAACACCTTATCCTTGAGTAATCATGCTAAATTGCTAATTTGGTACTAGAAAATCACTTGCCATTATATCAAACAGTTGAAAGCTAAACTCAGCAAAAAAAGAAACGTCCTCTCATTTTCAACTGTTTTTATTTTCAGCAAATTTAACATGTGTAAATATTTGTATGAACATAAAAAGGTTCAACAACTAAGACATAACTGAACAAGTTTCACAGATATGTGACTAACAGAAATAGAATAATGTGTCCCTTACTAATGGTGGGGGGGGGGGGGTTAACAGTCAGTATTTGGTGTGGACACCAGCTGCATTAAGTACTGCAGTGCATCTCCTCCTCATGGACCGCACCAGATTGGCCAGTTCTTGCTGTGAGATGTTACCCCACACTTCCACCAAGGCACTTGCAAGTTCCCGGACATTTCTGGGTGGAATGGCCCTAGCCCTCACCCTCCGATCCAACAGGTCCCAGACATGCTCAGTGGGATTGAGATCCGGGCTCTTCGCTGGCAATGGCAGAACACTGACATTCATGTCTTGCAGGAAATCACGCAAAGAACGAGCAGTATGGCTGGTGGCATTGTCATGCTGGAGTGTCATTTCAGGATGAGCCTGCAGGAAGGGTACCACATATGGGAGAAGGATGTCTTCCCTGTAACATACAGCATTGAGATTGCCTGCAATGACAACAAGCTCAGTCCGATGATGCTGTGACACACCGCCCCAGACCATGATGGACCATCCACCTCCAAATCTGACCCACTCCAGAGTACAGGCCTCAGTGTAACGCTCATTCTTTCGACGATAAACACGAGTCCGACCATCACCCCTGGTGAGACAAAACCATGACTCGTCAGTGAAGAGCACTTTTTGCCAGTTCTGTCTGGTCCAGTGAAGGTGGGTTTGTGCCCATAGGCGACGTTGTTGCCGGTGATGTCTGGTAAGAACCTGCCTTACAACAGGCCTACAAGCCCTCAGTCCAGCCTCTCTAAGCCTATTGTGGACAGTCTGTGCACTGATGGAGGGATTGTGTATTCCTGGTGCAACTCGGGCAGTTGTTGTTGCCACCCTGTACCTGTCCCGCAAGTGTGATATTCGGATGTACCGATCCTGTGCAGGTGTTGTTACACGTGGTCTGTCACTGCGAGGATGATCAGCTGTCCTTCCTGTCTCCCTGAAGCACGGTCTTAGATGTCTCACAGTACAGACATTGCAATTTATTGCCCTGGCCACATCTGCAGTCCTCATGCCTCCATGCAGCATGCCTAAGGCACGTTCACGCAGATGAGCAGGGACCCTGGGCATCTTTCTTTTGGTATTTTTCAGAGTCAATAGAAAGGTCTCTTTAGTGTCCTAAGTTTTTATAACTGTGACCTTAATTGCCTACTGTCTAGCTGTTAGTGTCTTAACGACCGTTCCACAGGTGCATGTTCATTAATTGTTTATGGTTCATCGAACAAGCATGGAAAACATTGTTTAAGCCCTTTACAATAAAGATCTGTAAAGTTACTTGGATTTTTTAAATCCATCTTTAAAATACAGAGCCTGAAAAAGGGACGTTTCTTTTTTTGATGAGTTTATTTGGTTCATTAAATGAAGCTTAACATTGTCTTTGTGTTTGTTTTTGAGTTGCCACAGTATGCAATAGACTGGTATGTCTTAAGGTCAATATTAGTTAAAAAAAATGGCAAAATAGAAACAGCTTTCTCTAGAAACTCGTCAATCAATAATTATTTTGAGGAACGAAGGCTATGCAATGCTTGAAATTGTCAAAAAACTGAAGATTTCATACAATGGTATACACTACATTCTTCAAAGACAAAGCACAACTGGCTCTAAAAAGGACAGAAAGAGATGTGGAAGGCCATATGAACAACTAAACAAGAGGATAAGTACATCAGAGTCTCTAGTTTGAGAAATAGATGCCTCACATGTCCTCAGCTGACAGCTTCATTGAATTCTACCCACTCAACACCAGTTTCATGCACAACAGTAAAGAGAAGACTCAGGGGTGCAGGCCTTATGGGAAGAATTGCAAAGAAAAAGCCACTTTTGAAACAGAAAAACAAAATAAAAGGTTAAAGTGGGCAAAGAAACACAGACAATGGACAACAGATAATTGGAAAAGAGTGTTATGGAACTTAACCCCATTGAGCTTTTGTGGGATCAGCTAGACTGTAAGGTGCATGAGAAGTGCCTGACAAGACAGCCACATCTATGACAAGTGCTACAGGAAGTGTGGGGTGAAATGTCACCTGAGTATCTGGACAAACTGACAGCTAGAATGCCAAGGATCTGCAAAGTTGTTATTGCTGCTCGTGGAGGATTTTTTTGATGAGAACTCTTTGAATTATTTTCATGAAAGAAGGAAACCAGAGGGTATAAATACACAGAAGGATGATGATGGAACAGGAAACAGCTATGGAAGATGGAGGGCAGGTGAGGGTAATCAACAAAGGTGCATCCTGGGAAATGAAGTCCATAAATAAGTGGAAAACAAAGTGCAGTTCGTGACAACAACAAGACATCTAGATATCAGGCTGGATTTTTTGATGAGAACCCTTTGAATTATTTTCAGAAGTTCTGAACATTTTTTTCAAATTTTAATAGTAATTTTTCATGTTATTAATGTCTTGACTATACAGTTTGGTCAGTTGAATGCCACTTTGGTGAACAAAAGTACAAATTTCTTTCCATAAGAGCAAAATCTGTACATTATTCCAAACTTTTGGCTGCCAATGTGTGTGTGTGTATATATATGTGTGTGTGTGTGTGTGTGTGTGTGTGTGTGTGTGTGTGTGTGTGTGTGTGTGTCAGGTTAAAATATCTTAATTCACCCTTCCGCAAATAAGGGCCTTGAAAAGGTCTTAAATCTGAGCCAGGGTTGCCAGGTCTCTGTTACAAAACCAGCCCAATAGTCAATCAAAACTAGCCCAATAACCTATAAAACTACCCCAAAACCAGCCCAATAGCAAATCAAAACTAGCCCAATAACTAGCCCAGGCCTAGTTGAGACTGCAAATGTCAGAATACACCAATTTGAGACATTTTCCTTGTGATAAATTGGCCAATGTAAATCTAGTATATATTTATATACAATGAACTCTGAGGTTGATCATCAATGGAAAATGCTTCTGTACGTGTCATGTGATTTCAACTGGATATACTGCATTTTGTATGAAAATGTAATTAGAGATGCACATATAGAATTTTAAGAGAATGAGTATGAATACTGATAATTTCTTACTGATACCCACATGGAGCATAACTTCACTATTAATAACAAAATACAGGTTCCCTATCTGTCACTCACTCAACATTGGTGTCGATGTAGTGACACTAGGGGTCACTCTTGGGAGCCCGAGACACCTCTGGTCTTTGATAAAAGGCCAATGAAAATTGGCGAGTGGTATTTGCATGCCACTCCCCCGGACATACGGGTATAAAAGGAGCTGGTATGCAACCACTCATTCAGATATTCTCTTCGGAGCCGAACGGTCATGCTCATTGAGCTGAATACTACTGTTCATTCACCTCTGCTGGATCTGACGGCACATTTCAGCGGCTTCTCCCCCCTCTGCACTGGTTCACTGCAGAGAATGCCCCTGGGTGCTTCGGCAGAAAAACTAGAGAGTATATTTTCTGAAAGAGCTTTTTCCCCTCTAAAAGAGTATATATTTCTCTAAAAGAGCGCACACACGGAACGTCTTTTTAAAGATGCTTTCCTGATTGTGTGTTATTCCTCGTTGTGCTCGTTATCTCTCGCCTTCTAACGGTCACGATCACTGTCTTTCGTATCTGGGCACTGCTCAAGCGGAGACAGCGTTCATGGATGGTCATGTTCTCATTGCGAGAATATGTCCATGGCAACGTTGCGGTCGCAGCTCGCCTTCATAAGAAAGCGAGCCACCCCAGAGGCTCCCGCCTCGGTCCTTTTACCCACGGGTATGAGGCCAGCGCAGCTAGCACTGGGGGCGATTTGGGGACCCAAATGGGACCGCCTCCGCCGGGTATCCCCCCGCGGACCTCCCATTCCCCAGCACGCTCGTCTGCCCCGATCAGGCTTCCGGGTGAGTCCGCCGGCTCGTCTCACGGCGAGTTCGACCTCTTATTCGGAGCCCGCGAAAGTGATGAACTCTCGAGCGCAGCATCGGAGAGCGGGCTCATCCAGTCGGAAGCCTCAGCTGGGCTCCTCCCTTCGGGGTCGATTGCCAAGTCACAGGCTGACGCGGAGATGACGACATGCTTTCCCGGGCAGCCGCGAGCGTCGGTTAGAGTGGATTTCACCGCTCTTCCCTGAACCCTCACGGCTCAGTGATTGGTTCCTGGGCTCGCGGCGCCACTCAAAGCCACGCCCCGCCCCCGTTCCTTTCTTCCCGGAAGTGCATGAAGAGCTGACAAGGTCGCGGGAGGCACATTTTACTGCCCGGTCCCGATCTTTTCAGCTTCCCCGCCCTCACTACCCTCGATGGTGGGGTGGCCAAGGGCTATTCGGCAATACCCCGGTGGATAAAGGTGCTCGCGGTGCACCTATGCCCGCAAAGCACCGCCACCTGGCACAGGTGCCAAAAAGCCCCCGTCAAGGCCTGTAGGTTTACGTCGTCTCTGACGGCCAAGGCCTACGGTGCCGCTGTACAAGCCGCCTCCACCCTGCACGCCATGGCTCTCCTGCAAGTCCACCAAGGCACTAAAGGAACTGCACGAGGGTAGTTCCGCCCCGGGATTGATGCAGGAACTGCGCTCGGCGACCGACCTCGCTCTCCGAATGACGGAGATCACGGTGCGGTCTCTCAGGCGGACGATGGCCACACTAGTGGTCCAGGAGCACCACCTTTGGCTCAACCTGGTCGAGATGGGTGAGGCCGACAAGACACGATTCCTTGCTGCCCCCATTTCCCAGGCAGGCCTATTCGGCGGCACCGTCGAGGACTTTGCCAAGCAGTTCTCGATGGTAGAGCAGTAGATGGATGCTAGCCGGCATAGGAAGCAGACGCCACCCGTCTCGCGGCTGCCCAGAACCCGTGAAAGGCTTCAAAGCGCCCTTGAGACGGGCGACCCAGGGACAACGAAACCCGCTGCTCTGGAGCTGGTAAGCAGATCTTCATCTTTTTGTTACCTTTTGCATTTAATTGCGCTGCATGCCCAAGTGGCTGCAGTACTCAAGAGCTCAGCAAGAGCGGTTTCCTTGTTCCCTGGGTCACGTATCCGGTGTGTACGGCCGTCATCACGACCACCGCCACCACTCTATTTGGCAGGTTTGGCTCTCTAGCGGCGGTCTCCCGCCCCTGAGCACCCAGCTGTGGCACAAATCCACCCCCGATGTGACAGTCTCCACGGGTCACAAGGACAGGCCTCTTCCTCCCCCGTCCCAGGCTGTTCCGGGGGTGGTCACAAGGAGCCAGGTAAGTGCTTCGATGTCCTTAGACTCAGCACGGCCACGACGTGGCCACCTCGATCCTTCCTTGACACAGACCCTTCCTGCAGTTCGCGTTCGAGGGTCAGGCGTATCAGTACAAGCTCCTCCCTTTCGGCCTGTCCCTGTCTCCTCGAGTCTTTACGAAGGTCGCCAAGACTGCCCTTGCCCTGTTAAGGGAGGTGGGCATTTGCGTTCTCAACTATCTCAACGACTGGCTAATCCTAGCTCATTCTCAAGACGTGTTGTGCGCACACAGGGACCTGGTGCTCTCACACCTCAGCTGACTAGGGCTTCAGGTCAACTGGGAAAAGAGCAAGCTCCTCCCAGTTCAGAACATCTCTTTTCTCGGTTTGGAGTTGGACTCAGTCTCCTTGACGGCGCGCCTTACGAACGAGCACGCCCAGTCGGTGCTGGCCTGTTTGAAGGCGTTCAAACAGGGAACAGCGGTTCCACTGAAACTCCCTCAGAGGCTCCTGGGGCATATGGCATCCTCGGCGGTGGCCACCCCGCTCAGGTTGATGCATATGAGGCCGCTTCAGCACTGGCTCCAGACTCGAGTCTCGAGACGACCATGGCGCCACAGGACACATCACGTTGGTCTGTCACCGTCTTTTCAGCCCTTGGACCGACCTCTCGTTCCTACGGGCAGGTGTTCCTCTAGAACTGGTCCCCAGGTGCGTCATGGTTACGACAGATGCCTCCAAAACAGGCTGGGGCGCCGTTTGCAACGGGTACGCAGCCGCCGGCCTCTGGATGGGTCCGCGACTGCATTGGCACATCAACTGCCTCGAGTTGTTGGCAATTCTGCTCGCCCTGCGGAGGTTTCGGCCGTTGATCCAGGGCAAGCACGTGTTAGTTCAGACAGACAACACGACAACGGTAGCATATGTCAACCGCCAAGGTGGTTTGCGCTCTCGTTGTATGTCACAACTCGCCTGCCGTCTCCTCCTCTGGAGTCAGCAGCACCTCAAGTCGCTGCAAGCCACTCACATCCCGGGCAACCTCAACACTACGGCGGATGCGCCGTCACAACAGGTTACCCTCAGGGGAGAGTGGAGACTCCACCTTCAGGTGGTCCAGCTGATTTGGAGTCAATTCGACAGGCACAGGTGCACCTGTTCGCCTCCCAAGAATCCTCCCCACTGCCCGCACTGGTACGCCCTGACGGAGGCCTCCCTCGGCATAGACGCGCTGGCACGCAGCTGGCTCCCTGGCATTCGCAAATATGCATTTCCCCCAGTGAGCCTGCTTGCACAGACCCTGTGCAAGGTCAGGGAGGACGAGGAGCAGGTCATCCTGGTAGCACCCTACTGGCCCACCCAGACGTGGTGCTCGGACCTCACGCTCCTCGCGACAGCTCCCCCTGGCAAATTCTTTCTCAGGGAAGGGGCACCATCCGGCACCCGCGCCCAGACCTCTGGAATCTCCATTTCTGGGCCCTGGAAGGGATGCGGAAGACCTAAGCTGTCTCCCACCTGCGATGGTAGACACGATCACTCAGGCTAGGGCCCACTCTATGAGGCGCCTGTATGCCTTTTAAGTGGCATCTATTCGCTAAGTGGTGTTCTTCCCGTCGGGAAGACCCCAGAGATGCGCAGTCAGATCAGTGCTTTCCTTCCTGCAAGAGAGGTTGGAAGGGAGGCTGTCCACTTCCACCTTGAAGGTGTACGTTGCTGCCATAGCAGCACACCACGACGCAGTCGACGGTAAGTCCTTAGGGAAGCACAACCTGATCATCAGGTTCCTAAGAGGCGCCAGGAGGCTGAATCCCTCCAGGCCGCGCCTCGTTCCCTCATCGGACCTCTGTAGTTCTTCAGGGTCTACAGAGAGCCCCCTTTGAGCCTTTGCAGTCAGCAGAGCTTAAGGCACTCTCCTTGAAGACTGCCCTCCTGACTGCGCTCACTTCCATCAAGAGGGTAGGTGACCTGCAAGCGTTCTCTGTCAGCGAAACGTGCCTGGTGTTCGGTCCAGGTTACTCTCACGTGATCCTGAGACCCTGACCGGGCTATGTGCCCAAGGTTCCCACCACCCCTTTAGGGACTAGGTGGTGAACCTGCAAGTGCTGCCCCAGGAGGAGGCAGACCCAGCCCTGTCGTCACTGTGTCCGGTGCGCGCTTTACGCATCTATTTGGATCGCACGCAGAGCTTTAGAATCTCTGAGCAGCTCTTTGTCTGCTTTTGGTGCACAGCGGAAAGGAAGCGCTGTCTCCAAGCAGAGGATCGCCCACTGGCTCGTTGACGCCATAACTATGGCATTTCTCGCCCAACACATGCCGCCCCCGGTAGGGCTGCGAGCCCATTCTACCCGTGGTGTGGCGGCTTCTTGGGCCTTGGCCAGAGGTGCCTCTCTAACAGACATTTGCAGAGCAGCAGGCTGGGCAACACCCAACACTTTTGCAAGGTTCTACAACCTCCGGGTGGAACCGGTTTCGTCCCAGGTAGTGGCATGCAACACAAGCGGATAAGCCCGGGATAGCCGGCCGGGTGTATCGCTTGCACATAGCGCCTTCCACCTCCTTTTGAGCTGAAGACGTGCGCCGTTAATTCCCAGTAGTGTTCACAAAATTTGTTCCCTGGTTGACTTCCTCCGAGCCCTGTGGCAGTCGAGTTTTCGGAGAGACTCGCTGCTGGCCCAGTTCTGACGCGCTAAGAGCCCGGTTCTGGGGTAGGTGCTCTGCATGTGGCGGTTCCCTGTAAGGCAAACCCCATGCAATCTATATCTTCCACTAATTCGTTTCCCTGCTGGCAAACCTTGTCTTCCTTGGGCAGAGCTCCTCTGCCCCAGTCTCCATGTTTGTAGTAACTCCTCCCCCATTGGGCAGGATCTACCTTGAAGGCTCTCCACATGGTTGGAAACACCATGTGATGTATTCTTCCACTTAAATATCCCCCCCTCTCTTTGGGCGAGGTGTGGTCTCTGCGGTGTCCTCCCCTTGGGAGGGACACCCCCGACTAGACCTGGCGGCCCAGTCAGATAATCCCCCTTCTTTTTTAGGGAGTGGAAAAAGAGAAGGGGAAAAGAGGCCACAACTGGGTTAAGCCTGTCTCTTTCTTTGGGTAGTCATCTTGTCCCCAAAAAGGGCCGTTTGACACTCATAACTGTGTTGGGGGAGGTTATGTGTCGACCTGGTGTGCTGGCTATGAGGTACACAGCAAGTCTGCCCACCACACACCGCCAGTTCACGTAACACAGTTCAGCCTTATGGCGTTATGTATAGGGACCCCTAGTGTCACTACATCGACACCAATGTCGAGTGAGTGACAGATAGGGAACATCATGGTTACTGGTGTAACCTCCATTCCCTGATGGAGGGAACGAGACGTTGGTCCCTCCTGCCACAACGCTGAACTACCTGCTGAAATGGCCGGACCTTATATCGGCTCCTCAGCGTAAAACCTGAATGAGTGGTTGCATACCAGCTCCTTTTATACCCGTATGTCCGGGGGAGTGGCGTGCAAATACCACTTGCCAATTTTCATTGGCCTTTTATCAAAGACCAGAGGTGTCTCGGGCTCCCATGAGTGACCCCTAGTGTCACTACATCGACACCAACGTCTCGTTCCCTCCATCAGGGAATGGAGGTTACACCAGTAACCATGACGATATTATTGGTCACCAAGGTATCATAACATCAAAATAGCTTTTTTTTTTTTTAATGAAGTGTAATTTTATTGGGTAAACGATAATGAAACTTTACACATACTTAGTTTATTAAACACGGATACTATAACTATATTAGTAATTTTTTATGTATAACAAAGAGCTTTTGTTAATTTCACTGCCCTTGGGTTATTCATATTTTCACTTTATCATGTCAATTCAGTGCATTCAGTCAATGCACACACACATACACACATCTGGTGCTGAGCAGTGTTGTTATGTATAATGTTACAGAATTCAGATGGCTATAAGGGATAACGCTTCATAACTTTTTCATTTGATCAAAATGAGCAGGCTCCTTTCATTTGGTTGGCGAGCATGTGCATGCATAGTGAACAGACAGCAATCAAAAAACATGGGCAAAGTCAGAGACAATAAGCACACTCTCCGATGCCCTCCCTCTTGTAAAATTGTGATGTCCGTGGCTGTGAATCGTTTTGAAGCATGTGAATGAATCAACCATTGTTAAATGATCCGCAGACTGCCCAGTGCTACTCGCAAGAGAGGAAAGTGCGCTCGAGAGAATCTGTGTCTGCATGTGCTCTGTACAGTATGAGCTCTATTGCGAGCACAATAGCAACTCTACACAGTTCTAGGCTTTTGCATGTTGCATGGTTTCAGACCATTTAAACAATTACATAAGCCAGTACAGAGCCGGAGCCTTCATTTAAACGTCATTGCCAAACATCCAACCCGCGGAACAAAAAAATCAACCCGCGGAAACAGTTTAAAAGTAGCCCAGTTCCCGCGGACTTGGCAATTATGGTATTAAATGTTATGAGGGATAGTTTTCTCGTTGCGTTTAAGTAGGGTGACCAGATGTCCCGTTTATAAGAGGTGTGTCCCGACAATGTAATTCTGTTACAGCTGGTAGACTCACTGATTTTTTTCTTATTATTAAATATCCTCATTGTCCTTCTCGCTGTTGTCTTTGGGATCGTTTGCAGAGAAGAGAAGAAATTTTGATGTGTCACACATTGATTTGATGATACTTTCCACTGAAATGTACCTGGTTACCATGGCAATGAATCATACACTCTTTGTCATCCTGTCAGTCAGTGCAAGTAGAAATGCTCCAATAAAAATTAGTTTTCAATAACGAGCTGAAAGAAGCCGATCCATTTCTTCGTACAAAATGTGAATATGTAAGTGAGTATTTTTCTGTCACTGTTAATGTTCATTTCCCCACGAGCACTGAGATAAATCACACAATGTCACATTCAGACAGATACACTGCACTTTTTACATAGTACAAGCACTTAAATGTTGAGATGTGGGGGTTGTATTTTGAATTTTGTGTTAAAATGTGTACGAGACATGACAAGTCATTTTATAATGACACATGCAATATGACATCATATGGATAGAATAGACTACATGAAATCTGTACATTAAAAAAGCTCAAATGTGGTTAAATCGTGAAAAAAAACGGAATCTAAAATAAAATCTACATTTTCACAAACTATATAGCCTATACAGTTAAGTGCAGAAGTTTCCACACCCCTTTTGTTTTTATAAGTTTGCACACCCCTTTCAGAATGTATACAAATAGCCTATAAGATATAAAAGATGATATTTTTTATGTAGTTCTGCCCTTCAAAAGTTACATAACACAAAATGTACTCTTATTTACACAAATCATCCTGTTCAAAAGTTTGCACCCCTTGGATCTTCTTGTGTTCCTTCTTGAGCATCAGTAATTGTTTGTATCTTTTGTAATAGTTGTGTATGAGTCCCTCAATTGTCCCAAGTGTCAAAAGCTGGATCTCATCATATAGCCACTGAAGATCTCAAATGTGCAGAAGATGTTGAGAAATCAAATAATTGTACAGTAGTTGGGGGTTTTCTTAAGAAAAGTGGACATCTTCACTGCTCAGGACAAAGCAGAGACTCATGAACAATTATTACACAAACAGTCATTGATCATCGAGAAAGAAACACACCATATTAAAAACCAAGAGAATGTCAACTTCTGAACAGGATCATGTGTGTAAATTCAGTTACTATTTTGTCTTGTGGAATATAAGTGAGGATCTGTTATGTCAAATAGCTTCTAAAGGGCAGTTCTAAATAAAAACAAAATATGCTCCCTAGACATTTACGTTTAGAGAACATATTGGCGTATTGTGTTCCCTTCAATTGATTCCTTAAATTTTCTTTAGTTGGTCTTAAAAAGGTCTTAAAAAAAGTGAATTTAGCTTAATAAAACCTGCAGAAACCCTATATATATATATATATATTGAAATTATGGTAATGATAACTTTATTAATCCACAGGTCTTACAACAACAACACTCTGTGCACGAAGTCTCCTATATTGCCAAAGACACGAGGGACCATCGCGCCTTCGGCTTCGTGTGTGGAAAGAAAGGAAACCACAAATTTGTGGCAATCAAAACAAGCCATTCGGTTTGTGGTTTTGGTCTAAACTTTCATAACTTCAAAAACATTCAAATTGTTCTCTTGATGGTTAAAACTGCGGTTGTTCATCTTAACTTCAGTTTTCTTCCTCCTGTAGGCGGAGCCAGTCATACTGGACCTGCGTGACCTGTTCACCCTGGTCTATGACATCAAACAGAGGGAGGAGTCACAGAAAAAGACTCAGAAGGACAAACACTGTGAGCCAGCCGTATATCAGGTAGATTCCAACAACATGAGCCTAAATTGAACTCTTTCTGGTCAAAGTGTCAGAATGCTTCATGCCAGTAGTTAACAGCTTTTCTTATTATTTTTTGTATTTTATTATAAGAATATGTAGAGAAAATATTGGGCGATGTTGACAATAACATTGCACCAAAACCTTTAAAGATTAATAATGTAAAGTAAGCATTTATTCATAATATCGCTCATGTTTTAAATGTTTCTGTTGGTTTACCTCTAATGTCTTCTCTACCAATATGCTCCCAATTATGCCTGTTTGTCTCGATGGCTGACACAGAGCATTCTGGAAGATGAGATGGATGATCCAGTGTATCAGGTGGGCAAAATTCACATTTCTATCAATAATTATTGTATGTATGTTCACATGTACATGTAACCTGATTTTGTAAAGAATAATGGACACATTCTGCTCAATTTAATCATTAAAATTTCATTTAATATTAGCAGATGCTCACAAAACATGAATTTCTGTTAATTATTTAACCCCTATCATTTCCAGTGTATGGATATGCTGTCATATTTTGTTGTTTTGTGTGTATGTTCTATGGAGAGTCATATACATCTCTACTGGATGTACTGTGATCTTTTTAATCCAGTGCTGTCTCGCTCACACTGAATACAGACAACCTTAACCATCTTTTTGACATCCACATTTTTTCTTATGCCAAGATGGAAGCTCTCAAAATTTCACTTTAGCTTAGATTTTCTCTGTTATTTCACAACGAAAAAAAAAATGTTTGTATCACCATTGTTAATTAAATGCACAAAGTTCCTTAGTATGATATTTTATGATCCCAGAGGAAATTTTATTGCTCAGAGATTGCTCTTTCAATGCTCAGGAGACTTAACTGAGTTCTCATTTAAGGTATTAGTTTTGTTTCAGATGTTTCTCAGAAGAAATTAAAATAGACACAAATGAGACAATTGTTGAGATAAAGTAGGAAGAATTGAATGAGAAATGTTTGAGTTCATATTGAGATCTCTTAATTTTGATTGCAGATGTTGGTATGTTGATAAATCTGAGCACAGTTTGAATCATTGTTGAGGTCTCCTCTGAAACTCTAGCCCTCCTATATTATCTATATAATCTAGGTAAAGAATGTGTTACACATACTGCATTTAGTTACTGGAACCAAATGTTGTGACTTTGTCAAAACCATAAGAACAGTAATTTTTTCCTCATTAAAAAAGTGTAACTCTTAAAGACATGAATTGTAATTTTGCAATATATGTAGGAAATCATGACCACTCACATTAAAATGAAGACTCCAGTCATATCAGTAACCTCATAAAAGCTGTTTTATTCTACATGGAGAGGGTCCACACATGGGGGCTGCCATGTTAGAATCACATGACCAGCCGAATACTACTCGCTTAATCTCAGTAACCGTCCTGTTATTTGACACTTTAACTCACTGATTAAAGTAATCATGGCTGACTGTGAATACTAAATTTCTACAATGACATCTGAAACTGAAAACTATTGAATTTAAATGATGCTGCATCCAAGCCTCTAGGTGTCAGTGTAAGTCCAAGATGACACAAAGACTAAAGTTACTGAGGTGCACTTTAAAAGAAATACCAGATAAAAACAACATTTTCCTTCCATTGTATGAACGGTTCAGTTTTTACCTGTATGGGAGGAACCAGTTGTGGCCTTCTGACTCTGGATGTTATGCAGTTTTAAATTTTTTGTACATCAAGTTTGACCTAGAAATTTTACAAATGTTCTCACATTTAGCCTCTCACCACATACTGTTCTCTAGCTCCCCCACCTGCTCCACATCCACATGTCCACACACACAAACACACAGAGGTAGAGTATTTTTTTACAGTTTTAAACAGGTAATATGTAAGTAAATAAGTTTATCATGATTTTATATAATATGTTACAATGGGGTTGAAGGCCCCCCAATGGTTGAAGACCACAAGAATCATTTCTCCTAAAACTTTAGATGGCAGAAAGAAAAACTACGGCACCTTCCTAAACCCCTGTAACACTGCAACAAATTGTTTGACATTAGTGGGAAGGAATGGATTTGTTGCAATGGGCACACAAAGTGGGCCAAACACTGTTAATTTTCTACAAGCAAAATCAATCAGAAGTTTGTAATACAGTTATACACTTTGGGACCACAATAAAACAGGTCTACAGAACTGCCGCTCACTGGATGTTTTTTTGTTTTTGGCACCATTCTGAGTAAACTTTAGAGACTGTTGTGTGTGAAAATCCCAGGAGATCAGCAGTTACAGAAATACTCAAACCAGCCCATCTGGCACCAACAATCATGCCACGGTCAAAATCACTGAGATCAATTTTTTTCCCCATTCTGATGGTTGATGTGAACATTAACTGACGCTCCTGACCCCTGTCTGCATGATTTTTTGCACTGCACTGCTGCCACATGATTGGCTGTTTAGACAATCACATTGATGATTGTTGGTGCCAGACAGGCTGGTTTGAGTATTTCTGCAACTGCTGATCTCCTGGGATTTTCACTCACAACAGTCTCTAGAATTTACTCAGAATGGTGCCAAAAACAAAAAACATCCAATGAGTGACAGTTCTGCGGACAGAAATGTCTTGTTGATGAGAGAGGTCAACAGAGAATGGCCAGACTGGTTCGAACTGAAAAAGTCTATGGTAACTCATATAACCGCTCTGTACAATTGTGGTGAGAAGAATATCACCTAGAATGCTATTATGAGATGTGGGTTGGTGCTGTTTGGTGGCAGGTGTTTTTAATGTTGTGGCTGATCGGAATATATCTGTATGTATGTATGTATGTATGTGTATGTATATATATATATATATATATATATATATATAATGAATAGACAGTGAGATTTGAATGTTGGTAGTGTTGTCCTGTCTGACTAGTTCCCTATGGGGTGTCTCTCGTTTCTCTCCCAACTCCTCATAGTACATTGTGTTTGAAGCTGGACATGAGCCTCTCCATGGCCACCAATCAGAAGAGAGCATTTACCAGGTACTTTGTTAAGCCCCTCTCCTAACCTGTACAGTTATCACAAAGAAATGGGCAGGGTTGCCTTCTATTTTGAATTTCACAAGCAGTCTTATAGTAATTTTCCAACAATATTCTTTCTCCAATAAAATAAAATATTTACAGTATAACTTTTGCAATAATTTGTCAGTTGAAAAATTATTTGCTCATGTTTTTCCTTAGAAGACTACAGTATAGACTAAGTTAAAGTAATAGCTCACCTAAAATGTAAAATTCTGTTATGATTTACTCACCATCATATTGGTTCTAAATCCATATTACTTTCTTATGTAGAGCACTAAAGGAGAATTTTTAATGAATTTCCCAGTCTGTCTTTTCAATGATAGTTGATAATGACTTTAAGGGCCCTATTTTAAAAGCACTATGTCATAAGTTATACACGCAAAGTCAATGGGTATGGCCATGAAGTTTTGGTATTTTTGTGCAAGCATGCGCTAAGTAGTGTTGGGAATACTGCATTACTAAGTAATTAATTACAGTAATTAAATTACTTTTTCATTAAAAAAAGTAAAGGATTACTCTTAATTTTTCAGTAATTTAATTACAGTTACTTCTGATGTAATTGTGTTAAATACTATATAGTCTATAGAACAATTATATATAAAACAATAGTGAATTTAAAATCGAAATATAACATCTAATGTTAAAATATATGTTTTCTACTTTAACGCTGCCCCCTTGAATTCTTTGGCCAGTTCATGAATAATTTGTTTGATTTTATATGATTCATTTGAAAGAACTACAAGAACAATTTCATGTCTGTCCTTGTATTTTTCATTTGGTCGAGGTTGATTAGGGTTTTAGAAAGTAATTAGTAACAAGTAATGCAATTACTTTTCAGACAGAGTAATTAGTACAGTAATCTAATTACACTGTAGAAGATGTAATTAGTAGTTAGTAATTAATAACTTTTTTAGAGTAACTTACCCAACACTGGCACTAAGTCTAGGCGCAAGTGGGTTTGGCGAAATTGTGCGCGCAAATGCTAATGGACTGGGTGAAGTGCAATTTAATTCTGAGGTTTTTCTTCGCCACTGTCTGCGTCCTATTGTATAGTCCATTACCTTTCAAGCACCAGCGATATAAACAAAGACAGCACATTCATAAGAAATTGGCAGTGTAAATGGACTGTATGCAATGAATTAAAAGAATAGAAATATGGACATGCATTATTTTGTGCATTATCTGCATCCTTGTTGAATGTCAGGCATATTTATATGACAGTGACAGACTCCTTTTATACATATTGGAAAATGTGTTTCTCGTCAGGATTTGAATTTACACTCCATTAAATTATAGAGAATGTAAGTATTATTAATCATTTTCATCTACTGACACACAAATTATGGCTAGTATTAACAGTGATTGTGCCAGCACACATTTAACTTCTACCAGTCAATTTTAATTTTGAAAAATGTAATTAATTTATTGAAACACGAAAAATTAAAACATAAATATTTCTAAATTCAGATTACATTTCAAACAAAACAAAAATGTAATAAAAATATCGATGTGGAAAAAGAAATCATACCAAAAAATCATACCAAATTCAGACATTTTTATCTCTCCATCTTCTTCTACTGGCCCCTTTTGCAGTGACATAAAAATAAGTAAACCATGACATAAAGATAGTTTAACACAAATCTTATAACAGTTTCATAAAATGCCTAGAACAGTGATCGTCATGGACATAATTTGATGTTCCACTATATTTTACTTTATTACCACCTGCTGGTGGAATCTCCAAACTGCAAATGTAGGAACTGAATTTGGAATTTGCACTGAGACGTGGTATTGAAACGTCTTAGCAGAATGACCTATTTTTCAGGAAAATAGCAAATTGCACTTTACACCACTTCATTAACATACAATATATCCCCAGTTAGCGTGCATACACCCACAGATAGAGCAAACACTCCCACCCACAGCCACCTAATCTTTGCACTGGCATGGAAATTGCACTTAGAATTAGCGCTCTCACGCATTAGACGTTGCGCGTGGTCGTAGCTCATAGAGCAATCACAAAAATAGAGCCCTTAAGCTTAAAAAGGACCCAAAAGTATAATTAAAGTAGTCCTTGCAATTTGTGCATCGTATTTCAAGTCTTCTGAATGCAGCTTTTGGTGAAAAACAACCCAAAATTAAAGTAATTTTTCGGCGAAAATATTGATGTGCGTTGAACGTTCATGATTGCGTGAGAGAAGCTCGTTCATAGTGGCATGTGTTCACGCAAGAAGCAGTACAAGTGCTACACAAACAGACATCAAGTGTTTTACTGAAAATGACTTAAATCTTTAGTTTTTTTCTAAACAAAACTTATCATATACTTTCAAAAGACTTGGAACATGATGCCCGTGCTGCACAAACTACCTTTTTTATATACTTTTGGGTCCTTTTTCAATCACTGTAACTGCCATTGTATTGAAAAGGTGAACCGGCATGTTCATTAAATATCTTTCCTTTTGTGTTCTGCATAAGAAAGAAAGTCATACGGGAATATGTGGAAGAGTATATTATGAAATAATTTTCCATTTTCGGTGAACTATCCCTTTAAATACCCCTGCTTAAAAACACAGCTTAAACCAGCATAAGCTAGTTTGATGGGGTTTTTTTTGTTTGTTTGTTTGTTGCTGATTTAAACTGGATTAGCTAGCCTCCCAGTCACCTGGGAGGAACAGCTGACAAGTGCCCCAAACCCCTACAACCAGCCAACAGACCAGCCTGACCAGGCTGGAAGACCAGCTAAGACCAGCAGACCAGTTTAGGTTGGTTTAAGATGGGGTTTTTTTCAGCAGGGACCAACAAATAACCACATTGAAATATTTTTGTAGCACAGCAGAAGACTTGTTTTGATAACTTATTATAATTTTGTAGGTCCCAACAAGTCAGCAGAAAGAAGGAATCTATGATGTTCCAAAACGCCATTGTATGACTGTAGGTGCTTCCAACCTTTCCAGCCCTTCCTCCCTCAAACAAACCTCTCAATGTTCCTCCCCTTCTTCATATGGAAGATTTTAAGGATTTTTTGCATTCCACAGCAAATGAAAGCTACTAATGATAAAAAAAAAAAAACTTTCTAAAAGGCTTTCATGCATGGTAGTTTTACCAATTTAGTGGTATTTATGGCAAGAACTTCATGCAGGTGGATGAGGGGAAACCAAGCATTGGTTGACGTGAGAGGTTTGTTTTTGGTGTTCATCTCTTGTCTGGATGTACTGCATGGGTTTAGAAGAACATTACAATGTTTTTTATGAAGAGCATTGTGTTTTTATTACAAATTGGGCAGAAAGAAATGGAATTAAAGATTGGTTGTGGCCCGCAAACATTTTATAAGAATTTCATAGTTTTCACAAATAGTATAGAGTTTGTTAAATGTATAATCATTCGATTTACTAAAAGAACATTGAAGAACCAGGCATGCAGTGCAAAATCCCAAACGGATCCATATCAGTCACAATAGAGGCTTGCTTTCACCTGAATTAATCTTTTACCATCAATCCATTTCACAGTGTTATTGCTTGTCTGTTCATTCAGTTGGAGCCTTTCAAGTGCTTGGAGCCACCCTCACATAAATCTCAGTTTCCCTTCCGCTATGTTTTCCAAACACTGATCCTGCCTGAATCTATGAACACTCAAGCATCTAGTTTTCTTTATAAATTAACAATGTGTTGGTTTTCTTTTTCTCCTCTTGCTCATACATTGGGTTCTGACTGTTTGCACATACATTTAAGTACTCATCCACCTCATATTCACACTCTTTGTGTTGTGATTAAATGTGTTGCCTGATTTCCTTCAGTTGTTGATGTGATGCAGTCATTCATTGTCAACTCTTCTCCCTGGTACCCAATCATATAGTCTTTATAAATGAATTTTACATTTTACAGTATTATTTCCTGTTAAGTCCCCCGCTGAATTGATAACATCAATGATTTATTAAAACTCTAAATCAAAGACCTGTTGTGAAGTGCTCATTGATTTTGTGCAGATACTCCTGCAGCATGGTATTAAATCTTATTTATGTTCCTCTCTGACTGTCTTGCAGAATATAAACCAGTTTGATCTCTTTGGTGACATGGCCACCCCACCAGACATCCTGTCAGTAAGTAAACCTCAAGAGAATATTAACAAATCATGTGTTTTGTTTCAGGAGAGACCAAGATGAGACAAATAACATTTTATGAACATTTTTCAGAAGAACACTGTACGATTAATGCCGGTGGAAATTTAGAGTTTTTTTAAAGTATAATTTTTTAAAATTATTATTTAGCATATAGTATATGTGGGGCCAAACATATATTTATAAAATCAGAATATCTATTTGTAAATTTAAATATATAGTTACAAATAATGAAAATAGGGTCATAATCTAGAAAATATATTTATAAACCTGAATATATTGTTATATTATCCTCCTGTGACCCAAGCGTGACTGCATTTTCCATTCCCATTATTGATTTGTAACTAGTAGCCCCTAAGAAACATACAAAAAAAAAGTTTTTAGACCAAATAAGTTTCCTAATAATTGATGTCCAGGTATGTGGACAGTGGGACTAAGTTGTGAAATTGAAAATAAGAAAATCAGATTTAGCTCCCTAATTAGGGAATTACTTAACCTCCAGTGTGCTGTCTGTCTGCACTGGTCTCAGAACAGTTTGAAATGCAGCTTATTTTCATCCTAACTCCGTATAAAGCCTCTGAAAGCAACATTTTCCAGCTTTTGAATGCATACATTGATTCTCAATGTGATAACGCACAGTGAATATAGCATATTTTAAGGAAAATGGGCCTATAGTCCACAAATGCAGTCATTGTGTTTAACATCGTGTCATTTTGCAATAAATGGATGAAATTTTTAAAATGGCATATTGGATGAAATTATACTCTACTCTTTTTACTCAAACAGGTTTTAATGTAAAAACGTAATGAGGTTTCGTACCAGATGTAGTTTTGTTGCCATTTATCCCAAAGACAACTTAGCTGAGATCAGAGGCATGTTGTTTTGTCATGTGACTCGGTGCCTCAAAGTTTAAACCTTTAATAACAGCCTAGAGTGTCCTGAACTGAGATCAGTCAGATTAAATGAAATGAAATTATGCATAGCTTATAGCGAAGCCAAAACGTAATGTCCACACATGTGGACGCGGGGTCTCAGGAGGTTAAAGTAACTATTATAATTTATATTAAACTAATATATGGTGTTCCTACAACTTTGTTCCTGTCAGGATCCTGTCATCAGTCTAGTCTTGTTTTTTACTTTTGTGCAGGATCCTGACACTCTTGTTGTTTTTGTTATTTTGGGGTGTTCTGTTTTTTCCATGTGTCTCTCTTTCCCTGCTTGTTTCTGTTCCGTTCCATGTCATGGCCCCGGCCCCCCGTTTCCCTGATGTTCTGTTAATTTTCTTCACCTGCCCCTCTCGTTTGCCTGCCTGATTTTTCCCTCTTTATATTTCCCTCATGTGCTCATTCAGCTATTTTCGTTATGGGTCTGTTCCTCCACCCAGCTTCTGTTCAGCAGGAATTGGTTTCCCAAAACACAGGTCCTAAAACTGAATTTTTGTGCTGCACTCAGGGCGGTCAGCCCATTTTGAAGTATGCCATCACTCCTCTGGATGTGGCCCATGAGCTGTGCTTGGGAGAGACTAGTCTTAAACACCTGTTCCTGTCCGGACTTGATGAGCCTCTCAGTTCGGAGTCGGGGGTGACATTTTTATGGCCCTATTGGGGAGTGGTGAACCACGTTTGCCGGCTTAGAGAGATGGAGGTCCTGCTTGAGGTAAGGACCTCCATACTGGATAACACCTCCTCTTTGTCCGTGCCCCACCATCCCTTTGGTTAACCACAAGCCAAGTGTCACAGAAAAAGGAGGACTGCTGCAGCCCTTAAAGAGATACCTGCCCTCATTGCTGCATTCCACCTGGAGACGCCTGCCCTGGCCGCCGCTGTTCGCCAGGAGGCGCCTGTCCTCGCCACTGTTCTCCAGGAGGCGCCCATCCTCGCCGCTGTTCACCAGGAGGCGCCCTTCCTTACCGCTGTTTGCAAGGAGGTACCTGTCCTTGCCGCTGACCACCAGGAGGCGGAGGAACCTGCTGCTGACCGCCAGGAGGCGGAGGAGACCACTGCTGACCACCAGGAGGTGGCGGTCATTCCGGCAGCAGTGCATCTGACCATCTGGAAGAGGAGGAGGAGGAGAAGAAGCGCCCCTGTTCCCCAGTCGCTGCCAGTGCTCCCAGCCATGGGTGCCGTTCCCTTGCTGCTGTCAGCATTCTTGTCCGCAGAGGCCATTTCCCAGTCACTGCCAACACTCCAACCATGGTGGTCACCACACAGCCTATTCAGTTCCCCTTGGTCATCGAGTCCTTCCAGTTCCCCATGGCTGTCGACAAGTCTGTCCAGTTCCCTGTGGACATCAATGAGCCTTTCCAGTTCCCTGTATTCATTGAGTCCGTCCAGTTCCCCATGGCTGTCGACAAGACCATCTAGTTCCCCCGTGGCTGTCGACAAGTCCGTCCAGTTCCCCGTGGCTGTCGACAAGTCCGTCCAGTTCCCCGTGGCTGTCGACTAGTCTGTCCAGTTCCCTGAGGCTGTCGATGAATCCGTTCAGTTCCCTGAGGCTGTTGACGAGTCCGTTCAGTTCCCTGAGGCTGTCGATGAGCCTGTCCAGTTCCCTGTGGCTGTCGACAAGCCTGTCCAGTTCTCCATGGTCGACAACTCTGTCCAGCCCCCGGTGACCTTCGATGAGCCTGTTAAGTCCCCTGTGACCGTCGACTATCCTGTCCAGTCCCTAGTGGCCGTCAACCAGCCCTTTGCTCAGTCCAGTGGCCAACACCCATCAGACACCAGCTTACCAGTTTGTTACACAGCCCAGTAACCAGCACCCATCAGACACCAGTGACCAGCCTTTTACTCAGTCCAGTGGCCAACATCTGTTAGATACCACCTCCCAGTCTGACCAGTCTGTCTGTCCTTTTGCGGCCGCCGACCTGTCTGTCCAGTACCCTCCGGCTGCTGTCCATCCTGTCCAGTATCCATTGGCTGTCACTGACCTCACCCTATGTCCAACGGATGCTTGCCTGTCTGCCCGTTCCCCAGCTGCCCTTATCTGGTGGCCAGCACACTGCTTGACCTCATCCCTGTCCTCAAGCCTCCTCCAGGCCACCGGACCTTGTCCACTTTCTAAAGCCTTTCCCCTGGTTTCCCCCACTCTCCCTCCCTTGGTTGTTGTGGTAGTCGTCCCTTAAAGAGGGGGTACTGTCAGGATCCTGTCATAAGTTAGTCTGGTTTATTACTTTTGTGGCAGGATCCTGACACTCTTGTTGTTTTTGTTATTTTGCGATGTTCTGTTTTATCCATGTGTTTCTCTTTCCCTGCTTGTTTCTGTTCCATCTCATGTCATGGCCCCACCCCCTCGTTTCTCTGATCTTCTGTTAATATGCTTCACCTGCCCCTCTCGTTTTCCTGCCTGATTTCTCCCTCTTTATGTTTCCCTCATGTGCTCTGTCCTATGCTGGATTCTTCCTCTGTTTTATTTCTTGTGTTTGGTCCTTGTTGGTTTTGTATTTCAGTTTATTGATAGTTCTCTGTTGTGTTTGTTTTTTTCTTTTATTTCATGGGTAGTTTTTGTTTATATTTTCTTTAATAAAATATTTTTGAAGAGTTGACTGTCTGCAACTGGGTTCTTCCTGACACAAACCATGACAGTAACCTTTCATGTCCCTTGGGTTGATGTTTAATAAACTAACAGATTTCCACTATTTTATTTTTGTTATATAAAGATCTCATTAGTACTGAATTGGAAACTTTTAACCAGGCCCTCGACATTTATTTTTGGTACTTTTCAAATGCCTTTTATTTACAGATTGTTCTGTTTGAGCCTTGTCCCACACCCAGACTTTTAATTTTAAACTCTGAAATTATCAAGTTTAAAACTATGGTAATATAAACAGAGCTAAATATAAAAATAAACCATTTTAATATTTATTGTGTAAAAATTATTTATAACAATTTTTCACAAAATATGACAGTTACGATTGTGGCGTCAAACAACAATTTTTCCCCTAATACATTTTTTAACTCATAGGTTTGTTTTCTTGTTAACCAAGTTGACAAAAGTGCCAGTAAAGAGCGTGCTTGAAATAAAATATGAGACAAGTGATGTTTGAAGAAAACAAAGTAAATTCAAGGTAAATATAAACTGTGAGCAGAATATTTTTATTGGGCATCATTTCCAATCATTCTGTAATTTTTTAAAATTGTAAATATATAAAGTGTAATAAAAAGTGTAAATATATTATTTAATTGTGTGTATATAGGATACATAAATTGTTAGCTATTAAATTAGCCTTAGCAAGACAACATTTTCAAAAACGTAAAAATTTTTAATTTCTATCAGCCTCATTTCCACCACAGAATTCTATTAAACACAATTCAGAAGATGTTCTGGAAATGACACTGTGCTGTGAATTTTCATGGCTATCAGGAAAAAATAATTAAAATTACATACAGGTGCATCTCAATAAATTAGAATGTCGTGGAAAAGTTCATTTATTTCAGTAATTCAACTCAGATTGTGAAACTCGTGTATTAAATAAATTCAATGCACACAGACTGAAGTAGTTTAAGTCTTTGGTTCTTTTAATTGTGATGATTTTGGCTCACATTTAACAAAAACCCACCAATTCACTATCTCAAAAAATTAGAATATTTTGACATGCCAATCAGCTAATCAACTCAAAACACCTGCAAAGGTTTCCTGAGCCTTCAAAATGGTCTCTCAGTTTGGTTCACTAGGCTACAAAATCATGGGGAAGACTGCTGATCTGACAGTTGTCCAGAAGACAATCATTGACACCCTTCACAAGGAGGGTAAGCCACAAACATTCATTGCCAAAGAAGCTGGCTGTTCACAGAGTGCTGTATCCAAGCATGTTAACAGAAAGTTGAGTGGAAGGAAAAAGTGTTGAAGAAAAAGATGCACAACCAACCGAGAGAACCGCAGCCTTATGATTGTCCAGCAAAATCGATTCAAGAATTTGGGTGAACTTCACAAGGAATTGACTGAGGCTGGGGTCAAGGCATCAAGAGCCACCACACACAGACATGTCAAGGAATTGGGCTACAGTTGTCGTATTCCTCTTGTTAAGCCACTCCTGAACCACAGACAACGTCAGAGGCGTCTTACTTGGGCTAAGGAGAAGAAGAATTGGACTGTTGCCCAGTGTTCCAAAGTCCTCTTTTCAGATGAGAGCAAGTTTTGTATTTCATTTGGAAACCAAGGTCCTAGAGTCTGGAGGAAGGGTGGAGAAGCTCATAGCCCAAGTTGCTTGAAGTCCAGTGTTAAGTTTCCACAGTCTGTGATGATTTGGGGTGCAATGTCATCTGCTGGTGTTGGTCCATTGTGTTTTTTGAAAACCAAAGTCACTGCACCCGTTTACCAAGAAATTTTAGAGCACTTCATGCTTCCTTCTGCTGACCAGCTTTTTAAAGATGCTGATTTCATTTTCCAGCAGAATTTGGCACCTGCCCACACTGCCAAAAGCACCAAAAGTTGGTTAAATGACCATGGTGTTGGTGTGCTTGACTGGCCAGCAAACTCACCAGACCTGAACCCCATAGAGAATCTATGGGGTATTGTCAAGAGGAAAATGAGAAACAAGAGACCAAAAAAGGCAGATGAGCTGAAGGCCACTGTCAAAGAAACCTGGGCTTCCATACCACCTCAGCAGTGCCACAAACTGATCACCTCCATGCCATGCCGAATTGAGGCAGTAATTAAAGCAAAAGGAGCCCCTACCAAGTATTGAGTACATATACAGTAAATGAACATACTTTCCAGAAGGCCAACAATTCACTAAAAATGTTTTTTTAATTGGTCTTATGATGTATTCTAATTTGTTGAGATAGTGAATTGGTGGGTTTTTGTTAAATGTGAGCCAAAATCATCACAATTAAAAGAACCAAAGACTTAAACTACTTCAGTCTGTGTGCATTGAATTTATTTAATACACGAGTTTCACAATTTGAGTTGAATTACTGAAATAAATGAACTTTTCCACGACATTCTAATTTATTGAGATGCACCTGTAAATCTCCTTTAGTGCATGTACTGATGCCTTTGTTAGTCGACAAAGACAAAACTTTTTTGCGTGACTACTTTCTAGAAGTCCACAGTGCTAAACGTGCCAAAGTTGAAGTATCATCCATATATAGTTATAGCTATAGCTATATATAATTATAAGTCTGAATATACATACTGCAGTGCTATTTGCATTCAGGTATGTTCAGTATTCTGTTCTATTTGCACACTACTGTTATTTAGATAATTATGAGTTGATATTTTACTTGCACTAATTTCATATGATTGTGCCCTCCACAAATTCCACTGTCAATGCAACAATTTTCTAAAAATAGCAGCAATGTGTGGCCAGTGCTATTCAGGTTCAAACAGTTACTCTGTAAATACCCAGAATATTTTTATTCAGTGTATTGTGAAAGTATCAACTCAGTGTATTTTTTCCATGTCAACCCTACGTATTTTATTATGGTATGATATTGACAATCATTTGAGGACACAAATTACACAACAAAAATGACTGCATTGTCATCACAGATGCCAGCGTCACCTGCTAACACACTGGATCTTGGAAGGAGACGACATCAGCATCCCCCAGAACGTTTCACCCATTTCAGCCCACCAGCAGTGCCCTCAGGTAACCTACATGTGACATTTCTTATCATTAGCAACCCAAAGACACTTAAAACAGAATGCACGATGCATGGTGCGAAAGTGTGAGCATGAGGCAACTGTCTGTGTTCTGCGAATGCTAGCGAGTCCTTGAATAACGTATAACGTGTGAGTAAGGGCAGCCAGGGGAGTTTCTGGTGCCCTAAACAGACTGCGTAATATGTATATAGGGAGTGGCAGTACTGATTGTAGTGAGCTCATGTGACAACAATGTCAGACTGATCCCACTCTAAATTTAGCATCATGAGGTTGAAAGTTTTGCTGCTGAAATCGATCTGTGCTCACTGAAATTCAAACCACTGCCTCAGTGGCCAAAACTGAAAGTGTTGTTGAACATATGGGCATGTGTGAGATTTCATTTCAGGATGAAATGTCCACAGAGTGATGCCAAAAGCGAGTTGTATTTTTAGTTGTAAATGATTTGCAATACAGTAAAAAGGAACGCCTCAACCCTTAACTCAGTGGTTCAGATTATTATTTTTTTATTTTTTATTTTGGTCACAGGAAAAACTTTTGCGCCTTTAAGTATAGCTTTTTTTCATCCCTGAAACACAAGAATGAGGGATCATAATTGTGACTCTCAAGCTCCAAAAGCACATACAGTAAAAGCACCATAAAAATAATCCATATTAATAGTGTGCTATATTCAAATTCTTCTGAAACCATGTGATAGTGTTGTGTGAGGAACAGACCAAAATGTAATTGTTAATTCACCTATTTACCCATTCGTATCCCACTGGAGCGGAAGAAATCTGCTTGGCCCGCCCACAATACTAAAAAAGCTGCTGTTCTAGGGGCTTGTTTGTAATATGTAAAGCGAGCGTGTATTGTCTATCATTGCTTTCTGTGCATGAGCAATAATATCATCTTAAATATGTTTGATCACAGTTGGAAAGATGCCAGCTTTATTTCCAAATGCCTAAATATACAAACAGTGTTGATTTATTTTTTGCTTACCTAGCCACACTATTGCTACAATGAATGCGTGCAATCATCATTTGAAGTCTGAATAAAACAATGATGTGATTAAAGCACTGAATCCAGCAGAAACTTCAGCATTATTGTCAGACTGTAAAGCACTTATGACAGACATCACTGCTTTCAGTTCACAGTGATCGGTTGGTGCCCGGCGTTTCCCGCTTCTCATTTGCATAAAGTTGAGCATTTCTAAAAGAAAAATTCTAGATCTGCACACACAGGATTGGCTGTAGTGCCAGGCGAAAGTAAAAACCAGGCTTTAATGAGAAAAGGCAGAGGAAAAGAAATTTCCTACATGTTCACACATTTTTTGAATGTGTGAATGTGAATAAGACTTGAGAATGGGGCAGTCTTTCCCCTTATAATACCTTCGTACTCCCCAAGAACCACTGCCTTAACCTAACGTCAATGTAATTTTAAAGCAAAAACGCAACCTCTGAATCACACTAACCATTGTTTATGTAGCCAATGACTGGTACTCAGGAGGAAGGTTATGATGATTACTTTTGTTTCTCAGGGTATATGACCATGGGTGCTATCCAGGCTGCTCACTGGGCTCAACAATCCTTTGCCACCCAAGGTGCTCCAATGGCCTTTGGGGTTCAGGCACCGTTGCAGGTGGCCCAGATGCTTCCTGGAGGCCAGCCTGTGATTTGGGGTCAGGCCAACCTCTTCCACTCTCCAGCCACGGGCCAGCAGCAGTGGACTTTCGTACCGGCACAGACGGTGGGCATGGGAGCACATCCAATTCCAACAGCTGTGCTTCAGGGTCTCGTTCCCATAGCAACCATGCGACCCCACTCCTGTGAGCCCCCTGAAACATCATCAACCATTACGAGTCCTCAGCACTTTGTTGCCTCTACCCTGCGGCGTAGTGGATCTAAACACACCCTGAATGAGGACCCTTCAGAGGAGACAATAGCCATTCACATGCACACAGGACAACTGGAAGCTGCAGCAGACCCTGGACAGCCTTCTGAAAAACGTGAAGTGGAGGAACTGGATCTTTCACAGATGAGTCTGACTCCAGGGTCATCGATATCTCCATTCACGACTGACTCTTGTGAGTTCAGAACACTCAAAACACTTATAATTGTTGTGCGTAACTGTTGGAGATCCTATTTGAACCCAGAGTGATCATATATCAAGGGTGTAAAGTTCTTACGTTTAGTAATGAAGTACAATTACTGTACTAAAGTGTTATTTTGGGGAATTTCTACTTTACTTGATTAAAATTGAAACCGAATACTTGCACTTTTACTCCATTCATTTTCTAATGAACATAAGAAACAAATTACATTTCTTATTAAAGGCACACTCATTTTTTGTTCCGTTGAAACCTAGTTCCATGGATGCAGTATCACACAAAAGTTCTCGGTTACTGATGCTATTGCAGAAATGCATTATTTACAGTCAGCCCAGAGTTTCTGCTTAGAAATTTTGGTGCCGGCCAACGTGTCTGGGAATGAAAAATTTTGCCAGACAAATTGGAAAATATCCGGTCATCTTATTTCGGTGTTTATTTTGCAATGTAAACGCGATGGACTGTGCATAATAATGCAATACATGCTAATTTATGGCACATTCAAGTCAACTGAACGATAAACGTTTGTTCATTATAACTACATTTTCATTCAAAAAAGAAAAACAATGGTCCATCATGGAATGATGATGGAACAATGTGGCAGCACTAAACTAAACATCAATTTCCCACATATTTTTTTGTGTATAAATAAATATTAAAATAACAAATCATTTGATTATGTAATATAATTTCTCTTGGCTAATTACCTTGGCTTATTTCCTTGGCTCTTTATTTTTCAGACTATTTTCATCTGATTTTTCATAGCACAAAAGCGCATTGCTGCCAAAGTGAAGTCAAATGTGTTCAGTGTTTCTCAACAACTTGAGATTCACATAAGCCTGGTGTCCTTCTCTCCAGAAGATGGAAACGCAAGGTTTTAATGCAATTCTGAAGTGAGAATCTTCACTGAGAGCAAGCAAGACAGGAATAACACAGGCTGCTTATGTTAGTGTGCGGGACAGTCTTCGGATTAGGACTTCACAAGCTTTGGGAAAGTTTAAACCTCCATGGCAGTGAAGCGCTGTTATCAATGCATGGCGTCACACTGTACACTTGGGGGATCAATAAAAGGGGTTGCTGATGCATCGTGCTAATATTTTCACCGGACATTGTGTCTGACAATGTTTGAATTTGTCAGACATTAGGATATTTTAACAGTCAAAAACTGTTTATTACCGGCTAACAGAAACCATGAGTCAGCCATTATTTATCAGATTTATTAATTTATCAGGCATTATTGAGATAAAACAAGTAGCATTTGACTGATTGTATGATCTCAACATGTTGGCCCCCAACCCGCTTCATGTAAAACAAAACTGTTTTTATTTAGGGCCTAACCCTGTCAATTTAACATGTTTATTCAGTGCAATTAATTATATAAAAATAACACAATAAAAAATGAACGCAATTAATCATGCCCCTGGACTGTAATAAGGAATTTCCCAACCATCTATGCCAGGGGTTCTCAACGGGGGTGGTGCCAGGGGGCGCTGAGAGCAAAATAGTTGAGAGGGGGGCGTTAGGTCACAAATGGGGGGCGTTTATCAGTCACATTAATCAAATCTGTTGTCAAGTTCCTTGTTGCATAAACACATTTATTTAGACTTGGTACATACAAGTTCTCCATTATACGGGTTGGTATGTGTTTGTACCGTGGTCATCTAAAGTATCTGGATTAATGGTGTCAAATAGACAGATGGAGTCACAACCTCCGCTAATGCACCTGTATGGCTCTGTAGATGGCTTCATGGACAGAGCAGCACGAGCCCAAAGCAGGTGCATTTTTATTCGCAGACCAGACTCTATCTTTCAAACAGGCACCTCTGATCATTGCAGCGCTGAGAGAACCATGGCGCAAGTTGTGGAAACCATTTGCATTCAGTACAGAATTCTCTGGTGCAAACCTCTATGTAAACCCTCGGTGAGTAAACTAGTTTAAAACCACATTAAACAGCCCAACATTATAAATAGGATTGACAGGATGAACAAGAGAAAACGTCCTGGTTACTTTCGTAACCTCCGTTCCCTGATGGAGGGAATGAGACGTTGTGTTGATGTAGTGACAATAGGGGTCACTCTTGGAAGCCCAAAACACCTCTGCTTTTTTGAAAAAAGGCCAATGAGAATTGGCGAGTGGAATTTGCATGCCACTCCCCCGGACATACGGGTATAAAAGGAGCTGGTATGCAACCACTCATTCAGGTTTTGTGCTGAGGAGCCGAGACTAGGTCCCGGCCATTTCAGCGGGTAGTTCAGCATTGTGGCAAGAGGGACACAACATCTCGTTCCCTCCATCAGGGAACGGAGGTTACAAAAGTAACCAGGACGTTCCCTATCTGTCACTCACTCAACGTTGTGTCGATGTAGTGACACTAGGAGTCCCTATACAAAATGCCACAACTATCTGAACTGTTACGTGAACTGGTGGTGTGTGACGGGCAGACCGCTGTGTGCCTCGTAGCCAGCACACCAGGCCGTCACGTAACCTCCCCCAACACTCAGGCTAGCCCAGCCGGGGCCTCTTTCCCTCTCTTTTTTCCCCAAAAAGAGTGGAATTTGTTAACTGACTGGGAGCCATAAGTGTCTGCGTCGGGGGGTGTCATACACCGTGGAGACCACACCCTGCCCCTGCCCAAAAAGATGGGGGGGGGGGTATTTTGAGTGGAATACGTCACATGGTCTTACCGAGTCTTGTCGGAAGTATGTCATGTGGAGAGGTCCCATGGTAGGTCCTACCCGAAGGGGGAGGAGTTTCTACAGAGAATGGTGACTGGGCGCAGAGGGGCCTCTGCCCAAGGAAGACGCAGTTTGCCGACAGGGAAACGATTTTGCGGAAGATATCACATGGGGTCGCCTTCGGGGAACCAGTACATGTGGAGCACCTACCAATTACAGGGGCTCATTAGCGCATGTACTGGGCCGGTCAGCAAGTTTCTCCGCAAACTCAACTGCCAGAGGGCTAAGGAGGAAAGTCATCCAGGGATCACAGTCTGAACACGACTGGGAGTCAAGAGTGCACGTCTTCACCTCAAGGGAGGGGAAAGGCACTATGCACAAGTGGTACACCCGGCCAGCTGTCCCGGAACTTACCTGCTCGTGCCTGCCAATACACGGGATGAGACAGGCTCTACCGTGGTCAGAGGTGTAGGGTGTTGCCCAGCCCGCTGCTCTGCAGTTGTCTGTCAAAGAGGCACCACTGGCCAGGGCCCAGGAGGCCGCCACACTCCTGGTTGAGTGGGCTCGTAAACCCGCAGGGGGTGGCATGTCCTGAGCCTGATATGCCATCGCGATGGCGTCAATGACCCAGTGGGGGATTCTCAGTATGGAGACAGCGCTTCCTTTCCGCTGTCCACCAAAGCAGACAAAGAGCTGCTCGGAGCTTCTAAGGCTCTGCGTGCGATCCAAATAGATGCATAAAGCTTGCACCAGACACAGCAACGCCAAGGCTGGGTCTACCTCCTCCTGGGGCAGTGCTTGCAGGTTCACCACCTGATCCCTAAAAGGGGTCGTGGGAACCTTGGACACATAGCCCGGTCGGGGTCTCAGGATCATGTGAGAGTAACCCGGACCGAACTCCAGGCACGATTCGCTGACAGAAAACACCTACAGGTCCCCTACCCTTTTGATGGAAGTGAGCGCAGTCAGGAGGGCAGTCTTCAAAGAGAGTGCCTTAAGCTCAGCTGACTCCAAGGGCTCAAAGGGAGCTCCCTGTAGACCCTGAAGGACTACAGAGAGGTCCCATGAGGGTACGAGGCACGGTCTGGAGGGATTCAATCTCCTAGTGCCTCTCAGGAACCTGATGATAAAGTCGTGCTTCCCCAAGTACTTACCATCTACTGCATCATGATGAGCCGAAAGGGGTGCCTCGGTCAGGGCGTACCAAAGCGGGCAGTGGGAGGATTCCTGGGAAGCAAACAGGTCTACCTGTGCTCGACCAAATCGACTCCAAATCAGCTGGACCACCTAAGGGTGGAGTCTCCACTCTCCCCTGAGGGTAACCTGACGTGACAGCGTGTCCACTGCGGTGTTGAGGTCACCCGGGATATGAGTGGCTCGTAGCGTCTTGAGGCGCTGCTGACTCCAGAGGAGGACGACGGCGGGCGAGTTGTGACATGCAACGGGAGCGTAGACCGCCTTGACTGTTAATGTATGCTACTGTCGCTGTGTTGTCCATCCGGACCAACACGTGCTTGCCCTGGATCAACGGCCGGAAACTCCGCAGGGCGAGCAGTACTGCCAACAACTCTAGGCAGTTTATGTGTCAACGCAGCCACGGGCCAGTCCAGGAGCCGGCCCTGTTGTAACCATGACGCGCCTGGAGACCTGCTCTATGGGAACCCCTGCCCGTAGAAATGCAAGGTCGGTTCAAGGGCTGAAGAGGGGGTGACAGATCGGTGTGATGGTCACGCGATGTGTCCCACGGCGCCATGCCCATCTAGGGACTCTAGTCTGTAGCCAGTGCTGAAGTGGTCTCATATGCATTAACCCGAGCGGTGTGGCCGCTGCTGAGGATGCCATATGACCCAAGAGCCTCTGAAAAATTTCAGTGGAACCGCTGTCCTCCATCTGAACGCCTTCAGACAGTTCAGCAACGACTGCGTGCTCTTGTTCGTGAGGCACGCTGTCATTGAGACTCCAAACCGTGAACAGAGATGCTCTGAACCAGGGAGAGCTTGCCCTTTTCCCAGTTGACCCGAAGCCCCAGTCGGCTGAGGTGCCGAGCACGAGGTCCCTGTGTGCGCACAGCAACTCTCAAGAGTGAGCTAGGATTAGCCAGTCGTCTAGATAGTTGAGGATGCGGATGCCCACTTCCCTTAGCGGGGCAAGGGCTGCCTTTGCGACCTTCGTGAAGACGCGGGGGGACAAGGACAGGACAAAGGGGAGGACCTTGTACTGGTACGCCTGGCCTTTGTAGGCAAACCGCAGGAAGGGTCTGTGTCGAGGTAAGACCAAGACATGGCAGTACGCGTCCTTCAGGTCTACCGCCGTGAACCAATCTTGATGCTGGACGCTCGTTAGAGTGCGTTTTTGCGTCAGCATCTTGGGCGGGAGTCTGTGCAAAGCCCGGTTCAGTACTCGCAGGTCCAGGATTGGCCGCAACCCACCGCCTTTCTTCAGTACAATGAAGTAAGGGCTGTATAACCCTTTCTTCATCTCGGCTGGAGGGACAAGCTCTATCGCACCCTTGCACAGAAGGGTAGCGATTTCCGAACGCAAGGTAGCAGTGTTCTCACCCTTCACCGAGGTGAAGCGGACGCTGCTGAACCTGGGTGGGCACCTGGCGAATTGAATTGCGTAGCCGAGTCGGACGGCCCGGGTCAGCCATTGCAACAGGTTGGAAAGCGTGAGCTATGCGGCCAAACTACGGGCAAGGGGGACCAAGGGAATGATCACGTCGGACGTACCGGCGGGCGGGGCCTCGCAGTGGGGTGGAGCTCGAGGTGCCACGTTGTGGGGACTCGAGCCCCTCGGCCGTGCTGAGTCCAGGGACATCGAAGCACTTACCTGGCTCCTGCCGCCCACCATAAGATTGGCCGAGGAGGGGGGAGGAGGAATCTTGTCCCCGTTGTCCACTGGAACCAATTTTGTGTGGGCATGTTTGTGCCACAGCTGGGCGCACAGGGGCAGGGGGTCCACCACTGGAGCGCCATACCTGCCAAAATGGGACGGTTGTCATGACGACGGCCATGCGCACCGGATATGTGACCCAGGAGACGAGGGAACCTTTCTTTTGTCGAACTTTTGGGTGCCACAGCCTCCTGGGCATGCGGCGACAAAAGATTCTCCTCCCGGCCCTCCACCAGGGGATGGAGTGGTCTGTCGACCAGCCCCAGAGAAGTGGATCTCCTCGCCCCTGGGTCGCCCATCTCGGGGGAGCTTCAAAGCCTTCCTCGGGTTCTTAGCGGCCGGCCGCAAGACAGGTGGCGTCTACTTCCTGCGGAGGGCTCCACGCCGGAGCCGGGCCACGGGGGCGGGCTACGGCGGAGCCGGTGTTGTTGCTGCAAGAGGACGCCCTTGGCGACGAACAGACAGGGTGCGGGGTCTTAAGCCACGCCAGGGCAGGATATGTTGTAAGGCCTCTGTCTGCTACTTCACCACCGAGAACTGCTGGGCAAAGTCCTCGACGCTGTTGCTAAACAGGCCAACCTGGGAAATGGGTGCGTCAAGGAACCGTGCCTTGTCTGCCTCTCCCATCTCAATCAAGTTGAGCCAAATGTGGCGCTCCTGGACCACAATGGAGGACATAGCCTGCCCGAGAGACCGTGCTGTGACCTTCATCGCCCGGAGAGCGAGGTCGGTCACCGAGCGCAGTTCCTGCATCAATCCCGGGTCATAACTACCCTTGTGCAGTTCTTTTATCGTCTTGGCTTAGTGTACTTGCAGGAGAGCCATGGCGTGCAGGGCGGAGGCGGCTTGTCCAGTGGCACTGCAGGCCACAGTCGTCAGGGACGACATAAACCTACAGGCCCTGCCAGGTGGCGGCGCTCTGCGGACACAAGTACACCGCTAGTGCCTTGTCCACCTGGGGGATCACCGAATACCCCCTGGCCACTCCACCATCGAGGGTAGTGAGAGTGGTGGAGCTGAAAGACCGGGACCAGGCAGTAAAAGGTGCCTCCCACGATCTTGTCAGTTCCTCATGCACTTCCAGGAAGAAAGGAACGGGGGCGGGGCGTGGCTGTGGGTGGCGCCCCGAGTCCAGGAACCAATCGTTGAGCAGCGAGGGTTCAGGGGAGAGTGGAGGGTTCCGGGAAAGCATGTCCGTAATTTCCGCGTCGGCATGAGACCGGGCGACTGTTCCCGAAGGAGGAAACCCAGTCGAAGCCTCTGTGTCAGACTGGATGAGCCCACTCTCCGATGCTGCGCTCGATAACTCATCGTCTTCCCGAGCTCCGAACGAGAAGTCAAACTCGTGCTGAGACGAGCCGGCGGTCTCGTGCGAGAGACCGATCGGGGCAAGCGAGTATGTTGGGGAATGGGAGGTCCGTGGGGGGATACCCAGCGGAGGTGGTCCCATTGATGTCCCCAAGTTGCCCCTAGTGCTAACCGACGCAGCCTCAAACCCATAGGTAGAAGGACCGGTGCGGGTAGCCGCTGGGATGGCTTGCATTCTTATGAAAGCAAACCGCGACCGCAACATTGCCATGGTCATGTTCTCACAATGAGGACATGACTCATCCATGAACGATGTCTCCGCGTGGGCAGTGCCCAGACACACAAGACAGCGATCGTAGCCGTCAGAAGTGGTGAGATAACGACCGCAACCAGGAATAACACACAAACGGAAAGGCATCTTTAAAAAGATGTTCCGTGTGTGTGCCGCTCTTTTTGTGAATAAAAATATACTCTTTTAGAATATACTCTTTTATTTTCGCTCTGCCAAAACACCCAGGGGCGTTCTCTGCACTCCACGGGTGCAGAGGGGGAGAAGCCGCTGAAATGCACCGTAAATCCAGCAGTTTTGAGGTGCGTCTTTAGAGGGAATTGAATTCAGTGCACTGAATACAACCGCTCAGCTCCGAAGAGAAAATCTGAATGAGTGGTTGCATACCAGCTCCTTTTATACCCGTATGTCCGGGAGAGTGGCATGCGAATTCCACTCGCCAATTCTCATTGGCATTTTTTCAAAAAAGCAGAGGTGTTTAGGGCTCCCCAAAAACCCCCTAGTGTCACTACATCGACACATCGTCGAGTGAGTGACAGATAGGGAACACTGTGACATGCACAATTTACAAGTCTTTTCACACATCACTACCCTTGAATTTACTATAGTAACACTAAATGTACTTTCGGTAGAAACAGATACATAATAAATATGACTATATTACTTCAGCTCTATTGTAATAAGCTACATTAGGGGAGTGAGGGAATATAATTAAACTTTTACTACTTATAGGGGCCTGGGTAGCTCAGCGAGTATTGACACTGACTACCACCCCTGGAGTCGCGAGTTCGAATCCAGGGTGTGCTGAGTGACTCCAACCAGGTCTCCTAAACAACCAAATTGGCCCGGTTGCTAGGGAGGGTAGAGTCACATGGGGTAACCTCCTCGTGGTCACGATTAGTGGTTCTCGCTCTCAATGGGACGCATGGTAAGTTGTGCGTGGATCACGGAGAATAGCATGAGCTTCCACATGCTGTGAGTCTTCGCAGTGTCATGCACAGCAAGCCACGTGATAAGATGCACTGAGACTTGTCCTCCGCCACCCGGATTGAGGTGAGTAACCGCACCACCATGAGGACCTAGTAAGCAGTGGGAATTGGGCATGCCAAATTGGGAAGAAAAGGGGATCAAATTAAAAAAGAAAGATTTTTTTTTAATACTTATAAAGGTTTATATTTTTTATTAATTGTTTTTAAATGTGTTTTAGGATAGACCTACTGTTTATAATTACAAAAGTGCCATAGTTCGTTTTATAGAAACCAAGTTACATCTAACCATGGTAGTGAACATGCATGCTTCCATGTGCTTACCATGGTCTTATTACAAATACCACTGTTAAAACTATAAAAAATAAAATAAAAATATACATTTTCATAAGGGCAAAATGCACTAAATTTGTTAAAGATTAAATAGAAATGCCTAAATCCTTAAAAAAAAAAAAAAAAAAAGAATAGGCTGAAATCTTTTTTTTTTTTTAATGAAAGAAATTATAACTGGTTTTGTTTGCCTTCAGATATTCCAAGAGATGACTGAATTTGAATCAATAAAAACATGATGAAAGGAGAGTTACAACTGTCAGAAAAATTTGCCACATAAATTAGGTGTTAACGTTTCATAGATGTCATAGTTAACCTTACTGTTGTTAATATCAGAAGAATTACATCTGCATCCAACTCAAAATCAATGTCGTACTTTAGAATGAGCATTTCAGTGGGACAAAGTATGCAATATTATTGGTCATTTCACTTATTTTTGAAATATAATCTAAATTATGTCACTTTCATTATTAGTTTGTCCTCAAAATGTACATATTATAGGCCCCAGATATATCCCTCCATCTTGCATTCAGGAAACGCAAGGTTTGTTCTCACATTCATGATGCGTAAGCCTGCTGAAAAATATTATTAAACAACAAAACTGTAAAATTGTGTAATGCATTGAAGTTGCATCAAGCAAATTAAGCAAATAACACAAATTTCAGTAGTTCACAAGTTAATGTAATCCTGCTTAGAGGATAGTGTAAACATGTGTGGCTTGCTGTCCTGGGCGAAGGGCTCGAAGGCTTGACCTGAGTCCTCACCGTGCTTCGAAGGGGGAGCCCACAGTACGAATAAACATGAGTTAGCTTGCATGCATTCAAAATGGGAGAACCCCCTGCTGCACTTCGGAAGGGAAAGCCCTTGAGATTTTAGGCAGGCCCGTCCAGCAATATGAGACGGGTGTCTCTCGGGCAGGCAGTGCCTAAACGGTGGGTCCGGCCTAGCGGTCTGACAAGGATAAGGCATGCGTCCCCCAACCCTGATCATGAATGAATTGTAGTTAGCTAATGAGGGTTTGTTATGAAGACGATCGGTACGAATATACTGCATCTAAGGTAAGCGTCGGATGACCAACGGCCTAGTAAACAAATTTGATGCTTGGGCAGGCCTTTTTGGGCTGCGGTGGTTGCAGCGCCAATGCAGAATGAATGGCTTGAATATAGTTTTTCTGAGATGCCGGATTTGATCAGAACTGATTTGAGATGTTTTTGGAACCAGAATCGAGAAACTGCTTGGTTTTTGTCATCTACAAAGAGTGGGTCAAGAGGGTTTTTGGATTGTGAACCTCTGTAGTGGAGGTAAAGTGCTAATGATTGAAAGGCTGGGTGGGTGTGGGCAGGTTGAAAATGAAAACTGGATGCCCTCTTTTTGTCTGATCTGTTTTAATCTGTTTGATAAGGTATCTGATTGTCTTGTGGTCTATGATATGGAGGTCCAAAATGGTGGGATGGATTTTTGGGTCAAATTTTGCCATGGTAGTGAGTTCTGAACATTGGAGGAAGCCAAAGAATGCGAGGATGAACATAGTGTCTAGAGTTTTTGAGGTGTTTGGAGATATGTAGCCCTGGTGGAGGGTATTTAGACATCGGATGAGCAGGTCAATGGTGAGGGGAAGCCTAGTATCAGTTCTGGTGGGTTGGGATTTGTGGATACCCTTGATGAGAAGTGAGAACTGGGGATGGTATATTGAGGAGGAGTTTTTTCAGAAAATTAGTTTATAGAAAAAAATTATGTCGTTAGGTACCCCTTGATGGTTCCTGTATGGAAGTTTTTGGATTGGTTGTGATGTGAGGCGAAGGAGGATATGGAGAGGAGAGAAATATCGGGAAATGGCAGGTTGTAGGTTTGATGGAAATTTCTGAAGCATTTCCACACAGTCCAGTAAGTTCTGAGGGTTCAGTGGGAAATGGCTTTGAGGATTGAAATATAGGGAAGCTTGGTGAAGGATTCTGAGGGGGTTATTTATAGAAATTTCAGTTTTGAACAAGGAGGAACTGGGGTTGGTGTCGGGTTCGCTTCTGGGGACAAGGATCTGGATCTCTGAAAGAGAAAACTAGAAAGAGAGTCAGCAATCTGATTCTTTGATCCTGGAATGTGTTCAGCTTTTATGATAAATTGGTTACAAACGGAAATCCAAATTAGGCGCCTAGGAAATAGCGATATTTCTAGTGAATGAGATCTGCCTTTGTTTATGCACTGTACGGTGGCTTGGTTGTCGCAGTGAACTAAAATACTTTTGTATTTCCATTCCGACCCCAGAGGACGGCTGCTACTAAGATGGGATACAGCTTGAACAAGGCAAAAGATTCTAAATGGGAAGGGGATTCTGTTATGTTGGGGGGCCAGGAGGATGTGAACCATCTGACCTGATATTAACCTCTGAAACCTGTTGATGGGGCTGTGTCGGTGTACAATTGGATGTCTTCTGGTAATGATATAAAGTCGTCATAGAAAAAGGAGATGCCATTCCAGTGTCTGAGAAAAGTCAGCCATAGTTGTAAGTCTGCCTGGAAGGCTTGGTCCAGGACTATGGTGTCATTTAAAGAGTGGATGGATGAGGCTAGGGAGAGGAGATGTGAGATGAACGGGTGACCTTGGGGAATGATGCACATGGCAAAATTTAGGTGGCCGAGGAGGGAAAGGAGGTCAAGCTTAGTGCAAATTAAGTTTGTGAGGGTGTCTGAGGTGATTGAGATGATCCTATCAATTTTCTCTTTGGAAAGAGAAGCAAGATATGTGACCATGTCTAGTTGGATGCCTAAGAATTAGATGGAAGTGGATGGGTCAGCGTTTTTTTCTTGAGCGATGGGAATTCCTAGGTTGGAGAAAACTTTCGGCACCGTGGTTAGATGTAGGGCCGGGGGGGGGAAATTGTGAGGCGAGATTGAGGAAATTGTCAAGCAGGTGGATAAGGTAAGGCATGGAGTGATTGTTTAAGAGTATCCAGCAAATATCTTGGGGCTGCTTTAGGCAAAAGTGAGTCGGACAGAAAAATGTAATTTGTCATTCCATCATATGCCAAAATGTTGCCAGAAATTGGGGTGTAGGGGCATAATTTTGAACACTGCAGTGATGTCAACTTTAGTGAGCCATGCCTTCCTGCCTACTTTTTTAATCATTCGTATGGCTTGGTCAACATTATGGTAGTGGAGGGAGTATTCATCGATTGAAATCAGGCTATTAATACTTGGGTGGGGTCCACCATGAGGGGCTGAGAGGTCTATGATGAGGCATTTTTTCCCTTAGAATTTCCTGGTGGCTACTCCGATGGGATTGATATGGAAATTCTCGAACAGAGGTTTAATGAATGGGCCTATCATGAAACCTGATTTAACTTCTTTTTATAAGGTCATTGACTACTTCGGGTTCAGCGAGGGCTGATTGCAAGTTGTGACAGAAGAGATTGGAGGATGGCAGACTCTCTAAACCAAGATTAAAACTGCGTTTTAATCCAGATAATAGAAATTGGGTAAAATATTTATCTGGATAGTTGACCAGTTCTTTAGCTAGTGCAGGAATAATGACAGGACTACTGAGGTACATTCTAAACATGTTTTTTATTGATGATTTTTTAACCAGGAAAATGGAACCTGCGTGAGCTCCTCCACAAAACTTACAGATGTACAGGCATGGGAATGATGTTCTGTAGCATCCGTAATCATTGAAATTGTTGCAGATTTGTTTGTCTGATGAAAAGTTAACGGATCTTCCTTTTTGATCCTTGATGTAGGAGTTTGATGGGTTGCTGTTGGTTTGAGGGACATAGTTATTCAGCTTGATTGCTATAGCGACTGCTTGGGAGGGGGGTGATTGAGGGGCATGAAGTGGTTAAGTGATCGGTTAACCTGCAGACGGTGCATGAAATGCTTTTACATCCTAAAAACACCCTGTTATGGAGATCTAGGTCTAGTGCTCCCCAATATTGACTAGAGCGAAACTCTAGCTGCACATTTAGCTGAAAAAAGCTTGTGATATGTGAAGAAATGGCTTTTGCCATAAGAGAGCGATAGTTCGGCAATAATGGAAAGGTAGTCATTAAGCTTGCGCCGTCTATGAGGAAACATGGAGCAAATGACGTCAGTTAAACACCTGAAGGTGATGCAAAACTCGGCAAAAGTGAGCGTGTGGGAAGATTTTTAAGATTGACTGAGAATTCACCACAGTCTATGGTTCTAATGGTTGTGCTATTTGGGATTGCTGTCAGTAAAGAGGAGAGATATATGTCTGCACCTGCGAGAATTTGATAGCGGAGGTGACTGGAGACTTGGGGGGGTGGGGGGGTTCTGAAGCTGCGCTGTTTGAGGGAATATAGAAAGGTATAGCAGTCTGGAGGTTGAATGAGGGAGGGTGAGCTGGAAAATCTGGGCTGGCAGTGAAAGGATTCTGGAACGGATTCCCTTGCTGAGGCAGCCTCACACAAGGAACGGTTCCATGGTAGGGGAAAAAGGGGAGTTAGGAAGCAGGGAGGTAAAGTGAGGTGGGGAATGGGTCTGGGGCAGAGTTGCCAGCGGAAGCAGCCTCACGCAGGAATCCGCTCCAGTGGCCCATGGATTGGAAGAAGTAGGGGGTAGGATGTTAGCATGAGGAATGGATCATGTTGGAAAAATGGAGGCATTTGTTGTGGAAGCTTGGAGAGGAAGAGGAGGAGGGGGTTCAGTGGGGGAAGGGATGGTGACGTGCGTTTGGTGTCACCTCAGGGTTAATATGACCACTGGAACTGGATGTCTGTGATGGAATTCCGTGGATTTCTGTAGTTTTTTGGTTGAGGACTGCCGATTTAAATCCAAATCAAATCAAATCAAATCAAATCACTTTATTGTCACACAGCCATATACACAAGTGCAATGGTGTGTGAAATTCTTGGGTGCAGTTCCGATCAACATAGCAGTCGTGACAGTGATGATACATATACCAATTTACAATAACATCAAATTAACACAACGCAATTTAAACATCTGTTATACATAATTAAACTCGACTTAAAACATCAAATTAACACAACACAATTTAAACATCTGTTATACATAATTACACTCAACTTAAAACATCAAATTAACACAACACAATTTAAACATCTGTTATACACAATTACACTCAACAATATACAATAATAACATACATTGTACAGTACACAATATGCTGTTTTTTTTTTTTTTTTTTTTTTTTTTTACTATATAGATACTATATAGATACACATTATTCAATAAAAATTAAAATATATATGAAAAAAGTATATATATAGAATGTACAGTATTGTACTGTATTGACATTCAGGCTGTCGGTTGATAGTCAGTTGTTAAGAGAGACATAATATAATGACAGTAATATAATTTATGACAGTCCGGTGTGAGATAAAAGAGTAATAAAGTGCAGGGCTGATGTATTTTGATCGTGGGAGATCAAGAGTTCAGAAGTCTGATTGCTTGGGGGAAGAAGCTATCATGGAGTCGGCTGGTGCGGGTCCTGATGCTGCGATACCGCCTACCTGATGGTAGCAGTGAGAACAGCCCATGGCTCGGGTGGCTGGAGTCTCTGATGATCCTCCGAGCTTTTTTCACACACCGCCTTATATATATTTCCTGGAGGGAGGGAAGCTCACCTCCGATGATGTGTTTGGCAGTTCGCACCACCCTTTGCAGTGCTTTGCGGTTGTGGGCAGTGCTATTGCCGTACCAGGCGGAGATACAGCCAGTCAGGATGCTCTCCACAGTGCAGGTGTAGAACCGTGTGAGGATGTGGCGGTTCATTCCAAACTTCCTCAGCCGTCTCAGGAAGAAAAGGCGCTGATGAGCCTTCTTCACAACGACTTCAGTGTGGACAGACCATGTGAGTTCCTCAGTGATGTGGACACCCAGGAACTTGAAGCTGCTGACTCTCTCCACTGGTGCTCCATTGATGGTGATTGGACTGTGTTCTCTGTCTTTTCTCCTGAAGTCCACCACAAGCTCCTTTGTCTTACTGACGTTGAGGGAGAGGTTGTGCTCCTGACACCAGTGTGTCAGAGTGTGCACCTCCTCTCTGTAGGCTGTTTCATCATTGTCAGTGATCAGACCTACCACCGTCGTGTCATCAGCAAACTTAATGATGGCATTGGAGTTATGTGTTGCCACACAGTCATGTGTGTACAGGGAATACAGTAGTGGGCTGAGAACACAGCCCTGCGGGGCTCCAGTGTTGAGGGTCAGTGATGAGGAGATGTTGCTGCCTATTCTAACCACCTGGCGTCTGCTTGACAGGAAGTCCAGGATCCAGCTGCACAGCATTTAGCAGGTGGAGAAGTTGGAAGGGCGGGTGAATGGGCGCGTTTAGAGGTGGCGAGCAAATCATGGAGCTGTCCTTTGTTTGCATGCCGAGGGTACGAGATGTCTGCGACCGGGAGAGCTGTCTTAATCCATTGACTGTCCATTAGGCTATACTGGGGATGGAATGGCGATCGACAATGGAAGAAGCATGAGATGAGGAGGTATGTGAAGCTCTTGATGGAGAGGGAGAGTAAATAATCCGGCAGTGATGCCTAGGAGAAGAGGTATCCAAACGTGAAGCTTAGCGGCCTTGAATCGCTGCTGGAAGCTGCGGAACGGCGTTGAGAGAGACAGAAATTATCCTGGGTTCGATGGGCTGTTGTGGGGAGTCCGGAGCGATTGAAAATTCATCATCAGAAGGAAACAGTTTGATTTCCTGAGACATCTTCGAGTATGGGTGTGGCTTAGTGCCGGAAGACTTGATGCCATGTAGAAGTGGCTGACTATATACGTTTACTCTGGTGATGTGATTGGTCCTTAAACGACCTTGCTCCTCCCAAACATAGTTTACAAAACTCCATATTGAGTTTTATGTTTTTTTTTTGTTGTTGTTTTTTTGATAACACAAAGTTACAGCTTTCAAATTATGTCACATAGTTGGGGAAGGGGTGAGGGGCAGCTTGGGGCCAGGGAATGACGTAGGGGGGGCGTTCATCCATAAAAGGTTAAGAACCACTGATCTAAGCAAATCAAACATGAAGTACCACCTTCATGTTTTTATGAGTCTCAGTCAGCAGGGGGCAGTAAGTAGCACGTGGCCCCCACAGTCAACATAAGCTTACGATGGTTTTGGGAAATGCAGCCCATATCAGCAGTAATTCATCAAATAATGATCAAATGATGGAGAAACCGTATAGACAATTGCACTTTCCACAGGTTTAAGAGATAATTCAGGTGTCTGAAACACATTAATGCTGTACAGTTCCAGCAGGGTGTGTAAAATAATGGTGGTCTGCGGCATCTTGCAAATTGCATTCAGCTGCGATTTTGTGAGTGCATTTGCTCTGTTGACTGATTTAGAGAATTCCATTCGTGAATCTGGCTCCAAACTAGCACAGACAGTGCATGCAAAAAACTGTGCTTTTTCTGGCCACATTTCATTCTTAGTGAATTTGTCTCTCTGTGTTTTTGAACTAATTTTTTAAGTGAGCGAATCGTTCTTGTACACTTCCATTGTTTTGATGGTGAATGACTTTGTTTTTTAGCAAATCAGTTGAATCAATGATTGGATAACTCATAACATAAAATAAGTTTATTTTTTGCCATCTACTGGCGTAAATATGCAATATCCAGAAATAGTCACTCAATAAATGAGGGAAAGAAATAAAAATGAACAATAAATGAATATCCCCACCACTATTTGGAAAGCTATGAACATGGAGAAGGGGAGAGATACAAGTAGCGTCCCTGTGCTTTAGGACTGTATATCTTGGAACGCCACTCGTCCAATCAGATTCGAGAACCGGAATTGACTGTTGTATAATGCTATATACATTTATATTGTCCGTAGCCACTCATTTGATTTTCCTTCTATAGGTGCTACTCCAGGTCCTGAACAGGAAACCACGTCCCTAGCAGCTGCCCCCTCATTAGAGCCATCACTGCTGGAGGCAAGAGACAGCTCAGGCCATTTGACAGAAGGATTGGTAATAGTTACTGTATGTTTGTTTCATGAGAGGTTGCTTTGTTTTTAATTGAATTTATTTCTTATCAATTACCCCACAACTACCCAAAAATCACTGAATGGAGTTTTGGTGTTTGACACAGTTCTCCAGAAACACCTTAATGAATTTGCCAAACAGGACGTGACAACACTTTCTTTTTTAAACAAAAATTTCATGGACAAAATGCCTTGAAAATACAACATAAATTTGTACACAGAAAAAATAAAAATCTACTCTATTTCAGTTATACAAGCACACATATATAGCTAAGAAGCATGTTGCCATTCTAACTTCTTTAAAAGTTATGAATGTTTTGTGATACTTATAAAAATGTTTTATATTTATGACTTTTATGTTTCTTATTTTTGTGATTCTAATATATTTCAAATGTCTTTTTGAGTTTTTTATTAGTGGAGTCTTTGTCTTACAGGAGGTCTGTTCTCAAACTCTCAGCTCTGATTTGATGCCAGCAGATGCAGACTCTTCACAGCTGGATGTCTGAAGAGAGATTACTTTTGGGTGGGTTTTCCTCACTACCTACATTAACCCAAATGACGATACATCTGCTATTAACAGTGGTTACTGTTGACTGGTTGTCTCGCTGGAGACAAATCTGAGACGCAGGAGACTTAAGCAAAAGTCTCCATTTGTTTTCAAGTCAAATCAGACATGTTTTTTAGTATAGCGCTTTTCACAAGCAAACAAATTCCCAAAATTCAGGACTGCTTTTAAAGTCAGGTAAGGATAATAGAACAAGTACAGTGGTGTACATATTAAATAATGTAGGCTACATTTTTTTATTTATTTTTTTATCCCCTTTTCTCCCAGTTTGGAATGCCCAATTCCCACTACTTAGTAGGTCCTCGTGGTGGCACGATTACTCACCTCAATCCGGGTGGTGGAGGACAAGTCTCAGTTGCCTCCGCTTCTGAGACAGTCAATCCACCTATCTTATCATGTGGCTCGCTGTGCATGACACCGCGGAGACTCACAGCATGTGGAGGCTCATGCTAATCTCTGTGATCCACGCACAACTCACCATGCACCCCACTGAGAGCGAGAACCCCTGTTGCGACCACGAGGAGGTTACCCCATGTGACTCTACCCTCCCTAGCAACTGGGACAATTTGGTTGCTTGGGAGACCTGGCTGGAGTCACTCAGCACACCCTGGATTCGAACTCGCAATTCCAGGGGTGGTAGTCAGCGTCAATGCTCGCTGAGCTACCCAGGCCCCCTTAAAGTAGGCTACATTAAGACAAAACATTAGGTATAATATATTATCCTCCTGAGACCCGAGCGTGACTGCTGTGTGCATTTTCTATCTCCCTTTTTATTTGTATCTAGTAGCACCTAATAAACATGCACAAAATAAAAAGAATTCTAGACCAAATAGTTTTCCTAAAAATTAAAAATTAATTTTAAATAATACCAAGCTATAGAAAGTCTATCTTTATTTTTTTAAATCAAGTTGTTTATTATGTTTCCAGGAGTGTTGGTTATTCATGTTTTTGAGACGTTACAGACATTACAGCTGAAATTAGCATAATTAATTCTGATTCAAAGTATTGGCCAACATTATCCAATCAATGCCAACCATGTTAAAATAAAATTATATATAATAAATTCTGAATTTATGTACTGATTACCATTGTCCCATGTCTGACAAACATGTTGAGTGGTCCAAACATCATCTGCAGCCTGAAACTGAACTTTTGACTAGATTTTAGGAGTGAATGCACTTGGCTGCATAGCAGGGGCGAGGCCAGAAATCTCCAAATGAGTGGACCTTGGTGAAACAGGGTGTACCTCTAATTCTGTGCCTAATTTAATCTTGAATGTAATTGCCCCTTTCCTCAGCCTTTATGAGTCAATATTCGCTCATTTACACTTAGCCTAATACTTGGAGTTGCATAATAACAGGTACAATAACAATAATATATTTTTTTTAACAATGATTAATTTTATTATTAAAAATGTACCTTAATAGGTCATATTGATGCAATGAAAAATGAAATGGCCTTAGAAATAAATTCAATAAATAAAATGCAATACTTTTTTAAAATAAAAAAATATTGCAATAAAAGTTATTATTAGACACTTTTCAGTCTTCCTGCTTTGCACAGGCGTTGGCTGGGTTTCCCGAAGCACTAAGAAGAACATTAGTAGCACTTAAGTAGTACTTAATCTCTACGGCGTGTTTCTCAAAAGCATCGTGATCTACATAAAAATGCTCGTAAATTAACGAGAGCTTTGAACCGCTCTTAAGTCCATTAAGTGCAACTTAAACATATCTTTCTCGCATCTTTCACAGTTTATCCAAGACAATAAGACATTGAATAAATTATATTAATATATTTTGATAATTGGAAAGCCATTGTACACTGTTTTAGAGGATAAAAAAGTATGTTTTAATATGTCAAAATTAGGTCTAAAAATAAATTAGGTCTAAAAATAAATCTACATAACACATAATACAGTATAACATTGTATTGGCCTTATTTGACAGTCATAACTATTATAGCAATAGAAAGTTTATCTTATTAAACAGATTTCTTTAGACATATGTGAGTAAAGTGACCCTGCATTTTAAACTTAAATACGCCTAAATAAATAAATAAAATATGTTTATCAAAGGAGGTTAGAGTGAGTGCGCAGTGAGAGATTCCTTTCATTCTGTTTAGAAAGGTCTATGAGTAGTTCAGTACTGATGTCCGTCATTTTAATCCTGTTCTTTGTGCATCTGTTCAGTTTCCAGCCAAAGAAACAACACAGGCTATGTGAGATCCCCTTATTATGATGTGATGCTCATCGGGTACATTCACGTTACATGCACTCCTTGCGTCACTTTTATTAATCTCTATAAGCTGAGCAAACATCTGAAACCCTGTCTTACCAAAGCCCTAATTATTTATTTAATGGTAAGCAACCAAATTGGCCCAGTTGCTAGTACAGGGGTAACCTCCTCGTGGTCGCCATAACGTGGTTCATTCTCGGTGGGGCGCGTGGTGAGTTGAGCGTGAATGCCGCGGTGGATGGCATGAAGCCTCCACACGCACTGTGTCTCCGTGGCAATGCGCTCAACAAGCTTCGTGTTAAGATGCACGGGTTGGCGGTCTCAGACGCGGAGGCAGCTGGGATTCATCCTCCGCCACCCAGATTGAGGCAAATCACTACGCGACCACGAGGACTTAAAAGCGCACTGGGAATGGGGCATTCCAAATTGGGTGAAAAAAGGGGAAAAATCCCCCCAAAAAATAAAAAAATGGTATAATAGGATGAAACTAGAGACTCTTTTGACTCAAACACATTTTAATGTAAAAACTTAATGAGGTTTCTTACCATATGTAGTTTTGTTGGTGTTACTCCCAAAGACAAACTCTGCTGTGATCGGCACCATGTTGTTTTGTCACGTGACTCCATATGTCGAAAGTTTAACCCTTTACTGACAGCACAGAGTTTTCTGAACTGAGATCAGTTGGTTTAAATGAATTTAAATTTTGCGTTGCGTATAGTGAAGCCAAAATGTGTACGCAGGGCCCAGGAGGTTAAATAATATGAGGTATTAGCACAATATGTAAATATTCTAAAAAGAAAGCATGTGTTCACAGCTTCTAAATTATTTATTTACTGCATATTTGCATTGAATTCAGTGTTTTTCTGCGTGAGATCAATAATTGATCTCATGAATACAATGCTGGTGTTTCATGTTCTTTTGCAGGTTGATGAGTGCTACCAGTGCACTTGATTGAGTAGCAGCACATTGATCAATGGTCAGTCCATTTCCTTTGCAGTCCAAATAAAAACAAATCAGACTGCTCTCCATAAAAATAAAAATAAAAACATCCATAACCCGGTGTGAATAGCTGTTGAGGAATCAATTTTTTCTTTTCAAATTGTCATTCACGTTTCCACTAAATATTCATCTGGGTGCGAATAGGCCTTAACACTGTCATTCATTAAAGTCATTCATTAAAACCTCTTGAACAATTACATTTCTGTTAAGAACTGTTTGCCATTGTTCTTAATTGCCATTTCCTCACAGTTAATGCGCATGTACAGTGTGTGCAGATGGTGCGTCAGTAAACAGACCCCTGCTGTCTCACACTGTGTGTGATGTGTGTGTGTGTGTGTGCACACTAACTTAGTCTCCATTATATTTCTGGGCTGAGAATATCAGAGTCCGCTCCATGCTTCCAACAACCTCAAACACTGATGCTTTCACACACAATTAGGGTTTATATGTGTATACTAGTTGTTTACTGTTTTCTGGTTATAGGACATTTGATAATTTTGCATAATCTGTTTTACATTAATTTTGAAAATTTGACTGATCTAAATTTAAAGAAATCAGTGTTCCTTTTTGGATCTCAAACATCATCTGTAGTGAGCAAAGCCAATTGAAGGATCTCATGTAATTTATGAAAGGCATTGTTTTCATTCAGACTTGAATCCATCAAACCTCAACCAAGCCATATATCTGATTCTTGAGTCATTCTCAGGAAATGGTGCAATTTGTGCTACATTTGTCCCCATGAATTAGTACTTTTATATTTGATCAGATTTTTGCTGTTGTTGTTGTTGTGTGTGTATTTGTTTGTATGTGTGTGTGTGTGTGTGTGTTTGTCAGAAAGTACAAAAATATTAAAGTTAAATATAGTGTGCTTGCTAGCTGAGCTTATCTTTTTTTCACTGACATTCAACCCTGAACATTTTGAATGTAAAAGGGTTGACAAAAAACACATTTTAAAAAAGACATTTCATTAGTTATTTTTTTATGAGGGTTAATGAAGGTGAAATTTGGTGCCTTTTCCATTTCAAAGGTGATTTTAAAGGTAATTTTCTGTAAGATTTTAAACATTATATCAGACAAACAATGCCTTTAAGAATTAATAAATTGTTTTATTATTATTATTATTTATGAAATTGTACATTATTTTAATAAGGGTTAACAAATAACTTCAGGACACAAATATAAGTCTATAAATATAAAAATATATTATGTCCAATTCAGTTTTTTAATAGTTTATATATATATATATATATATATATATATATATATATATATATATATATATATATATATATATATAAAATGTGCATATTTGCTAATATCCAAGGAAAAGTTGGAAACACAGGGCCGGGGACACATCAAAAGGCATCCTCATAAAGAAAGACAATAGAAAACCAGTAAAAAAAATAAAATAGTTGCTGTTTTTTTTTATTTATTTTTTTATTTTTTTCAGAGTGACTATTTGCACTAGGTGTAAATAGTACCTGCCACACTTTGTGGTTATTTGCACTCATATAGTCTGGTGGAAACAGAAATTAAAGACAAACTGCACTGCCCTGTGTTGTTGCAATGGCGTGTAAAGACAGTATGGATGTGCTTTTTTCATGCAGACAACCCGGGTTCGAGTCCCACTTTTTTCCCTCTTGTCTCCTGTCTCCACTCTTAACGTTTTCTTTAATACTACTTACAATAATATATAAAAATGTATATAAAGGTTGATTTCCTTGCAGTGATTTGGTCACGGTGAAGTTTGGGGAGTTGAGAGAAAGGTTTGATCTGGGAAAAATTAACCATGGTTTTACTATTGTAATACTAAAGTAACAAAGTTTTTTAGTGGAAGCTACAGTTTTAATGCAGTTAACCATGGTGTTACTACAGCAATATGGTGATAATATAGTAACCATGTTTAATTTTGTGGTTACTATGATTTCACTACAAAATACCATGGTGATACTATGGATACTGTAGTAAAAGCATGGTAAATTTTTGTAAGGTAAGATTAGGGTTAGGTTTAGGGTTAGCATTTACTGAGAATGACACCCTTATTCCTTTGTAGCTGTCCTCACTCAACCCTCCTATGGTATTTGGTCATTTTTAAACAAAATAAATTTTCCTCATTTAATACAAATGGTTTCCTTTATCTGAGCAGTACAAGACTTGGTGACTTTTCCTCCATTTGCCATCTGAACATACAAAAAATAATTGGGCTGGATTCAAAAATTCTAAGTGGTCGTTAAAAAAAAAAAAACGACATCTTTGATATTCATGGTCAGAATTGACCAACCATTGAAAATGAATGGGAAAGACAAAAAAAATAAAAAATAAATAAATAAAAAAGCTCTTTTTTTATCTGTCAAATATAATCAATAAACCAGCCACAATGTGGAACAAACAGACAGAACTTACAGGGTGACCTCTAAGACATCCTCAGTGGAAAACATGCACCCACTCTCACACACACACACTTACACACACACACAAATTAACTGGTGAGACTATAACATTTTACATTTGTCAAAAAAAATAAATCAAAAATAAATCCGTCACAATGCTAAACACACACACTCAGAAATGAAGGGGTGAGATGATATCACACTCACAATGCAGAACACACACACACAGAACCAGGTCACCAGTAAATGGAGCTCTAAAGCCATCATTTCATCATTGTTGGCATTACAAGTCATCTGTTGTTTTCCATCTGATGACAGCAATCTGACACACACACACACACACACACACACATACATTTGCAAAATAAATTTGTACTATAGAAAGTTTGAAATTGCAAAATTTTTACTCTGATTCTTCTGTTTTATACTCTCAATTGAATTTTCAGAATTTATCTTAATATGCTTGACATTATTATGCATTTACTGAGTTATTCCATTTTATTGTTTGAAATAAATTATTGGTAAAAAAAAAAAAAAATGCTTATTCTGTATCTTCTCTTTGTAACACCATGGTCAGGTTTGATTACAAGCATAATGACATTAACTGCAAAAACTGACACTTCAAATCAATTTTAAAATGAACCTTATTAATCTTAGAAATTTAAATATTACATTTTAAACTTAATTAGGTTACAACAAGCCATCAGACTATACAGCAGGTTGCTACAGTGATCTACTGGCTGTTACTGGCATGACATGGTTTTCAAGTTTATATTTTGTCCACCAGATGACAGCAATCTGCCTCCAATTTATGTCACATTCTCATATTTTCTTCATGTTTCAACTTAAAGTAGTGTAGGTTCAAATTTTTATTTTTTTATTTTTTATTTTTATGTGCTTATTTCTATATGCAAATTAATGGTAAAATAAAATTAAAAATACACGTAAGTAATATCAAAATAGTATAAAATCCCAAAAGAAATGCATAGTTTTATTGTTCTTACTTCAGGAAAGAAGAAATGGTATAATCATAAAAAAGGGTTACACATCTAAACCTTCTGGTCAAAAATGACCGCAAATACCAAAGGGAGGTGTCATTTTTCAATACCATAAGATGGTTAAGAAGAAGAGGGACTTAGATAGACAAAACATGTTAAATTCCAACTGCATGGACATATGAGTATTTTTGTTTGTGAGTCTCTGCAAACTATAGATTTCCTGTATAATTTCTGATGTCTAAAGCTGTATTTGTATTCTCATCTTTAGGAAGAGTTAAACTGGACATGCAGGAAAAGACATCACATGAACACCCTGTACCATGAGCTCTGTGGAATATTTCACAAACTCTTCAATTTAATGATTATGACAGTGGCTGAAAGTCCATTTTATAACATGACAGTCATTTTAAATAAATGAAGTGCACCTTTCATTTGAGATGGAATTTAATATTGGCTGTTTACCAGTAACCGCCAACCTTGCAGACTATTTTAGAAATGAAATATTTTTATCTAAAATAACACTAAGCTGTTACGATACTGGAAATTGGATCAATGAGATCAAAGTGTAACTGTGAATTTGATGGACTATGAGAGTTTATCATCTTTTTCAGTGTCTGCAGAACTGCTAAAACATTTGTAATGCACAGCGTTTCTGTATTTAAGCTTTGACCAGAAGTGATTAATCACTTTGACTGTGAAGGTTGCATTATAAATTTGGAGGAGCCAAAAAAATTGGTTAAAAACTTGTTGTTTTTGTTTTTTTCACAGAAGGAATTATATGTTGATGTTATGTTTTTTTTTTTTTTTTTTTATCAAAAAGAACAGAGACTTGTAAAGGAAACACATTTCTTTCCATGGACTATCTGCATGGATTGTCAAAAGCGAAGACGACACATTCTCATTTCTTTATTTTATTTTATTTAATTTTTTTATTTTTTTACCTTTTATAAAATTATATATGATTATTACAAACAGACAATCTAGCTATGTTTCCATCCAAGGGTTTTTTTGTGACAAAAGGTGCACAGCAGCACATCAAAAACCGATATAGCTGATGGAAATGCAGATTATCGCTAAAATTTCACAATTGTCGACATAATATTTTTCTGTTTAGCGCATTCAATACTTCAAATGTTGCGAAAAACTGGTTTGGAAACACTTTTTGTTGAGAAAATTGCCATTAATGCAAAAATGTAGTGTCACGTGACAGAATTTAGCCTGTGTTAATCATGACAACAAGGTAAACATCCTTGAAAGCCAGTTTATTGTATGTGAAGCATTACTCGCACTGTTATGGATTGGTTTTAATGGCATACCTGCACAGATCTGATGCTGCAAACACGTCTGCGTCATGACACTTCCAGGAATGTCAACACAAATATCGCATATGCACCTGTCATCGACGGAGAACAAATGAATGGCCACTCTTTGCGATTAATTTAATCATGGTAGACATCCGTTTATTTAGTAATGTTGCTTTTCCACACCATTCAAAATAATAGACGGCAGTCATGGAAGTAGCCCACAATACAAAAAAAAAAAAAAAACATAATTTCTGTGCACAAAGATGTTTTAAATTAAAAATAAATACACAATACTATTAGAAAATCATCAGTGTGCTTTTTTGAAACACTAAGATAGAGTCCAATTCTATTAAATTATTGTTTAGCTTACTTTTGAAAAAATGCCGGCAAAATTCCCTGTATTAAATTAAATAAATTACCAAATTAATAAAGCATTAAATTAAACAAATAAATTACTAAAAATAATAATGTTAGGCCTATATAATTGCCTTTTCTTTACACAAACTTAAATTAGCCTTACCTTGTTCTATAGATGAAAAAAGTTGTCTGAATGACATTCTCAGAATGTTCTACACTTTTTTTCAAGACTATAAACTATCAGAACTATTTGTCCAATGAGTTCACTTTCAGAAAACCAGCTTTTGAACATTTTAAAACATTTAAATATTTTAAATCTAACCCTTTTTTACCTCAGATCGCATTTGCTGAGCTTCTTCAGAAAATGTAAATGCATTATGACACTAAAAATAATTTTAGATGACTATCAAGTTCAGTTGGTCGTTAAAAGTTGCAGGACAAATATGTGGGACATAATGCAGTTGTGATGGCGATGCTTTAGATGATTGTTCAAAATAGCCTGTTGAATATCAGGAATGTATCATATGTAAACCCTGATATTACACCACATCAACTTTTCTTTAATAGTTGTGCACACAACATATACACATTGATGGATGGTCCTTATACTAAGATCGCTTTCGGGTCAGGACCGGTGGCAACCTGTGATAGGCGCAACATTAGGACCGATATTACAGTCCTATCAGAAGGGCAACTGTTCCCTTTTGATTGCAATTCTTCGTCTTCTGATTGCATTTATTTGTGAAATTAAAATGACAGTAAGCTGGATAATTTCAATGATTTGTCTCAATACTCTCCCCATTTTACCAAAACTTCAGGGGGATTAGGGACATCTGGGAGGCGATAGGTACACAATTAGCGATAAACACACATTTCTATATGGAAACGGCATAAGGGCAGATTTCTTTTGCGATAAACCAAAATGATGCGTCAAAGTGTTTTTTTAAGCATGACGTCATCATGCACACCATTTTTATCGATAAAAGGCCTTTTGAATGGAAACAGGCAGAAGACGGCAAATTTCGCAAAAAAATTTTTTACGCGTTTTCACTTTGTTGATAACAAAACAGTGCGAAAAATGAATGAAAACTAGTTATGATGCTGTTAATCTTATATGTTTTTGAATGAAACACTGTATTTGTCTATTTGTTGAATTTTAAAGTCTCTGCTTGGGAGCTTTTGTGCCATGAGATTTTCTCATCTCAGTGTTGCAAGCTCAGTGGGATTCATCAGCAGTACTGTATGTGTACATCTGGACATCTTCAGGGTTCATGTTTGTTTTACTGAAAAACCTTTCCATTCTGCATTTACCACCTATTATATGTGAACAGTGTTGGGTAGTAACAGACTACATGTAATCGAGATTACATAATCAGATTACAAATATTAGGTACTTAAAGTACATTATCTTTTAAAATACATGCAGTCATGTTACAGTTAAATAATTTGTTATTTTTATATATTACATAAATACAGACTGATTATCAATCAGGCAACAACAATTAAATCAGTTTACTGATAATTTACCATTATTTACTGATTGTACCCATACATTTTACAAAAGCTTTCTGATCCAGAGACTGAAATATGTTCTGTATTAAGAAGGGAGAGGAAACAGACAACGCAAAAGACTCAATTTTACTAGTTAACTAATTTACTACTCTAACTACTTTGTTTAAAGAATATGAATTGGTACTTAAAGCACTTAAATGAATATTCAATACAAATTAAGATCAATTGACAGAATTTGTAGCATAATGTTGATTATCACAAAAATGTATTTCAAATCGTCCCTCCTTTTCTTAAAAAAAAAGTTCAAATCTGTGTTACAATGAGGCACTTACAATGGAAGTGAATGACACCAATCCGTAAACATTAAAATACTCACTGTTTCAAAAGTATAGCCACAAGACATTAACAATATGTGTGTTAGATTATGTTACAGTGTTGTAGCTCAAATGGTTCAGATAACTGTCTGGATATTGTCTGCTTTGCTTGAAGTGTTTGGTTGAGAGTCGCAATGTGTTTTTCAAGATATGAATCTGATTTTTGCCCAATTTCCTCCAAATCATGATTTTTAGATGTTCCATGACATTGAGCCAGCCTTTTGTTGTATTGTAGTTATCTACTCAAATTGCCCTTTTTGTTGATAAAAAGCCAGATGAAGTGCCATGTTTATAAGTAATGTCTACCACTGTACTATCAGATCTGCCATTTTTATTTTGCTTTATATACTGTCAGAAAAAAAGAAAGAATAATATTGATGTTAAATATATGGGTTAAAAAAAGAAGAGGTTTGATTTTTGAAGTTTTGAAGATTTGATTTTCTAAAAAAAAAAAAAAAAAAAAAAAAAACACGGCTGCATGTGTCATGTACTTATTCGGTTTGATACTAAGAGAAAAACTGGACTAACTGTGATAATGCTGGAAAGATGGCACTTCAAAATCAGCAAAGCAATTGAAATAAAGCAAATAATGTGAATTGTTTTACACGTCATGGGCTAGATTCACTTATATTTATGTTAGACATATACATGCTTTTGTCAGTGTAATTTATGCACTGTCCAAATAAAAACAGTAAGTCGTTACTGAACATTCTTGATTATTGTTGTCATTATATTATTATTTGTCTTAAAAGGTTTATTAGGACCTAAAATAACAGGTGTAAGTCTTACAATGTTTTAAATGCATAGTAAAACATCCACCATATCATGTAATTCTGCCACAAATAAAATATCAAAATATCATCATTGTACACATGCTATACATCCCATCATCATTATGAGCAGTCATCAATAAGCAGGCCCACACAGAACCTAAGCACATAGATTTCCTCAGAATTGGAGTGCATATATATATATAATATACACTCACTGAACACTTTATTAGAAAGACCTGTACACCTACTTATTCATGCAATTAACTAACCAGCCAATCATGTGGCAACAGTGCAATGCATAAAATCATGCAGATGCAGGTCAGGAGCTTCAGTTGCTGTTCACATCAACCATCACTGTGCTAAAATGTCACTGGTGTCCAAGTGTTCAATACCTTGTATGTTCTGTCTTAAACACTTATTAAATTTTTTTTACACATTCTAAAGATTGTAAATTGTATGAACAACATACACTTTAATTGAATTAATTAATTAATTAATACTTGGACACCTCTGACGTTTTTGTGCTGTGGGTGGAATTTTTAGACAGTCCCTTACAAGTGCCAAAAGCCCATCGGAGCATTTTTAGGCATAATTCTCCAGCTACAACAAGCATTGACCATTTGAGTTCAATGTTTTATGCCTGTATGATATAGTCATATATTCTTAAACCTATTTGTGCTAATGATATCATTGTAATATCGTCGGCTCCAGAGAGCACGGGTAGGAGAAACCGAATGTCAGACGAATAACGAGCAAAAACTTCTGGAGATAAGGTAGAAGTTCAGCATTAGTTTCGCATCTTTGGACCTGCCAGTTCCAGTTTCAGTTCTACTTAATGTGGATTATAAATGAGAATACCACTCTTACCATTCTACCACTCCAATTTAGTGGGGCCACTGGGGGGGCCAGGCCTATTGACACAAACCGCCCCTGTTTGGGCTGTATTCTGGTTGCATTTACATGGTTTTGACAAGCAGGTGTCCCCAGTATGCGGTGTTTCGAGCGCTTCGAAACAGTGAATCATTTTACGAAGCAATTGGTTCAACTGATTAGGAGTTTCGAAAAACTTTATTTCTGCCATCACTAATTACACCTGTCCTTAATTAAGAGGCGCAGAGAGGAGAGAGAGTTTAAAAGATGGCTGACTTAAATGAAACAGGGGGAAAACCAGTGAGATGAGAATGGAGTGGAGCAGAATACAGGTGTATGGGCGTTGGGTGAAACGAAGGAAGTGGTGGAGACATTGTTTGAGTGTCTGCCATTGCACTGTCCAATACAACAGAGGCCATTATCGCTGTTATGGTGAGTGAGAAGTCTGGAGGATCATGTGGCAACACAGAGACGAAAGCTAATGATTGGAGTCAAGGGCATAGGGTGCAGCGTGAAGCATTTACATGTTTACATTGATCTTGGTATAAATAATGGGGGGGGGGGGTTACCTCCCCCCATCCCCCCGGAATCTACACCCCTGTTTGGAGTCTACACTTGATTTTAATTTATGTGGTTTGTGTTTATTCTCTTGGAATTACTATAATGATAATCAAACTGTTTAAAACATATATTCTTATTTGTGACAGGTGGTTTTTAGTTTATTTAGAGATGTCCTGTGCAAATTATTTAGTTTTGACAGTGTAGCGATCGCATCCAGGAATCACACAAAGACGGAAAGGCATCTTTATAAAGACGCGTCTTTAAAAATACGTTCAGCGTCAATGTGTGTGCTCTAATAGAGAAAATATACTCTTTAGCAGGAATATACACACTTTGAGCGCTGTCGAAGCGCCCAGGGGCGAAATCTGCACTCGTCGTGCAGAAGGAGAGAAAGCCGCTGGAAATGCGCTGTATATCCAACAGCACACGCTTCTTAAGAGGTGAATGGAACAGCAGTAGTATTCAGCTCGCTGATAGTACAACCGCTCGGCTCTGAAGAAAAAATCTGAATGAGTGGTTGCGAGCCAGCTCCTTTTATACCCGTATGTCCGGGGGAGTGGACTCGCCAATTCTCATTGGCCTTTTCTCAAAGATCTGAGGTGTTCGGGGCTCTCAAGAGGCTCTCAAGAGGGACCCCTAGTGTCACTACATCGACGCAACGTCGAGTGAGTGACAGAAGGGGAACCGCTGTTTTAGAATGAGACAAACCAACTAATGCCACAAAACACAGAATTCATAAATACATTCATAAACTGGATTGCTAATACTACTGAAATGTGTGTTGTTGTTTTCGCACTAGAAATTACGTCACTTCCTGGAGGATGATGGATTTTTTTTTTTTTTTTTTTAAATGTTAACATTCAATTGTTGATTAGAAAAAGTTAAAATGACAGAGGGAGAAAACTAAAATAAATTAGCTTTTAGTTAGTTCATAGAACCTGACAAAAATGGCAATATCTGCTTAAACTAAATTAGTGAAGTAAAAATGCACCCAATTAATTATGATACTGTGGTATAAGAAAACAAAGATGATATCCATCTTTTTTTTTAATTTTTTTAATTTTTTTAATTTTTTATTATTTAGTTAAATATGTTATCCAATGTATTATGAAATTGCACTGCATAGTTTATTTTGAGGTGAATCTCCTGTGCGTCCAGCAGAGAGCAGCACTTTCCTGTAAGATCATGTCTTTCATCAACACTAATTATGTGCAAATAGATCATTATACCAGTGAGTGTTGGAATGTAATGATTATTAATCCTGCAGTTGGAAAGGTAAAAATCCTTCAATTATGATCCTTCAGATACTGTTTATATATATATATATATATATATATATATATATATATATATATATATATATATATATATATATATAGGTTGGCAAATGATCAATCTTGAACAAAACTACTAAGATAAGTTAATGAATAATTCATTAAATTAGAAGATATAATAGTGGTTTTGTACAATAAAATGCAGGCATAAAGTCACTAAATTCAAATGTCTAATATTTAGCTAAAAGTCCAAAGGTTATATTGAAAACAGCTCAAAACAAACAATTATCTATTGATCCATTCTGTTCTCTTTGAGGTGAAGTGACTCATTTACGAGAAATAAAGACGTCAATTTCTCATCTTTATTTTAGCAAATCCTTGAAAAGCCTTTGGAGTTTTTTCGTTTATTCTACACTTAAAAGATACTTAGCAAAACACATTACATGATGTGATATTGTTAACATTTTGCACTAGTCCTCTTATAGCTCTACATAAACTCTTTTTTCCTGTAGGTTTTACTGCAATATATTGCACTGCAATGTCTGTGTCAAAAACAAAATGCAAGCAAAAATATGTGTTATGCCATGCATAAACACATCGATGGGTGTGCAAAGTAACTGCAGTGTATGAAAGTGTTTTCTGTTGTCAGAGATGAGGGGAGGGGTTGTTGGGTAGGTTAGAGGTTTAAGGTCTGTTACTGACTTTTCTATTCTAGTCAGCCTAGCTTTCCTTGATGTTACAATGCCTTGTTTTTCAACAGCAAATTTAGCTTACAGCACATCAACACTTTGTTTAGCCATTATATGGTATGTATGAATTTATTTTACTTTGAGTGTAAATGTATGATATTTTTTCCAGTGTTTTGGGTTCACTTTACCGTCAAGCATTGATTGTATCTGTTAGTCTATAAAATTTCAAGTTTAACATTTGCTGTTAGAGAACAATGTATTTATTTTTCTTAATGTTTTAGTTGTAAATAGTATATTTGTTGTAAATAGTAGGTTCTGAATTTGTGTTATCTATCTATCTATCTAAAAAAAAAATTTAAAAAATTTTTTTTTACTTCCGCCAGTGCTGTAATAGTTTGTAGTTCAGAAGACAGGAACACACTACAACCCTCTCTAGGCCCTGTGGACTGTTTAATGTCAGAATGGTCTTCATGGACGCGTTGTGACCCCTGCAACAAGAAGAGGGTGAGAAATGTGTCTCATGTATTATAAATCACATATTTAGCTAAACTATTTGCAGCATTAGGTAATTCATTTCCAGTGTTGGGAGTAATACATTACTAAGTAATTAATAACTGTAATTAAACTGCTTTTAAGTAAAGTAAGGGATTTCTCTTAATTTTTCAGTAATTTAATTACTGTTACTTCTGATGTAATTGCATTAAATATTGTATAGACAATAGAATAATTCTATATAAAACAACAATTTAAAATCGAAATTAAAGTCTAATGTTAAAATATATGTTTTTGAATTTAACACAGCCTCCTTAAATTCTTCGGCCAGTTCAAGAATAATTTATGTGATTTAACTGAATGATTTATTGATTTATTACCAACACAAAGAGGCACCAAAACACTTTCCCGGACTTTCAGCTTCATCACACCACGATGGTGGAATGACCTTCCCAACTCCATCCGTGAAGCTGACTCACTCTCTGTCTTCAAAAAACGACTAAAAACACATCTTTTCCATGAGCACTTAACCAGTCATAAAAAATAAAAAAAAATTATTGTTGCACTTTAATCTGTTTTGAATACTACTCTGATTCTAGTGAAACTTTGTAATATGGCACTTTTCATACCAATGTCTCCTTAAGATGATTCACTTTTGTTTTCCTCTTTTGTAAGTCGCTTTGGATAAAATCGTCTGCCAAATGAATAAATGTAAATGTAAATGTGAAAGAATTAAAAAAACCAGTTTCATGTCTATCCTTGTATTTTTCATCTGGTCGAGGTTGATTTGGGTTTTAAAAAGTAATTAATTGGTAATGCAATTACTTTTCAGACAGAGTACAGTAACTCTGGTACAGTAATTTGGTACAGTAATCTAATTACACTGTAAAATATGTAATTAATAGTTAGTAATTAATTACTTTTTTAGAGTAGCTTACCCAACACTGTTCATTACTTGTTGACACTGGGAGAGAAATCTGGTCATTACCTGCCTGTTTGGTCTTCCATTTTATGGAGTTATATTTGTGCCACAATCTGCATGTGCAGGATGATACTGAGCGCACAAAAATGTTCTGCGCATGCAAGATGATATTTTGAGATGGTTGCTGTAGCTACCTCAACTGTCCAATCGCAGAGCACTTGTAAGCGGTTCCTAATAACCAGTCCTGACGTAGGAGGCGGGACTTGTCGGAATTCGGGGCTGTGTTCCACTTCACTTTTAACATCCACTCGCTAACTCCCCTAAGCACTTCCCCTCAGGGGAATCCCCACCGCCATTTTGGAAGTCCATTCCACTTCGTTAAGTGAGTGAGGGAAGTTTCTGTTGACAGGGATGTTGCATGTCTTCCACCAGTAGTGGACACTCGCACAACGTAAGCAGTGACGTACATCTGAGTCCATGAGAGGGAGTGAAGTTTGCGAGGGAAGGGGATACAAATTTAAAATGGAACGGGTGGAAAAGCAAGCGAGCAGTCTAAAGTTCTGAGCGCACGCAGAGCACGTACGGGGAAAGACAGCCAGTGTTGGGCAAGCTACTCAAAAAATATAGCAAGCTAAGCTACAAACTACTCAACAGAAAAATGTGTTAAGCTAAGCTAAAAGCTACATTTCAGAGAAAGTAGCAAGTTTCACTACAAGCTACACGCCAAAAGTAGCTTGCTACATTTAAGCTACTTCATGTTTTTTTCAACCAGATGCACAGAGCATACTGCCATAGACAAAGCATTTCAAATACTTACTCACATAATGTTTATCAAAGCCATGGATAGTATAGTACAGTATAATATAGAGCAATACAGGTTATTTATATATTTATAAATGCTACCTATACAAACCCATGTGATCAAAATGAAAAATCACTATTTTTAAATTGTATTATTCATATTGATACTACTCCCTCTACAATACCTATTTGAACATAATTTCCTTTGCATAAAAACTCTGTACATATATTATTCATCTTATCCTGTAATTCTTTGTCTTGCTGTTGTATATTTCTGTATGTCCTGGACGCTTCTGATCAGAAGTAATTTGATATATGATTACCACATTCATTTACAATTGAATGTACATGGTGCTTCAAGGTCATTCAAAGAATACCATGGTACTACTATGGTACTTCACTATATGACTACCTTATTTGTATACCTCTGTATTAACATGGTGCTCCCAGGTAATGGTGCATGTCCAAAAAACATGGTAATGCCATGGTACTTCTTTGATGTGTTTTCGAGTAGGCTACTAAGTCTTTTGATACTGTTTTGGTGGTAAAATCTTTACCTGCATTGCCATTCAAGCTGTAAACGTGTTAAACTTAATAAAGACCTTCTTTATCACTGGCAAATAATGATAGGACGCATTTGCAGGTTTGGTTTCCATTGATTGTAGATCCACTGCAACAAGTGTTATCTTTATTTTCCATATTTAAAAATATTCCTTGAGCGTGTTGGCAAGTGAGAGCGCACACCAAATGATTCAGCAGCCTGCGCATGAGCTTTGTGAGTCATTCAGATTGAATCACAAACCGATTCAGACCGTTTTGCTAGAACGTGTGACCGATTCAATGTAAAGAACCGACTCAGATGAGTGATTCATTTGTGAGTCGGACATCTTTAGTTCTGATTCAAAACTGGCGATAGTAAACAGCGGTGTGATGTATGATGTAGTGGTTTAGCATTTGAAAAAGCTACGCGCTACCTAATCAAAAATATAGCTTTGTTACTGAAAAGCTACTGAAAAGAAATGGGATGAGGTCAGGCAGTTCCAGGACAGGGATAAGGTCATGCAGCCTCAGGATAGGGATGTAGACAGGGTTAGCGGTGGCTGCAGGGGAGGTATTGGGTTGGTGGTGGCTGCTGGGGACAGGACTGGGTCAGACTCACCAGCGTGCTATAGGGACAGGACCGGGTCAGACTCCGCAGCGGCCACTGGGAACAGGATCAGGTCAGACTCAGAGGTGACCGCTGGGGACAGGACCGGGACAGGCTTGGGCTTGGCAGACGCCTCCTGGCAGCGGTAAGGCACTGGCTCGGCAGACACCTCCTGGCAGGGGTCAGGCATGAGCTAGGTGTCGGCGGCTGGGCAGGGGTCAAGAACGGCTGCTGTCTAAGGGTCAGACCTAGCCACATGGACCGATCTCTTCCTCCTCCTGCTCCTCTTGAGGGTGGAGGAAATGACAGCAGTGGGTTTGGCTGCCTCCTGCCGGTCAGCAGCAGTTGCCTCCATGGGGGCTGCAGTGGTTCGCCTTCTTCCGTGCCACTTCACCCGTACTGTACCAGCGAGCTAGACCAATGAAGCCTGGGAGGTCGGACAATCAGAGATGGGGTCCCAAAATGGAGCTCCATCTGTCATGGCATCCGTGGTCAACCATTTCCCAGCAGGTTACATTTTTCTGATCGCCCAGCAGATCCCAATCAAAGGGCTTATTGAGTCTGGCAAGAAAAATTTGGATAAGGACGGCCTCACCAAAGCCTAGCCCCTGGACCGCTTCAAGGAGCGACTGAGCGTACACCCCAAAGGGGCGATAGCCCTGCCAGCAATATTGCAGCCTTGAGGACAGGGGTATGTCTTTGGGGGCCAACTCTTTCCGGACCCTAGTTTGAAAACCCCTGGACTTAATTTACTTGACAAATTAGGTTATAAAACCGGAAGTAATTTTAATGTGTTAGATCTAGTAGAAAATTATCCTTGAGGTAATAATTGTATGTTACTATTTTTCGCAGTGTGGTCTCCCCTATACATTTTGTATCAATTCTACTTACATTTAAGACGTCACTAACATTACATTTTTACAGAAAATATAGCATATCATATATAGGTCATGTTACTACAGGTATCTGTTCATAAACAACATATTTATGTACATGTTCAAGATCAAACAAAATAATTTGAGAGTTTTAACTTGCTTGCTTTTTGTGTCTCTGCATGTCTCCCAATGACTTTTATCTCTTCAGTATCGCTATGCCACAGTGATCCAGCCATCTGAGTTTGGCGGAGAACCGTGTCATGATCACGGCAGAGAGGAGGAGCCCTGCACTCCTCCATCTCGATACTCCTGTCGGACTCGCACTCCTTTATGCCAGGGCTTCCGCTGTACCATCACAGGTGACCCTTCATCAACACTGAACAATTCAAATAACTGCAAGATGAAGACAAATAAAACATATATGAAATATAATAATTAATTGTTTATTTAGGGTCCAAATACAGTGACCCCAAAAATATGGACACTTAAATTTCGAATTGTATGGATATACATTAGGTATGATAGACCAAGTGTTATTATTTTAAAGAAAGATAGCACAAGCACCCTTTTCAAGCCAAACATTTCACATAAATAGGTTTGTTAGGTTTTAAATGATAATACACTAGATATGAATGAAGACACAATGTATTTGGACACTTTGTGGTTGTCAAATGTTCAACATGATAATACGTGAGATTGATATGTTGCTACCAAATGTTCCGGTATTCTGACATTGATCAGATTCTGCTGAGTTACTGACAAGCACTTCTCCCATTAGGCATTTTTGTATTTATTCAAGTGAATTTATCTTTTCCTGCATATTTATGTTTTCACCACTAGCACGTTGTACTGGGGGGGGGAGTGGAATTTGCATGCCACTCCCCCGGACATATGGGTATAAAAAGAGCTGGTATGCAACCACTCATTCAGGTATTGTGCTGAGGAGCTGAGACAAGGTCCCAGCCATTTTAGCGGGTAGTTCAGCATTGTGGCAAGAGCGACACATTGTCTCGTTCCCTCCATCAGGGAACGGAGTTTACGAAAGTAACCAGGACGTTCCCTATCTGTCACTCACTCGATGTTGTGTTGATGTAGTGACACTAGGGGTCCCTATACAAAATGCCACGACTACTGAATTGTGTTACGTGGACTAGCGGTGCGAGATGGGCAGACCTCTGTGTGCCACGTAGCCAGTGCACCAGGCCATCACGTAACCTCCACCAACGCTCTTATGAGCATCGAACAGTCCTTCGGGAACAATCGACTGCCCAACAAATAGGGACAGGCTAGCCCAGCCATGGCCTCTTTTCCTCTTTTTTCTCCCCAACTGGGGGCCATAATTGTCTATGTCGGGGGGTGTCACTCCCAAGGGGAAGACACCGCGTTGACCAAACCCCACCCAGAGAAGAGGGGGGGAGGGGGGTATTTTGAGTGGAAATACATCACATGGTCTTACCGAGTCTTGTCGGAAGTATGTCATGTGGAGAAGTCACCTGGTAGGTCCTACCTGATGGGGGAGGAGTTTCTACAAGCATGGTGACCGGGGGCAGAGGGGCCTCTGCCCAAGGAAGATGCAGTTTACCAGTTTACCAGTTTTACCGGAAGATATGTCACATGGGGTCAGCTATGGGGAACCAGTGCATGTGGAGCACCTACCACAGTACAGGGCTTAGTTAGCACATGTACTGGGCTGGCAGCAAGTTTCTCCGCAAACCCCTTTGCCACAGGGCTAAGGAGGAAAATCATCCAGGGATTACAACTTGTGAACACTACTGGGAGTCAAAGGCGCATGTCTTCACCTCATGGGAAGGGAAAGGTGCTATACGCAAGCGATACACCCGGCCAGCTGTCCCAGAACTTACCTGTTCAGACCTGACAACACATGGGACGAAACCGGTTCAACCCAGAGATTATAGAACCTCGCAAAGGTGTTGGGTGTCGCCCAGCCCGCTGCTCTGCAGATGTCTGCCAAAGAGGCGCCACTGGTCAGGGCCCAGGAGGCTGCTACACTCCTAGTAGAGTGGGCTCATAGTGCCACGGGGGGCGGCACGTCCTGAGCATGATATGCCATCATGGTGGTGTCAATAACCCAGTGGGCGATCCTATGTTTGGAGACAGCGCTTCCTTTCCGCTGTCCACCAAAGCAGACAAAGAGCTGCTCGGAGACTCTAAAGCTCTGTGTGTGATCCAAATAGGTGTGTAAAGCATGCACCGGACACAGCAACGCCAAAGCTGGGTCTGCCTGCTCCTGGGGCAGCGCTTGCAGGTTCACCACCTGATCCCTAAATGGAGTCGTGGGAACCCTGGCACATAGCCGAGTCGGGGTCTCAGGATCACGTGAGAGTAGACCAGACCGAACTCCAGGCACGTTTCGCTGACGGGGAACGCTTGTAGGTCCCCTACCCTCTTGATGGAAGTGAGCGCAGTCAGGAGGGCAGTCTTCAAAGAGAGTGCCTTAAGCTCAGCTGACTCCAGGGGCTTGAAGGGGGCTCCCCGTAGACCCCGAAGGACTACAGAGTGGTCCCATGAGGGGATGAAATGCGGTCTGGAGGGAACCTCCTAGCACCTCTCAGGAACCTGATGATCAGGTCGTTCCAGATCAGATGGACCGCCTGGGGGTGGAGTCTCCACTCTCCCCTGAGCATAACCTGTCGTGACAGCGCATCTGCTGCAGTGTTGAGGTCGCCCAGGGATGTGAGTGGCTCGTATTGACTTGAGGCGCTGCTGACTCCAGAGGAGGAGACGGCGGGCGAATTGTGACATGCAACGGGAGCGTAGACTACCTTGACGGTTGATGTACGCTACTATCGCTGTGTTGTCCATCCGGACCAAAACGTGCTTGTCCTGGATCAACGGCCGGAACCTCCGCAGGGTGAGCAGTACTGCCAGCAACTCGAGGCAGTTGATGTGCCAACGCAGCCGCGGGCCAGTCCAGGAGCCAGCAGCTGTGTGCCTGTTGCATACCATGCCCCAGCCCATCTTGGAGGCGTCTGTCATAATCACGACGCGCCTGGAGACCTGCTCTAGGGGAACCCCTGCCCATAGAAATGCTAGGTCGTTCCAAGGGCTGAAGAGGCGGTGACAGATTGGTGTGACAACTACGTGATGTGTCCCGTGGCGCCATGCCCATCTCGGGACTCGAGTCTGCAGTGCTGAAACGGTCTCATATGCATCAACCCGAGCAGTGTGGCAACCGCAGAGGATGCCATATGCCCCAGGAGCCTCTTAAATGTTTCAGTGGAACCGCTGTCTTCTGTCTGAACGCCTTCAGACAGTTCAGCACCAACTGTGAGTGCTCGTTTGTGAGGTGCGCCGTCATCGAGACTGAGTCCAACTCCAAGCCGAGAAAAGAGATGCTCTGAACCGGGGAGAGCTTGCTCTTTTCCCAGTTGACCCGAAGCCCTAGACGCCTGGGCACCAGGTCCCTGTGTGCGCACAGTAACTCTCGAGAGTGAGCTTGGATCAGCCAGTCATCAAGGTAGTTGAGTATGCGGATGCCCACTTCCCTTAGCGGGGCAAGGGCTGCCTCTGTGACCTTTGTGAAGATGCGAGGGGACAAGGACAGGCCGAAGGGGAGGATCTTGTACTGGTATGCCCGGCCCTCGAAAGCAAACCGCAGGAAGGGCCTGTGTCGAGGTAAAACCAAGACGTGGAAGTACGCGTCCTTCAGGTCTACTGCCGCGAACCAATCTTGATGCCGGACGCACGCTAAAATGCGTTTTTGCATCAGCATCTTGAACAGGAGTCTGTGCAAGGCCCGGTTCAGCACTTGCAGGTCCAAGATTGGCCACAACCCACCACCTTTCTTTGGTATGATGAAGTAAGGGCTTCAGGATGTGTTGAATGGCCTCCGTCTGCTGCTTCACCGCCAAGAACTGCTGGGCAAAGTCCTCAACGGTGTATCCAAATAGGCCAACCTGGGAGATGGGGGCATCAAGGAACCGTGCCTTGTCGGCCTCTGTCATCTCAACCAGGTTGAGCCAAAGGTGGCGCTCCTGGACCATCAGGGTGGACATCGCCTGCCTGAGAGACCGCGCCCTGTGACCTTCATCGCCCGGAGAGCAAGGTCGGTCGCCGAGCGCAGTTCCTGCATCAATCCTGGATCAGAAATAACCTCGTGCAGCTCTTTTAGCACCTTGGCTTGGTGAACTTGCAGGAGAGCCATGGCGTGCAGGGCAGAGGTGGCTTGTCCAGCGGCACTGTAGGCCTTAGCCGTCAGGGATGATGTAAACCTACAGGGAGCTTCAGGCACGCACGCCAGATGGTGGTGCTCTGTGGGCACAAGTGCACCGTGAGCACCTTATCCACCTGGGGTATCACTGATTACCCCTTGGCCGCCCCACCATCGAGGGTAGTGAGAGTGGGGGAGCTGAAAGATCAGGATCGGGCAGTAAAAGGTGCCCCCCACGATCTTGTCAGCTCCTCGTGCACTTCCAGGAAGAAAGGGACCGGGGCGGGGCGCGGCCGTGAGTGGCGCTCTGGGCCCAGGAACCAATCATCGAGCCATGAGGGTTCAGGGGAGAGTGGAGGGTTCCACTCTAGCCAGACGCTCGCGGCTGCCCGGGAAAGCATGTCCGTCATCTCCGCATCAGCCTGAAACTGGGTGACCACACCTGAAGAACCCGACATCCGAGAGCCCGACCAGGGCAAGCAAGCGTGCTGGGGAATGGGAGGTCCGTGGGGGTTTACCCGGTGGAGGTGCTCCCATTGAGGTCCCCAAATCACCCCCAGTGCTAACCGGCACAGCCTCATACCTGTAGGTAGAAGGACCCAGGCGGGGAGCCGCTGGGGTGGCTTGCTTTCTTATGAATGCAAGCCACGACCGCAACATTGCCATGGTCATGTTCTCGCAATGAGGACAAGACCCATCCACAAACGATGTCTCCACGTGGACAGCGCCCAGACACATAAGACAGCGATCGTGGCCATCAGAAGCAGAGAGATAACGACCGCAACCAGGAATAACACACAAACGGAAAGGCATATTTAAAAAGACGTTCCGTGTGTGCCGCTCTTTTAGAATGAAAATATACTCTTTTTAGAATATACTCTTTTTGTTATTCTGCCAAAGCACCCAGGGGCGTTCTCTGCACTCACAGGTGCAGAGGGGGAGAAGCCGCTGAAATGCGCCGTAAAATCCAGCAGATGAGGTGAATGAACTCGCAGATGAATTCAGCTTCAATGAATAGAACCGCTCGGCTCCGAAGAGAACATCTGAATGAGTGGTTGCATACCAGCTCCTTTTATACCCGTATGTTCAGGGGAGTGGCATGCAAATTCCACTCGCCAATTCCCACTGGCATTTTTTCAAAGATCAGAGGTGTTTAGGGCTCCCAAGAGTGACCCCTAGTGTCACTACATCGACACAACGTCAAGTGAGTGACAGATAGGGAACTATTGTCAACATACAAGAATTAATTTGTTTTTTATGTTATCCCAATTTAATAATTATAATAAAAAAACATTTTAATCCATGAATTACATGATTTTATTTATTTAAAAAACATTTATTGAAAAATATAATTATGACATGAAGACATTTTCTGTGCACATGTGCATGGCAAATGATTAAGTTGCCCCCAGCCACTGATCTAGAGTCAGCCAGCTGAGCTAGGTTTTCTCTACATTTGGATTTGGGAAGAGAAAACTGATCTTAGACCAGCAGTTATGGGCAGCTTTAGCAGTAGGCGATCAGAAGCAGTAGCAGGCAGTGGATTGAGTGAGAATTCCACTGTGAATCGTCTAACGCTAAGACTAAGGCTAAGCTTTCCCCAGCCTTACACACGCTTCGCCTATGTTTTGGAGGTTGTATTTTCTCTTAGGGAATACATTTTTACTTCACTGTTGGTTAGGTGCAGGGTTGGGGTTTGGGTTAGGCCATTTGGTTGATAAAACATGCATATCTATTGACTGTATTACATCATTTACAACTAAAAAGCTTACATGTGGTGCCACTCTGGCACTCTCACATTTCACCTAGAAACTGGAGCTCACACATGCCCATACTTTCAAAACACTTCTAGCTCTGGCCACTGGGGGCAGTGGTTTCAATTTCAGTAAGCACAGACCAATTTACATTGCCATATTCACAGTGAGATCATTCTGAATTGTTAGTGGACCATGTCAATATTTAACGTGATGAACTTCACCTCTGGTTACCCTACTACGCGGGGCTAGACTTATGCACAGGCTAACCTTGGCTGTTGCCCTTGGGCTGTAGGTTGAAAAATAAAAATGCTCCAAGCAGTGTATGTGAGAGGTGCGGGAGTGGGAACGTGATTTTTCCTGGAGTGATGAGCGTATCGCTCCATCACTAGAAAAACATATGACAACCTACCTGAAAGGTTATGCATTGGATATATATTAAGACATTATAACAAATAATTTATTTGTAAAATTGTAGCTTTTTATTAAACCACTTGTGCTGAAGGGTGAGATTTTGAAATGATGCCACAGTATGCTACAGTCAAACCTGACCATAGTGTGCTGCTCCCACACCCAAGCGTAAACTTTGTCACAGTGGGGTCAGACTAAGTGTGTGTGTGTGCGTGCGTGCATGCGTGCGTTTTACATAGTGGCTGATTTATTTTTATTTGACAAAATTCTCTGTTATAGTCTCACCCTTTCATTTGTGCGTGTATGTGTGTGTGTGTGTGTGTGTGTGTGTGTGTGCGTGTATGTCTGTTTTGCATTGTGGAAGTTTTATAGTCTCACCTCTTCATGTGTGTGTGTTTTATTTTGTGTTGGATTTATTGATTTTTATTTGACAATTTAAAAAAAATTGCTTTGTGTATAGTCCTACCCATTCATTTCCTATGGCGAGTCAAATTTGACCTGAACAGGAGGATCATGGGACTGTTTAATAAAACCACCTAGACCAGGGGTCTCAAACCACTGGCCCGCGAGATTGCTTCATGCGGCCCATGTGAGTGTTAATAGTTTATCCTCAAACCCGGACCACAAATTAAGTTTTACTTTCTGCATTTTGTTTTTAATATCCCCGTTGTTCTCTTAAAACAGTGGTTCTCCACCCTGTTCTCCACCCCCCGCCACAAATGTGTAGTTTTATCCAAGTGATATCCAAAATGTGTAGTTTTGAGGGGCCTCCAGGAACAGGGTTGAGAACCACTGTCTTAAAAGTTTATTAAACAATAGCCTAATATATTCCACATGGCTTATTCACACTTAACAAAACTAGATTGCTTCCATCATAATCTACTGAACAGTCTGTACTGGAAGCATCCATTAATGTGACGTGCATTCAGGTGACGGCCGCTCCGTTTCTATTTTTAATGCGTATATTTGCTGATGTCACAGCTACTCAAGTCACTTATTTTGCCCGTCCAACTGAACTAAAATTATTTCATTTACAAACTGTGTAAACTGATTGCTATGCAAGTTATGTCCTTATATATTTAAATAACTTCTCACCATTACATCAAAGCAGCTCGTGATTTTTCCCAACTCTAAAAGGGACTGCTACTCCTGGTGGGTCTGCTGTTCTCATGAAATACAATATCAGGCATCATTACCCTACTAAACATGTAGAGCAGTCTGCTAGGTATGAGGGAGTCACTCAACTCCGAAAACATCTGTCCATGCATCAATAACTGTAACTGCAAATAACTAAAACTTTTAACTGAGCGCTATTCACTGGCACGCTCCACCTCTGCTCAGCACCATGGGAAAATAAATAATATTTTGTAGTGAAATGCAGGGTGACCAAGCGTCCTCTTTATCACAGACATGTCTTCTTGATAAAAGTGTCCGGCCACCATCTGGCTAGTGAACCCCGGGTAATTTGAGTTTGAGACCCCTGACCTAGACTCATGTAATCTAGTCCAAATTTTTATTGTGTGTTCAGGTGGCAAGTTTAGGAAAAGTCATCAAGCCTTGTAACGCTCAGATTAAGGAAACTAAAAACTAAAATGACTCGGGTCAAAAATTACCCAAACAGTAATTGTTTATTTTTCTTTCTGAAACTGTAGCACAATGTTTTATGGTGTAGGTAAACTTCAGCCCAAGGGTCACCACCCTCCTAATTTCGGCCCTGCTGCTAGAACACCTGTGTGAAATTGAGGGGAACTCACTTCACACATTTACAGTACTACAAACCAGCTTGACACTAGTAGGTTGGAAGTTATTGACAAAATGGGTTTAGAAAAGTGAAGTTAGGACTGAAAAAAGCTTTAGCAGCATTTGTTTGCCGATGTCACTTGCTTTGAAATTTTGAATCCAATGCAATGACACTGACTCTCTTCTCAAATATAAGTATAAAGACAAGATATCTTTGACATGTAGTTAATTTGGCTGTATTATTTAATCAGAGGCCATATTTTTTTAAGCTGTGTCTCTAATAACAGGTCGCTGTGTGTTGGAGGGTCTTCGCTGTAACGGTGATGATGACTGTGGTGATGGATCTGATGAAAAGGAATGTGATAAAGTGTACAAAGCATGTAATCAGCCAACTAAAGAGTATTATGGAATAGAAAATCTGGCTAAAGGGTGAGTGTGTTGATACACTTTTATAATCACATATTGCACTATTCCATAGGCCAAAGGCCTTGGGTCCAATCATACTCTACACTCTTTTGGCAAATTAATGTGAATTTTGGCAACATTATCTGTCACTTGGTAGTACCTAGCCAAATTAGACAGATGCAAACGTAGTTGTATGATATTTCTCATACTCAGCAGCCTAATATTTGTTTTATGTGTTCGACTGATAAATCACACGTGCTGTTTATACTTTTGCAAAATTGATTTTGCAATACTTTGTTTATACTTTTATAAAATTAAAGAAAAACTGTTTATAGCTTTACATGTTAATATTTGTTTTATATTGGTGGGCATATGCAGTGGGTAATATTATTAATATATTGGTGGTTATATTATGGTGCACGCAGTAATTTTTTCCTCATTAAAAAAGTTTAACTCCTAAAGACATGAATTGTAATTTTGCAATATATGTAAGAAATCATGACCACTCACATTAAAATGAAGACTGCAGTCACATCAGTAATATTTTAAAAGCTGTTTTATTCTACATGGAGAGGGTCCACACATGGGGGCTGCCATGTTTGAATCACATGACCAGCTGAATACTACTCGCTTAATCTCAGTAACCATCCTGATATTTGACACTTTCACTCATTGATTAAAGTCATCATATCTGACTGTGAATACTACATTTCTACAATGGCATCTGAAACGTCCTGGTTACTTGCGTAACGTCCGTTCCCTGATGGAGGGAACGAGATGTTTTGTCGATGTAGTGACACTAGGGGTCACTCTTGGGAGCCCGAAACACCTCTGGTCTTTGATAAAAGGCCAATGAAAATTGCCAAGTGGTATTTGTGTACCACTCCCCCGGACATACGGGTATAAAAGGAGCTGGTATGCAACCACTCATTCAGATTTTGTGCTGAGGAGCTGAGACAAGGCCCCGGCCATTTCAGCGGGTAGTTCAGCGTTGTGGCAGGAGGGACACAACGTCTCGTTCCCTCCATCAAGGAATGGAGGTTACGTAAGTAACCAGGACGTTCCCTATCTGTCACTCACTTGATGTTGTGTCGATGTAGTGACACTAGGGGTGCCTATACGAAATGCCGCAACTGGCTAAACTGTGTTATGTGAACTGGTGGTGTGTGACGGGCAGACCACTGTGTGCCTCATAGCCAGTGCACCAGGCCGACACGTAACCTCCCCCAATGCTGTTATGAGTGTCGAATGGCCCTTTGGGGACAAGTCGACTGCCCAAAAGATAGAGACAGGCTAGCCCAGTCATGGCCTCTTATCCTCTTTTTTTTCCTCTCCCCAAAAAAAAGGAATTAACCAACTGGGGCCACCAGGTCTACGTCGAATTAGCGGAAGATATACATCGCATGGGGTTACCTACGGGGAACCACCACATGCGGAGTACAGGGCCCCAGTACAGGACTTAGTTAGCACATGTACTGAGCTGGCAGCGAGTTTCTCCGCAAACTCGTCTGCCACAGGGCTCGGAGGAAATCATCCAGGGAACACAGTTTGTGAACACTACTGGGAGTCAACAGCGCACGTCTTCAGCTCAGGGGAGGTGAAAGGCGCTATGCGCAAGCGATACACCCGGCCAGCTGTCCCAGACTTACCTGCTTGTGCGTGCCCTACACGGGACGAAACCGGTTCCATCCGGAGATTGTAGAACCTCGCAAAGGTGTTTGGTGTTGCCCAGCCCGCTACTCTGCAAATGTCTTTTAGAGAGGCGCCACTGGTCAAGGCCCAGGAGGCCGCTACACCCCTGGTAGAATGGGCTCGTAGCTCTGCCGGGGTTGGCACGTCCTGGGCGTGATATGCCATTCTTATGGCATCAATGAGCCAGTGGGTGATCCCCTGCTTGGTGACAGTGCTTCCTTTCCACTGTTCACCAATGCAGACAAAGAGCTGCTCAGAGACTCTAAAGCTCTGCGTGCAATCCAAATAGATGCATAAAGCGTGCACCGGACACAACAACGTCAGGGCTGGGTCTGCCTCCTCCTGGGGCAGTGCGTGCAGGTTCACCACCTGGTCCCTAAAAGGGGTCGTGGGAACCTTGGGCACATAGCCCGGTCGTGGTCTCATAATCACGTAAGGGTAGCCCCGACCGAACTCCAGGCACGTTTTGCTGACAGAGAACGCTTGCAGTTCTCCTACCCTCTTGATGGAAGTGAGCGCAGTCAGGAGGGCAGTCTTCAAAGAGAGTGCCTTAAGCTCAGCTGACTGCAAGGGCTCAAAGGGCGCTCGCCGAAGACCTTGAAGAACTACAGAGAGGTCCCATGAGGGAACGAGGCAGGGTCTGAAGGGATTCAACCTCCTGGTGCCTCTCAGGAACCTGATGACCAGGTTGAGTCAAATCTAAGTGAAACAAGAGGTCGAACTCGCCGTGAGACAAGCCAGCAGACTCGTCCGGAAGCCTGATCAGGGCAGACAAGCATGCTGGGGAATGGGAGGTCCATGAGGGGATACCCGGCGGAGGTTGTCCCATTGGGGTCCCCAAATCACCCCCAGTGCTAGCCGCACTGGCCTCATACCCATAGGTAGAAGGACCGAGGCGAGGAGCCGCTGGGGTGGCATACTTTCTTACAAAGGCAAGCCGCAACCGCAATGTTGCCATGGTCATGTTCTCGCAATGAGTACATGATCCATCCACGAACGCTGTCTCCGCGTGGGTCGCGCCCAGACACGAAAGACAGCGATCGTGACCATCAGAAGTTGAGAGATAACGACCGCAACCAGGAATAACACACAAACGGAAAGGCATCTTTAAAAAGACGCATCTTTAAAAAGACGTTCCGTGTGTGCCGCTCTTTTAGAGAAATATACTCTTTTATTTCTGCCGAAGCGCCCAGGGGTGTTCTCTTCAGTGCACCAGTGCAGAGGAGGGAGAAGCCGCTGAAATGCACCATCAGATCCAGCAGAGGTGAATGAACAGTCAGCTCAATGAACATCGACCGTTCGGCTCCGAAGAGAAAATCTGAATGAGTGGTTGCATACCAGCTCCTTTTATACCCGTATGTCAGGGGGAGTGGTATGCAAATACCACTCTGCAATTTTCATTGGCCTTTTATCAAAGACTAGAGGTGTTTCGGGCTCACAAGAGTGACCCCTAGTGTCACTACATCGACACAACGTCGAGTGAGTGACAGATAGGGAACTGAAAACTATTGATTTTAAATGATGCTGCATCCAAGCCGCTAAGTGTCAGTGTAATCCAAGATAACATAAAGACAAGTTACCAAGTTCACCTTTAATATATTGCCAATGATTGATTTTATAGGCATTTTTTATTTCAATAGAGTGCTGGGTCACCACTTGATGTCCAGTGTACAGTTAATAACCACTGACCACTTATATTTGGATCAAATGTAAAGAGATTGTGTCTTTTACATTTGTAGAATTAACATCTTGAATGGGAATCTGGAGGCAGTGGTGCTTGACAACCGCTACTATGCTGGTGGCTGCTTGCCTAATTTTATTCAGGATGTTCGCTTCAGGAAGCCATATAATCTACAACAGTACACAATAGAGGCATGTCTCTCCTCAATTACCACACAATATTGCACATTACATGCTACAAAAACTAGTTATATTTGTTAAAAAATAAGTACTTCTTTGGTGAAAGTGTAACATCTAGCTATACTAGTTAAGAACTAGCTAATAAATAGCTATTTTGGAGTCTGTATTTAAAGTATGTGGGATATAATTCTCTTTTATTATTTCCAGACAAAAGGCTCCTATGATTTCAAGCTGGATGCCTTTGAGTCATACAGTGACTTCTCTACAAGTGAAAGCAAGGCAACTCTGTCCAAGACCAGTGTCTCTATTGGAATTGCTATTCCTAATGTTTTTGAATTCAGTGTTAATTATAATGACCACAAGTACAAGAAGTCAGTGAAGAAGATGCGCAGCTTTACAGGGACGGTAAGATGCTTTTCTACAACTACTTCATTAGTTTATTGAGATATGAAGTAGGGCATAACAGCAGATAAAATCAGAAAATGGTGACTGTGAGGACTATCTAAGTGAAACTAGATTTTTATATTTTCTGAAGAAAATTTGAATGTGTTTGCCCATACAAAACCCACAACCACAATGTTGGGGTGTTGTGGGGGGATACCAGGGCATTGCTACTGTATGTGGTTGCTATACAGTTGCTGTAGTGCTCCATATTAAGTGCCAGTCTACGGGATTTTTTGCCCAATTTATCATCATCTGGGGGAAACTCTGTTTATAGTATGAGCAATGACATTTGCCTCAGCAAACACCACAAACTAGAAATTATATAAAATATAAAGAAGAAACAGATGTCATTTTGTCTAAGAAAATATAAAACCCATGCCCAAACTGTGACATCTTACACTGTAGACATTCATGACTTTATTTGTTGTCCTCAGAAAAATAAATTTATCCGTGCCCGTGCTGAGCTTGAGGTAGCACGATATGCTTTAAAGACAGAAAATCTGATGTTACACCCTGAGTTCCTGTCCCGCCTGCACTCCCTGCCATTGGAGTACACATACGGCGAGTACCGGCAGCTGTACAGCGACTATGGGACACATTTTATAAAAGAGGCAATGCTTGGTGGAAACTTTGAGTATATTATTGTGCTCAATGAGGAGAAATTTGAAAAATCCGGTAAGAAAAAACTTGTTGGAAAGCAAAATACTGTAGGGTGTTGAACTGGTAACCTGTGAACCAAAAGCTGAATTTTACAATGATTGCACATGCATTCATATTACATTTATGCATTTGACAGATACTTTTATTTCAAATTGACTCATGTTGCTTTAAGGTATGCTGTACATTTAAATGAATTTAGGCATACCTTAGGAATAGAACCCACAACTTGGCCATTACAAGTACCATGCTCTACCAGTTGAGCTACAGGAACATGCACAGCTCATGCTGATTTTGCACAATCGTTCCAGCATTATTTATTTTAAAGCATGTTCTTTTCTTATCTAAACTAATTTCAGTCAGGAACACTTCCGTCAAATGAATACTACTTGAAAACTTGAACGAATACCTTATTCACTTATAGACAATTGAAGTTGTCTGTTGAATCTGTTGGTGTTGGCAGTATGGTTCTATTCTGGGCAAACTCTGTACAGGGAATGCAGAGAATTAACTCCCTCTCCCTAGAGGTAACAAAACAGACCCAGCAGATATACAGTGGCAAGAAAATGTATGTGAACCCTTTGGAATTAGCTGTTTTTCTGCATTCATTTGGTCATAAAATGTGATCTCATCTTCATTAAAGTCATAAGTATGGACAAACAAAATGTTCTTAAGCTAACAACACACAAACAATTATAATCTTTCGTTTCTTTATTGAACACATCCCTTTAAACATTCACAGTGTACCCTTGGATTTAATAACTGGTTGATCCTCCTTTGGCAGCAATAACCTCAACCAAGTGTTTCCGGTAGCTGCGGATTAGACCTGCACAATGTTCAGAAGGAATTTTGGACCATTCTTCCTTACAGAACTGCTTATGCTCAGCTATATTTTTAGGATTGCTGGTGTGAATGGCTCTCGAAGTCATTCCACAGCAACTCTACTGGGTTAAGGTCTGGGCTCTGACTGGGCAACTCCAAAAGGTGGATTTTCTTTTTTTGAAGCCATTCTGTAATGGATTTACTTAGATTTTTAGGGTCACTGTCCTGCTCCATCACCCAACTTCTTCTGAGCTTCAGCTGGTGCACAGCCACCCTGACATTATCCTGTAGGATATATTAATTAACTTGGGAATTAATTTTTTCCACAATGATGGCAAGCAGTCCAGGCCCCGAAGCAGCAAAGCAGCCCCAAATCATGATGCTCCCTCCACTGTACTTCACCATTGGGATGATGTTTTCATGTTGGTATGCGGTACCCTTTTTATGCCATATATTGCGCTGCATGTTCTTTCCAAACAATTCAACCTTAGTTTCATCAGTCCACAAAACATTTTACCAGTAGTGTTGTGGAGTGTCAAGGTGGGCTTTGGCAAACATCAGGCACGCAAGCAATGTTTTGTTTTGGAAAGCAGAGGTTTCCTTCATGGTGTCCTGCCATGGACACCATGCCTGTTTAATGTTTTCCATATATGAGTAGCCACAGTACAAAATCATCTTCATTTATAGACAGTTTGTCTTACTGTGAACAGATGAATATATAAGCTCTTCAAGATAAAATTGTAACCCTTTCCAGCTTTATGCAAGGGAACAATTCTTGATTGTAGGTCTTCTGAAATCTCTTTTTTGCAAGGCATGGTCCACATCAGCAGATGTTTCTTGTAAATAGCAAACTCAAAATGTTTGAGTGCTTTTTATGAGTCAAAGTAGCTCTAACCCACACCTCCAGTCTCGTTTCATTAATTGGATAACAGGTTTGCCAGCTCCTGACTCTAATTAGCTTTTGTTGACGTCATTAGCCTAGAAGTTCACATACTTTATCCAACCTACACTGTGAATGTTTGAATGATGTATTCAACGTGTACAAGAACAATACAATAATTTGTGTGTTATAAGTTAAAACAGTTTGTTCATTATTGTAACTTAGATGAAGATCAATCCAGATTTTAAACAAATGTATACATAAATGCAGGAATTCCAAAGGGTGCACATACTTTTTCTTTCCACTGTATTACAACATTGTACAATTTCTTTTTTTTTTTTTTAAACATTATGACAGTGCAACATTGTACAATCCTTTTTGCATAATAGATTAAATGGACATGTAATAGAACTTCAAATACGGTATATCAAGTTGGTAAATCAAGAACAAGGTGCAGTAACACATTGAAGATAGGAATTCCAACTGGCAATCATCTGTATTCTTAGAGCACAGATCAACAAGGCAGATATAGAGAAAACTAAAAGGCAAAGCTGCCATACAAGATGTGGAGCTGGGGATGGAGGAGGATGTTATGTGCAGCTTGCATTCATGCAATGGAAAGGCAGCTAAAGCAATAAATAAATGGAGAACATAAATAGGACCACTCTGATAAGTGTCTGGTTTGTATTGGTAGACTTCATGATCAGCTGTGCATCAGCTGATTGCAGCTTGATTAACATGACCTGTCTGAACTGATGCTATGCTTAATATTTGCCATCTACTGTACATAGAATAACTTACATATACTTTCTTCTTCTTATATACAGTATGAAAGCACAGTAGAAGTACTTTGCAATTGTGTGACAAATAAAACATTGACTTTGATTGTGTGGGTGCTGTCTTAAATTTAGGCTACACGCTCGATGATACCAAGAAATGTATTCAGCTTGGACTCAAAGTAGGGGTCAACATTGATGGAGTGTATGTGAGTGGAGGACTTTCTGGAGGTGGCTGTAAAGGTCTACTGAAAGAACTCGGAGGTGAGGAAAAGCCACAGTTCCACAGTTCAGATAAATGAACTTATGTTAAAATACTTTCTTCTATGCCAATTTAATGTTTATAGATGTAAGCCATTTGTAGGTTGACTTCCACAAAAAGTGTAAACATTGTGACTCAACAGTCAACTACTTGCTCAACGAATGGTGTGTTTAGTGCTGGAACATCTGTTTGTCCAAACATTGTCTACATGAAATCCAAATTGATCATGTTTATGTTGAAATACACATTTCTGTTCTGATGTTATTTCAAGGGAAAATAAATTTGTCTACATAATGTTCAGTTAAAATGTAATTTATTGCTCCACATTTTAAAAACTTTCCTTTTCGGCATGTGTAACATAGTGCTGCGTGGTCCGTTGGTAAGTTTTGACCAAGCCAAAGAACTATTTATGCATTTACATGCTTCTGCTGATGCAGCCTTTCCAAAATCTTGCCAAAAGTTGCTTGTTAAAAAAAAAAGACCTGGTTATAGAGTTTTGAAAGCTCGTGTCCTGGGTAAGGTTGGGTGCGTAAGGTCTCAGTTAAGTTTGGATGTAAAGTATGGGTAACTTTAATGTTGACTTTAATGTTACTAATATACTTAAATGTTATATTTAGTTTTATAAAACTCCTGTTCTGTGTATGGTGTTTCAGATTCCAGTAAAACTAATGAAATGGTTGAAGATTTAATTATTGCGGTGAGAGGAGGTGACAGTGAGACAGTTTCACGTCTAGCAGCAAAAGAACTACCAACTCCAGACATCATGCAGCTGTGGGGTGATGCTGTCTTCTACAATCCTGACTTTATCAGCAGGAAGGTAAACCTCTCATTGAACATCTGTTTCTATGAAATGCATTAAATCGTCATTTGATTCAGGGACAATTGTTTGAGATGATGTGTCACTGAATTCTGAAGCTGCAATTTTTAAGTTTCTGTATACCGTTCTGTATAAGTTCTACTACCCGACCTGAGCCCGATGGGAACGAAGCATACGAAAAGACGAGTTAAAGGCTGTTCACAGGCTGTTAAAGGCTGTCTTTGACCATTGTGTCTCACTGTAGCCTCATGCACGACCACCACATTTTTAGACACTGTGTCATGTAAAAAAAAAACTTCATTTTTTTTAAATGGATCTCGAGACACCTGCTTTTTGTTTTATTTGTTATGCTCTGTCTAGCCTTTTATTAGAGCAGGTGTAAAACTGTTTATGTTAACTTTTACATGATTACAAAGGTAGTCTGCATGTTGTTTCTGAGAGTTTCGTACTGCTTCCTATTTCAGTGTGAGATCTGTCTGGACACTATACCGTATTGAATGTTGCCTACCATGCTTAAATAAAATACAGCATCTTGCAACTACTTTACTTGCTTAGAGGATAAATTATAAACAGAGTAACTGATTTTGGGTCAAGTTCGGGCTTAAAATATAATGATACCGGTCGGGTCACACGGTCTCGAGTATGGGGGGTTCAGACTTCAATTTAATGCTTTATCAAGCATTAAAAAGCTGCTTTACCAAAGACTTTCAATTTACACTTGCAATCTAATATCTTATCCTATATTGAAAATATGCCTCTGTTATTATATGACTTAAGTTATTTTCACTTTTTAGATTGCATAGTCAAGGATATACTGTAACAGTTGAGTCAGCAAAAGTTGCATGCAAGCTGTTTTAACAGATTGAGCCACTGTATGAGTTGGTGTCATCGCGAGACATCTCTGATGCTAACATCCTAAAGAAGAACCTGAGGAGAGCTCTGGCAGAGTACCTGAAAGAAATCAGCTCCTGTCGCTGCTCTCCCTGTTTGAATAACGGAATAGCAGTCCTCAAAGGTAAGAATAACTATAAACCATTAATAACTAGCTAACAAAGCACGACACATTTTTAGGACTCTGTGTCAATTAAAAATAGTTGAACATTTTCAAATCACATCCCGAGATCCCTGTATTCTGTCGTGGTTCATCCAGCTGAATGTGTCTGTTCTCTCATTCTGTATGGCTGCACTGCTTGTGCGATTTGTTGAGGCACACTGACTGCCCCCTGCTGACACAGCTCTTAAAAACATGAAGTATGACTGAGTTCAGAATGGCATATTCATCAGGCATAGGCACATTCTATAATGAGCCTCTTTTTCAAAGGACTGCTATACCAGTGCATATATTGTATAGCCTGGTTAAGATGGACAATGGGCAGTTAGTGCATAAGACGCAGAGTTTTACACTGAAATACGACACGCTAGGCACAAAATGTTTAGTAAATTCATCCCATAAAGTTCTTGGTAGTTTTTTTCTAATGATCAAAAAATACTTGAATACAAAATTCTAAATATGTGAATAATATGAAAAGAAAAAACTCTAAATATCACAACTCCTGCTTTTGATTTATTAACTTTGTTAAATATTTTTCCAACAGATTGCTTAAAATTATCAATACATCGTATTTGACAAAAGTGGTCCTGACTGAACTGATAATATTTTGCATTCTTTTTTCTTTTCTTTTTTCTCATTAGGCTCCAGGTGTGTGTGTGTTTGTCCAGCTGGTTTCAGGGGAGTGAGCTGTGAGATAACTCAAAGAAAAGGTGCATCTGTGTGTGCCATGTTAATAATAACAGAGAGCTATAATAGAATATATTGTTCATAAGCCATTAAGTGTAGTTTTTTTATTTTTTATTATGGTAAATAGTTTTGGTTTTTCTTTTCATTTTCTTTACACATCCAGTAATGGCAGTAGATGGCAGTTGGAGCTGTTGGTCTTCATGGTCCACCTGTACAGAGAGGACCCAGAGTCGCACCCGCCAGTGTAACAATCCAGCCCCACAGAATGGTGGAGTGACGTGCCTGGGACCTCAAGAGGAATCAGCTGATTGCTTCTAACATACAATGTTACAATCAATCAATTTTGTATGGAAAAGACTTATAAAGTAGTTTAATAAAACCACATAACATACATTATTGAAAACTGCCTATTGTGGGTCATTTACACTGCTGAATATGGGTGGCAATAAATCTATTTCTTTGAGCAAAGCTGTAATAAATGCTGGAAACTTCTTCCAATGCATAGAAATCCATTGGTTAATAAGTTCTCTAACTCTTACAGTTCCAGAATTAATAGCAAAAAATATTAGCTATTATAATATTAGCTTATAATAGCGCCAACTGGTAGCCGACTCTAACAAAACTTGGTACACAGCTTCTTGAAGACACTGTGCATGTATTAACACAGTTGCATAGCCATCGGACATTCACAAATAAATTTGTTGGCTACTGAATTATAATTGGCTATTGGCCATTTTTGTTGATTTGTCTCATGGATGTTAGCACTTACCCCAAAGTAAATGCATGCCAAAATACATCAAGCGATTGCGAAGTTATAACAGGTTTAGTTGTTGTGCCCCTATGGGTGCAATTGGATAAAACTTGGAATGCTTCTTCAAAATGTTTTTCTGTCAAAGGATATCAAGGTTTTTTTGGGGGATTTTTCTTTTTTGGGATTTTGCCTTCAGAAAATGTAGGTCAGTGAGTGAATTTATTTGACGATTCAAAGCTCTTTGAACAAATTTAATAGATTATATATGCCTAATTTTGTGTGAATTGGACAAATGGCCTAGGAGGAGTTAAAAAAAGGGTTTTCAGAAAATTTAAAGATATACTGAGATATATTGATTCTAGTCCTCATGGTTCCACACAAAAACATTCCTCACAGGTAACATTTCGCCCCAAAACAACTTTTTGTTGTTGTTGTGAAAAATAAACATCAATGGCAAAATCAATATTTAAGGCAGACAGAACTTGTATTATCTTCATGTAAAGTAAGACAAGACACTTGTCAACATGAGACTAGCAGAGTTTTAACAATTCCTGTTCTGAACACTGCTTCCTTGACAAGGAAAACCACCATCTTTTGGTGGGGGGTTGTTGCATTGTCGTGTTCTTGTCTTTTTTCCAGACACACAGGGGGACCAGGAGCTCCAGCAGCTCCAGACTCCATGTGTAGGACCTATCAGAGGGAAAAACTTTAGAGTTAAAACTCTGATAAGCTCTGTGGGGCAATTCACTAAGAATGTATTGCACACACTGATAGCACTGATAGCACTGTTTATTTACATGCCTTTACTAAAAAAATGTAGCCAGGGACTAGAATTCTTTCTACAGAATATAGCTGAAAACGGCAACAAAGACCGTTTCAATTGTTCCGGAGGGAAAAATTTACATAAATGTTTGTTAAAATGCGTTAATTTTTTGTGAGATAAGTTGTTTATTTTGAGCTAGTTTTCCATACCAAGTCATGTTTTTCTCTTGCAAGGTATGGCAACACTGGAACTGGTATATCACCCATCCTTAGTGTGGTGTCATTTTTAAAAGAACATTATTAACCATTTTTAAATTTACACTGGTGGCCAAAAGTTTGGAATAATGTACAGATTCTGTTTCGGAAGGAAATGGGTACTTTAATTCATCAAAGTGGCATTCAACTGATCACAAAGTATAGTCAGGACATTACTGATGTAAAAAACAGCATCATCACTATTTGAAGAAAAAAAAAATCATTTTTGATCAAATCTAGACAGGCCCCATTTCCAACAGCCATCACTCCAACAGCTTATCCTTGAGTAATCATGCTAAATTGCTAATTTGGTACTAGAAAATCACTTGCCATTATATCAAACACAGTTGAAAGCTATTTGGTTCGTTAAATAAATCTTAACTACTTTGTGTTTGTTTTTGAGTTGCCACAGTATGCAATAGACTGGCATGTCTTAAGGTCAATATTAGGTCAAAAATGGCAAAAAAGAAACAGCTTTCTCTAGAAACTCGTCAGTCAATCATTGTTTTGAGGAATGAAGGCTATACAATGCTTGAAATTGTCAAAAAACTGAAGATTTCATACAAAGGTATACACTACAGTCTTCAAAGACAAAGGATAACTGGCTCTACCAAGAACAGAAAGAGATGTGGAAGGCCAGATGTACAACTAAATAAGAGGATAAGTACATCAGAGTCTCTAGTTTGAGAAATAGACACCTCACATGTCCTCAGCTGACAGCTTCATTTAATTCTACCCGCTAAACACCAGTTTCATGTACAACAGTAAAGAGAAGACTCAGGGGTGCAGGCCTTATGGGAAGAATTGCAAAGAAAAAGCCACTTTTGAAACAGAAAAACAAAAAGGAAAGGTTAGAGTGGGCAAAGAAACACAGACATTGGACAACAGATAATCAGAAAAGGGTGTTATGGATCTTAACCCCATTGAGATTTTGTGGGATCAGCTAGAGATTAAGGTGCGTGAGAATTGCCCGACAAGACAGCCACATCTATGGCAAGTGCTACAGGAAGTGTGGGGTGAAATGTCATCTGAGTATCTGGACAAACTGACAGCTAGAATGCCAAGGATCTGCAAAGCTGTCATTGCTGCACGTGGAGGATTGTTTGATGAGAACTCTTTGAAGTAGTTTAAGAAGTTCTGAACATTTTTTTCAAATTTTAATAGTAATTTTTCATGTTATTAATGTCCTGACTTTACATTGTGATCAGTTGAATGCCACTTTGGTGAATAAAAGTGAAAAAGAGCTAAATCTTACATTATTCCAAACTTTTGGCCACCAGTGTATATACCAGCTTATATAGTGCCTGTCCAAGTTGGACTAGTGAGTGGTATGTGAATAAGATACATTGATTCTTAAGCCCCGTTCACACCGCCAGTGTCATTGAGCAACAAAGCAACAGGATCCCATTCATTTTCAATGAGAACAGAGCGAATTTCTGTGACACAGGCTGCTGTGACCATTGGAGACAGAGATCGCTGTGGCAAATGACAAGACAAAGTTGAGAAAATGTAAACTTTATGCAAATTACGGGTGACATTCGGGAGCGACTACCAATGAGAGTGAAGACAGTGGAGCTCACGTCACCCATCTCCAGGCAGTGAGTGTATGAGTTACTAGAGTCAAGTGCATGCAAGATGGAGAAGTTAAAAGTTTCTGTGAAAGACATTTGTCTGTAACCACATACATGGATATAGCCTAATAAAAATGATGCATTGAAAACCGTTTGATTTACACATGAATGGATCGTTCATCTTGTTCATGGTATGATGAATTGAGCACTGCTGCAGGTTATATAAAAATATTCTCCCCTGAAAAATGTTAATTTTAAGAAGCAAGAGAACAGTGATTATAACGGCAGTATAATCACCAGCGACACAGAGCGACACCAAGCGACAAAGGGTGCTTCTCAGTCGGAATGTTGCAGCCTTGTTATGCTGGATATCTTGGCTGCCACGTCATGAAGCACCGTCGAAGGCTGTCTCAATTGTGAGGACCTTTAGAAGGCAGCCTCATTTCGCAGCCTTCGTTCACCATATTTTGTGGGATGCATCAAGAGCATCCTTCGCAGCCTTCGATCACACACAATCCCTTGCACATATCGCAATTTATCAATAAAAATAGAAAAACGAAAATGAATATTTCTGCATGCTATTGCATGAATGTGCACTATTCTGGTTTCTTCCTCCATATCTACAAAAACTTGTGGAGGATCAGCACCATTTCCACATCTGTAATCTTCGATGCCTCTTGTTCTCTCTTCAAAGCTTTCATGGCGTGAGCACGGAGGAGGAAACCTTTATGACGTAGACATGCACACTTACTAGACCATCTCATTCTAACGCTGAAGGCTGCAGCCTTCCGATTGAGAAGCACACAATGTCGTTTGCAGTGTTATACAAAGGAATTATATGGGGCTTTAGACCACATACATTTATGAAGAGTTCTATTTGGTCAAGAACATCACCTTGTCTCTTAGTCTCCTCACAGGCATCACCAACGTAACCACTTTTACAAATACAACTGCAAGCTGTCCTGGAGAGCACAGGAACTCCGTTATTCATGCAGGGGGCACAGTGACATGGGTTGAAGTTCTGTATATACTCCTCCCATGCCATCTTCAGGTGGGGCAGTTTTAAACGTAGCTGCTCGGCTGCCGTGCTTAAACGCACCAACTCATATATTGGTAGAATCTAGAGTAGAAACAGAGACCATTAATTACTAATAAGGACCATTAAAACCTTTCCAATAAGAAGAACACATAGACCTCATCAAATTCAAACTGGACATTTGTTTCTTTAAATCCATATCTGTTAGCTTTGAGGCAATGTATATTTTAGTGTACTCCTAAAAGTGGACACAATACACTAAGCAGATATAAGCATTTCAAATGTACGTTTTTTTTTTCTTCCAAGAAAATTGACTAAAAATATTGTCGAGTCCAAAATGTTGCGTGTCCAAATTTTTGTCAAAAACATGTTCTCTATATGAGAATTCCTCCTAATACAAATTGAAAATGGGTCAACCTCAATTTAATTTCATGAGCACTCAGTTCTGAACACAACTGTGTCCAGGAAAATTACATCCTAACAACGTTGATTAATTGATGGCACCAGGAATCAAGGTCCCAAGCCCTTCACTAGCGTCTATCCTGAGCTGTGACGTTAAAGGCAGCAGACAACAAAATTTCCATGCTTTTAAGAGCCCTTTAATACGGCTCTTTTCCCTGAGTGCAGGAAAGAAGACTACAATTTCATGGGGTCTTTAAATAAATATGATTCATATTGAATTTGGACGATACTCTCATTCAGTTACAGCACTGCTTCAGTGTTGATAATGATCCTACCAATGGTACAATACGTATGACATAAAGTATGAAACAAGTGTATTAATAATGTAAATGCACCTCAAAATCAATTAGTGCAGGGTTATATTTAAGACTCTTTCCCCAGTTCTTGTAACTTCTGGCATCCCTGATAGCCAAGTTTGCACTGCTGGTGCCTGTGTATCCACCCTTCACAAAGCCAAAGACATCCTCAATAGCACTTTTGGATTCATCACCGACTGTTTAAAAAAAAAATAGTTTAGTTTAGTTAAATGATGTGTAAAATCCAAACTCCTAATAAAAATGTGTCAGGCTCCAAGTTACATACTTTGATCCAATGTCCCATATTTTTTGCATCCTTTTATGGAACCTTTAGCGCTGACATAATCATTGAATCCCACGCTCAAAGACCCTCCAAGGCACATTCCCATCTGTTGTCCATGCATTTCTAACATTGAAAAGAATGTGTTAAAAGTACACTCACTTTTAATTTTTCTAACTGGAATTTGCCAAAAAAAAAAAAAAAAATCACATAAAATAAACATTAATATTAAAATATAGCCAAAAACAGCAATCATCCAGGTCCAGGCAGATTGGAAAAGTGCTGAAAATTACCACACTGCAATACTGTTTGGTAACATATTTTATTGATTGTTCAATAAAAGTAAAAATTATAAAAAAATAAATTAAAAAAAATCATTAAATGTAATTTATTACAAAAATCTGTTGTGAATGTGTGACTCTAACTGCATTTAACTGCATTTAAGAAACATCCGAGCTGGCTTTGATGTAATGATTAGAAGTTATTGAAATATATAAGGACATGCAGTAACTTATATAGCAATTAATTTACACATATTTGTAAATAAAATCATACTATTTCAGTCTGACAGACAAAATAAGTGACAAGTGTAATTTTGAGGATTTTCATCTAAAACGCTTTTCTTTTGTTTTTCTTTTTTCTTTTTTCCTTTTTTTTTTTTTAAATATCATGAATTTTTGAGTCAAGAATATCAAGAAGTTTTCTCAGGGTTACACCACATGACCCAATCATAAAAATGTAAAAATATTGATATTTAATGATTAAATGACGAAAATATTATTTTTAAAACTTAAATAGTAACTGTTTTTTTTTTTTTTTTTTTTTACATCATGTAACAAAAAAAAAACAGACACTATTTGTGCTGCTTATTTTTTTAAGAATAATAATAAAAGTATATTCTGCACTACTCATGCCAATATTTCTTTTTTCAAAGATTTCAGCTTTCAGTGATAATTTTTTTTTATTATTTCTTTTATTTTATTACACCACATGATATTTTTTACTTTAAGCCCCAGATAAAATATCAAAACAACTTTGAATTCAGTAATTCAAAACATGCTCATCATAGTAGAGGTGTATTCAAGTGATTGTCTTTTGCGAATTGCATTTGTAATGCATTTAAGAATAAATTAATATATCTGGACTACAAAAAAAAAAAGGGGAAAAAAAGAGTGTCTTATCCTTGACTCCAACATGGCGGGTCTATGGGGCTGGGAGGGGTCATTTGCCTACTAGATTTTCCCTGTGTTAAAAATGATAGCTTTTAAATACATGTTAAATAGCTAGAATTGGCAAAAAAGAAAAAAGAAAATGTGTCATTAATTATAGGGAAGCACCAATATGAAAGTTTTTGGCCAATACCGATTTGAACAAATAACTATTGGCCGATGCCGGTACAGATATTTTGCCACTTTCCTTATTTTTTCATCAGATTTTGTTCAGGAATTGTAGAGGTACAAAAGCTTTTGTTCAAACAGTAAGCAATTTCCATTGAACATGGATTTGATCTTTTGAACACTTGACAAGCCAAAATTTTAAAGAGAGCCACAATGAAAGATAAATATAAGATAAAAAGATAAAAAGATATTGAAAAATAACTAAATACAGTATCATAGAATGATGCTTGATGTAAAAAAAAATATATATTTTATACTTCTAAAATATTTTTGCACTCCTGTTTTTGCAGTTCAAAACAACAGAACTCACATTTTACATGTTTGTACTGTATATAATAGAACATCACAAATTCATATTATGCATACAAATTATGTTGAGCAATTCCAAGGAAACCACATTAATTAAAAATAAAAAGTTACCAAAAGAACAAAATGGCCTTTAAATTATATATTTGTGTAATGGATAATAGAAAATGCCATCCAGACCATTAGAGGGCGCCACTTGTTTACACAATGCTAATTGAAATGCTAACTGAAGAGCTGATTGCAGTCTATTTACAAATGTAGCCTTTCAAGCTTTTGTAAGACCTTGCATGAACTTATTGTGATTTCAAACTTAATCAATCGTGCAGCCTTAATGGATACCATACCAATGTCTCAGAAGTCAAAGTTTACTGTTTTGGATGGTTTTACCTCAACATGTATAGGTAAGTGCTGCTTTCACAAGTGTCACATAATGACGGTATTTGCTCATTAATACAAGAACGAGAAAGAATAAAAATGAAATATTATATTTTCTTTGGAGTGCCAACCCTTCACATTCTGTGCCCATCATTATTTCTGGACTGTGCATTTGAATTCAAAGAGTTTTTACAAAGTGTGATGATAATTAATTATAAATGAGCCATCAGTTTTTCATATCGGCGTTTTCATGCTTAAACCGATTTTCAGATGGTTTTAATTTGGTAATTAAATTCAGCGACTGTTACATTATTGCATCCTTAATTAATTATTATTTTTGTTATCAAGGCCCAGTTCTATGGGGGTGCTTGAGGTTTTTGCAGAAAGCACAGTTCTAAAAGATTTTATTACATTTAAGAGATTAAGAGAAAGCGGTTTAACACACCTAAGTTTCTCCCGGAGAACGCGGCATAATGTGGTCATGTAAATGCATAAGCAGTGTTCTTACAGGTTGTTGTAGAGTGCGCATGTGTGTGGAACAGATCGGAGAACAAACATCATAGGATGGAGCCCAACAACAAGTCAACACAGCAGAAAGAATTCAACATTTCTGGGAGTACAGTGGGAAAAGCACATACACTATAAACTATACCCATTTATACACACAATTGTAAAATATCGATGGTCCCTCACGTTCACGTATATGCTCTGGTTTAGAGAATTTCCGGAGTATTACATGAGAGGGAAACCCCACTTTTGCAGCACAGTTCCACAGCATATCGCAATGGAAAGTTAAGGAAACAAACACACCAACAACTCTGGAATATCTGGAAATAATGCGAAGCAACGGATAATAAAATAGTGAAGTCTTCCTCGGAAACCACGTTTGTTATTTACACAAGGGTTGCGGGAAATTACATTGCTGTGGAGAAAGCTGTTTACTGACCGAGCCGAATGTACAACCCCAATTCCGAAAAAGTTGGGACAGTATGAAAAATGCTAATAAAAACAAAAAGGAGTGATTTGTAAATTATATTCACCCTTTGCTATATTGAAAGCACCACGACTACACATAATATGATGTTATATCTTGTGAATTTTTATTGTTTGTTTTTTTAAATATACAGTAGTTTCAAATCAGATGATTGTGTTGGGCCTCGTGCTCAGATAGGAGACAAAGGCAGGCCTACACAAAGTCATAAATCCTGACTGGGGCCTGTAGAAACACTCAAAGCCTGATAACGCAAAAAGAGCGCCAAAATCAAACAAAGGGAGTCCAAACAGACTACAGATCCCATCAAGCCTTGCTCACTTTACACCTAGGTGTGAAATTCTGAAGGATCGAGCTGTCAACTCCTATTGGATGAAATGCATGACAGAACGGATCCCTCAACCATGATGTTATCGAGAGTATAAAACCCCAGAGATTCCTCCTAAGCCTTGCTTCCAGTGACAGTATGCGCTGCGTCTAGTTGCAGCCCTGCTGCTCCCAGGTGTAGCCTCGTTGCCCAAGGAAGTAATGTACGTACCTGAACTTTGGCCATAAAATCTCCATCTCTCTGGACGAGCCAAAATTCTCCGGTTCCACCGAGCACGCTAACGGATCTGAAGGAGACCGCCAAGCAATTCGCGTCTCACCCTTTTGCCTGCAGAAGTGAAGACGATTTCTTTTCCTTCATCAACCGAGTCAACTTCACTGATACCTCCGCCAACCCGCCGAGAATCAGCCGCCACACCGCCTGCCGACAGAGCGAGGAAATGGCCTCCAGTCATCACCTGAGCTTCGAGGAACCGAGTCGGAGTCAAACGACGGACGAACACATTCTACCCCTGTCCTCACGTGACTCAAGTAAGAGGTTTACGTCTGGGCAGAGATAGATTATTATAGTGTGTTATTCTTGTGTATCAAGGTTATTGCTTGTACAGTTTACAGACCGCCGAGTTTATCCATTATAGAACCAACGGCCACGGCAGACGGATTACGAGCTGTTCACCGTGTCGCTGAGTGATAAAACTAACGGTTGCCATCTCTCCCACAATCGGTAAACTGGCTTTGGCTGTTCTCTCTCTCTCGTACTAATCGCACACACACACGACCCCTCACAAACATACCCGAACACACATTTGGCTAACAGATAACTTGGCAATAAAGCCCAGATTTGTCCCTAAGATATCATACCAGCAGAGACACACGTTAAATGGGCAGACACATTAACCAGTCTCTCCACCCACATTCGCGGCCACATTCTCTGGACGAAAACCTCGCGCGAGGTTCCACACTCTCTACGAGAGCCACGTCTGACATTTTGTGCACTCCTCTCCTTACACACCCATTCACACACAAACCTACCCTCCTCTCATGTATTATAGGTTTATCTGTTACCATATCTAATCATGTTACTGTTTAGTTTGAAGTTGGAAGACGGAAGTGTATCGACTGTATTGTATTGATTATTAATTGATATTACTGCATCAATAAAATTGTTATATTTCAAAGAGAAGTGTTTTGGTATTGTTCTGCATGCACCTGTGCCAAGGGCTGGCAGGGGATGTCAGTGCTCAGATTCAAGCCTTCAAATGTCGATGTTCTCTGGACGTCGACTTTCCTAAGAGAACAATCCAATATTGAGACTGCTATACTGTCTGGTTATTAGTCCCTGATTCCAGGGTGGTGCCCTGGCAATATTAATCCTTATTAATATTCTATTGATTTAGATAATTGATAGTTATCTTTGATGATTGTTGATTTGAAAGATTAATAAGCTAATGTTGATTCTAATCAATGTTCTATTTATTTTAATCATTAGTAATTATCTTTGATAATTATTAATCATTGCTAATTACCAAACTTGCTCCTGAACTAAGCCCCAACAATTGCAAAACGCACCCAAAAATTTGAGATGTGCAATTTAAGACTAATAACAATTTGACTAGATGAAATTACAAGGCGATGTGAAACAGGAGATGTTAAACAGGTGAGGCAATTGTGTCATAGTACCGTATACTGTATAAGGAGCCTCCAAAAACAGCCTAGTCCTTCAAGAGCAAGGATAGTTCAAGACTTGTCAATTTGCTAACAAATGCTTCAGAAAATAATCCAGCACTTTGAGAACAATGTTCCCCAAAAACAATTTGAAGGATTTTGGGCATTTCTCCCTCTACGGTGAACAATATAGTTAAAAGATTCAAGGAATCTGGTCAAATCTCGGTCAAGACGAAAACCACTTCTGAAGGCAGAAAAGGCAGAAAAATAAGAAAATCAAAACAATACAACAGGACTGTAGCAGCTTTGTTGATTGGACCCCTAAATAAAGCTAGCACATGTATTTAACTTTTATTTATTTATTTTTTTCATGACACCTTTTTATTATCAGCAGCTCATCTTGTCCACTGTACATTTAGGACTGAAAAGTTTACTCACCATTTCTTTTCATAACATTCTTGTTCACGACTGCAACATAATCCAGTTGCCCTCCCATCGTTCCCTCCGTCACATAGTGTGTGCCATATTCATTGAAGAAATGGGAATATGCACCGAAGTCATACTCATCAGGTAGATCAGTGAGAGCCCAGAGCACGTCCTCGTCCAGCATCAGATCTTTACTCCTCATCTTAAACTGAGCTGTTTTTACTGTTGACAACAGCCTGACAAAACCCATCTCCTAAAAATGCAAAGGACATTCAACAATTCTGAAAAGCTGGAAACAGTATCCATGTAGGATACTACATGTATTCACTTATACTGAAGCTGCTTTCGAACTACACAGTTTTACCATTAATTACAAAAATTACCATTACTATTACTTAAAAGATGCACATAGAGTCACTAAACATAACTGCAAACATAATACCTGTTTTCAAACAAGTTGTCTGAAGGATTACTGGCCAATGGGGCTGTAAGAAATTTCTAAATTTACCTTTGTGTTCAGCAAAAGAAAAAAGTCATACACATCTGGGACGACATGAGGGTGAGTAAATTATTAGATCATTTTCATTTTTGGGTGAGCTATACCTTTAAATTAAAAATCAATTTTTCATCAGGGAGATGATTTTAAAAATGTCTAAAAAATCTTGATTTTTAACAGAATTAATTTTTTCCCACCCCTAGAAGGCAAATGTGGGGTATGCAGCATATGCAACACATTTAGGAGCCAGAGAAAGGGGGGCACCCAATCAACCTCAAAGGGGAGCGCTCGGACGACAAAACATTCAAGGGGGACTAAATCTTTCTGTCTTAGAGGGTGGTTCATGGCCAGAATATGCTGTAATATGGACCAGACTTTTTGCCAGTTAGTTAGCAAAACTAAAGAAAAGTAGGCTGTATTCCCTTAGTAAGATCAGGTCTTTCAACATTTGCAGAAGGCTGCTAGAGATATATGTATATGCTTTTTGTCTTTCCCACACATCAATATGCACCCAGTTGTTTCATGTACACTATACTGCCAAAAGTATTCGCTCATCTGCCTTTAGACGCATATGAACTTAAGTGACATCCCATTCTTAATCCATAGGGTTTAATATGATGTTGGCCCACCCTTTGCAGCTATAACAGCTTCAACTCTTCTGGGAAGGCTTTCCACAATGTTTAGGAGTGCGTTTATGGGAATTTTTGACCATTCTTCCAGAAGCGCATTTGTGAGGTCAGACACTGATGTTGGACGAGAATGCCTGGCTCGCAGTCTTCGCTCTAATTCATCCCAAAGGTGCTCTGTCGGGTTGAGGTCAGGACTCTGTGCAGGCCAGTCAAGTTCTTCCACACCAAACTCACTCATCCATGTCTTTATGGACCTTGCTTTGTGCACTGGTGCGCAGTCATGTTGGAACAGGAAGAGGCCATCCCCAAACTTTTCCCACAAAGTTGGGAGCATGGAATTGTCCAAAATCTCTTGGTATGCTGAAGCATTCAGAGTTCCTTTCACTGGAACTAAGGGGCCAAGCCCAGCTCCTGAAAAACAACCCCAAACCATAATCCCCCCTCCACCAAACTTCACAGTTGGCACAATGCAGTCAGACAAGTACCGTTCTCCTGGCAACCGCCAAACCCAGACTCGTCCATCAGATTGCCAGATGGAGAAGCGTGATTCGTCACTCCAGAGAACACGTCTCCACTGCTCAAGAGTCCAGTGGCGGCGTGCTTTACACCACTGCATCCGACGCTTTGCATTGCACTTGGTGATGTATGGCTTGGATGCAGCTGCTCGGCCATGGAAACCCATTCCATGAAGCTCTCTACGCACTGTTCTTGAGCTAATCTGAAGGCCACATGAACTTTGGAGGTCTGTAGCGATTGACTCTGCAGAAAGTTGGCGACCTCTGCGCACTATGCACCTCAGCATCCGCTGACCCCGCTCTGTCATTTTAAGTGGCCTACCACTTCATGGCTGAGTTGCTGTCATTCCCAATCGCTTCCACTTTGTTATAATACCACTGACAGTTGACTGTGGAATATTTAGTAGCGAGAAAATTTCATGACTGGACTTGTTGCACAGGTGGCATCCTATCACAGTACCACGCTGGAATTCACTGAGCTCCTGAAAGCGGCCCATTCTTTCACAAATGTTTGTAGAAGCAGTCTGCATGCCTAGGTGCTTCATTTTATACACCTGTGGCCATGGAAGTGATTGGAACACCTGAATTCAATTATTTGGATGGGTGAGCGAATACTTTTGGCAATATAGTGTATGTACAGTCATTAAATGTATAAGCCATAATGTATTTCTTTACCTCACTATTGTATTGTGATATGTTTGTTAGAAACTTGTTTTCAAAACTGGCTTCCCAACCAACTTCCACTATAGCGACTCCAAACGTTGTTCCAAAGTTAAAGGATCTTTCTGTCTGTTTTGCCTTGAGAAAGCTGACAACGTCCTCATAATAATCGGATGCCTCCTCAGTAGTTGCTTGTGCCTAGCAGGAACAGAACCACAGTAAATCTGGTGAAAATCAAAATATTTGATCATATTTAGAGATTAAACAATTGATACTAGTTGTTTGGGGGTCATTCTCAGCAAACTGCTATTTGGGTGCTACAGTATACACTGTTGAGCCAAAACATTATGACCACCTGCCTAATATACTGATGGTCCTCCGCGTTCCGCCAAAACAGCACGACCTGCCGAGGCATGGACTCTACAAGACCCCTGAAGGTGGTATCTGGTGGTATGGTATCTGGCATCAAGACATAGCAACAGATCCTTCTATTCCTGTAAGTTGCGAGGTGGAGCCGCCATGGATCAGACTTGCTGGTCCAGCACATACCACAGATGCTCAATCGGATTGAGATGTGGGGAATTTGGAGGCCAGGGCAACACCTTGACCTCTTCATCATGTTCCTCAAACCATTCCCATACAATGTGTGCAGTGTGGCAGGGGCCATTATCCTTCTGAAAGAGGCCACTGCCATCAAGGAATATCATTGCCATGAAGGGGTGTACCTGGTCTGCAATGATGTTGGCACATGTCAAATTGACATTGAACATTTCCCAGAGCATAACACTCCCTCCACCAGCTTGTCATCTTCCCACAGTGCATCCTGGTGCCATCACTTCCCCAGATATATGGTGCACACGTACACAGCCATCCACTTGATGTAAAAGAAAATGGGACTCATCGGACCAGGTTACCTTTTTCCACTGCTCCATGGTCCAGTTCCGATGCTCACGTGCCCATTGTAGCCGCTTTCAATGGTGGACAGGGGTCATCATGGGCACTCTGACCAGTCTGCGGCTATGCAGCCCCATATGCAGCAGGGTGCGATGCACTGTGTGTTGTGACACATTCCTGCCGTAAAACCATCATTAAAACATTTTGTGACTTGTGCCACAGTAGACTTTCTGTCGGTTCAGACCAGACGGGATAGCCTTTGTTGCCCTTGCACATCGATGAGCCTTGGGCGCCCAACACCTGTCACTGATTTGTGGTTTGTCCCTCTTTGGACCACTGTCAGTAGGTACTCACCACTGCTGACCAGGGGCACCTCACAGGCCTTGCCGTTTCAGAGATGCTTTGACCCATTCATCTGGCCATAACAATTTGGCCCTTGTCAAAGTCGCTCAGGTCTTTACTCCTGCCCATTTCTCCTGCATTCAACACGTTGACTACGAGAACTGATTGTTCGCTTATCATCTAATCTACCCAGACCTTGACATGTGGCCTTGTTAGGAGATGATCAACGTAATTTGCTTCACCTGTGAGTGGTCATAATGTTTCAGCTCATTGGTGTATGTGTGTCCCCATTACTTATTACTAATACAATTAAAAGGATACTGAACTTATTCACATTATTTGATAATTCATGCTAATTAGTTTCCTAAGAAGACCCTTAGGATGATCAAATATAGACACACGAATGGGAAACATAGCATACAATTATATTTTTTTCTGCAATATAAACGTACCACAGATATGCAAACATACCGTTAAGTGATAGGAGAGGAAGTTGTAAGGTTTCCGGTAATACATTTCCTCATCATCATAACTGAGGTGTTCACAGAAGGGATCATACGTGAGTTTTCGCCACTCTCCATTATAGATGTATTCACAAATACCTCCGGAGTATTTGGGGTCCAGAACATGATTTACAAAAGCACCAGATAAGGCATTATATCTGACGAAAACAAATCCATGCAATTGGATACATGTCAAACTTTTTTTGTATATACGTATATAATTGTTGTATATGCAGTTCTGTTCATGTTTGATGGTGAGTTTTTAAACAGTTTTTCCTTCTAAGCTGGTTGTGAAAAAAATGCACCTGGTCTAGCTCTACATTTTATTGTTGTGACGAGCAGGAGGGTGTGAGGGCGCAGAGTTGCTTAATCAGCGGGAGGGAGATAAGGGAAGAGCCGGGGACGCATCCTCACAGCCCGGCTACGCCCTACTCCTCGTCACAATTGCTCTACTGGAGCAGAGGTGCATATATACATACCCCTGAAGAGACGCTATGCAGACGGGGGATCTGATCTGATGATACTTTCTGAGTGAGTAAACTGATACAATCACATCATATCTACATATCAAATAACAGACCTTTGCTCTGAAAATAACTGGGCCATGCTTCAGACCTCAAAGCTCAAAAGGTCAGAGTTAGCTGACAGATCAATCTTCACTGTCTGTCTGGGTATTTATGAGTACAGTCAGGTTCTCAGCAGTAAATGTTCTCCTGGGTCCCATGAACTTCAGTGATGGCCCTGAGTTTAATCACGTGGAAAATGTTGCAAACGCTTTGTTTTGTTACAATAAATTTAAAGAATGTCTTCTGAAGTCTCACATTTTTCAAAGCTTTTTATTTCTTATCTTGGTTCGGAAGCAAACAGCGGTGCCATCATTCAAAAAGGGAACTGATACGTAGTATAAGTTGCGAATGTTGGATGCACAGATTGACCAGATCAAACCTTTTTTCCCCCTTTGAATAATTTGTATATCTACTTGGTTTTGACATTGGTTTTTTGCCAATTTAGAATATCTTATTTTGACCAGCAATACATCTTAGTTTTGATCAGATTATCACAATCTATGGCCAGTTTTTCAGCCCACCAATAATGTTAGAGCGACCGGTGGTAGAAACGCCCACTAATGACCAAAAGTACAGCAACTAGCAATAAAATTGTTGGCAGTGTGAATGCGGCTTTATACAGTGATTTTGTTGATAAATACTAGCCACATTTTAACGTGCAACGTCGTGACAGAGTGCAACAGTCTGGTGCCGGAAGCAAAAATCCGATAGATTTTTTTCAACAGGGGAATACATTTTTAACGATAACTAATAAACCTTTAAAGACAGACTTATCTTGAGCTCTGAGGTTGTTAACTGATGGTATATGCTTCCGCTGAAGCCATCAGTCCATGTTATTTCAACCTAATTTTTAAAAAAAAAAACTTGTTTATTTGTGGAATTTCTGGTGAAGAACTACATTAACTGTGAATCCTGAAGACAAACGCTCCACCAATCAAAGAATCGTGGCAAACATTAATATGTATTGTTTCTTCACTTATAATAATAATAAAAACAAAAATTCTATTGTTCTTAATTCGATAGCATCATTCATAATGCTTCATTGTAGGGGTAAGACAACAGGGTTCTCTAATGTTTCGTTTCGATGTACAATATGAGATTCACGATTCAATATAATCCTGATTCGATTTATTCGATTCAATGGATTTCGAGCAAAATGCATATCATAATTTCTCATAAGAATTGAATTCTCTAATACATAATATAAATATTCAAAGTTCAAATAGAGTTTTTCAAGTACCTTTTTTCTATAAGAAAATATCACAAACAAAAAACCTTCAAAAATAGTTGGCTACGATGAGGTTGTGTAGGTGCAGGTTGAACAGCTGTATTTGTTTCCATCCCTATAGCTTAGCTCAGGGACTATCTATTTTGTTCAAGGAAAATATATATAGTGTGTGAAAGTGTATTTTTTTTTTTTTTAATTTGTCTCATTATAATCACAATTTAGCTTTTTAAAAATGTAAAAATTCTAAATTTTATAATTTATTATTATGTCTTGTAATTGCAAATGAGCTGTCACTGAAATAATATGTACAATTTACAATATTTATATTGACTTTACATTCATTTGTATTTCAAGCACTAAAGTACTGTCGCTTTAAGAATTTCGGCAGTTCAACGAGCATCTCGCAGATATGTTCCGGCAATTTCTTTCACAGAAATCGCTGTTTCTTTACTGCACCCGTGCTATGTGTACTTAAAATGTATGTTAATTTTTCCTTTTTGACCAACAACTGACTGTACTGAAAGCATATTAAAAGACACATTATTCAGTGAAAGTGGAGTGTGTGGATCTCATCTTTGATGTACACACATTACATGAAAGACATTTTCCATTTGAACTTCAAGCACTTTTAAGGACTTTTCAACATGTAATGTCGATTTTCCTGGTATTCCAGTACTTACATTTCTAAAAGCTAAATTCGAGCACTTTAAACACTTCAAGGACTGCGTGCAAACCCTGTAAATAGTGTAGAAAAAAGCGACAGAGAGATTTTAATGTTTGACGGGTCATTTCATTTATGAACACATGGAGAAAAAGCAGTTTTGCTAATTTCAAAATATAGAATTTTGCAGCGATATGGTTTGTCATTTATTTTGGTTACTTCAATATTTCGAAATTCAATATACTGACTTTAAGTACTGTATACAGTCTTGTACATTTGTATTTTTGTCCGCTTTTCAAATACTAATTTTTGGCTTTAAATTAAAGTTTGTATTATTGTGATTCACCTCGGAGTTGGTTGATTTAGTTCATGGCTTAACTTTTATGAATGATTTTAGAAAATCCATATGAAAAAATGTATGGACTTGGGTGAAAAAGTGGGTGGGCACTGTGGTGCTCCAATCTGGCTCCAAATGGCATACTACCCATACTATTCTTGCTACTTCTGCCATATCTATCTATTGCAGAAATAGAAAGAGTAGTATATAGTATGCAGTTTCGTATTCAACCTCTGTCTTCATCCCGCAAGACTACAAGTAATACTCACAATACGCCTACTACAAGTAGCATCCCCATTGGATCAAAAAGTGATTCCATTGGCTAAAAGTACTTTTCAAATTCTATGCAATCGCTGTATTATTCATGTTGTCTTAACCATGTAAATATGCCAAAGTATAACTTTTAAATTATGTCACATTTCATATTATTAAACCGAAGCTATAAATAGCGAATTGAATCATTTATCATTCTGTTTTCACCAGTTAGCTCACAACTGGTTAGCCAACTAGCTTAGCATACTGCTAAACAATTAGCCTGCTTGCTAGCTACAGAGGGTGCTTCTCATTTCTGAAACTGTGCATCCTCGTTTCCTTTCTTTGCGTCCTTTCCTCACTTCCTAGATCTTCCGTCTTAGGAAATGTGGAAAGGATGCGAAGAAAGGAAACGAGGATGGAGGAATCGAAGCAATATTGATTTGTAAAATGAAATGTCATGCTCGCCCACACATCACTTCAAAGTGCCGTCTCTGCGCAGATACATTACCTCGGAGCGCTTGCTGTTATGTTGCTGAAACATGACTAATTTATATTTTTATAATAAAACCTAATAATTCAAGATGTTTAGTTACAGTTTGTGACAATTATGGTTTATTTAAACCACAAAGGTGAAACATGTATCAAAACTGTTGTGTCAGATGTGAAGGGGGAGAAGTAATACAATCATCAGGTGCTTCAGCCAAAACGTCTTCTGCATAGGATGCACCTTTGCTTCCTCGCTCAAGTGTCCTCGGGAAGCTTCCTCCGTCCTTGATCCTCACCTCCTCAATGTGCATTTAAAGAATTTATACATTCTTCATGATGGCGGACTTTGATCAGTTTCTGGATCATGGGCTTGAGGATGGAGGAGTGAGGAAACGAGGATGCACAATTTAAGAAATGAAAAAGCACCCACAGTGGTACACATTCTTCTTCATTTTCATTGCTTTTCTCTTCTCTGTGGACTATTAGCAATAAAGCGGTGTGATTCTATTCACAATAACTTTTAAGTTGCTGTATATTTAATAATTTTACAAACTTTTCATTTTTAAATCTTTGTGGCTATGGTTAGGTAGGTTAAGGTTAGGGGTAGAGATAGGTGTAGGTGTATGGTTGCTGTGGAAATCCAACAAACAAAGTGTATGAATGTGGCAACCGACCTGCGCAACTTCAGCATATTGCCTGTCAGGGCCGGTGCTGGCCAAATTGATGCCCTACACAGAGCTCCGCTATTGTCCATGTTCTGCGACTGCTACTGGTTCCTTGAATAACGTATAACCTGCAAGGAAAGGCGGTACGATGGTATGATGGTGCCCCCCTAGAGAATTGGTGCACTGCGCAGGCTGGGAAATATGCACATATGCAGCGGCAGTACTCTCGCCAGTTATTTAAAGGGGGCGTAACTTGTAGTGGGTGTGACTTGTAGTAGTCTTGCAGGATGAAGACAGACCCTTCTCCTCTATTGTGTCACAGGTAAATGAGTCATCAGTGTCCCAGTGGATAGTGGATCAATGTGTTCATTACATATACTGATTCATGACACATAGGGAACTAGGGAACGGAATGAGCTCAGTCGATGTGTCATGTTCCCATTAACTTCACACATGTGCCCTAGCAAAGTAAAATCTTGTTCACTCCGCTTGAAGCCAGTCGCTGTAGTGGTCTGTTTGTTCTTGATATAAGATATATGACAAAGTTGAGAAAAGTTTATGGCTGAGTTTGAAATCGCATGCTACACTTGAGAACAATGAACTCTCGAGTGGTATGGAAGTTTGCCATTCCAAATTGCTAGTGTCACTGGAAGTTGCCAGCCATCACTGAAAATGTATGTGATCAGGTCGCTTTGTTGCTGCGGTGTGAACTGAACCTTTTCATAGGTGTAGTTCACATGTAGACATGTTCCACTACCTTTTGACATCCAGAAAGTGTCCAGATACTTTTTGTCTTCATTTTGAACAATGTATAGACCTACATTGTGTTAAACATTTAAAACTTAACAAATGTATTCTTGTGAAATGTTTTACTTAAGTACTCTATGCTTGTCCTTTTTAATAAATGCCCCCTGTTGCACTAATTTGTTATGGAAATAAATTACATTTATAGAGTTTAAAGTGTGCATTAAGTCAAATACTTTTTGTGTTACTGACTGTATATATGCAGTATTGACTAGTGCTCATTATTCCACTATTAAAAGGCAAAATATTTTAAAAGCAATAGCCAAGAAATAAATCATGTGCACATTTCAATGTACATCATACCCTTGAGTGGCTTTCTCAGCTCCTGGTATTATCAGCATGTGAGTACATTTGGTTTCTCTTTTATTTGTCACTTCACAGTCAGTCTCATCATTCTGTGTTAGACAGTCCATCTCATCATTACAACGGAGCTCCTGTCCGATACAACGTCCTGTGAAGAACACATAGCATTTAAAAGATTCATAAGCCAGTGTAATAAATAAAATAATAAATAAAAAAACTGTAAACTAATTGGAATCATTTTAGTTAACCCTTTAAGCTCTAAGGGTGTTTTTAAAGATTTCCTGTTTCAGTGGCATACCCAAAATGAAAGGCTTATAACTAAAAAAAAAAAAACAAAAAAAAAAAAAATAAGGTGGGTCAAGTGTTTGGTATCATTGTAAAGAAAACTTTTCGATTTTTTAATGATATAGTAGATTCTGATACATTTTGAGACTCTCAGCCAAAGAAACTGCTGATAACTTATAAATAACTTTTATTCTTATTTTTCTGATTTGACAGATGTATAATTTGTCAACATTATTAAAATGTTTGGACAGAAGACTATAATGTGACGAATGTAAGCAAAGTGATGTTAGGCTCATGGGTGGGGAGACATGAGTTTAAACACTATATATATTTCAGGGTGTAACTTATTTTTGTGTTGTTCCCAGTCATGTTACCTGTAACTTTCACAAAAATTTGTGTTGATACAACAAAGCAATCAAAAGTTATAGCATTACAAAAATAATTTATCCTAGTGTCCAAAAATGTCTCCAAGTGTCCAAAAGCCTCTCTAAACAAACAAAACATATTAATTGTACATAAGAACTAATTACACATGCAAACACAATGACTAAAGGTATGCACTCTCTCTCTTGAAAGCATGCAGAAATGAGTAACAAGATCTCATTCAGTTCCATTCTGTGTCATTTGAGCTATCATTGAGTCTGTGTCATGTACTTGGCACCATCTCCCTGTGGCCATATGTAATTAGAGTAAATGATCCTCTCTGCCCATATTTGGATGACATCCACCTCTGGTTGCAGCGATCTGAAACCTAACATGATTGCTTTAGCATTCCATGACGCTTGACAACGTACTACATCATTTCTGATCAAGTCATCTGCTCCAGGGAAGCTAATGTGTTTTTAGCCACATTGTGCATTGTGTGGATTATCTAATGATCTATGCATCCGATTAAATTGTGTGTGGGCTTGTTTGAAAGATTATCACCTCCTCTAAGTAATGGTGTGTGCTATTTTATGTTCCATTTAATTTTCGTGAAGTTATAAGCTATAAAATGTGAAACTTTTACAATCTGCCTTCATAAATGCCACAGATATAAATTACACTGAGAAATGTATCATCGTTAAATGTATTGTGGCAGCCCTGTATACAACAACACAAGTACAATAAAAATACAACTACAATAAAAATTAAACATAGTAGAAAAACAGAAAAATACTGACAAATATGTTTGAAAACACTAATGAAAATGCCCATTGGAAAAAAATAAAAACTAAATTATAAAAGGTGAAATATATATATATATATATATATATATATATATATATATATATATATATATATATATATAAAGAAAATAGAAAACCTGGAACAATCAAACATAATGACAGAAATGCAGGCAGAAATATTTACCATTGGGCCCACATGCAAACATGTCCCCACAGTGGTCTTGAGGCTCACACTTGCCCTCTTGTGGACACAGTCTCTCATCCCACTGACTGTGCACACACTGCTGACCCTGAAACTGAGAGGGCCGTTCCAGATACTGGAAGCGAAACTGCAAAACAGCCCCTAAATTACTTACAATAGAGATCATTTTTCAATGCTTAATAGCTTATACTGGTGTCAACAGAGCAATAGAGCATGCCTTCAAATTAACTACTGGACAGTTGAGATCACAGTTTTCTGATAACGTTAAAACAGGACTCAACAATCATGGCCGGACCAGAGCTAGTGTGAGAGTGTTTCAGGCCAGATGATGGAAATCACATTATTTACTGTTCAAATTAAGTGTAAAAAAACTTTTTTTTAAATGAATGTAGTATTAGACATTTGGTGGGCAAAAAAACAACTGCAAATGTAAACAACATCCAATTTTAGGAGTCACATAAGAACCATTTGATTCTATGGTTCTTATGTAACTCCAAAAATGACAGTTTTCAAGAGTTTTTACCGTCCTCTCTCTGCATGAGTTACAAGGTGACCACTGCGACCAACTCTTGAGTTTACAGTCAATAGGATTGGGGGTGTTCACTCCTCTAGTCCGTCTTGAAGATGCATTAGACCTTAAGAGACAAAATATATTGTGCTAACAGGAATGACACGACATGAAAAGACCATGAAAGTAAAGTGTCTCTTACCTGTTGTGTTGTAAATCATCAGTAAATCTGGCAGAAACACTGTGACAAAAGAGAAAAATCCCAAAAATACAAAGAGAAAACATGAATCTGCTCATAACTGAAATGGTTGGTTGGGGGTTTGAGATTGATTTGAGTCTTAGGTCCAGTCAACAAACTGTGTGTCAGGGTTGTAAATGATTGACAGGGTTTGGGAAATTAAAATAAAATACTTTTTTTCAGCACAATGATCATTTTCCCAGAACGCTCCACCTCCAGGCCAATAGACTACTATAAGAACCTTTATCACAGACATCTAGGTTGATAAGACTGTTATTGATTCAAAAGAAAGAAAAAATACCAATTGTTACCACCTATATTAGATTTTTTTTTATTTTCACCTATTGTAATTATTTTGCCATTTGCACTCTTCACCTGGCACTCCAATACACCCTGTATGTGTACTTTATTGTACACTGTATAGTACATTGTGTGTATTTATTCAATAGCTTACCATATAGTGTCCTATTTTATGCAATGCTATATTATGATTGAAACTGCATGTTAACTGTGATTTTTTTTAAGCAACTCACCAAGTCAAATTGTCAAAAGTGTTTGATTTTGATTGTAAAAGGTAATATATTGCACATTTGTAGGCCAGGAAAGCTAATTTGTCATGGGTTCCCACGAATGGGGTTTTAAAATTGCGGTTTTCAGATAAGGTCTGTGTTTAAAGTTACTTGAAGAGACTGTCACGTCTTGTTTTACAGCATAAATTACATACAGTCATAGCTCAATAGGGACTTTTGAAGCAGCTGTGTTTTTTTAACACAAGTTGCAATCAACGATAAAAAAATTTAAAAAAAGACCACAAAATGTTTTACGAAATCTAATTAATATTCATAAGCCACAGCGTTCACTTTCCGACGCTGGGCGAACCAGCGCGAACCTCACGAAACCAAATTAATATTCATGAGGCAAGCCTCGTTAATTCACCAGCTGACTATCACCAAAGTTACTCTAGCAAGTCAGTCCACTGTCGGCCATTTTTGGAACGCTCTCGGGATGTTATTTCCAGTCATGCCCGTGCAGCTTTTATCTACTTGAATAGGGAAACACCGAAATCTCGAAAACGGTTGGTCAAGCTTACGATCAAAGAACATATTTCAAATCAGCCGTAAAATCTGACAAGGCTGGTATCATAAATTATACTACTTTACCTCTAATTACGCTAAAAAAATCGCAATTTTCCCGGCGCGTACACCTAAAGCGCATGCGCGTTCTTGAGACTATTGACAGACTGTATCTGTATCTAAAAGGTGATTGGCTCTTTTACTTGTAAGGCGGGACTTCCTTTCTACATCCGTTGACAGTTGTGTGCTAGAGCGTCTTGATTGGGCGTTCCAATTTCTCCCATTCATTTTAATAGAAGTGACTCATCTCTGCAAAATAATCTCTGCCAGCACTCGCTTGCCAACGTCTGCGATTCAGCCAATCAGGTAGAACAATTTAGGGAAGACACACGACATATTCATGAGTGACTACACTGCCTGAACGCGTTGTGTGAGTTACTCGAATAACTTCGTATTATGTAATATTTAAGGTAAAAAAAAAGAAAAAAAAAAAAAAAGCAATGGAGAAGGTAAGGAGATTTTTTTGGGATAATCAACTTACAAACTTATTTTAAAAATGCCTTTGTTGGCCTCATGCCAAATGGATGGAAGAATTGTTGTTCAGATGTTGTTTAGATGAAGCCCACGATAAGTTTCTCCACAAACACTTGCATTGTTTAAGTTTATATTGTTATATTTATGTATTTTTATTATTATTATTATTTATATTTATTCTACAATTTTTATTATGTAGAAGTTTAAAGGTATTTGGGTTGTCATTTGTTTGATTAAGCTGTTGTTATTTACCTTTTACATTTGGGGTTTATATGATTATAGGAAGTCTCCAACAATTTCAGATCCATAAGGGCAAAGTTCCAGGAGGAGATCCAGGCGAGAAACAGACCACTGTTTCCTGAGAACCCCAAACGCCTCCCAACATCAGGTGTAGGACGCTCTGGTCCATTGACCATCATGAGCTCCAGCTCAGCTGTGGCCAACAAGAACCCTAGTCTACCCTGGGTCATTTTAAAAAATGGAGAAGACCAGAAAGCACCCACAGGAAAACACCCTGTTTCATTTCCAAGCTTTCCTCACACAACAGCTGAAGTCCATCGATCTGGAGATGGTGGGAACCGGCAGTCGCTTAAAGTCCGGCATCTACACCTCGTGTTGCCATTGACAAATGAGCCAAAGCACGATTCTGCTACTTCTTCATCAAAGGGATTCACATCACCTTTCAAATGCATCAAGAAACCAATGCCCGCACCATTCAAGCCAACCAAAATTTCAATGTTTGGCAAAGAGATTGGAATAAATGGTGGAGAGCATTTGAAAAAGGGCAATGTTCAGGCAGGGGAATCCACCACAAGGGCTGTGAATACAGAAGCTGGAGAGATCCACCAGGCTAGGGTGTCAGATCCTGGATCGTTGAGTCACAGTCCAGATATTACATCTTCATCTTCTCCAAGCGAATCATTGACAGATTCATCTTCTGGTAGTGTTTCCCAGTTCTTTGATCAGCACGTCCTGAGCACGCTCGAGAAAGCCAGGAGGAAGTTCTCTCACAAGAACCTGCTGGTGTGTGGTCGACCAAAGGGCTTCTACTCTAGTAAAGTTGTTGTACCCTCAGAGAGTCCTCCGTCCTCTACTGAATCTGAGAACTGTCGCCCAGAGACAGTGTTACCTTACCAGCCAGGGTATTCCTCCAATGGTGTACCCGTCTATGCCTCCAATCCTCCAGTGAAGATCAGTGGAGCTTCATGCAGTAAGTTTGAAAGAACTTGAAGGTCTTGTTTACTCTTAATCATATGCATATATGGTATTTTTTTCATATTTTTCCATGATTTGAGGGCCAAATGTTTGGACACATACTTATTCTCAGTGATTACATTGTTCCAGATTTTAAAATGATAGTAAAGTCATTGAAGCTATGAAATGACATAAATGGAAGTATGGTAATTATGTAGTGACCAAAGATGTTAAGCAAATTAAAACTCTTATATTTTAGCCTCTTCAAAGTAGTATTTGTCTAAATAACAGCTGTGCACATTGTGGTCATTCTCTTAACCTCTTATGATCTGCAGGATTTTTGGGCTGCCGCCTGAAATGTTTTCACACTCATATTTAAAAGCTCCCTGTTCACACATACAGTGTACTAATTTCATAAACATGGTTTGAGAATCACAGCTTTACCATGATGTGTAACCTTATCAGACTTAATATTTTGTTCTAAAAACTTTTGACACAACATTGGATTATTACCCAAGCAAGCTAACAAACAAGTAATTTATTTTACTCATTCTAAAGATAACAACGCAAGGTAAGATTTGATATAAAGTTTGAGGCTATTTGGGGCTTACAGATCAGTGGTCAGCACAGAAAAGAGACGTTTGCATTTTATGCCTTACCAAAATATAATTTCACTTTGTGATATTTTTGAAAATAATTCAAACTGTCGTATTATGGCAACAAAATAAACTGTACAGTCACCTTCCTGAGAATGATTTGTCATTTGATATATGACTTGTCTATTTAAGTACTATGTGTAGGACTGTTATATTAATGTTAACAATTTCTGCAACATAACCTCTAGGTGGGGCCAATTTGTGACACAAATGTTTTCATGCCTTATTGTTTTATTTTATGTAACTAAATGCAAAAGTTCAAGTTCAGATTCTAAGCTTTCAAATGATACCACATACAGTGGTGGCCAACAATATTGGCGCCCTTGGTAAATATGAGCAAAGAAGGCTGTGAAAAAGAAATCTACATTGTTTATCTTTTTGATCTTTCATTCCAAAAAATTACAAAAATCTCTTCTTTAATTGAAGGAAAACAATTGAAATGGTTAAATATCTAATTATTAAATAAATAGTTTTCTCCAAAATGCATTGGCCATAATTATTGGCACCCTTTTAATCAATATTTTTTGCAAACTCCCTTTTTTATTTGTTGGTATTTGATAGAGTCCATAATGCCATGTATCCGAACAAGATGTCCAGGACCTCTGGCAGAAAAACAACCCCACAACATTCGAGATGCAGCACCACATATAACTGTGGGCATTGGGTGCTTCTTCATATCCATGTACACCAAACCCATCTCTGGTGTTTGTTGCCAAAAAGCTCTTTTTTTTTTCTTTTTTTTTTTTTTGTCTCATCTGACCATAGAACCTGGTCGCATTTGAAGTTCCATTAGTGTCTGGCAAACTGAAGACGCTTGAGTTTGTTGTTGGATGAGAGCAGAGGCTTTTTTCTTGAAACCCTCCCAAACAACTTGTGATGTCTTGAGATTTTTTTTTTACTTTCTGACCCCGAGACCCAACTAATCTTCCCTTGGAGATTCTTTGGCCACTTGAACCATCCTCCTCACTGTGTGTGGAGACAATATAGACACACGTCCTTTTCCAGGCTGATTCTTAACATCTCTAGTTGATTGGAACTTCTTAATTATTGCTCTGACGGTGGAAATGGGCATTTTCAATGCTTTGGCTATTTTCTTTTAGCCACTTCCCATTTTGTGAAGCTCAACATCCTTTTGCCGTACATCAGAACTATATTCTTTAGTCTAACCCACTATGATTGATGATTAAGGGAATTTGGCCTGTGTGTTACCTCATATTTATACCCCTGTGAAATAGGAAGTCATGGCTGAACAATTTCATGTTCCTAGTCACCCAGGTGCTCTAAAAAATGTAAAATATGAATGGGAATACATTTCAGATATATTTTACTCATAAGAATTTCTAAGGGTGCCAATAATTGTGGCCAACATGTTTTGGAGAAAAATATTTATTTAATAATGAGATATTTTACTTGCTTTCAGGTGCTATCATTGCTATGGAGCTAAATGCAGTCGCACAGCCTGAAAGAAAATGTTCTCGAGCATGCAAACCTCTTCCTGATCTCGCACCCCTGGGGCCTTTGCCCGTAAAAAGCCCCATCGACCCCCACATGTGAATCTCAGCAGATATAAAACTGGAGCTTTTTTTGAAGGAAAGATCAAAAGGATAAATAATGCAGATTTTTTTCACAGCCTTCTTTGTTCATATTTACCAAGGGTGCCAATATTTTGGCCACCATTGTATGCCTAACTTATGCATCCAGGGGACTTCATTCTTTTTAGTGATAAAATGGCTTGCCATATAGCGCCTCCCACAAGTTAAAGAGGAGGTGCACACTGAGATGCTTTTAAACAGTATTGAAGGAGTTCACAAGTATGATGGTCACTTGTTGGCTGTTTTTCCTTCACTATCCACTCCTAATCCATAAAATATTGTATTTGATTACAGAACAAACTTAAATAATTTAAGCATAAGCCTTTAGATCAAAAGCTTGAGATCATGAGAAACATTAATTCAGTCAAGTGTGTCCAAACTTTTGAATGGTTGTGTATTTCTACTTGCTTTCAGGTGCTATCATTGCTATGGAGCTAAATGCAGTCGCACAGCCGAAATGTTCTCGAGCACGCAAACCTCTTCCTGATCTCGCATTCCTGGGGCCTTTGCCCGTAAAGCCCCCTCGACCCCCACATGTGGATCTCAGCAGATATAAAACTGGAGCCCATGTTATTGATTCAAGTCAAACTGTCTCTATTGGTTGGTAGAAGTTCATTCACCTGCCTCTTTTACATTTTTCTGATTTGTTACTTGTGCACACAATACCAGTTTACTTCAGAACTTGAATTCAGAATTGGTACATATACACTATTAAGTGCTTTGGCTGAATGCTGCAACTGTGAGGTTATTAGGTTACTCTATGGCAAACCGCAAGATCATGTTACAGCAACAAGCCATGAGAGGCCATGCCTTACTTGGATGTTACAATCGGTAGGGGTTGTTTATAGGCAAGACAAGAAGTTGAATGTGTAAAAACCTCCACAAACGTGGCAAAATTACTGTAATTCACAGCTTTGTAGTTTATTGCTTTTATAAAATGGTGGCAACAACAATATTATAGGGCTGTAAATGAAACTAGTTACATTATGTTCTGAGTAATTAATCAAATTTATTGCAATTAATCGCATATCAATATTTACAGAGAAAACCCCCAAATAAAGATAATTATTATTTTAATTTAATATAATATTAAAATTCCGATGATTAAAATGCATTACATCATATAAATATATTGTGGCAGCAGACAAATTAAGGGGTGATCGATCACATTACATTTCGTGATGTGAGGACCCATAACCAATGAAGATTGAAACGTCACACCCTGACCTCTTGGCTCAATTCAAAGGAAACATACATCAAAGCTGCACATTTTATTGTTGCAGGAAAGTCAGTAGACAGTACATTTAAAAAAAATTTGATATAATAGTGTAAGGAAGTGGACTCTCTGAAGGAGGCGGGAGCAGGTCAAACATCCAACATAAGACACTTTATTGTCAGCACTTTTCAATGTAACAGAGACATTCAACACCACTGCTTTGCAGCAGCATGAACACACATTAACAAGGTGCTTCTCAGCTCCACCTAGACACACACAGCTTCGTTGCTTCTCTCTCTCTCTCTCTCTCTCTCGACTGCAGCTCTCATTGCGGCTTTATCCCCCGCCCACCAACACCGTAGTTGACAACAGCTGGGTGGGATAATTTGCTCCAGGTGTCCATCCCGGCCTAGCTCTGCACAATCGTCGCTCGGCCCGCCCCGCACTCCACATACCCCCATCGCCCGACTCAGGCCGGGGAGCTCTCTGGCCTGTGCCTTAATCCCCCCACCATTTCTGGAGAGGAGCCACTGCACTTTCGGCCGACCCAGCGCTGGATGGTTTTCCCTGCCTCCTTGAAACAGGAACAGCTCTAGGGGAAGATGTCCACACAATCGTCGCTCGGCCCGCCCCGCTCTCCACAGATATTATTTGTTATTTGTAATGTATTATTTCCTCACACCAGAAGCCCCCCTGCGTGACATCACATCCTGGTTTGTTGTGTTGTCCAAAAAAAATAGTGTGCTCAAAGCCTAGTGTGTTCGCCCCTTAAAGCTTTCAGACAATGCGAAAAGTGGCTTAAAAATCAAAATATTGTTTATTTTATTTCCATATCATTGATCATAACACTATTACTGGTCTACTTCCCTCTGTGCTATTTGTAATTGTTGTCTTATGTACCCATGTCTCAGACAGACGCTTTTGGAGTGTCTAACTCTGGTTGCATTGCATCTCAGTGGTTTTCAGCATGTCTAGTCATAAGCGCTGTGTTTTTAGCATGCTGTGTCAGGTTAAATGTAGTTTGAAACATATTAAATAAATCCCATTTTCCCAACCTACTAAAAATCGCCTCCTCCAATGCTGCCACCCTGCCCATCACCCTGCACCACTCTTGAAACGAGGGTGCCCCAACTGTCTTCCACCCCTACAAGAATAATTTGCCATCCAACCATAACCCCGGCTCGGACCCAACTTTTTAAGTGGCTATCCCCAAAATGAATAGCTGCTCCATCACCTAAGATGCATAGTCTCGGGCAAAATGAAAATTGAGTGCCCAATACGTCACACATAAATCTCTGTACCCTCAACCAAAATTCTTGTATCTTAATACAGCCCCAAAAAACATGGGTTGTGTCCCCATCTTCTGAATTGCATCACCAGCAGGTTGGTGTGTCTTTAAGACCAAGTCTATACAATCTAGAGGGGGTCCAGTATAATCTATGAAAAATCTTAAATTGTATCAGATACACCCTTGAATCTCTAGATGTAGACTTGACATTTTTTAGAATCCTAGCCCACACTCCCTCCTCCAATACCAAGTTTAAATCTCTCTCCCATAATCTCTTGAGAGAAGTTGAAGCTCCGTCCCCCAGACTCTGAATTAACAGGGAGTAATACACTGATGCCTCATGACCCTTTCCAAAAGCAGTAATAACCACTTCTAGAGTATCTGCCACTTTAGGGGGGTGTATGCTACTCCCAAAAATAGTACAGTGCAGGTGGCGCAGCTGTAAATACTTAAAGAACTGAGATCTGGGAATCCTGAAATGTTGGACCAAATTTTCAAATGATCTCAACACTCCACTGTCATATAACTCACCGAGTGTATTAACCTCCCTCACAATCCACTCTGACCAGCAGAAAGGGGACTTATTAAAACATAATTTAGGGTTCAGCCATATGCTCGAGGCAACATTTAAATAAATGTCTGAATTAAACACTCTGGACACTTTTGTCCATACCTCGTGCAAATGTGAAAAGATGGGGTGTAACTTAACTTCTCCGATTAGTTTAATAGAAAGGCTTTGCAGTGGCAAAATAGGGGCAAGAACTTTGTTCAATACAAAACCAGGGAGGGGCTCTCTCTCAGGTGGAAGCGACCAATGAGCCAAATGTCTGAGACCGAATGCATAATAATAAAACAAAATCTTGGGTAGGCCTAGCCCACCTTTGTCAATCGGCCTATGTAATTTATTAAAATGTAATCTGGGACACTTACCGTTCCAGATGAAGGACTTCGCTATGCTATCAAATTGCATTTGAAATAAGAGAGGGGCACATCTGCAGGGAGAGATTGTAGCAGGTAGTTGAATTTTGGAATACAATTCATTTTAATAACATTAACCTTTCCAATCATAGATAAATGTCATGAAGCCCACCTGCCCACATCGCTTAAACCTTTTTATTAAGGGGTCAAAATTAACTCTAACTAAATCAGACAGATTTGCTGGGAATAAAATGCCCAAATATTTAATGCCCTGTTTTGCCCACTGGAAATCGCCTGGCTGAAAAGCTGTTACTGGGTAGTGCGGCGTCAGAGCCAAAGCTTTGGATTTAGACCAACTGACTTGAAAAAGGAATTAATAATTCTGTGGAGGCAAGGCATAGATCTAGTGGGGTCAGAGACGAATTATAAAATATCATCTGCGTAAAGCAAAATCTTATGTGCCATGCCTTCCGCCATCACCCCTGGAAAATCATCTTCCCTTCTTATCATGGCAGCTAATGGTTCCAGGGCAAGACAGAACAATAATGGGGAAAGTGGACAACCCTGCCGGGTGCCCCTATCCAGAGTAAAATAATCTGAAATTAATCCATTTGTTTGTACAGCTGCTACCGGGTGTTTATAAAGTAACTTAATCCAACCAATAAATGGCTTCCCGAAACCGTATATTTCCAGAATCTTAAAAAGATAATCCCATTCTACCATATCAAAAGCTTTTTCAGCTTCAAGTGAGATGGCAGCGACCGGAGTGTGCTCATTCGCCACTGACCACATGATATTAATTAGCCGCCTGATGTTATCAGATGAGCTGCGGCCCCAAATAAACCCCACCAGATCTATATGTATAAGAGATGTCATAACTTAATCATTTAGCCAAAATTTTAACGTCTAGCTAGTCAGGGAAATTAGACTGTAACTCTTACACTCGCTTGCATCTTTGTCCTTTTTAAGAATCAGACTGATCCGGGCTTGTGTCATGGTTGTCGGAAGCTTTCCATTCTTTAGTGATTCCATATAAGCTTCTAACAAAAGTGGAGCCAGTTCTGTAGCATAAGATCTAAAAAACTCAGCAGCAAAGCCATCTGGCCCCGGAGCTTTGCCTGTAGGCAAGGCCTTTACTACCTCGGCAAGCTCCTCCAAGGTTATCTCAGAATGAAGATTCTGTCGTCAGTTTAGGGAGATTTAATGGTTCCACAAAGTTTCTAATGTCTTCATCAGTAGATGAAGATGTGGAACTATAGAGATCAAGATAGAATTCTTTAAAAGCATTATTAATATCAGTGCCCAGGGTAAATATTTAATCACCAGCAGATTTCACTGAGGGAATGGTAGAAAAAGGCTCTCTCTGCTTTATGTATCTAGCCAAAAGCTTCCCTGCTTTGTCCCCAGACTCAAAATATGACAGTCTTGCCCTGAATAGCCAAAACTCCACATTCTGCAATAAAATAGTATTATATCTGTATTTCAGTCAGGTCAATTCTCTGAGGCCATCAGACGACATTTGACACTTCAGCTCTGCCTTGGCACTTTTAATATTCCCTTCTAACTCCACGAGTTATCGTGCTTTGGATTTTTTGATGAATGAGGCATACTGTATGATCCGACCCCTAAGAACTGCCTTAAGTGCCTCCCAAGCCATGCCCACAGAGGATACTGAGGACCAGTTGGTCTCCATATAAACATTGATTTCAGCCTTTAACATTTGTTGGAAATCAGGATTTTGCAAAAGGGATACATTAAAGCACCAACTATGTGATTTCTTTTTCTCCATATGTGGCAACACCTCTAAACTCAGCAGGGCATGATCCGGGACTGAAATGTTTCCAATTGAGCAATCAACAACAGATGAAATGAAGGACTTCTATATATATATATATATATATATATATATATATATATATATTTCTAGAATAAATCTTATGGACTGATATATAATTATGATATATAAGTATATAATTATATTAAAAAAAATGTATAGTCCCTCACAGATGGGTTCAAAAGTCTCCAAATTATCTGTAAGACCAAGATTTTTACAGATCTTGTGGAGCATCAGTGGTGCTGTAGGGGGTTTACACACTTTTGCTTCACTATGATCAAGGACTGAAACCATCAATAGATTGAAGTCTCCTCCCAATATTATATCATGAGTGGTGCCAGCGGCTTGCAGCATCCCTACAAGATCTATAAAAAAGCCCTGATCATCAGCGTTAGGTGCGTAAATATTAGCCAAAATCAACCTTTGCCCCTTAATTTTCTACTAAAACAATCATGACTCTTCCTAATTTATCTTTAATCTGTTTGAGAGATTTTAATTGTAGATGCTTACTTATTAATGTAATGACTCCCCTGCTCTTACTTGAGCCAGCACTAAAGAAAACATGTCCACCCCATATCTTCCCAAATTTTTCAGCTTCCTGAGGGGAAAGATGCATTTCTTGAAGAAACACTATATCATATTTCTTACGTTTAAGAAAAGAAATCACCTTCCTTCTTTTTATGGGATGCCCAAGCCCATTCACATTCCATGTGGAGAGAGATAATCCACTCAGATTAACATTTGACATTTTGACATATCAGAAAAAATATATTGAATGTGAAAAATAAAATTATAAAGACCACATTCTAACATTAGTGCAGCTGTCAAACCCCGAACATCCCCCAGAACAAAAAAAAAGAAAAAAGAAAAACGTGAGTATTAACCCCACGCACTTCCATCCCTCTAAACTCAAACAGTCCATGTACGCCTACAAGAGTCCCTGTGACAACTTTGCCGTCGGATTGCTCAAGTCTGGTGCTTCTATTCAAATTTTGTGAGACAGAATTACATAACAGAAAATAATCTATAAAACAAACTCCAGCCAATAGGCAGAATAAACCCAAAGAACGTAGATTCATTCACAAAACTGTCTCGAAGGTGTGTTCCTCCACAAAACAGATTTCAGCCACTAGCGGAACCAGCACAAAAAATAAATTAAAATAAAATCAGCTCAGTTTCCTCGGGCAGTCAAACAAATGTTCAATGAGCTGGCTGTTTCACAAGTGCAGCAGATGACTTAATCATTCCAATGTCCTGCATAAAATACTCCACAAAACAAACTTCAGCCAAAAGGAGACACAAGCACAAAGAATGAGCAGATTCATCCACAGCTATCCCGAAGGTGTGTTATTCCACAAAACAAACTCCAGCCGCCAGGCTGAACCAGCACAAAAAGAAACATAACAGGCGCCCAGTTTCCTCGGATGATCAATTGTATGTTCAGTGAGTCAGTTCCCTTGGAGGCCATGTGAGAGACACACTATGACTTCCTCAGTCCATCGATTTTATGAAAAACATTGCTTGCTTTGGGCACGTAAATATTTTGTGGCCATCCTTAGTATCTATTCTCAGTTTGGCCGGAAACATCAGTGCAAAAGTGATCTTCCATTGATGTAAGAGTTTTTTGCATTCCTTGAATCGATCACGTTTCTCTCTTGTCGAATTTGCAAAGTCTGGGTACAAGAAAATGCTGTGATTCTTCCAAGAAAGCTTTCCTTTGCTCCTCGCCTCACGCAACATGAGATCTTTATTGGATGATCTCAGAAATTTGGCCAGAATTGATCGAGGCCTGCTTCCCTCAGCTGATCCCCGAGCCGGGACACTGTGAGCTAGCTCAATTTCCAGCTTATGGCCTGTTATGTCAAGCAGACTCGGGAAGAGCTCGTCTAGGAATTTCACCATATCTCTGCCTTCTTCATGCTCAGGAATTCCAACAATTCGGATGTTATTTCACCAGCTACTATTCTCGAGGTCTACCAGTTTTTCCAAAATGCGTTCCAAGTCTGTCTTGGTCGCTAGCGGATTAGCAGCTAATTCCCTCTCCGATGACTCGAGATAATCGATCCGTTTCTCGACCTCCGACAATCTTGTAACCAACTCAGAGAATTTGCCTCCATCACCGTAATCGATCGACATATTACATCAAGATCCTCCAAGTCAGCCACATCTTTCGTCAGCATCGCAGACATGCTCGCCAGTTGCTGCTGGATTTCTCCCGCCGCACCGTCCAAACCGAGTCCCTGGTCTGTGGGCCTGTCTGAGGTTTCAGCTTGAGCACGTATGTGTCTTTTAATATCTCCAGAGCCCAGGGATTTTGAATTCTTTGCCATGTTGACTTCAAAGAACCGATATGTAGCAGGGTATATTGAATCTCACCGGTTTATGACTCGCCGTTTACACATCTGCTCCTCGCATGGCTTCCATTAAAACTCCATTATTGATGAAATATTAAGAAATTACATTAAAATTATGTAGCCTTTAAGTGTTTCTCCTAAACATGACAAGTTTTTAAAGTAAATATTTAAGAGCTGGTAATAAAATAGAGAACAGAGTACAGTGCTTTATGTTTTTTAGGAACGGTAGCAATTCATAATTAAAAAATTGTGATATAAAAACATTTAAAAAAAAAAAAGTAAATAAATGAAAAATAGAACAACTTCAATTTACTGTGATTCAATACAAATTCTATACAGTCAAAAAGCAGATCTGTTATTAAAATGTATTGGGCTTAAAGCATTTGAAGTTATTCAGCCAAGGACAGTGAGTGCCTTTCTCTCTTTTTTTTTTTTTTTTTATTTATTTATTTATTTATTTAATTTTTTATTTTTTGGTCAATATTATTGTTTTATTCTTAACGATAGGCTTATAACAGCAGCAGCAGGTCTATTAGTCTGCATTTACACATCACCCAGATCAGATATTCAGGGTTAGGGTGGGTTATATATATAGTATATACTATATCTTATTTACAGTATATACGATTTTTGTCCTGTCTCCATCACGTAATACATTAACGGCTTACATTAATATCGCATCAAGACGGCGCAGATTTTTGTCCCGTCTGTTAACACACTCATAAAACATTAACGTCTGTGTTTACATATTACACATTGCAACAAGAAGCGCATTTTAATGTTAACACGTGCAGCTGTATTCACCTCGTGAAACATGCTCTATAAAGAGCAAGCGCACATACGCATGTTAGACTTTAAAAAGCTGCCGGCTGTAGACAAACAGCCCGCGGGTACAGAATTGAGTCAGTACTTGGTACCGCCGGTATTTTCAACTGGTGGCTATTTAAATATTAAACTGAGCAGAGATTTCGTGGCACCCATAGCCAGTCCTGGTAGCACCCCAGGGTGGAAACCACTGGTGTTGAAGGTAACCCCCCCGGTAGCCTAAGTCTCACAAGAGTCTCATTCGCTGTTGCTAAGGTTAGGTTTAAGGTTAGATTTAGTGGTAGGGTTAGGTTTAGGGGTAGGGTTTCTGTAGGACTCTAAATAAACACAAAAAACAGTATGTGAACATTCAATATGGCTCTCGCGAGACTATAGGTAACTGGGGAGGGGGGTTACCTTGTAGAGATGACCTCTGTGGAAGGCTGTCCTGCCTGCTCATTGGTCCAACGAGGCATTGCCTGTACAGCTGGAGTTGTGCTGACTGCCCCCTACTGCTGCAAACTCAAAGACATCAAGGTGCTACATCAAGCTTGAAATATTCAGATGGTACGAACATTCCTTATGACAGAACTTATGTATGAATCGGGGGAATTATTAATTTGCTTTATTTTTCATATAATTAATCGCTCTAAATTAACGTGTTAAATTGACAGCCCTATTTAAAAGACAACTGTGCTTAAAAAAAATTATAATAATAATCAGAAGAGGAAAAAAATAAAAATTATTCCACTAAGTAATGGTTCATTAACCAGAACTGTAAGTAGGTTTTTTACAGTTATTAAGCAAAAAAAGCAACTTGCCGTATTAATATAAAATTCAATTGATTTGCAATCACAAGTCTTTTACGGCTTCAAAGTTGGCTCATAGTTTTATAATGATCCTTTTATAACTGCTTGGTTACAAAGAACACAGTGCTTAATAATAAGTTAAAGAAAAATGAAACGTTCGTAATTCAAATGAAATGAAGGCCCAGAGCCGCAAACATGAGTCTAACTATTTTATAATCTCATCTGAAGTGTGATTTTAGGGACATAACCATAATATCTGACGTTTGAATTAATTTTGGAGTCGTTGTATTACATGCTGACTGATCTAACAATCTGCTTGCTTACGGGTAGTAAAACCCAAATAACCATTGGTGGATATTGTAGTCCATTCAACATCCAATAATTCTTATTTATGTAAAGAAACCAAATGTAATCGTGTTCATATTTAAATATTTGTTGTTTAATACTTGATTTGACTGTATTGTTTCAGAATATGCACCAAAGTCTCTCAGTAATGCAACAGTTGAGAATGCAACCATGCCACCCCCTGAATTTCCAGATTTTGACATTCCTGCACCAGAAGACACAGACAGTAGCGCCATAAATCTAGCAGCACTGGAATCAGAGGCGACTGAATTTCCCGAGTGTGATTCCTTGCTTTCGCCTCCCGTGCCAGATGAAGACAGTGGTTTGGACTTTCATGCTATGGTCATGCAGTCTGGAGAGGGTCTCGCTGGATTTGTAGAGCAACCGAGAAGATTAGAGATCTTGACGTCTCAACAGTCAGTCTTTCCTCCTGAACCAGAACCAGCCACCTCTGACCTCCAAATAAATGGATCACACACTGCTTTCTACTTGAGCACTGAACACCAACTTCCATCAGAACCAATGTAAATGATGTTTTCATTTGTCTCGCTATGTTGAGTTAAATCAGTATCACAAGAAACTGTAATTAAATTTGTATTCGCTTTATAGTTGCATTCATCATGCATGCATTTTGAATACAATGTTTTTTCTGCATGTGTCATTTTCATGGAAGCTGTGACAATGTCTATGAGGATGTGGAGACCGCCCCCAAATTCACTTTTTCCCAAAACTCCAAGAAACGCAAAGGACCTCCAAAAAGTGAGTAGTACACTAGTAATGCAGTTACAGTTGCAGAATGTTTTTAATTAATTAGTGTATACTGTGCTTTTATGTATGTGTTTTTCAGATCCATATGCTGAAAATAGCCATGTGGTGAGTAACAGTTCTTTTACTTATTGGAGTTTGTAGATCCAGCTATCAAATCCCATATCATGTCTAACTGGTATAATTCTAATTCTTGATCAGTCGTAATTATATTTCTAAAATTCCAGCATTATGATACAATAATATGTTCATTTTTGATACAGAATTACACTTTTCATATTTATTCCATTTTCCATATTGCTCATTGGCTTTGGTCAAGTTTAAACTCCCTGCAGTGTCTGATGGCTATATGAACAATACTCGAATTTATTTTAAAATAATGTTGTTGTTTTTTTTTTTATTTGTTTGTTTTACAGAAAGAGGAAACAAAGAGGCACGTATGGCACATCACTCAATGGTTAGTTTGCATTTGTGTTTTATTGGGAATTTATTATTAGTTTCTGAAGTAACTATAATGATTTCATATGCATTGCAGTTTTAGAAAATAGTAAATATTTCTTTATAGTTTTTATACTTAACATTTGCTTAAAGATCCATTTCCCCTATTTCGATTTAAAGGTCTAGTGTGACTGAAGATCAAAATGGGCAGACACAACATGACAGGTATCAATCTACCGGTTTTGTTTTGAGACTGAATTCACTTAGGCCAACTTTACTGTACTGTAGCGTGAAAAAAGGCTAATTTTCATTACCATAATGCGAAGGAAATAAATGATGGTAGTATTTCAATTGAAAATCTTTGTGTCGTGACAGGATGATTTTTCATGTATTAGAATAATGAGAATCACCATTGAGAAGAATGATAATTACAAACAAACTCTAAAGTGAAATGTCCGAGCATATCGTAGGAATGAGAACTGAGGGGAAAATGTGCTTATTTTTTATGTCACAATAAAACATTTTTAAAAAGTATTAAGATATGCTTCATTTTATTATGCAAAATCTAATTTATTTCTCTTAAATTTGGTATGAAATATGCTGTTTTGGTGAGAGTCACCCTTATATCTTTCAGTAAATACAGTGCACTGGCTTTGATAAATCACATTTAAATGTAATTTTCTGTGGAGAATCTCCAAAACGGACCTGCAATCTCTCTCAATGTTTTTTGTTTTTCAGAAAAGAGCAGCAGAGCCCTGACCACCACGAAGTGAGAGAGCGGAAAAAGAAAGAGAAACAGCGTCTGGAGAGAGAAAAAAAAGAACAGAAAGAAAAGGAGAAAAAGAAAAATGAGATGCACAAGAAATTTAAGGTGAAATCACATACAGTACATTTAAAGGGAAAGTTCACCCAAAAATGAAAATTCTCTCATCTTTTACTCACCCTCATGCCATCCCAGATGTGTATGACTTTCTTTCTTCTGCTGAACACAAATGAAGATTTTTAGAAGAATATTTCAGCTCTGTAGTCCATACAATACAAGTGAATGGTGACCAAAACTTTGAAGCACCAAAAATCACATTAAGGCAGCATAAAAGTAATCCACAAGACTCCAGTGGTTAAATCTATATCTAATATTTAAGTAATTTTTTACTTTAAATCTCTACTTTTACATTTAAAATCACATGTGGTGCCTGTTTAGATTCACTTTCACATCTGAAAGTGAAAGCAAAGTGGAAATTTAGAGTAAAAAAGGACTTAAATATTGATCTGTTCCTCACACACACATCATATCGCTTCTGAAGATATTGATTAACCACTGGAGTCTTATGGATTGCTTTTTTGTTTCCTTTGTGCTTTTTGGAGCTTCAGCATTTTGGTACCTGTTCACTTGCATTGTATGGAACTACAGAGCTGAAATATTCTTCCAAAAATCTTTGTTTGTGTTCATCAGAAGAAAGAAAGTCATGCACATCTGGGATGGCATGAGGGTGAGTAAATGATGAAAGAATTTTCATTTTTGGGTGAACTATCCCTTTAAGACCCACTTAAGTCATGTAGGCCCTGGTCATGGATCTCTGACATGTTTTTCACTAGATCACTGGAATGGAGGAACCCATGTATCACGCCAGAGTTCTGGTGGCCAGCAAACTCTGCAAACACCACCTGCCCGTCAAGAGCGGAGATGTCATCAGCATCATACGAACTATCAACTGTCCCAAAGGCAAATGGCTTGCCAGGGACGGCAACAACAAATGTGAGAAATTTCTGCTTTAAACTTGGAGGACCTAACCACCTGTTCTGTGTTTACTTTTAATTACACATTGTGTCATGTATACTTGTACAGACAGATGAAGGGAGTGCTATGCACAAACCCGCTGTAGCTTGATTATAACTGTTCATGTGAACATTCTAAGCATCCACTGAATACTGCACAATGCTGCACTGTTTAGTTTGTATAATTCCTATTCACTGCTCATGCTTTTCTCACTGGTGTACATAATGATGGCTATGTAGATGGCTACGTATCTGTGATGAATGTGGAGTTGAACATTAAGGAGATGCTGGAGCTAGGGAAGAGAGCATCGCAGGCTGCCGGACAAGGTCAAACTGATGGAGATAACATCAGCTTCAGCAGCAGGTGTGGAGCAAGATGGAACAACAAACCATAATGACCTACTCATTTAATAATTAACTAAGACTTTTCAGGTCAAGTACCACCTTCAGTCAAATCAGAACATCAAATATCACCAATGTTTGTTTTTTGTTTTTTTGAGTAAATTGTAATCTCTTCAAGTGCAATCATAGGACATACACATCAATATACACAACTTAAGAATCAATATTCCTGTAGTAAACCCTAAAACACATAGCTAACTTTACTTCCCTAGAATGCACATGAATGGTCATGTGATGAAGAAACAATTTGTGAGTTTGACATTAGCTCTGATCAGATTTGTGTTTGTTTGGATGATTTTGAAACACTTTATTTTAACTACCCAATATTTCACAAAAACCGATATTGAATTAGTGCTGATATTTGCACATATATTGTACATAAACACAATTAGATGTATATTCTTCATAAACTACTTGTTTTGTCAATGGAAATACTTCATCTTTACACTAATACTATAATAGTAACATTTAGAAGTTTAGTCATCCCATTAAACAATAATTTTACAAGCCAGTTCAAGCATTCTTATATTAGAGAAAGGTTTTGGAATTTAGAGCAATGTAGCCTTAAAACGTATCAAACATTTCCCTACTGTCTTGAATTGTCTTTTTAGGTCTTCCCATCAGAATCCCATGTTCACAAGCAGCTGTAAGTTTTTTTTATTTATTGTAGATGACCTGTTGTATCGCAGTATATTACCAGTAAGGTAATGATATACAGTATATATATTTTTCCTTTCCATGTGTCTTGTTCTTTTGGCTTTCAGTCACAGATGACAGTGAGGAATGGACATGTGATGAAGAAACGTTGTCTCCATCTGCTGACAGTTTGTGAGTTTGACATTAGCTCTGATCAGATTTGTGTTTGTTTAGATGATTTTGAAACATTTTATTTTAACCACCCAATATTTCACAAAGATTAGGCAGAAACCGGTATTGAATTAGTGCTGATATTTGCAAAACCCTGTAATTTTACACCTGGTAGTACTGTAACCTGTGAAGGCTCAGATACTGCTGCAGCAGTTTGGCAGGTTGATGTTGAAGTCTGGATAACGGGATGTTTTATAAAAGCAATAAGCCACGAGAGTCTGTGCATTACAGTGACTTTACAACAATTCATTAAGGGCTGATGTTAGGTGCGATGCAACGTCTTGTGTGGCTGATTGTTTTATGAAACAGCAGCAAAAGCAATAAAGACAACAATATTCAAAAAATTACATTTTATTAAAGCTGATGTAATTTTTGCAATGTTAAATACTTTCTCCTATCACAGCTTAATATGCAGAGACAACTGTCTATAAGTAACATAGGTTGATTTTCCAAAAAAACAAAACAAAAAAAAAACTGCTGTGGCACAATTAAAGCATTCCTCTGTTTATTTGAGCATCCCAACTGGCCCCACACAGCAACATTGGCTCAACCAGTGGTGTATGTTTAGGGCAGGACTGGTTGTTGGGTTGACTTGGGAGACTTGGGAGTCTGGTTTCGGAAGTAAAAAAAAAATATTTTCTACAGAGGGGAATTGATTATTACTGATAACTTATAAATAGGGCTGTTGATTTATTGTGTTAATTCAGTGCAATTAATTATATAAAAAATAACACGTTAAAAAAATTAAAGCTATTAATTATGTCCCTGGACCATAATAAGGAATATTCCTTCCTTATAAGCAATTCAAGCTTGGAGTACAACCTGTTTTCTCTAGGGGGCAGTAAGCGAACCTCGCTGTATAGGCAATGCGCAGCTCAAACAGACAGAGAACAAACCACACTACAGAGAGCAGACAACAGCAAGATGAGAACACATTCTTGCATTCAAAACACAGCTTGATGGAGCGCAAATCGATCCTGAACAGAGAGATCCACCAATCAGAGAAAGCGGCAAACAAAGTGCACCAAATGAGCTTTGCAGCGACCGCTTACTCCCATAATGCAGTGTGAATGACGTGATCGAGTGTCTTCCTACACTCTCAAACTATTTGTATATACCTGAATATTTGGTAATGAATTTAAAATATATTGTTTATATTCTTATAATCAACAACTTAAAATTAATATTTGTTTGGAATGTAGTTCATTCCTCCATTAAAGACGTCAAGTACACAGTCTTGAATTTTGTCCAATTTTTAAATGGTTGTTTTTTGTTTCAAATCAAAGTTTGTAATGTTGATTCATCTCAGAACTGGTTGGTTTGGTTTATTGCTTACAACTCTTCTATGAAGGGTTTTATGAAATCTCTATGGAAGAATTTAATAGGAAAATACTTCTGGAAAAGTGGACAGGCACTGTTGCACTATTCCGTTTGCTGTAACTAATGCCACAGAAATTGCACTTAAGCTTTAATAACTACTAGATTATTACATTTGCTATTTTCTACTTTAGATTTTAAAGTTGGAACAAGTACATTTTTGACCTGTTGATCTATAATGTACACTGATCTAGACTTTTTTGAATTTCTCTTCATTTGTCTCTATACAGGAGTCAAAACAGAGCTGTGTCTATGCCTGACATGTGTAAGTATGCACTTTCCCTTTCTCAGGAGTAAATTTTGATGATGAATCATTAATTCGGTCTCTATTTACTCCATCAGTTTTCAGTAACTCCTCTGCTCAATATACTGTCAGTGATGGCAGTATGGAGGATATCCACACACAGTGAGTTGAAAGGGATCGTTCATCCCAAAATGACAATTCTGTCATCCTTTATTCACAGTCATGTTTTTCCAAAACCATATGACTGACTGACATATATGGGGCACAAAAGGAGATGTTAGCAGAATTTACAGCCTCAGTCACCATTCACTTCCAATACATTTTTTTCTTCATTGCTGTAAAAGTACAACATTAGGGTGGGTAAATGATGACAGAATTTTTTGGGTGAATTATCTCTTTAACACCACACAGTTTTTTTTAACACCAATATTGAACACCAATACATCTGTACAAGTTTCGAAGTGGTCAATAATGTCGAGAATATTCTTGCTTATGCCAGACATGAAGCTCTGCAGAAGTTAGCTGTCTTTTTCCAGAACACCAATGATCACAACATCACTGCCACTGAAAATGAATCGTCTCTCCCGAAGTACAAAACTTTCGTAACTATATTTTTAAATTAATTTTATTATCCTTTTATTTTTCATTTCATTATAAACATAACTTGTCATGTTTAATGTTTAACTCGTGTTAAGTTAAATGTGTGCTTAATTTTGTTTCTTTCATTTGTTCACATTTGGAAAAAAAAATGCCAAAAAAATTCCCAAAAAACACAAGTAAGTGATCTAACAGTCCACTCATGAAAAGCTTGACAGAATCATTTTAATGTCTACTGTGCATGGAGTGCATTGTTTTATGAGCTGGTTGTCATTAGTTTGTCTGTTTAATAGGCTTTCTGAGTACTGTGGATGAGCCCCCATACTTGTAAGTAAATGAGAGAGAAATTGAAATTATATTTACTAACCTATACAGTGTATGTAGCCTTGAACTACTAAGCAAATGCCATTGTACACACTCTGTCTATTGTTTGGGTTACACCTTTTAAAGAAACAAAATAAATAATTTTACTGGATGTGTGATCATGTCCCATCTTCATTATCCCTTTGTGTTCATTACAGAGAGGCAGAAGACTTCCAGTTTGCAGACATTGATCTGCTGCCACCGCCTGAGCTGTACGCTGACTCTGTGAGTCTCTGGTATGTGTGTTACTGCTTCATTATCTCATTCTGATTGATCAAGGTCATTAGTGTATGATTTTAACCCACTGTAGGCAAATCTTTTAGGGTGTAAGTCTTTTTCCTTTTAGAAATCTGTAAGTGTCACAAGAACAGCCAATGACTGTCAAACAAAAAACAAAACAAAAAAACATCTGAATTGTATTGTTTCTTTCCTCTACAGTGAAATCGATTGCAGATCGCTGTCTTTACTGAGAAATTCTCAGCATACAGTTCTTCAGTAGGTGGTTACTGAAAAGCACCTTATTGTAGCACTTGGTTTTTGTCATTGGAAGTCAAATCAGACTTTATTCACAAATACAGGGGACATAATTCTCCTTGAGATCTTGCGAAGTTTATCCACTATACCTAAGGTAGAAAAAACTATTAAAACACTGATTGTATTGTGACATTTTGATTGAGATGAATTTTCAAGTTTGAAACCTCAGATTTGCATTGAGGAAGGAGGGGTAGATTGAGTATGAATGACAGACAATGTCAACTATGGGTAATGAATTAAATTGAAATGGGGAAAAGGCAATTTTTCTATGAATTATTAAATGACTTAAATAATAAATCTGTATTGTATTAGTTATTGACCTTGGATGAATTTATTTTGCTTTGATGCATTGTGTTTGTCAATTTGTAAGATGGTGGTTTGATTTGCATGTGTGTTTATTCATTAAAACTTGACTGGTGAATGTTAATATGCAATAAATTGATCAGTAAATAGCAGTGATTCTGATTTGATTTTGTTTGAGACTTTCTAGTGTCTAAGCACATTTTTTCCATGTTATTAAGACCGTGGCATTACTACTGCATGTGCAGCCACATTGGGGCACAGGGTGAAAGGTGGACCCACGAAGGCTGGCTGAAAGGGTACAATTGAAAAAAACCACATGACTGATGGGCAATGAAAACGACCAGCCACCACCACCACACCGACCATGATTTGTCACCAACTTAATCCTTGCTTCTCTCCCTCTCTCCATTTCAAGTGGCTTCACCTGATTCATATGCCCATGGCGATTTGCTGGCACTTGTTAAATGCTCAGCACCATGATTTTGGCACTCCGGCCACCAAGATCTCTGCCCGGGAAATCAGCAGGTTTATGGGTGGGCCAGTGTCCGTGGAGTGACACCTCTGGCTGAATTTTTCAGCGATTTGCTTCTTGCTTTCCCAGCCATTGTGAACTGGGAATGAGAGTGCGACATCTCCCCTGTAACACAGGATGTGCTGATTTTATGCTCGGATGTACAGTCTCTCCTTTGCAAAGATGTGATTGAGAGCGTACCAGCATGTGAATCACAGAAATGCTTCTACAGCCGTTATTATCTGGTTGAGAAGAAGGATGGTGGTTTTAGGTCTAAATACAACTCATTTTTTAACGGCATACTCTACAGTCACGTTTGACAGAATAAATTTAATGTCTACTGTGCATGGATTGCATTGTTTTATGAGCTGGTTGTCATTAGTTTGTCTGTTTAATAGGCTTTCTGAGTACTGTGGTTGAGCCCCCATACTTGTAAGTAAATGAGAGAGAAATTTAAATTATATTGACTAACCTTATATTTAAATTATTTTTAAAACACATAATTAGGACTTTCAGACATTATGGCTTCATTTTCTGTTATACCATACATTTTTGTAAAGCTGCTTTGAAACAATGTGTGTTGTGAAAAGCACTATACAAATAAAAATTAGGGGTGTATATTGGCAGTTTCATCATGATACAATCTTATATCGATTCTCTTAGCCAGCAATCCGTTTGCCGATACCTCAAAGCCTGCCATGATGCGATTTCAATTCAAATATGTTCCTATTTCACATAATCGATTATACTGTATTAATTATCTCACAAATGCAATCAAAATATTATTTGAATATTTTAATGAGCTCCCTGACTTCAGTCTTCAGTTCTTGAAAGTACTTTCTGTACTTCAGTTATTGAAAAAATATATACAGAAAAAAAATTCACATACATGTGATCCTAGATCGTTTGACAGCTCATTGCCTTATGGAATGAGGTAAACATTACAGTGACAGTTTGTCATCTCTACAGTCAAGCAAGTCTTTCAATACAAAGTACTTATACAGTGCCTTGCAAAAGTATTCAGACCCCTGACCAATTATCTCATATTACTGAATTACAGATGGTGCAATGAAATTTCATTCTGTTTGATATTTTATTTTAAAACACTGGAACTCAAAATCAATTAGTGACATTGGTTTTATGTTGGGAAATAAAAAAAACTGAAATATCTTGCATAAGTATTCAACCCCTGTGCTGTGGAAGCTGCAATGTTACAACGATGAAAGAAAATGCCCTAACAAGGACGCAATTACTTTAACATTGGCATCCACCTGTGAATCATTAAAGTTGCAATCACATTTTCTGGATTAAAAAACCCATTGTTGAAGGATCATTGGTCAGGCTGTGAATCTGAAGGAAAATGGAGACCAAAGAGCATTCCACAGCAGTTAGAGATAAAGTAATAAAAATGCATAGATTAGGGAAAGGGTACAAAATAATACCCAGATGTTTGGATATCCCAGTGAGCACAGTTGCATCAATAATCAAGAAGTGGAAGCTGCACCACACCACCCAGGCACTGCCAAGAAAAGGCCATCCCTCAAAACTCAGTGCTCTACCAATAAGGATACTTGTGAGAGAAGCCACAGAGAGGCCAACAATCACTTTGAAAGGAGCTACAGAGTTCAGTGGCTGGGAGTGGAGTAATGGTGCACCAGTCAACCATATCAAGAGCACTGCATAACACTGGCCTGTATGGGAGGGTGGCAAGAAAGAAGCCGTTTGGAGTTTGCCAGAAAGCATGTGAGTGAACCAGCTGCAATGTGGAAGAAGGTTTTTTGGCAGACGAGACCAAGATAGAGCTTTTTGGCCAAAACTCAAAGCGCTATGTGTGGTGCAAACCTAACACTTCCTACGCCTCAAGACACACCATCCCTACAGTGAAGTATGGTGGTGGCATCATCATGCTGTGGGGATGCTTCTCAGGGTCTGGTCATTTTGTTAGAATTGAAGGAAGAATGGATTGAGCAAAATATAGGGAAATACTGCAAGAGAACCTGCTTCAGTCTGCTAAAAAACTGAAGCTTGGGAGGAAATTCACCTTTCAGCATGACAATGATCCCAAGCACAAGGCCAAAGCAACATTGGAGTGGCTCAAGAACAAAAAGATAAATGTCCTACAGTGGCCCAGTCAAAGTCCTGATCTCAATCCTATTGAGAATCTGTAGCACTATTTGAAAGTTGCAGTCCACAAGCGTCACCAAACCAACCTGAACAACCTGGAGCAAATCTGCTGAGAAGAATGGGCCAAAAATCACTTCATCACTGTGCAAAGCTGGTACATATGCACCCCAAAAGACTTAAAGCAGTTATTGCAGCAAAAGGTAGCTCAACCAAATATTAATGTTTGGGGGTTGAATACTTATGCAAGATATTTCCATTTTTTATTTTTCATAAAAATATTTCCCAACAAAAAAAAACAATGTCACCTTACAATAATTGATTTTTGAGTTTCAGTGTTTTAAAATAAAATATAAATCAGAATGAAATTTCAGTGTACCATTTGTAATTCAGTAATATGAGAGAATTGGTCAGGGGTCTGAATACTTTTGCAAGGCACTGTATTTCCATGACTTGTTTCTGACAGGAGAGAATGTGCGATCCATGTTTTTTCTTGACTACATCTTCCACAGTTGTATTGAAAAAATATTGTTACAGTTTACTGTGATAAATGTAAGTAAGGGTGTTTATGTGTAATTGTGAAAAATCTTGTAATTGATGTTGGTGCAGGCAGGTGTTATCTCTTTCCCTCGTCAGTGCTGTTCATAATGTCAGTGCTGTCGAGCCATTTGACGTGGTTGTATTGCTTCATCGCACTTTAAAATAGAAAGACCACATATAGAATTCAAATGTTCGCATGTGCCATGATATCGAGGGAAGCCGATTTGCATGTGAGCGGCTCTACACTATCCATTCTCCCCTCCTCCAGTTGAGTTGGAGGAGGAAAAGAGGCTGCACATTCTTTGTCCAGTAAGGACATTGCCCATGTATGTTAACTGGATGAGTCAATGCAGGTTGTCAGAACAGCTCTTTGATGCTTTGAAGGCTGCACAAATGGTTTGGCCGTCTCTAAACAGAGACTTTCTCATTGGGTTGTTGAGGCCATTACGCTTCCCTTACAATTTGCAAGGTGTGCAATGCCTTGTGGATGATAAAGCTCATTCTGCTAGGAGCATGGCTTCCTCTTGGGTTTGGGTGAAAGGAGTGTCTCTAGAGGACATTTGTCTGGTTGCAGGTGCACTTACAGTGCATTCAGTGTGTTCCATGATAATTGAAACCATGACCTTTGTGGTGTTAGCACAAAGTTCTAACAGCTGAGATGTAGCAACACTACCGGAGACCTCCAAACAAATGACTTAGAAATAGTTTAGTGGCTGTTGTGGCTTAATTGTTAAAAAATCTCACCCAATGATTGTAGGTTCAAACTCCACAAGGGGTATTTTATGAGCTACAATTATTTGTGCCTGAGCAAGGCAACTTAGAATAAAATCATGATGACAATCACTAGTCTGGACAGGTGTGAGTGTACTGCATATTTTTGCCAAAATGCTGGTATAACGAATGTCATTATGAACTCGGATGGGCTAGTGTGTGAAATAATGACTAAATATTGTGTATTTGCACACGATGCATAACTTCAGATGTGCTATGCTGAGCCTGACTTGGAAGTTTTCAGGGTCACAACCCCCTGTTCTCTGTTGACCTCTCTCATCAACAAGGCATTTCCGTCCACAGAACTGCCGCCCACTGGATGTTTTTTGTTTTTGGCACCATTCTGAGTAAATTCTAGAGACTGTTGAGCGTGAAAATCCCAGGAGATCAGCAGTTACAGAAATACTCAAACCAGCCCATCTGGCACCAACACTCTTGCCACGGTCTAAATCACTGAGAAAAAAAAAAAAAAAATCCCCATTTTGATGGTTGATGTGAACATTAACTGTAGCTCCTGACCTGTATCTGCCTGATTTTATGCACTGCACTGCTGCCACACGATTGGCTGATTAGATAATTGCTTGATGATTGTTGGTGCCAGACGGGCTGGTTTGAGTATAACTGTAACTGCTGATCTCCTGGGATTTTCACTCACAACAGTCTTTAGAAATTACTCCGAATGGTGCCAGAAACAAAAAAACACCCAGTGAGCGGCAGTTCTGTGGATGAAAACACCTTGTTGATGAGAGAGGTCAACAGAGAATGGCCAGACTTGTTCGAACTGACAAAGTCTACGGTAACTCAGATACCCACTCTGTACAATTGTGGTGAGAATAATATCATCACAGAATGCTATTCTGAGATGCGGGTTGGTGCTGTTTTGGCGGCACGAGGGGGACCTACACAATATTAGGCAGGTGGTTTTAATGTTGTGGCTGATCGGTGTATATGTAGGTGAGTCTGTAATAAAAATATTAAAATGTAATGTTTTTCAAAAATGTGTTTGAGTAAAAGTGTATCCATATCATAAAATAGCACGTTCTGAGTAAATGTCATGATTTGAGTGAAAGTGAATAAAACACACAGTTGTAGCCCCTCTAGTGTTCATTTCTCCTGGAAACTGCAGGGAATTGTACCTGGAGACACGTACAAGTTTTGCAAAAATGTATTTAGAGTCACGTTTTCAGTGTGAGACCAGGTTGTTTTTGTCATTTTATAAAAATGAGGCAGTCACAGAATGAGAGATTGTGAAGTAGTGCTGCAGACTAGTGTTAAGGTCAGTTAGAATTGAATGCAAGAGTTTGAGTTGACAAAGGTTTTCCCGTGAACAAAGTGCTGTTTCTCATCTGCACAACCCGCCATAAATATTTTGTAGTCTTTAGAGAAAAGATCACGCTAAACAGTTACTGGTGGCGAAAGTCATGACTGTGGACAGCAGAAACGGACTGAACAACAACAGTGACTGCAAAGATTACAGACGAAATAAACTACTGGTTGGGCTGGACCTATTCTGCCTATTTTTCAGTGTTATATTTTTTATTAGCTTAAGTTATAAATGGTTACGTCATATTTGTTTTCTCTGCCCTGAACAGTTATTATTGTCATCATGTGGTTTTTGCTTTTTTGTTTCTTTGTTTTTACACAGTGGGGCAGTGAAAGCATTTGAAAAGACAAGATATAAAGAAAACAAATACTTTATTACATCAAGATTTGAGGTTAAAATTCATGCGTATGTGTAATGTATATCTTGGTAAAGTGTATATTTTAGGTGCTATAACTGGTCACCATTTCTTGTAAGTTTCACCATTTGGAATCCAACTAAAGTTTTGACAAATTATTAAAGCCAAATGATGTTACTGCTGCTTAAAACAAAAACTTGCCAAACAATGTTTATACCTGTACAGTTGCCTTAAGATCAAGGTCACCATTTCAGCTAATAGCATATTATTGTATTTTTTCTCCTTTCTTTTGGTAACATTTTGAGCCTTATTCACATTTCAGGACTACAGCTGAAACTTCATTTTATTCTTTTTCAAAAATGGGTGTGAAAAAAGTCTGTTAAAATTGTCCAAAACCGAACAAACCTGAAAAAGTAGAAATTGCTCAATACCACATTTGGCTTTCAAAAGTAAAGCCTGTGACACTTACCAAAACCCAAATCTGCCCACTACTGCTGTACATTTGAAGTAGATATTGACATTTTATGAAGACAATATAATTGGTGCTTGTCTGTTAAAAACTTGCTGCCATGAAGCTATAGGGCAGGGGTCAGGAACCTATGGCTCGTGAGCCACAAGTGGCTCTTTGTTAATAATCAACTGGCTCGCCGTTTAAAAATTTCTAGAGATCATTTTCTTGCAGAAAGTGTGGGTGTGATTGCAAAGCTTGAAGTCAATGACACTGTTTTGATTTTCTTTCTCCCGAATTTGTCGTACAGCCTACTCCTGGTGAACAAGGTTTGAAATTAACACCTGCCAAATGCGGATTTTTCATGTGCAGTGGTGGGTAATTTTGCTGTTGCACCAGCCACTGTGGAAGGTGACCTGTAAGACTTCTCAGAGTAATATAGAACAAGAAATTAGACACAAAGATGCGCGTTTGACGAAACACGTGATTATATTTGAAGAACAGATGAAAGAAAGGCCACCGATGCGCGTCTGATTTGATATGTGTGCGCAGTGAGCTCTGCTGTTCACGAGTGCAATGAAAGCACTTCTCCAAGACACGCACATACATAGAGTTCTGGGCCTCGTTTCCCAATAACTATTGATCTTAGCGGTTAAGAGCATTTTCTACGAGCGATTTTATGCTACCCTCCAAATGCAATGAGGCTCAACCCAGTTCGCAAGCTCCTCGTTCAAATGCAGGTATTACATGCGCAAGTAATGAACTGTAAGATGTCTCGGTGTGATACATGACAAGAAATGCTGTTAGTCACAAAGACACGTGCTTGAAGGAACACACTTTATTATATTTTTAAGAACAGGCAGAAGAAAAGCCGTCAAAGCTCGTGTCTGATTCGCTGTTTGTTCAGAGGCAGGCAGCGGGACCCTGTCTTGTGGAACAAGTGCATGTAAAGAGTTTTCACTCCTTTTTCTCTGTTTCATTTGTCTGAAAACTGTTTGCAAGAATAATGTCGTCTATGAGAATGCTGCAAATTATCTCCGATCATCTAAGGAGGTGCTGTGAGTTTAATGTGCTTTATTTCCATTGAGCAGTTCGCTCTTACGCATTGTGAATGCAACTCTGCAGATTTAGTAACATACAGTTTATATATATTTTGGGAACACAAGTGTATTTAGTAGGCTTATTTTTTATGATTATTATTGTTGTTACAGTCTCCCAGCCACTGGGGGTTGCGTCACGAATGGCATCTGGTGAAAACCTGTGCCAAGTCAAACATGCTGATCACGGATGGTCCGCTGTGGCGACTCCTAACGGGAGCAGCCGAAAGAAGAAGAAGATGATTATTATTATTATCTTTACATTTATAATTATCTTTAGTTCTGAATCTGTAGGCTATTAGTGATTTTCCACCTGTTGTTGTTGATGGATGCTTGTGTGATCGCAAATGGAGCCATTGGAGATGGTAAATGTTTGGATTTGGGGAGGTGGTTAAATAAGATTTTTTTTATCACTTTATTTTATTGCTTTTTTTGTTTCGTTTAAAGTGCAGTTTGAATTTAGAAATGTCTTCTAAGATTTTTGTGTTTCAATAAATTAATTAAATTTTTAAAGCAAAATCAATAAAGCAAAAATATTCACTGATCCTCGGCTGGGGTGTTTTTAGGAAAAAAACGTGCTGGGGCACGATATTTTTTAAGGCAGTTATCATTAAAATATTTTTGTACATGTTGCCCAGCCCAATAGGGAAGTTAACTTTTTCATGAACAATTGTAAAATAAAATAATTTTATGGAGACCCGCACAAACACGTGTACTCAATTCCATATTGCAACATGATACCTATTAATTTTTGCATATTTGTTTGCTTTTGTGTTTTTGAGTAGTCTATGTGCATAATAAAATTTTTATTGAACATTTTTTTTTTTTACTTTTTGCTATGGCTCTTTTGTAAAAATGCATCAACTAAAAATAAAAAAATTGGCTCCTTAGTGAAAAAAGGTGAGTGGTTGACAGAGTGGTTGACAGGACATTTATATGTTGTTGCTGTGGTGTTATGGTACAGTATGTAAACCCTCCTACATGCATTAATTAGCATGCATTTCATATCAGGATAGTATATGCTGGATTGCATTTACACCTTGCAGTCAAATGCTCCATAGTAATCGGATAGAGATTTCATAACCTAACCCCTAGCCACCTCTGAATGTGGTTTCAGTGATCTAATCTTAATCTGTTCACAATGCGTTTTGGGTGCATTTACACCTGGCAATGAATGTGGCTAAGTTCCGATCACCGAAAATGCATGTTAATGCCAGGTATAAATGGAGTCTAAAGTAGTGTTTGCTTCTGGCCCAAATTAAAAGAGCCCATCCCCAAATCTCTGTGACATTCTGGTCCTGTTATTTGACTCGAGTGTCTCCAGTGCTGGTCTGTGGGATTTTTTTTTTTTTTTAGTTTATCCTTCGTCAACCAGAAATCCTAAGTCCAATTGCTTTTGAAAAGTAATAACATGTCTCAACCCAACCAGCCAAACAATTTGAGTTATCATTCATGTCAGCTGCACAAATTTTAATGGGTCAAAGTTTGATACTCAAGGCTATGGCTTTGTTCAAATCCCTAACCTTCAGTATGATCAATATTCATAGTGATGCTTATTGTCTAGGCTTATTATGCTTTAGGGCTTTTAAAAACCACCTGTGCTCCTTCCCATTAATATTCTCAATTCACATTTCTTAGCAAACCTATCTTGTTTTATTCAACTCTGTAGCTGCCTTGCCATTTCTGGTCATCGAGTGTGGTGCAGTGAAGCCTTACAGATGAGGTTTCTACTGCTCTGACGAGTCCATTAAATATCCTGCCAAACACAGAGACACTATCAGTGATGGAGTTCTCTCAGCGGTCGGCATGCTCATCGTCATTCTGTCTGTAAGTGTGCTTTATGGTGTTCATATGGAAATACTTTTGGGGCATTTTTTCCTATCAGCTATACACATTTAAGCCACACTTTAAATGTATGAATGCCATTGCTTTAGATAACAAAATATTAAAGCAAGTGGCATTTTATTAATGTAAGATAGCACAAGCACACTTTAGTTAGTTAAAAACAACAATGGATACACCCCTGGAGTCGCGAGTTCGAATCCAGGGTGTGCTGAGTGAGTCCAGCCAGGTCTTCTAAGCAACCAAATTGGCCCGGCTGCTAGAGAGGGTAGAGTCACATGGGGTAACCTCCTCGTGGTCACGATTAGGGGTTCTCGCTCTCAATGGGGCATGTGGTAAGTTGTGCGTGGATCGCACAGAGTAGCATGAGCCTCCACGTGCGGAGTCTCCGCGGTGTTATGCACAGTGAGCCACATGATAAGATGCACAGATTGACTGTCTCAGAAGCGGAGGCAACTGAGACTTGTCCTCCGCCACCCGGATTGAGGTGAGTAACTGTGCCACCCAGTAAGCAGTGGGAATTGGGCATTCTAAATTGGGGAGAAAAGGGGATACTAAAAAACAACAATGGATATATGTAAATGTAGACAAAAGCATTTGGACTCCAGGTTGTACATTACATTGTCTTTCCTCACTGTAAATCTCACGTTTGAGAAGGGCCCACAAGTTCTCAGTTGGATTTAAGTCAGGTGAGGAAGAGGGCCAAGTCATTATTTGGGCATATTTGAGGCCCTTGCTGGCTAGCCAAGCAGTGGAGTACTTGGATGCATGTGATGGAGCATTGTCCTACATAAAGATCATGGCCACCTTGAATGCTGAGGACTTCTTCCTGTACCACTGCTTGAAGAAAGTACTTTCCAGAAACTGGCAGTAGGTTTGAGATTTGAGTTTCAGTCCATCTTCAGCTCAAAAAGGTCCAACTACCTCATCCTTAATGATAGCAGCCCATACCAGTACCCCTCCTCCACCTTGCTGGCACCTGACTCGAAGTGGTGCCCTGTGTCCATTAGTGATCCAGCCATGGGCCCATCCATCTGGTCCATCAAGAGTCACTCTCATTTCATCTGTCCATTAAACCTTTGAAAAATCTGTCTTCATATATTTCTTTGCCCAAACTTGACGCTTCAACTTGTGAATATATTCAGTGGTGTCGGGGTTTAGCCTTCTTGACCTTGGCCATGTCTCTGAGCACTTGACACCTTGTACTTCTGGACACTCCAGGTAGGTTGCAGTTCTGGAATATGGTAGCATTGTAGGATAATGGGTTCCTGGTAGCTTCACGTTTAATTCTCCTCAAGTCTTTTGCAGTTAATTTGCACCTTTTCTTCTCCATGCGTTTTTTGCGCCCCAGTTGACTATTCACAACAAAACGTTTGATTGTCCGGTGGTCACGCCTCAATAGTTTAGCTATTTTAAGAGTGTTGCATCCATCTGAGAGGCATTTTAAAATGTTTGACTTTTCAGTGTCAGTTAAATCTCTTGGCGCATTTGACCTGAGGTAATGAAGCTGCCTAATAATTATGAACACCTTGATATAAGGTGTTAGTCACTTTCACCACACCCTCCCTCATTACACAAATACATACCACCTGAAAATGATTGAATCCAATAAGCATTCAAGTTTATATGGTTTGGATATTTAATATGAAATAATTTCTATATTTTTTCTCAAATTAAAACTGTTCCACAGTTGTGCCATCATTTCCACCACACCAAACAATTTTGCCCCAAATAAAGTGATGTTTGAAACAGACAAATGAAATTCAAGATACATATCCCTTGTGAGCAGAGTATTTTTATTGGCTGTCATTTCCAATCAAGCAGTTATTTCGCCAAATTACACAAAAAGTGTGAAAATATTAGTTGTGTATATTAAGGACATATAAAATGTAAGCTATGAATTAGCCTTAACAATACAAAGCAGTCTGCCATTTTATTTAAAAATGTTAACAATTGTATTTCCATTAGTGTCATTTCCACCACAGAATTCTATTAAACACAATACAGAATTTGAGATGTGCTGATGACAATGACGTGACAAATCTCCTGTGATGCATGTACACGCATGTGTACCGTTGGACATTGTTAGTAGACAAATTAAATAAACGAGTGTGTGATTTTTTTTTTATTTTTTAAATGGATTTTACTTAATAGAAATTCACAGTGCTCAAAATGTAAAACACAAATAATGGGGGGGGGGGGTTGGGGGGTTAAAGAAGGGATTTCATACTTCTGTATGCAAGCATGATTTCATTGGCAGCCTATTAACAGGAACAATAATTGGGTGACAAAAAAGCAGCCAGAGATTTGCTCAAACCTGTTGACTATGATAATTTTGTACACAGATACTTACAGTGAGTTTAAAGTTTGTAACCAACAAAAGAAACCAAACCTGTGCTTACTTAAGCAAACAGTTTACTCTGAAGACACATGAAAAATGTGACTTACATTCAGAAATACATTTTACCCAACTTTATTAAATTTGTTGTGCAACAAGAATCCCATGAGTTTTTCAATTTACTGAAAGTTCTAAGTAATTTTTACCTTCTCAGCCTGAAGAAATATCCATGTCCAATAGTTTTTTATGTTCAAACAGTACCTGCATGTCTTTACATGTCATAATTGAACTGCTGTCAGTTTGTGATGTTTAAGTTATTGTCTTCAATCTGACATGGGGTTTAACACCCTCATCTGCTGGAAATCCTCCATTTTGTTCTCCACACCCAGACAGAAAGCTGGATACACTGGACCTTGGAGGTTACAATAAAATGTATAAAGATGCTTCATTCTAATGGCATCATAGAAAGACAGGAAACCAATATCCACGTCCAGAAAAACACCTACTCGGGTGGGGAGGCCAGTGACAGAATCTGAGAAGCTGAACTGAAGCCAGTCATGCTGGGCACAGAACTGCCTGCGGTTCCTGTTGTAGTGTAAGCTCCAGGACAGATCATTCCTGCCAAGAGCATAACCGAGACCTGAGCCCTGCTGACAACTGTATGACACTCCAACTGCCCAAGAGTAGACAGAAGAAACATCAACCTCCCAATGGTGGACACCACAGGAGAATGAAGCTTCACCCATCACACAGTAAAGTTCTCCAGAACAAGGCCCACCATCTTCTGTCAGCCACACAGTGTTGCGTGCCGGGTTCAACTTGAGTCTGTGGTGTGCCGATACGGAATTCAACACAATATCATCTCCTGGATGTTAAACAAGGACACACTTCATGAAAAACTACATAGAAACAGCATAAATACAGAAAACGTTCTTGTTACGACTGTAACCTTGGTTCCCTGAAAGGAGGAACGAGACACTGCATCAGTAGATGATCTCTGAAGGCCTTAGAATCACACTAATCTATTGTCAGATGGCGCTCTACGCTCCACCCTTGATGTGCACGTCATTGCGGCATTTCAACCTGAGCACAGCGACATTTCATATGGATTTTTCAACTGAAGGGAAGAGAGTGCATTCCTCAGTCCTTTAACTGTGAGAAATCAGTAGTGTCGCAAACATATGCAGCATCTCATTACTTACTTTCAGGGAACTAAGGTTACAGTGGTAACCAGAACATTCCCTTTCAAGTCAGTCACTTCGACACTGCGTCAGTAACTGATGCTATGGGAATTGTTTACCATCAGGCCATGCTATTGATTCATACAGACGAAGGAATTGCCTACTAGCCAATAGGGTATTGAAAAATAGGAAAGAAGAGAGAAAGACCCCGTTTACACCTAGTATTAAGATGCATTTCCGATCACATGTGGTCAGCCCTAAATACATATCTAAACAGGGTCTTAAACGTATTGTGATTGGATCACAAAAACCACATACCAATGTGGTCAAAAACACGTCTCCACATTGCATGAGGTGCAAATGTTAATCCGTCCTGAATACATCCCAGAAGCAGTGAAGTGTCACCCCTTACTTGTCAATCAACTGCTCCACTAAAACAAGAGTTTAAACTTTGCCGGTTACGGGCGGCTTTAAAAGGAAATAACCATTCGATTCGAAAATTAAAGAAAGCGGATACATACACAATCATGAGAACTTCACAGATCTTCTTCAGTGTGTCTGATGTCAACACAGATGAGAAGCACAAACACCTGAAGCTCCTTTAATACAGGTAATCCACTAAAATAACAAATAATTCTGCTTGACATGTTGCATTTGTGCTTAGATTAAATTTTAACTGCATCTGGGAGAAACAGCACGCCGTGTTTTCGCGCCTTGTCTTTTCTGACTTTTTGCGGTTTAATATCATGCAGTAACACAGTAACATAGTGACTGATGTATGTCATCATGAAACCCTCCCCTTCAAATCCGAACACAAGTGGTCAAAGGAGACGCATTTAAGAAACCAGGTGTAAACAGCGATGTCTCTCACCTGACGTCATGTGATTGGATCACCCGAGACACATCTTAATAAGTGTAAAAGGGGTCAAAAACTCAAAACCATTTATATTTGAAAGTACAACAATAACACTAGCCATTCCGGGTAGTGAAACATTGTACATAAAATCTTATTTACACCACAGCTTTGCCTCGCAAATTAAAAGCGAGTGAAAAGCCATCAACAACCCAGTGAGAAAGACTTTGCTTGGAGATTGCCAAACCCTTTAAACCTCCTCCAAAGCAAACAAAGAGCTGATCTGACAGCCTGAATTGACTTGTAAGATCAATATAGATGTGTAGTGCCCTTACACAGCAGAGCGTCTGCTGTCTCTGTGCCTCGTCTGACTCAAACGGAGGAGAGAAAACTTGCAAGGTGACAACCTGAGCCCTGAAAGGAGTGGTCAAAAACTTTGGCCAATAACCTACTCAAGGGTTGAGAATGGCTTTCGACAAGCCCGGTCTGAACTCTAAGCAAGAATCTTTGAATGATAAGGCCTTAAGGTCCCCGACACATTTGACTGAAGTCAAACAAGTAGCAGCACAGTCTTCAGAGAGAGTATGCACCAGCTTACTGCCTCTAGTGGCTCGAATGGGGAAACCACATTTAATACCAGTGCTAAGTCCCAGACTGTGATGGTAGTAGAGCGAGAGGACCTTAGCCATCTCGTTTCTCACCGGAACTTACTGACCAAAGGGTGTTAACCCACTGAAAATTCACCCAAAGGGTCATGGATCTCTGCTACGGCAGCAACATACACTTTAAGCGTGGATGAAGAGAGACCTGCATCCAAATGCTCTTGTAAAAAGTGGAGCATTGTCTGCACAGGGCAACACGCTGGGTCCTCGCTGTCGGAGGAACACCAGTCAGTGAAAACTCACCATTTTAGGGCATATAGCTGCCTCATTGAGTGGGCTCTGGCCTATTGTAAGGTGTCAAGCACTGGATGTGACATCCCATGAATATCAGGTGGGTCAAACATTACGTTTCCACAACTCCAACCAGGGATGCCAGATCGTGCCTCAAGCCTGCAAGAGAGCAAATCCCTCCTCAGTGGAATTATCCACGGGAGAGCATCCAACAGCTCTACCAGCTCCAGGAACCAAGGGCAGTTGGGCCACTCCGGTGCAAACAACAGCACAGTTTCCCTGTTTTCCTGAACCTTGCACAGCACCTGGTGTATCAAGCAGAAAGCAGGGAATGCATATTTGCATTTTGCTGGCCATTTGTGAGCTTGGGCATCCAAGCCCTGCAGAGTCTGTTTGGCCAAATGACTTCGAGGCCCAAAGCTCCAGGTGCATAAGCAACAGATCCCTGTGCTCGCATACCAAGTAGCCAGAAGTTGATGTACATCACAGATGCGGCTCAGCCTTAGTTGAGCGAGTGCCACAACAACACATTTAGTAAATGTGTAAGGAGCCAGGGACAAGATGAAGGGAAGGACTTTGAACAGTTACACTGCCCCACTTGAAGGCGAATCTCAAGAACAGCCTGTGGCAAGGGGCTACTTTTCACATGAAGTACGAGCCCACTGATACAAATTAGTAAAACAGACAGAATGGGATAAAACGGGTCTGAGTAACCACCTTTAACGGAGGCTTGTGAGTGCCGAGCTTAAGCACCTCAAGTCTAATATCGGCCACAGCCTACCAACCTTCTTGGCATCCAGAAAACAACGGCTGTAGAAGTATGCTGGTACGCCCTCACATCACATCAAAACGATCAAATCTACACGTCCCGCACCGTGATGGAGGTCAAATTGCCGTTGAAGCGAGGTGGTCGCCTTGTGAACTTAAGTATATAACTGTGCATTACCATACTCGGTACCCAGCTGGAGACCCCCGTCAAGCAGGCCCAGTGACTGTTTTGTCAGCATATGGCCCACCCTTGGGAACCGGTTGTTCCATGCGACTGAGTCAATAGTGGTGGTGGGCCTCGTGCAGCTGTTACGAGGTCTGTCAGTCGTGCTGGGGCATGATAAGCACCTTGCAACCCGCCAATGGCAATATAACAGTCGCAAAACTGGAATAGTGTTCTCGTTCCCGGCATACAACAGTGGGGTAAGCGAGAGGTCTGTCCTGGAAAAGCAGTTTGTTTTTTTTAGAAACTGCTCCACATACAAAACATGGTCCTTTGTTCATGTTGTGACATTCTGGCCACAGTCAAAACAGGCATCGAAGTGACCTGTGATATGCCACAAATTGTTCCCGTCCCGCAACGATAGGGAAGTGAAAGGGCCACCAATGGAACCACAGAGGCGCTTACCAGGCCATCTTGAGGCTGGAGTAAAGCATTACGTACACCTTAAATTCTAAGATTGCGACATAGCAGTGTTCCAACATGTCGCCAACAACAGTAAAATGAGCACCGAAGTGACCTGCGTCACTCCAAATCGTTCCCGGGTTCACGATGGTGGGGAATGTGAGAGGGCTGCATTGAGGACACAGAGATATGCGTCTTGAGGGTCAGGGACACAACACTGCATAAGTCTTAATTCATTGCGTTGCAACACGGCAGTCTTCTGGCACATCGCTACCAAAAACTCATTCCTGGATGCGACAGCGGGGAAAGTAAGAGGGCTGTTAGACGACATTGAAGCACCTTAAATCATTGTGTTGCAACATGGCAGTCTTCTGACCTGCAGTCAACACCAGCAACAACAGGGCAAAATGGCCACAGGAGTATAGTGGGAGGATAATGGAGCAGCTTTAGCTTTCAGAAAGCTGTTCAGGTGTGCAAATCCAAACGACGAAGCAATGAGTCGGGCATTCAGAGCACGAGACATGTTATCACGACCCTAAAGAGAAAAAAATTACATGGCACTGTGCTCCAGTTTATATGATATGCGCATCAGGGGTGGAGTATCAAGCACCATCTGCCAATCGAGATCAGAGATTGTAACTCCTGGAAAATGTTTCCCAGCTACTGACGCAGTGTCAAAGTGACCGAAGGAACCAGTCTTAAACTAAGTGGTGACTATCAGTATTATAAAAAGAAAAAAATAAAGAGGATTCCTACCAGCAAATATCTTGTGGATGGACTGGAACAATGGGGAGATTTTTGATGCAGCTGTAGGTTTCACATTATTCCAATCAACTGCCTCTGAGATCTGATTTGCACAATCTTGTTTATCAAACAAATCAGTCCTTAAAGAAAAAACAAAACAGGAACTATCAATCTGAACATACAAAGTGTAAACAATAAAAATACGCAAGTAATTTATACAAATTTAACAGTAGCTTACCAGTCTGTGTTTTTTATAGTCTGTTAAAGGAAAAAAGACATTTATGTTTACAACAATAATTAACCAGTAACAAAATGCAGCATTGAATGTTAAATGTAAAAAAAAATCATATATATATATTATACTCAGTGTTTGCCATAATACAATTTTTTTTATATATATATATATATGTATATAAATGTGTATATATATATATGTATATAAATGTGTGTATATATATATATATATATATATATATATATATCAAATGTAAAAAATTGTATTATGGCAAACACTCCCCATATTCTGGCACTTTGGTATTATTAAAGAAGTCCAAAATAAAAACATTTTATAAAAAGATTTATAATAACAACATGTTCAGTTTAAAATTAGTCTAATTAGTCTGTTATCACTCTTTTCCTCCCACTGCATTACTACTTTTGAGTCTTTGTCTTGGTATTCATTGCAAAAACAAAACACAAAAGCCAGCATTATCCAGCATTAGTAGCTCACCTGCAGCACCATCAAAGGGTCATGAAAGCTTTTGGCCTGAATCAGAGCTTCTTGTGCCTGCAGTAATCTACTTCTCAACCTGTTCAGTCTCTCTGCTCTCTGTCTCACGCACCGGTCCTCTTGCTGCAAGTCCACCGAGAAACGCTTCTGCTGGGCTTTCTCTTCAAAGTCCAAGAACATTCTGATCCTGCTCAAGACCACCGCACACTCTCGCTGCTTATTCTCAAGACCCTCCTGTGTGAAAATAACCATTAAAACATTCAAAAAAAGAACAATCCATATTTTACTTGAAATATATCTTACCTTAGTGGTGGATGACATTTCCTCAAGTTTAGAAAGTCCAGCTTGAACTTCAGACAAATGAGCTTTGACATTGTCCAGTTTAACTCGGCAGTCCTCCTGTGTAAATGAGAGTTTTAACAGGTGATCAGTAAATCAACTTAGAATCAACTTTCCAAGTTGAATTCCATGGAATAACAATAAATAAAATGCTAAATTAAAATGCCTGTCATTTCGTTCAAGTCTTTTATGTCTTGGTGTACAGTATGCTGTTTATGAAGTGTATACGGTGTTCATTTGATGTACATTCACCATCTTTGTCTTAGTTCTTATATTGTAGCTTGTAGTGGAAAAATATATTTCACAGGCATCCCAATTTAGCTTGAACTTGTCTTGAAATCCCTGAAGAGCTTCATTATCAACAACTGCTCAACATGAGGAAATCGGTGAATATGACTTCATGATATACTGTCAATGAGAATGTTTTAGAGCAGTGGTTCCCAACCCTGTTCCTGGAGGCCCCGAAAGTAACACTACACATTTTGGATATTTCCCTAATCAAACACACTCGTCAGCTCGTTAGTGGAGACTCCAAGACCTGAATTGGGTGTGTCAAAAAAGGGAGATATACAAAATGTTCAGTGTTGGGGGGCCTCCAGGAACAGGGTTGAGAACCACTGTTTTAAAGGAACATTTGAGTGACCTTAAAAGAGTCCAGTGAATCCGAGAGTTTGACCACACTGTGTCCCTGCAGATGTTTGGCCTCTGATGGTAACATACAGTACACACACAGAGCTGTGCCATCAGTACTGCAGAATAACTCCAGCTCTTTCCCATGTTCCTTACACAATCTACTGGAGTTGGCCACTGGATTCACCAGCACATGCTGTCGTAGTGTGTTATTCTCCAGATGTGGCATCACATGTAAAGTGCAGTAATACTCTTCACAGTTCACACACATTTTCTCCGCAGTCAGTTTCTGTTCACCTTTACACACACTGCACATAATGTCTCTTTTACTCTGGTATTTCTCAATGATGTTGTTGAGCACCGTGTTTTTCTTCAGCTCCACTCTAGAGTCACACGGAGACAAACACAGAGGGCATGTGTAACAGCGAGTCAGGACGTGCTCTTCATCTTCATCATCTTCACTCTCTCTCAAAGATCTCTTCAGCTCATTCACACACTGCTCACAGTAATTATGACCGCAGGGTAAAGTCACCGGTTCAACAAATATATCACGACACACTGCACAAATCAGCTCTTCGTCCAGACTAAAAGAGCTCATCATAACTGAATAAAATGATCAACTCAAATGAGTCACAACAGAAGACGACTGGTTTCTCAAACACATTAAACTGTTTCCTAAAGTTCAGCTGTTCTGGGCGGGGTTAACGGACCTTTTAATAGATCACTTAAGAAGTCTCGATAATTAAGCTTCTATTTTGTTTTCTCATTGTGTGTTTACTGTAAATTCAGAGTCTGCCACAGCTTCTCAGTGTCAGTATTCAGCTGTAAATTATTATTCAGGCCACAGCTGAAACGTCTTTATCACGTGGTCACTGTTACTTTTCTCAGCGCTGGTGAGCATGCACCAATCACAGCCGTTTGTGATTATTGGATAATGATATTTATAACCATTTCTGCCCAATGGTTGAATATTCCTAAATAAAAGTCACATTGGCTGTATTAATCTACAAGTTTCTTTTCTTCCCGAGCCATTAAACCTCTCAGCTTTTGACACACTCAACCACGTTGGTTTACGTTTTGACAGTTCCGCATGCCAGGCGACGTCATACTCCTCTGCTTGCTCCATCCAATAGTAGCTTCGCGACTTTGTGACGTCATACTCTGCTACAGCCAATGGCAGCCGTTATTTAAAATACACCAATGAAATCCCTCGAGTTTCACTGTGGTGGCCAAATTGGCTAGTTTTAATTCCAAAAGATCACCTTTATTGTTCGTCGTTTAGATAATAAACAAGTCTTTGTTAACTCAAATTCATCGAATTATGAAATTATGTGTTTTTCATACTGTTTCTTAGCAGTATTCAAGTCTTTCTAAGTGCACAGCATTGAAATATGATGTGAATATGTGAGTTATATCTGGCAACCCTGGATTAGTTGTAAACACACTCTTAGCAACAGATTAGGCAGCTCAACTCTGTTTTGAGAGGAACTGAGATATTCAGGATTTTAAGGATTTTAAGATGTGTAAATACAGATACTGTATGTATAATCCTGCGAGCATGACGACAAACTCCAGCTATGAATTATAATCAATGTGACAGCAGCAGCAGGTTTGTTTTCTTTCTTTCATTATTGACTTTCTGAGACTAATACCTAAATCTGAACAGCAACCTCAGTCTTTCAAGAGATGGGTGGATGGATGGATGGATGGTGGGATTTAATCCAAACCAGAGAAAGCTGTGTAGGATTTCACATGGAATATTTTAGCCATAAATGTATGTTTTGTCTTTAGTAATCGTGAGTTTGTTTCCTTGAACAGACAGAAACTGCTACTGAAGACACTCAGTGCTGCTGAATCAGCTGCTGTTCAGCTGCTTTCATTCAGAGATAGTCTGCACAATGAGATCACTGTATGTCATCTTACTATTTATTTTACTCTTTGTATGCAAGTAAATAACACATCAGTTTCATACAAATACGTATCTTCTATTATGGTGGAGACAAAATTGGTTGACATGATCTTTACCTCTGAAATTTCCAGCTTTGTGTTTGTCAGAATGTCATTTTGTTCATTTTGCAGGAGTCCAGCTCGTCCAGTGATCAGCGGTTTTCACGACAGAAGAGCTTGTTGCTGGAGAAGCTGGAGGTTTTCAGACGTCTGATCTCATCTGTCCAACAGCAGCTGAAAGAACTCCAGGATGAAGAGGTTCATCAGCCCTTCATCACTTCTGATTCGTTTATTACAAGACAAATGACGTGAAGAAAATACAGAGCAATATACACTGATGAGCCAAAACATTATGACCACTCACAGGTAAATAACGTTGATCATCTCCTAACAAGGCCACATGTCAAGATCTGGATAGATTAGATGGTAAGCAAACAATCAGTTCTCGTAGTCAACGTGTTGAATGCAGGAGAAATGGGCAGGAGTAAAGACCTGAGCGACTTTGACAAGGGCCAAATTGTTATGGCCAGATGAATTGGTCAAAGCATCTCTGAAACGGCAAGGCTTGTGGGGTGCTCTCGGTCAGCAGCGGTGAGTACCTACAGACAGTGGTCCGAGGAGGCACAAACTGGCAACAGGGTGTTGGACGCCCAAGGATCATCGATGCGCGAGGACAACGAAGGCTATCCTGTCTGGTCCGAACCAACAGAAGTTTTACTGTGGCGCAAGTCACAGAAAATGTAAATGATGGTTACGGGAGAAATGTGTTACAACACAGTGCATCGCACCCTGCTGCGTATGGGCTGTGTAGCTGCAGACCGGTCACAGTGCCTATGATGACCCCTGACAACCATCGAAAGTGCCTAAAATTGGCACGCTAGCATCAGAACTGGACCTTGGAGCGGTGGAAGAAGGTTGCCTGGTCCGATGATTCCAATTTTTCTTTTATATCATGTGGACGGCCATGTACGTGTGCGCCATTTACCTGGGGAAGTGATGGCACCAGGATGCACTGTGGGAAGATGTTAAGCCTTTGTAGGGAGTGTGATGCTCAGGGCAATGTTCTGCTGGGAAACCCTGGGTCCGGCCATTCATGTGGACATCAATTTGACACGTGCCATCTACCTAAACATCGTTGCAGACCAGGTACACCCCTTCATGGCAATGGTATTCCCTGATGGCAGTGGCCTCTTTCAGCAGGATAATGCGCCCTGCCACACTGCACACGTTGTTCGGGAATGGTTTGAGGAACATGATGAAGAGTTCATTGTGTTGCCCTTGCCTCCAAATTCCCCAGATCTCAATCTGATTGTGCATCTGTGGCATGTCCTGGACCAACAAGTCCAATCCACAGTGGTTCCACCTCGCACCTTACTTTCAGACTTGAAGGATCTGCTGCTAATGTATTTGTGCCAGATACCATAGGACACCTTCAGAGGTCTTGTAGACTCCATTCCTCGGTGAGCTGGTGCTGTTCTGGTGGCACGCGGAGGACACACAGCATATTAGGCAGGTGGTGATAATGTTTTGGCTCATCAGCGTATAAAAGATGTACATCTGATAGCAGAGCCCAATACAATTCAGTTTAACATACATTATAATATCATCTATACTACACAATAAACAGCAGCATATAGTCGTATACACAGCTGTAAAGTAACACACAGTCCAAAAGCAAAGTGTAGTGCATAAATACTCTGTTAATGGACATGTGGAGCAGGTTTGATGAGATTTGCCAACTTTATTTGTGCATGTTTGTTAAAAAAACCCCAAAAAAACCAATGTAAAGTTGTCTGGGGTGTATTACAAAAATATTTGGGGGTGTGACTTTGTTGTGTGTTTTGCAGGTACGATTGATAGACACAGAAAAACAGATCAAAATGTTGCATGAAAAGATAAAACAGACTGAGAGTGATAATCAGGTAAGATTATTATAATGGTGACCCAATAAAGATGCATTGTGTTAGATAAAACTATTCCACATAATCAGTGCTTAAATAAAGACTGTTTTCTTGTTGATTTTCTCACTAATTGACTGTAAAGTTGTAATGATATTTTGTTATTTTTCTATTGCACTATATTATTTGAATGTCATGAACATGTCTGTGTCATTAGAAGTTAATTTGATGAGTATATATAAATGCTGGTGAATTGTCTTTCTAAGAATTTAAGGTCATCTTTGATTGAAAAAGAGAAACAGGTCGAGGAATTGATGACTGTACAAAAAAGAGAAACGGTAAGTCTATAACTTGCATACTTGTAGAGTTTTTTTTACGTATTCTGATTAAAACAGAAGGCACATATCCATGAAAACATGGCAGATTCTTATTTTAGTATGTGAATTTAGTGTATTTTAGTTTACTTTAGAGGTTGTTATTCTCCATACATTGACATTTAAGCATTTGTCAGACGCAAATACACAATTTCTGCTATTTAAACCAGTCCTAAACTGACAAAAGAACAGTTCATTCATAATAACATCACAAATGAAGCTGTGTCGTTTTTCTACCTCCATCCAGGAGCACACAGAGTCAGTGATTCAGCTGTCTAAGTCAATTGAAGCTACGCGGGCTCATCTACAGACTCAGCTCCACAGCAAAGAGGGACAGAATAACCGTCTGACTGTCCAGTTAAGGGTGAGACCTACAAAACTATCTTTAACTACATCACAAAAACACACAATGAACACTCAAATGAATCTGAAATCAACAGTCTACAAGCTCTTCCTCAGTCACTCTGTGTTCTTATAAAGAGTAAATATGTGTGTGTTGTCTCTTGTAAAGCAGTGTAGTGATTGATGGGTGTGTTTGTGTGAAGGCTCTGGAGAGAACTATTGCACATCAGAGACTGGAGCTGGACGAGCTGAGGCTTCAGATCGCTTTCGTGTCTGAGAGTTCGTGTCAGGAGAAGGAGGCACTGAAGAAAGCTACACGAGCTCAGAAACACAGAGCTGAGAAGTTTGAGGCGGCTGTGGAGAGATGCTACAAGCAGCTGAGAGAGAAGGTGTGTTTTCTCAGGATCATGTGATCAGCTTCCAATTACCTTGTGTCTCATAGTATTTTAACTATATTGTTTTTTTTTTAACTGTATTAAGTTTTTTTACTGCTTATACACACTGTGTGTTTGGTGGATTGGTGTAAAAGCTGTTGTGAATTGTGTGATGTAGGATGTTCAGTTGACTCAGAGAAGAGCAGAGAGAAACATGTGGCAGAAACAACAGGAGAAGATTACAGAGGAGAAACTTCAGCTGGACGAACAGATACACACGCTTCAAAAGTATCATCATCTCACATACATTTGTGTGCCAAATAATATCATCTGTGGAACAATCATTTGCATCATAAATGTGTGAATCTCACAAAACCTGTCAGGAACACGTCACAGGTCATTTTTCACACCAAAAACAACAGAGAGAAATAAGAAATACAGTTGTGCTCAAAAGTTTGCATACCCTTGCAGAAATTCTGAAATTGTGGCATTGATTTTGAAAATAGTACTGATCATGCAAAAAAAACTGTCTTTTAGGATAGTGTTCATATGATGCCATTTATTATCACATAGTTGTCTGGCTCCTTTTTAAATCATAATGATAACAGAAATCACCCAAATGGCCCTGATCAAAAGTTTACATATCCTTGAATGTTTGGCCTTGTTACAGACACACAAGGTGACACACACAGGTTTAAATGGCAATTAAAGGTTAATTTCCCATACCTGTGGCTTTTTAAATTGCAATTAGTGTCTGTGTATATATAGCCAATGAATTTGTTAGCTCTCACATGCATGCACTGAGCAGGCTAGATACTGAGCCATGGGGAGCAGAAAAGAACTGTCAAAAGACCTGCGTAACAAGGTAATGGAACTTTATAAAGATGGAAAAGGATATAAAAAGATATCCAAAGCCTTGAAAATGCTAGTCAGTACTGTTCAATCACTTATTAAGAAGTGGAAAATTCGTGGAACTCTTGATACCAAGTCAAGGTCAAGTAGACCAAGAAAGATTTCAGCCACAACTGCCAGAAGAATTGTTTGGGATACAAAGAAAAACCCACAGGTAACCTCAGGAGAAATACAGGCTGCTCTGGAAAAAGATGGTGTGGTTGTTTCAAGGAGCACAATACGACGATACTTGAACAAAAATGAGATGCATGGTCAAGTTGCCAGAAAGGAGCCAATGCCACAAAAAAGCCCGGTTACAATATGCCCGACAACACCTTGACACGCTTCACAGCTTCTGGCACACTGTAATTTGGAGTGACGACACCAAAATAGAGCTTTATGGTAACAACCATAAGCGCTATGTTTGGAGAGGGGTCAACAAGTATTGTGCTCCTTCATGGTGGAATTCATGGTAAACAATTACATTACCCATGGTACACCAGAGAAAGATCCACCAATCAGAGAACTGCATCCAACGAAACCCACGAAACTTGCCTCTGAGCGAATGCGCGCTCACATGAAGCACTGTGAATGATGTAATCGAGTCAGTCTCCTTTCACCCTTTAACTGCTTATATATTTGTACATATCGGGATATTTTGCAATAAACGTAACATATACTGTTTTTATACTTATAATAAACAACCTAAAATCAATAGTTTTATATATTCCCATCGTTTTTTATTCAATGACATTATTCGTAATGCTTTATGGGATTGTAGTTTGTGCCCTCATGAAAGACCTTTGTCTTTATGTCAGATTTTCAAATACTTTTTTACCTCAAAACAAAGTTTGTGATGTTGTGATTCACCTCGGAGTTGGTTGGTTTGGTTCATGGCTTACAACTCTTTATGAAGGATTTCATTAAAAGTCTATGGAAGAAATTAATGGGGAAAATACTTCCGGAACCCAGATGGCTGAAAAAGTGGGCGGTCACTGTTGCGATCTATTACGACAGCGCTGCCCATTGAATGTCAATGGGACTGCCACGTTATGCTAAGCTTGTAGGCTCAACGTGGTAGAAGGGCTCTGGTGCTGTGGTGTGTGCGTCAGTGTAATGACTCCGGGCAGACACATTACAAAGTTTCCATCCTTCAAACCAGTGTTTATGCTGTATTATTTCATGACAATGAAGCCCATTCCCAAACAATTATTTGCCGTACTGCAAAAGATCTCATTATCATTAATATTATGTGAAAATAATAATGATGTATTATATAATATTATATAAATTGTGAAGTATTTATTGATGTCGGTTACAGTGAAATGGCAGTGCTCACTACAGAGCTGCAGAGAGAGAGAGACACAGCAAACTCAGCCAGTGCAAACTTACTGAACACGCTGCAGAAAGTTACTTTAGAAAATGAAGAACTCGGACGAGAAAACGCTTCCCTCAAGGTAAGAAGCTCAAGGGATAATTCACCCAAAAATGAAAATTCAGTCATTGTTTACTCACCCCTATGTTGTTATAACCCTATATGACCTATAACACAAAGGGATAAATGAAAAAAAAATGTGATATCATACAGTTCATGGTGACCACCTCTTCAAGCTTCAAAAGGACACAAAAGTATAATTCAGAAGTCTAATAAATTATTGTATGCTACTCATGTCTTTTTCAAAACTAATGCAATAAGGGTTTGGTGAGAAACAAACCGAAATCTAATGTATTATTAATTGAAACTCTTGACAGAGCGTTGATCTCCTGCACGTTCATGAGACTGCATGCAAGCTTTAGAGCTCCTTGCACGAGAGCAGTGCGCTGCAGCTTCTCACGAGATAGGACGTTCAAGCGAAAACTTGTTTTGTTTTGCTTCAACAGGACCACCAGCGATATTAACAACAGAAAAACACAACACAGCTGCACACAAACCAGAGAACAGAACTTATAAAATGTCTGAATAGTTTGTAGTGGAAGAATAGATGCATTTCAATGTCCAGCCTTATTTGTTTGAACCAGAGTCCCAATCATACCGAGAGATGGGGCTGAAGGTAGCTACAGTCACACCATGTCCAAACCAGATGCCAAACGACATGCAATAAAAGTTATAATTTCTATTTTAATAAGAGTTTTTGTCCAAAGCAGCTGCAACAAGCAATGGCATATGATCGCTTGGTTTCTATATTTGGCATCGCGTCAGTTAACCCCATCCAATTTGAACTGACACTGGTCCAAAATCATTCTGATAACATTATATTGAAGCCAGCATCTCACTTGCTGGTTAAAACTACCATTACACCTACCGACTGTTTTCGCTGAGGTCTCTTCAGACGGAAGTCTGTCACACACACACACATATACACACACCATTTCAGAATAGAGGTGACAGACATTACCGCTCCCTCTGCCTTTTCCTTCGGTTCTTCCACTTCACTTTTGGTTAGCAAAACCTCCAAAGAACTGCGGTCTCCTCTCTGTCTGACTGTAGCATCTGGGTGTGTAAGTGTACTGTGGCAGCGGGGGCGTGGTCAAGCATCTCTCCGGAGAGAGAGAAAGTGGTAAGGGCACTTACACCTGAGCTAAATTATGTCTAACACCTGTCTCTAATTTCAGTAAGCATGGGGAGAGCGGATAAATAGAGCCACACCGCAAGTAGAAAGGAGAGAGAGCCTGGGCACCACAGACCAGAACAAGAAGCAAGAGTTTTGTTATTACAAATGATGAGAGTTTTATTTTGGTGAAGCGGTGTGTGATTATAGTTCAACTTAGTGAATAATGCAAAGACGCTGAGACTGCAATTGTGCTGCAAAGAGAAAAATAAATCCTTACCTGAACCAGGAAAGCTGCTTCTCGCCTCCTCTTTACACTGGTGCCGAAACCCAGGACATTGAAGTTTGGGTTGAAAATGGATGGAAGTCGTCCCGTAGAGTCCTCCCAGTTGGCGGAGATCCTCCAAGCCCTCGCTGGCCTACATCAGAGCCACCAGCAGACATTGCTTGAGCTCCGACAAGACCAAGATCGCCGGTTTGTCGAGCTCCTGCACGCTCAAGCCGAGGACCGGCAGGCGATCCGGAGCCTCCTCAGCCAGGAGGCGTCCTCAGCCGTGACCCCGGACACTCCCACGCCGTTACCCCTGCCCACATTACAGAAAATGGGGGCAGCGGACGACCCCGAGGCCTTCCTGGATTTGTTTGAGCAGACCGCCGAGATCTGGGGCTGGCCGCTCGGCCAACTGATCCCACTATTGTCCGGGGAAGCCCAGCTCGCGGCTCAACAACTGCCAGCGACGAGCCTCCTGGCCTATGGAGATTTAAAGAGAGCCATCTTGCAACGGGTTGGTCGCACTCCGGAGGAAAGTTGTCAACTCTTCCGGAGCTTAAAGTTGGAGAGCTCCGACCGCCCGTTTGCCTTTGCCCAGCGGCTCCGTGACGCCTGCCGAAGATGGCTGCTAGCGGGGGACCGCGACGTCGATGGAGTTATCGACCAGGTGGTACTGGAGCAATTCACACATCGACTGCCAAAAGGGATGGCGGAGTGGGTCCAGTGCCACCACTCGGCGTCGTTGGAGGAAGCTGTCCGGCTTGCGGAGGACCACATGGCGGCGATCCCGAGGGCGGAAGAGCCCTCCTACATTTTTTCTCCTCCCTCTGTCTCTTCCCCCTCCCCTCTCTCCTCTCGTTCTGCTCTCTCTCCAGGTCCCGTTCCTGCCCCACGCAGACGAGGAGGACTTCAGCCCCTGAGACCAGTTCCCCGGGTGTGGGAGGTGACACCTACCCCTATCCCAATGCCCCGTCACTCTCCCCCTCAGGGGGGGGGCGCCCGCCGACGCAAGTGCGGGCGTTGCACCTGGGCCGGCCTGCTGGAGGTGCGGAGACCCGAGCCACTTCCGAGATCAGTGCCCTCTGATGGAGCTGGGGACGGTGGTGCAGGTCTCTGACCTCCCACAAGCTGTCCCCGACCGGGCCTGAGCATACCGGATACCGGTAAGTGTCAAGGGGGGTACTCGCCAAGCGTTGGTGGACACCGGGTGTAATCAAACCACTATCCACCAACGCCTGGTTCATCCCGAGGCATTGGTCACAACTAAAACAGTGAAGGTGAAATGTGTGCATGGGGATATTCACAAGTATCCGGTAGTGACCCTGACGATTAAATTCCAGGGGGAAAAGCATAAAGTGGAGGCCGCGGTTAGTTCCCGCCTCACCCATCCGCTGATTTTGGGGACTGATTGGCCTAATTTTAGAGTTTTATTAAAGGGAATTTGCGTGGATGGGTCCTGTACGAAGTTAGGGAGATGTGTAATGTGCGATGCTCTGGCAGGGGAGGCGGAGCCGGGGCCGTCCTCGACAGCTCCACGTCATAATGACGAGAGAGGGGGAGAGGCTGCAACCCTTCCCCTTCTCAGGGAATTCCCTGAGGGGGATTTCCCTTTGGAGCAGTCGCGAGACGAAACCCTCAAACACGCTTTCGACAAAGTGAGAGTCATCGATGGTCAACGACTCCAGCCGGACATTGCCCTTTCATATCCCTATTTTGCGATTATAAATGAGCGGTTGTATAGAGTGACACAGGATACTCAAACTAAAGAGGATACAACACAACTTTTGATTCCAAGGAGCCGTCGGGAAATGGTATTCCAGGTGACTCATTATAATCCCATGGCGGGTCATCTAGGAGAAAGGAAAACACTGAACTGTCTAATAGCCCGTTTCTATTGGCCGGGCATTGGCGGTGACGTCCGCAGGTGGTGTGCGGCATGCCGCGAATGCCAACTGGTTAACTCACCGGCCACCCCAAAAGCACCATTGCGCCCTCTCTCTTTGATTGAGGTCCCCTTTGAGAGAATTGGAATGGACCTTGTCGGGCCATTAGAACGGTCAGCACGCGGACATCGCTTTGTATTGGTCCTAGTGGACTATGCAACGCGATATCCGGAAGCAGTGCCTCTTCGCAACATATCAGCACGCAGTGTTGCGGAGGCGCTCTTCAAAATAATCTCCCGGGTGGGGATTCCGAAAGAAATCCTCACCGATCAGGGCACAACATTTATGTCACGGACACTACGCGAACTATACGAGTTGTTAAATATTAAATCGATTCGCACCAGTGTATACCATCCTCAAACGGATGGCCTGGTGGAACGATTTAATAAAACCTTCAAAAACATGATTCGTAAGTTCGTACACGACGATGCTAGAAATTGGGATAAATGGCTCGACCCCCTGTTATTTGCAGTACGAGAGGTCCCACAAGCCTCCACTGGCTTCTCCCCATTCGAGCTGTATGGGCGACGCCCACGCGGCGTGCTTGATGTATTGCGAGAGGCCTGGGAGGAGGGACCTTCAAACAGCAAAAATGAAATTCAGTACATTCTTGATCTTAGAGCAAAACTCCACACTTTGGGACAGCTAACACAGGAGAATTTGCTCCAAGCTCAAGAACGACAGCGCCGACTGTATGACAGGGGAGCTCAGCTAAGGGAATTTGCACCGGGAGATAAAGTGCTTGTATTGCTTCCCACATTGAGCTCTAAATTACTCGCCAAGTGGCAAGGACCCTTTGAGGTCACACGACGAGTGGGATATCTCGATTATGAGGTTAACGAACCGATAGAGGGGACGCACATCAAATATACCATCTCAGTCTCCTGAAATTGTGGAGGGAGGCGGTTCCCGTGACGTTGACTATGGTAGTTCCCGAGAAGGTGAGTTCAAAGCATAAACAGTTTACCCCGGTCACTTGCGGAGACCACCTCTCACCGAGTCAACTTGCGGAGGTTGCTAGGCTGCAACAGGAGTTTGTGGACGTGTTCTCCCCTCTACCGGGGCGTACAAACCTCATTCATCACCACCTCGAGACCGAGCTGGGGGTCGTGGTACGTAGCCGCCCCTATCGATTACCTGAACACAAGAAAAAAATCGTTCGGGAAGAATTAGATGCAATGCTCGATATGGGGGTAATAGAAGAATCCCACAGTGATTGGTCCAGCCCAGTTGTTCTAGTGCCTAAGAGCGACGGGTCTGTACGATCCTGTGTGGATTATAGAAAAGTCAACGCGGTGTCTAAATTTGATGCATATCCAATGCCTCGCGTTGATGAGTTGCTCGATCGGTTGGGCACTGCTCGATTTTACTCGACATTGGATTTGACGAAGGGTTATTGGCAGATCCCCTTGACACCAATTTCCCATGAGAAAACCGCCTTCTCTACACCGTTTGGATTACACCAATTTGTGACACTTCCGTTCGGTTTGTTTGGGGCCCCGGCTACGTTTCAGCGTCTCATGGACCGAATCCTCAGACCGCATTCAGCCTACGCCACTGCCTAATTAGATGACATCATCATTTATAGCAGTGATTGGCAGCGGCACATGCAACATCTGAGGTCAGTTCTGAGATCGCTGCGCCAAGCGGGACTCACAGCGAACCCAAAGAAGTGTGCGATTGGACGGGTGGAGGTACGGTATCTGGGGTTCCACTTGGGCCACGGGCAGGTGCGTCCCCAAATTGACAAGACAGCGGCGATTGCAACCTGCCCGAGACCCAAGACCAAAAAGGGGGTGAGACAGTTCCTGGGGCTGGCTGGCTATTATAGAAGGTTCGTGCCTAATTATTCGGACGTCACCAGCCCGCTGACTGATCTCACTAAAAACGGAGCTCCAGATCTGGTCCAGTGGACAGAGCAGTGTCAGCGGGCGTTCACGCAAGTTAAAGCTGCACTTTGCGGGGGGCCGCTTTTACATTCACCTGACTTCTCTCTCCCTTTTGTTTTACAGACAGATGCTTCAGACAGGGGGCTGGGGGCCGTACTCTCGCAGGTGGCGGAGGGGGAGGAGCGCCCAGTGTTGTACATTAGTCGTAAGCTCTCCTTGAGGGAAACTAAGTACAGCACCGTAGAAAAGGAGTGTCTTGCCATCAAGTGGGCGGTCCTCACTCTCCGATACTACCTGTTGGGGCGGGCCTTCACCCTCTGTTCCGATCACGCCCCACTCCAGTGGCTCCACCGCATGAAAGATACCAATGCCCGGATCACCCATTGGTATCTGGCTCTTCAGCCGTTTAAGTTCAAGGTGGTCCATAGACCGGGGGCGCAGATGGCTGTCGCCGACTTCCTTTCCAGGAATGGGGGGGGAGTGGTAGGCAGGCCGGATGCCGCCCCGGCCTGAGTCGGGCGGTGGGGATATGTGGCAGCGGGGGCATGGTCAAGCATCTCTCCGGAGAGAGAGAAAGCGGTAAGGGCACTTACACCTGAGCTAAATTATGTCTAACACCTGTCTCTAATTTCAGTAAGCATGGGGAGAGCGGATAAATAGAGCCACACCGCAAGTAGAAAGGAGAGAGAGCCTGGGCACCACAGACCCGAACAAGAAGCAAGAGTTTTGTTATTACAAATGATGAGAGTTTTATTTTGGTGAAGCGGTGTGTGATTATAGTTCAACTTAGTGAATAATGCAAAGACGCTGAGACTGCAATTGTGCTGCAAAGAGAAAAATAAATCCTTACCTGAAAGCTGCTTCTCGCCTCCTCTTTACATGTACCTTCAGCCACCTCCATCACTCTATTTGATTGAGGACATCAGTTCAAAAAATAAGGCTGGTCATAGAAATGCATCTATTTTTCGACTACAAACTCTTCAGGCATGTTTGAAAGATCTGGTCCTTTTGAAGCGAAACAAAATAAGTTTTAGCTTGAATGCCCCACCTTGCATGTAACAACGGCAGCGTGTAACTACTGCTCTCGTGCAAGGAGCTCTAAAGCTCGTGTGCAGACTCATGAATGCGCACGGGAAATCAATGGTCGGTCGAGAGTTTCACTTAATAATACATTCGATTTCAGTTCGTTTCTCACCAAACCTAATCTTATTCCATCCAAACAACATGAGTCGCATACAATAATTTATTAGACTTCTGAATTATACTTTTGTGATCTTTTGAAGCTTGAAGAGGTGGTCGCCATAAACTGCCATTGTATGACATCTCTGAGCACAAACATTTTTCACAATTTCTCCCTTTGCGTTAAAAAAATAAAAAAGTAATATAAGGTTATAACATCACAGGTGAGTAAACAATGACTGAATTGTTATTTTTGGGTGAACTAATCCTTTCACATGTGTGTACTTCACATCTGCTCAGAGTCGAGGTTAATTTCTAACAGGCTTAGAAAAAAAGATTTAAAGGAATATTCCAGGTTAAATACAAGTTTAGCTCAATCGACAGCATTTGTGGTATAATGTTGATTACCTCAAAAATGTATTTCGACTCGTCCCTCCTTTTAATAAAAAAAAAAAAAAGCAAAAACGGAGGTTACAGTGAGGCACTTACAATGGAAGTGAATGGCGGCCAATTGTTGGAGGGTTTAAAGGCAGAAATGTGAAGCTTATAATTTTATAAAAGCATTTGCATGAATTCTTCTGTTAAAACTCATGTATTATTTGAGCTGTAAAGTTGTTTAAATTGTCATTTTTTTACAGCCGTTTTAGGGTTTAAGGATTTGTTGAAATTACATCGTCATGGTAACGAAGTTGTAAATTTGGCTATATCTTTACACAGATAAGGTTTGTAAGTGATTTTATCACACTAAAATCATGTTTACACACATATGCTTTATGTCTTGTGGTTATGCTTTTAAAAAAGTGAGTATTTTAACATAAACAAATTGGCCCCATTCACTTCCATTGCAAATGCCTCATTGTAACCCATGTTTTTGTTTTTAAAGAAAAGGAGGAACAAGTCAAAATAATTTTTTGTGTTAATCAGTATGTGGCATGGGGGCCGTGGTCATGTGTCGGTCTGCGGGAGAGGGAGAGCGGTAAGACTCGTCACCTGGTTCATAATTATCTCTAACACCTGTCTCTCATTATAGTGATGACGGAGGGAGACTTAAAAAGGCATGCCAGAGCATCAGAGAGGGAGAGAGAGTTACAGACAGCTGTCCGAAACCTGTGTGTGTTTGTCTTTTTTGTTCAGTTTATTATTAAAATATTATTTATATTGTTAAGCTGGTTCTCGCCGCCTGCTTTCCATTGAACTGTGTTACACAATATTATGCCACAAATGCTGTAGATTGAGCTTAACTTGAACCCGGAACATTTCTTTAAGACGTCTGCGAAGCCATCACTTATAAAGTTATATGACTTGAGATTTACAATTTTCTTTAATAAACACCTATGTTTACATTGTAAAAACGTATTTATTTATGTAGGGATATTGCAGACAAAAATGACTAAATATATCATGAAATTTTAAAATACAGTGAAATGTGAGCATAAGTCTCAAAATGCATTAATGTAAAAAAATGACATGAAATTATTTATTTGATTTAAATATTATTAATGTATTAATTTGCATATATATTTTTAAAATAGTTTTTTTTTTTTTTTTTTTTTTTTGCTATATCCTAACATGAATGAATGCTATTTATATTACATGCTGAAAAAAAAGTCCCCTGAAATCCAAATGTGTTTTAGTCCTGCTCTATTTTGTGATCCATTACATTTTTACTGTGGACATTAGGTGCTCTCATATCATTTATTTTCCTCACTCAGAGCTCCATTGCTGATATTGAGCAAAAGTTGCAGATCTCCCAAGCTGCTCTTCAGGAACAAAATGAGCTTGCAGAGGAGAGCAAACATCAAACTGAACAGTACCAGCATCAGGTGATTGCATATAAACGGCATCTTTAGCCAGAAACTTTGAAGATTACTTAATATATTTTTATTACTTGATCAACTTGGCAAACGTCTTGTGTTAGTTTCAGTAATCAGATGTATTTGACAGGTAGCAGAACTCAAAGCTGAGATCACAGAGCTGAAAATCAAGCTGGAGAGCCTCATTCAACAAACTCATGACACAAGAGAGGGACGAGATGTTGAGATCATTCTGGTAATACAATTTAATACTGTATAATTATTTACTTCCTTCAGCATGTATTAACCACAAAGAGCTGTGCATTACGCTGATGGACATATTGTACTTACGGCACTGGACTCAGTGTATCTTATGGAAATACTTCATTGAAATGCACTGGCTGCTTTTTTTAAAGGAATAGTTCACCCAAAAATGAAATGATATCATCATTTACTCACCCTCATGTCACTCCAAACCTGTAACACTTTCTTTTGTTCAGTGGAACATAAAAAAAAAAAAAAAAAAAAAAACTGCTCACTCTTTTTTTGCACAAATGGCAATGGACAGTGATTCTGCTTTCAAGCTTTAAAGAGTCCATGCGACTCGTGCATCATATTCCAAATCTTCTGAAGGTATACAGTATTCACTTTTGGGTTAACTGTTCTTTTAATATCTTAGTCATGCTAGGCAGCACAGGTTGGACCAAAAATCTCGACCTGTCTATCCTGACCTCTCTGATCATCCTCTCTCAGGCGCGTGAGGATCTGGAGCAGCGCTTGCAGGAGCTGCAGGTGTATCCAGAGTTACTGGTTGTCACAGAGCAGAACCTGCAGCACTACCAGGAAGACCTGCGACGCTCTGAGCAGAAATGCACACAAAAGACTGAGTCCATAAGACAGCTGCAGGATACGGTGTGTGTTTGTGCACCTTTGATCATTGACTAACAGCAAACATGAGGTGATAGTTTAATTGTGTGCTGTTCAGATTCACTCAATAATGCTGCTGTTTATTCTGCAGTAATATGAGTGTTTAGCATGGTGAATACATTTTCCTTGTGACTGCTAAAGATCAAATAGCTTATTTAGATTACTAAAACTCTTCTTGACTTACAGCTGAACATGCAGAAGGAGAATGTCAAGACTTCACTGGAGATGAAAGAGTCAGTTGATGAAAACAACTCTCAACTGCAACAGAAACTGAATCACCTTCAGAAGTGAGTTTCTATCAGAAAAGACTCTGGATGATCAGAATAAATACGAATGTAGCGATATTTAGATCATTTGGTGTAAGTCCCGTCCTACGGTTCAGCGCTCAGATACTTGCCCAAACAGTCAGATCCTGTCAGAAGGCGATCACGGCAGGGAAGTGGAGCTTACACCTACCTAGGACAGGATCTAAACTCGTGGTGGTGGGGGGTGAAAACAATGAGGCATTACGAGCAATGAAAGGCAGCTGCGTGAGCTTATAAAGCAAAGGCTGGATTTTGATTGGATGAGATGCCTGATTGAATGAAAGCAGAAAGATCCCAAATCTTCCTGCTAGAACTTCCGCTTCCGCTTTCCTGTCTGGAAGAGCTTGAGCATTTGGAGTGATGCGTATACGTAGTTGCAAGCAGGAAACAAATCTGTAGGAGTAGCACAACAACAGTTGTCAGAAAGGCATGGCAAACCTTGAATAATAACTAATCATAGTGTTCTGCATGACAAAAGGAGTCTTTGGAGAAATCAAGCATTCGTGAGGGCACACGCATCAGCAAATGTGAGGGAACTAACACACGATCAACCGGCATTAAACATCAGTGGATAAAGAATCAGAATAAATTAAAAGACAATGAGTGAAAACTCTACATTATGGAAAGTGATTAGCAAGTTGTTCACATAAACATGCAAACATTCACACTTTTGCCTTGTGTGAGACAAAATGTATCCCCATGAACATATACTGTATTCCTCATCCCGTAAAATGAATCAGAAAACACAGGAAATACAAATGCGGTACTCTATGCAAATCTGCAAATAATGAAATAATACTGAAATAATTCAACATTTCCCCAGCACTCTAATCTCCGTTTATAATCCACTGAATTTTGACAATGCCTCAGGATTTTGTCCTGAGACTACCAGAGCAGTTTAATGACCTTCTGATAAAACGATATAATTTAGAGTTCAAACTGATAAAAATGTTAGAATTGATTGGCCAAATATTGGCTGCAACAATTCTGGTATCCTTTAATTCTCTGAATCGAGCTCAGCGTGCATCATGATATGCTTGACCCCATAATTGCCGCTTGCAGCTTTATGTATTTAATGTTATTCTTTAAAGTGAATTCATACTGTACTGTATAAACATGCAAACTGAACTGCTGTTGAATATGTGTTTGAATGAAAGGAGACTAGAGGAGGTCCTGTGTGAGAACAGAGAGCTCATCCACAGACTGACGGCTCAAGAGGATGAGCTGCACTACAGCAGCAGACGACTGCAACAGCGCTCCGATGAGTGTCAGACTCTCAACCGGCAGCTGGAGGAGACTCTCACAGATCTTAAACGGCAGGTACAGCTTCATGCTCATCCACTGACTCTTTCACTTACCTTTAAAAGATATTTTTGTATTCTTAGATGATTTTGAGATGAAATATGTGTCATGGACAACCCGATCTGATGAAAATTCCTGCATATTTTACGAGTTGGCTATTTCGTATGATTTCATACAATTTCATCACTTGCAAATTCCCGGATGTCTAATGCAGAAGTAAGCGCGAGTTCCATGCACGAGGCGTTAAGGACATACTTAAGAATATTATGCCCTTACCCAAACCCTTATGTAAACCTAACCGATCAGTAGTGTGTAAACATGATAGGAAGCTGTTGTGTGTGACAGAAGCAAGTAATTGTCGCATATTAGATGGAAAAGATGTTCAGTGACATAATTGGCTGCAAAGTCGTATGAATTCAAACGAGTGCAGTCGTACGATATCATACGAATTAGCCGAATTAGAAAAGTTGTACGAATCCTTAAGATTTCACCATGAGAGTGTGTAGGTCTTGGAAGTTCACCTTTGTAGACTATGAATTACATTTACTGTTGTTTTTGTCCTGTGCAGGTGTGTAAAGTGAAGGAGAAGGCCTGTGCCAGAGAGAATGTCCTGCAGAACAAGCTCATGCAACTAGAGGCTGAAAAGACAAGAAGAGAGAAAGAACTTCAACAGCTCAGACAGAGCAAGCTTTCTGTTAGTGTCCATCTCTTCATCTGTTCAGTCTACCTGTCCTTTTGTCTGATTTCATCCACACTTAATATCCCTCTACTGCTGTTGAAGTCAATATGAAACATCATTTGTAGCCCATTTAACTTGCATGCTGTGATATTAAACAAGAAAATGGGACATTTTGTTTTTCATTGGGAAGTGATTGGACCATGAAAAGTAGTTGTTGCATCCTAGAATAGTCAGGTTGTTGAAGAGGATGAGTTGAAAAATAAGACTTGGAGAAGTCAGTCGAAAAAGAAAGTAATTTCAAGTGAAGCAAGTTATTACATTTTAATTACAGATTACTGAGACAAACATTTCTTTCTTTGGAATAACGTGTGCTGATGAATCATTCACAATCAGACTAAGAATGTGTATTTAGAAAGTAAATAGGGTCCATTTTAATTCATGTTGATGTTAAATAGTCCACTTATCTTCCCATTATACAACAATCCTGTTTATCTTTTCATCATTCAGTGTTTTATTGATGAGATTGTAGTGAACTAAATTTGGCTGTTTTCACAGAATGATTCTTGTCTCTTGTTCTTCAGAGCGAAAATCAATATGAAGTCCGTCTGAGAGATTTACAACTGAGTCTGGACCAATCAGAGAGCCACAAACAGAGCATTCAAAACTATGTGGATTTCCTCAAAAATTCCTACGCCACAATGTTTGAGGAAGTGCTGACATCAGCTTACGTGTCATAATACTACTCAAAATGATAAATGTTTTTATTCATTGTGTCCTTATTGTGTGTATATTTTGACAGAAAAAAGCATTTTGAAGAATAAGAAGGACCAGACTGTTTAGCATTACTTCATTTGTAATAAGGTATATGTGTGGCATTAATGTACAAATAATTCTTCATATGAATTCTTCATACTAAATTAAAATCTGTTTCTAAATTGAAGCAGTTTATTTTATACGTCATTAGTTGTATTTAAAAGTAAACTGTAAGCTTATGTCATAACAAAGTTGATATATTTCTTTATGCAAGAATAAGAAGATATATCTACTCTTTTTTTTTTAATCATTTTTATGGTAAGTTGATGATCATATCAGATAATGCTTTGAGGTGGTAACCGGTAACTGTAGTGCCATATATCCACATATGTTTCACTCACAATGTTATATACAGCTGAAGTCAGAAGTTAACATACAGTTAGGTTGAAGTCATTAAAACTCATTTTTTAACCACTCCACAGATTTCATATTAGCAATCTATAATTTTGACAAGCCATTTAGGACATCTACTTTGTGCATGACATGAGTAATTTTTCCAACAATTGTTTACAGACAGATTGTTTCACTTTTAATTGACTATATCACAATTTCAGTGGGTCAGAAGTTTACATACACTAAGTAAACTCTGCCTTTAAGCAGCTTGGAAAATTCCAGAAAATGATGTCAAGCCTTTAGGCAATTAGCCAATTAGCTAATTAGCTTCTGACTGGAGGTGTACTGAATTGGAGGTGTACCTGTGGATGTATTTTAAGGCCTACCTTCAAACTCAGTGCCTTTTTGCTTGACATCATGGGAAAATCAAAGGAAATCGGCCAAGACCTCAGAAAAAAAATTTAGGACCTCCACAAGACTGGTTAATCCTTGGGAGACATTTCCAAATGCCTGAAGGTACCACATTCATCTGTACAAAAAATTGTACACAAGTATAAACACGCAGCCATTATTCCGCTCAGGAAGGAGACACATTCTGTCTCCCAGAGATGAATGTAGTTTGGTGCAAAAAGTGCAAATCAATCCTAGAACAACAGCAAAGGACCTTGTAAAGATTCTGGAGGAAACAGGTAGACAAATATCTATATCCAAAGTAATGGACAATCACCCCAAGCATTCCTCCAAAGTTGTGGCAAAATGGCTTATGGACAATAAAGTCAAGGTATTGGAGTGGCCATCACAAAGCCCTGACCTCAGTCCGATAGAAAATTTGTGGGCAGAACTGAAAAGCATGTGCGAGCAAAGAGGCCTACAAATCTGACTCAGTTACACCAGTTCTGTCTGGAGGAATGGGCCAAAATTCCAGCAACTTATTGTAAGAAGCTTGTTGAAGGCTACCCAAAATTTTTGACCCAAGTTAAACATTTTAAAGGCAATGCTACCAAATATTAACAAAGTGTATGTAAACTTCTGACCCACTGGAAATGTGATGAAAGAAATAAAAGCTGAAGTAAATCATTCTCTCTACTATTATTCTGACGATTAAATGTCAGGAACTGTGAAAAACTGAGTTTAAATGTATTTGGCTAAGGTGTATGTAAATGTATGACTTCAACTGTAAAGTGTTATTAAAAGACTAAAAATATACTTGTATTCAAAGAGACTGACATTCCCTCTGTAGTAACCTTAAGTTAAAGGAATGTACGGGGTTCAAGTAAAGCTCTATCAACATCTGTGACATACTGTTGATTACCTGTCACGGATCTGGGTGTCTGTTACAGAAGACCAGACCACCTAAAATCATGAACCCAGCAGGTTCTGACCCCATCCAGGAGCTGGTTGATGCATTCCGGTGTGCAATCACTCACTGTTTGGATCCCACGGCACTTCCGCAATTCCTTCTTCGGTCTATTCCGCCAGTCCCGTGGTTAACCCAGCACCATACTCTGGATTGGTGGAGAACTGCAGTGGCTTTTTGACCCAGTGTTCACTCGCTCTTGACATGCAGCTGCAACGATTTCCCACAGAGCGGGATAAGGTGGCTTACATTACTGTGCAGTGGGCACAACCTCTCTAGTCCAGTAACCCAATCCCTTGATAGCTTTACCCAAAATTTCCGAGAAGTTTTTGGACGCCCGGTTGGGGATACTTCAGTCTGTGAACAACTGTATAACCTTCGTCAGGGTGAGAGTTCAATCAACGAGTACGCCCTTAAATTCCGCACCCTAGCCGCCTCCAGCAGATGGAATGAGCCAGCTCTTCTAACCACCTACCGCCTGGGACTTGAGCCAAGGTTGCGGCTGCATCTCTCTTCCTTTGATGACTCCATGGGGCTCGAGCGCTTCATCCAGCTCTCCATCAGAGTGGCAAATAGAATGAGGTCCTGCCTCGATGAGTTACCCGCTTCGCAGTTCCCACCTGTCTCCTCGCAACACTCCTCAGCCCATGGTCCAGAACCGGACAGTGAAGTAATGCAGATAGATGCTTTCCGGCTATCCTCAGCAGAGCGCCAACACCGGCTGACCCAGCGGTTGTGTTTGTACTGTGTCGGAAAGGGACACGTCATCTCGGCATGTCCCATTCATACTCCACGCCCACTGGTGAGACACATACACACTCCCAGGGTTTGTCCCTCTATTAACTAATGTGACTCTGACTGCTTCTGTTTTTTCATTCATAGTACCTGCACTTCTCGACTCACGGTCAGACGGCAACTTTATTTCCGACACTTTCTGCAACCAGCTCCGTCTCCAAAGACAGCCGTGTGACCCCAACCTCCAGATCCAAACAATAAACGGCAAACCCCTCGGTAGGGGTTACATCCATCACTAGGTAGGTCCAGTCAAACTTCATGTGGGATGCTTACACACTGAAGAAATAACTTTACTGTTTCTGGAGAATTCCACCGCCGATATAGTCCTGGGGCATCCTTGGTTCATCCTTCATTCCCTGAACATCTCTTGGTCCACCGGCGACGTCCTGAAGTGGGGTTCACAATGCTTTCCGACCTGTTTCCCTGACCTGCCTACTCCAAACCTCCTTAATTCAGTCAAGGAACCTCTTCCTCTCAATCTCAATAACACCACAATTGAGAGCCCAGCCAGTTCTCATCCCATTGAAATCCCTTCTTGTTACTCCCACTTCCATGACGTCTTCTGCCCCCTACGTGCCTCACAGTTACCTCCTCACCGACCATGGGACTGCGCAATAGACTTTCTCCCTGGTGAGCCAGTGCCCCATGGCAAAATATACCCTCTCTTCATTCCAGCGCAAAAGGCCATGGAGGAATATAAAGAGGAGGCCCTTTCCCAGGGCTACATCAGGCCTTCCACTTCCCCTGCTGCTTCTAGCTTTTTCTTTGTAGCGAAGAAGGATGGAGGCCTCCGTCCCTGCATTGATTACCGCTCCCTCAACAAAATAACCGTTAAGTTCTGGTATCCACTCCCCCTCCTCCCTGCTACCTTGGAATTATTGAGAGGAGCAACTATTTTCACCAAGCTTGACCTGCGTAGCGCTTATAACCTCATTCGAATCCGGAGGGGAGACGAGTGGAAGACAGCCTTTGTGACACCTACCGGCCACTACGAGTACAGAGTGATGCCGTATGGCCTGGTCAACACCCCCTCTGTGTTCCAGGGCTTCATGAATGAGGTGTTCCGTGAGTACCTCCATCAATTCGTCATCGTCTATATCGACAACATTCTGGTGTACTCCCAGAACGAGACCAACCATCGTCAGCATTACAAGCTTGTGTTTAAGAAGTTGAGGGAATACCACCTATACCTCAAGGTGGAGAAATGTTCATTTCACCAGAAATCCCTCCATTTCCCATATATATATATATATATATATATATATATATATATATATATATATATATATATATATATATATATAATATCAGTCCAGGAGGCATTCAGATGGATGAAGGGAAGGTAGAAGCTGTGCGAGCCTGGCCCACTCCAACCACCATTAAGGAACTCCAACACTTTCTTGATTTTGCCAACTTCTACCGCCAGTTTATCAAGAACTACAGCTCCCTCACTGCTCTGCTAACCTCACTTCAAAAATCCAAGCCTAAGTCTCTGTCCTGGACCCCCATGGCCTCCTACGCCTTCCAACACCTTAAGGATACCTTCACTACAGCACCACTTCTCGTCCATCCTGATCCCAGCAAACCTTTTGTGGTCGAGGTAGATGCCTCAACTACAGGTGTAGGAGCCGTCCTCTCTCAGAAGCAGGGGAAACCACCCAGACTCCATCCTTGCGCCTACTTTTCCAAAAAGCTCTCCCCGGCAGAGCAAAATTACGATATCGGAAACTGGCTGTCAAACTGGCACTAGAAGAGTGCCGACATTGGCTGGAGGGGGCCCAACATCCTTTTCTGGTACTGACAGACCATAAAAACCTAGAGTATCTTATGGAAGCTCGTCGCCTTAATCCCCGCCAAGCACGATGGGCACTCTTCTTCACGCGCTTCAACTTCACCATCTCCTATTGTCCAGGTGACAAGAATATTAAGGCAGATGCCCTTTCCCGTCTCCACACCCTAGAGGAAACCCATGAGGAACCGGACACCATTCTTCCTCCTCGCATTATTGTAAGCCCAATCCAGTGGTCCCTGGACAATAACATCGCAGAGGCCCCTGCCACTGAACCAGCTCCGCCGGGCGGTCCTGCCAATAAGACCTATGTACCCTCTTCCCTACGGCTAACTCTCATTGATTCTGTACACTCTTCCTTGGGCACTGGCCACCCTGGGACTAATAGGACCCTCTCACTCATCCAGGACTGGTTCTGGTGGCCACGTATGGACAAAGATGTCTGAAGGTTTGTCCGAAGTTTTGTCCAAGGATGTGCCGAATGTGCTATCTCTCCCGAACTCCACGCCAACTTCCAGCTGGCAAACTACTTCCTCTGCCCATTCCTCGTCGGCCCTGGTCACACCTAGGGGTCGATTTCATTATGGATTTGCCATCCTCTGAGGGTTTTACATGCATTTTGGTGGCAGCAGATCATTTTCAAGGCCTGCAAGTTGATTCCCCTCAAGGAACTTCCCACCGCCCTAGAAACTGAAACTCTCTTCAATCACGTTTTCCACAATTATGGAATCCCAGAGGATATAGTCTCCGACAGAGGCTCACAGTTCATCTTCAGAGTCTGGAGGGCTTTCTTTTCACTCTTAGGTGTAACCATCAGTCTTTCTTCCAGTTACCATCCACAGAGAAACGGTCAGATAGTAAGGAAGATTCAGGAGATCAGACATTTTCTCAGAACCTTCTGTCATCGCCGCCAGAACCGTTGGAGTCGTTTTCTGTCCTGGGCCGAGTACACACAGAACTATCTACATCAGCCCTTCACTAACCTTACACCCTTCCAGTGCGTACTCAGCTACCAGCCCCCTCTCTTTCCATGGTCAGGAGAACCATCAGACTTACCAGCTGTTGACCATTGGTTTAGAGAGATTGAGAGGGTCTAGGACTTGGCTCACCACCACCTGCAACGGGCTGTGCACCGCCAGAAATTCCTTGCTGATAACTGGAGTTCTCCCACTCCCACGGACCATCCAGGGCAGAAGGTGTGGCTCCCCATGAGGGACATCAGGCTGCGTCTCCCGTGCAAAAAGTCCCCGTTACATTGTCCCTTCACCATTACCAGAAAAATTAACCCTGTCACTTTCCAACTCCAGCTCCCCTCCGAATATCACATCCATCCTGCTTTCCACATTTCTCTTCTGAAACCTTACCACCCGTCCCTCTCTCCTCACTCCTCAGAATCCGATCCTGCTGACGATCCCCCCCAGCTGCTACTCCTGGAAGACGGACCGATCTACGCAGTTCGAGACATCCTGGACTCCCGACGCCGTAGGGGTCGTCTTGAGTACCTCGTTGATTGGGAGGGTTACGGTCCAGAGGAAAGATCATGGATACCTTGAGATGACATCCTGGATCCCACCCTTCTTTCCAACTTCCACGATACTCACCTTGGTCGTCCAGCTCCTCGTGGACATGGTCGTCCATGGCATCGGGAATCACGTCCCTCTGGAGCGGTCTGTGGAGGGGGGGGGGGTAATTTCACGGATCTGCCGGACACTTCCAGCACTAATATTCTACCATCCCTCTCCCCTGAGTACTGATCATCTGCACCTGCCCCTCATCACTGCATCAATCAGCTCCACTACATAAAATCCAGATTCTCTTTTCACTCTTCATCTGGTCTCGAATTAGAAAACAGACTACTTACCTGCTACCGCTGTTATCTTCATTGAAGACATTCCCTTGCATTCTCTTCCTAGTTTTTAACTAGACTTGAACTTGCACAACTCGTCCTTCAGTAGAGCAAGATCTGCTGCTGCATTCATAGAAGTAAAAAAATACACAAAAACAAATAAATGAATCTTCATTCAAACACTCAACGGAGAGAGGAAATAGTCTGCTTGAGCACAATACCATTCAACTCCAGTTCACTTCCCTGCTGGTTTATCAATGCACATATTTATACACATGTATGTATGTTTATAATTCTTAACAGACCTCCCTGTGTTGAGCTCTTCTGGGTCAGTGCTGCTGTTTGTCCAGTAGGGGCCAGTAAGAAGCTCTTGTAGTTTATGACAGAAGGCAGTTGTTGGGTTTGTCATTTGTAGCTTTCGGAGGTGATTGTTCCCTTCGAGGCTCAATACTGTAAAACATTGGGGAGAAATATCTATCAACAGACATCATGTGTGAATGATTTTTATAAACTATAACATCCTTTCTGTTTTGTTTCTAATGACTTTTACTGGTATAAATGACAATCAGATTGACCCTTAAAGCTCTGAGGATGTTTTTAAAGATTTCCTGTGTCAGTGGCATACCCAAAATTAAAGACTTATATATATATATATATATATATATATATATATATATATATATATATATATATATATATATATATATATATATATATATACATATATTAGGTCTCTCAGTCAGTAAAATTTTTAATTGCAATTAATCACTTTTTATTTATTTATTTATTTATTTTTATTGCGATTAATCGCAGATTTTGAAAATGCTGAAATTTGACACCATATATATGTATTTTCCTGTCAAAATGCATTTATTTCCATCTTAGGAAAGAAAACAAAACAATATGTTACAATATAATGCTTTATTAACATTTTCCAAACAAAGCCTTCCACAATATAATTTCACCTATTCAAGTAACATTAAACATTTCCCAAAGTCTAATTGGGAGGTTGACTTATTGAAAGAATTAGTCCCCATAGGTTGAGTATTCATGCATATTTTCATATTTCTATATTCATAATTTTACATTTAAAATATTCATCTAATTATTTATGCATTTGCAACTGCTGTTTAAAAGTATTTATTCCTGCTCTGTGAAAATACACCTAATCACTACTTCAGATGCAGCTTCTCTGCCACCTTTGCTGTGTAAAAATGGCTTTAGTCCCATTGGATTAGTATTCATTGCAATAGGCATTACATCTCTTAAACTCATCCTCCACAATATTCATCTGCCAGTAGAATGTGACTATCCACTTTCCTACAGCAATCCTGAAGCTGTGTTCATGATTCGCATCACAGCATCAATGCCAGCGTCCAGCGCCGGTTTGAACTCCACGGGAAAAGCGGAGTGATAGTTAAGACTTGGCGTGCTTCAGTGGTAATTATAATGCGCTGAAAATACTTGATTTCTCTCTCTCTCTCTCTCTCTCTCTCTCTCTCTCTCTCTAAATATATATATATATATATATATAGATATAGATAGATAGATAGATATAAAAGAAAAACAAGGAGGGTTAAGTGTTTGGTGTCATTGTAAAGAAAACCTGTCAATATTTTGAATAATATGGATTTTGATCAGTTCTGAGACTCTCACCCTAAAAAATGCTGGGAAAAAAGACTTGAGCCAAAATTGTACTTTTTTCTAATTTGTCTGATATATCTCTGGGTGTAAATAAGGTGGCTCTGAAAAACTGCTTTTGTTTTGTTCCCAGTCATGTCAACTGTAACTGAGTAAAATGTTTCTGTTGATATGACAAAGCAATCAAAGGTTATAGCATTACAAATATAATTATCCTAGTGTACAAAAACGTCTCCATGTGTCCAAAAGCCTCTCCAAACAAATAAAGCATAACAATTGTTCATTAGAACTAATTACACATGCAAACACAACAATGATTAAAGGTTTGCATAGCATGCAGACATGATTTTATTTTATGAGATTTCACATAATGAGTGCCATTTGACTCAGTGAGTCTGCATCATTCAGTCTGTTTCATGTACTTGGCGCTATTTCCTGGTGGTGTAACGTTGCTAGCAATGACAGGCAGATGAAGACGATAAAGTGTGAAGAACCCAAGTGCAGTTTATTTACAACGTGAAATCTAAAAACGTGAATACAAAACAAAACAAACGTCACGTCACGACTTGACTTGACTTGACTTGACTTGACAACGTTACACCAAAACAATACTTGACAAAAGACAATGGCAAACATGAGGGCTTAAATAATGAACATGCATGACAATGACAACCAATCAACAGACAGAACTGTAAACAAGATAACAAGACTAATAAACTTTAACCAATGAAAAGACAAGACTGCTAACAAGAACTCAAACAATGAACCAATGAAAACAAGACAAATGAACAGGGGAAACACATGACAAGATCACATGAGGGAACAGGAAATCACATGACATGAGCACATGACTATAAAACAGGAACTAAACTATCAAAATAAAAGACATGAACTCATAAATTTAAATGTGAAATTTAAATGTGTGTCATTGTCTGTTTCATTGCCTACTTGTTATGACCATTGTGCCTGCTTTACTGGATTATCGATTTTGGATTACTGTTTTGCTCTGTTTGGACTGTTTACCTGTTAACAACTTCTTTGCCTGCTTCACGACTATGTCTCTGCCTTGTGTTTTGGATTTGTATGCTGATTGTAAACAAACTTCCTGCATTTGGATTCTACCTTCGCCTCCACGTCGAGTCCCTCACAGAATATTTCAACTGATATCTTTTTTGTGTTGGTCAAGACTGTAGTTATTAATATTTTGACCAAAAAAATTTCTGGAGGGGCTGCCGGCGGGCACATCCAACATTAAAGGGTTAATTGTGTATACATTTTTATTTAAAAAGAAAAAAATATAATTCACACAGTAAATCAATAACTCAATGTAGTTTTTCCAGTTAACCATGTGGATCCTTAAGTAGATCAGAGAGCAGCTTCACTCCTGAATCTTCTGATACATTATAGTTCAGATTGAGTTCTTTCGGGTGTGAAGGGTTTGATCTCAGAGCTGACGCCAGAGCAGCACAAACTTCAGCTCCAATACTGCAGCGATACAGACTGCAGAGAGAAGAAAAACTCCTCACACTCACAGCTCTACACATATTGTACTTACATTCAGCAGGCAAAAAGAAGTATTGGCTTAAACACTGTATATGTGACTAATTGGTCTGATTAATACAAGAAAATGAGAAATACAGACTGAGTGATAAATATTTAAAAGTATCATTTGGATTCTTAATGACTATTCAACCGCATAAACTGGTGTTGAACATGAAACCTTTTTCCAAATAAAGAGTAAATATGTTTGTGTGCATGTATGAGGGATGGTGTGGTTGGCTTGTGTGTGTGTGTGTGTGTGTGTGTGTGTGTGTGTTTGTTTGTTGTTGTCAGGGTTGGGGAGTAGCGAAATACATGTACCGGGAATACGTATTTAAAATACAAAATATAAGTAACTGTATTCCACTACAGTTACAATTTAAATAATTGGTATTTAGAATACAGTTACATTCAAAAGTATTTTGATTACTGAAGAGATTACTTTGTATTGTATTGTCATTTGTTTCATTTAATATTTAGTCTTTTCAAATGGAAAAATGTATACATATAAATGATGCGATCAAAAGTGCATTTGAACAGCGGTGAAACACTTTCTTATGATGTTTTACATTCATACGAGCAGACAGCAAGTTTGACGTTTGGAGCAGAAGATATAGAAATAAACCTTGTGTAAATTGTCAGCTTTATGCTAAGCTAAAATGCACGTTACCAGGCACGATCATATTTTTTTATCAAGAAAATTCACATTGGATCATAATTTATTTTTTCCTTTGATATTAGGGCAAAAATCGTACTCTTGATAATAATTTGTTTTATTGTTTTCCTGTAAAAATATCTAAAAATCCTTAAAACAAGATCAATTTGATTTATCTTGTTTTAGAAACAGCACTGCATAAGATATTTAGGTTTTTCAGAGAATGTATGTTTAACATGTGTATTTTGTCTTACTGTACTGGCAGAGTTTTTATACTCAAAACAAGTGAAAAAATCTACCACTGCTGAAGAAGTAATCCAAAGTATTTAGAATACGTTACTGACCTTGAGTAATCTAACGGAATACGTTACAAATGACATTTTACAGCATGTATTCTGTAATCTGTAGTGGAATACATTTCAAAAGTAACCCTCCCAACCCTGGTTGTTGTTGTATACAGTGATTAAGCAGCCTACTGTACTTAATTGTGCATATCTACAATGGTGAATACCAATACAGTTACGGGTGTACATGTTTATAAGAATTTTCTTACTGTAATGTCTCCATCTTACAGTTTGTATTCTTCAGTACAATAGAGAGCAGCTTCACTCCTGAATCCTGCAGGTTATTATGACTCAGTTCCAGTTCTCTCAGACTTGAGGAGTTTGAACTGAGAACTGAGCCACAACTTTTCTCTGTCAGATTACAGTGAATCAGACTGAGAGAGACATGACAAGATAATAGTGTTAAACTATAAGTTTTAGTAAAGGTGTCTCAGTACAGCTGCCAGCATTAAGGCCGATTAATACTTCTGCGTTGAATCTACGGCGTATGCTCTGCGTACTGGCCAGCATGTTGGTTTGCATTTATAGTTCTTCGTTGGTGTGTCTATATCGGTTTTTGAGTACACAGCCAAAATGCTAATGTTTTGAGTCAAAAATGCCTTAATTTCTGAAATAACTGTACGTAAATAAACCAAAGCAATGCAATGGTATTCGTGTATTCAGAAGTATGTATTAAAGTATTGAAACATTGCAAACTAGTTCGTCAAGATAGTATTTAGGTACATATTATTTATTATACATGTTGCCTGCCATGCAGAGAGACAATAAATCAGGCATATACTGTATGATTGCTTTTGACTTGCTAAAATAATAATAAATAAATAATGTGGCACACTTTGATGCTCTGTGCTGAAAAAAATGAATCAACTTAATCAATAACTGCTTGCTTGACCAACACACAATGTGTGTCATTTAAAATCTTAAACTCTTTACTATACATTTAGGAAAAATTACCAAGTCTTAACAGGTGCTTTTTTAATCTGCTGAAAAATGAGAAGTGTTCTGTTTTCATAACTTATGAAATATGATTATTTACACCATACAGTCAAACATAAGGTCAAAACATCATAGAGATCATAAAGTGTTACCCTTATGGTGTTATGTGTTTGTTTGGGTGACACTGTGCACTGTCTCTCCATGTGTATTAAATATTGCTCCTAGAAGAGTCACTCTTGATGAACTTTAAGACATCATGTGGCCTTCTGTAGTTACTACTGTGTTTACCAATTCAATTAGATCTTAAAATGCATAGTGGAGTAAGCCTACACTCTTAGGGTTAAAAATCTGAAATGTATTTTTGGCGAGGCACAGTAATTACAGTCAAAACATGTTTTTTGATTAATGATCTACAAATATTTTTAGTCAAAACATAAGTTAATTTTATACTTTAATTTTTTTAAGTGCTGTCAGTCGATTAAAATTTTTAATCGCAATTTCTCACATAATTTTTCATAGGTAATCGCTATAAATCTCAGATTTTGAAAGTGCTGAAACTGACTCTATATATACTCCTTTCCCTGTCAAAATGCATCTATTTCCTTCTTAGGAAAGAAAACAAAACACTATGTAAACACAATAAACACTTTATTGAAGCATTATTGAAGTTTTCGTGATAGTTAAGACTTCACGTGCTTCAGTGGTAATTAAATTGCACCTTACAGAGGCTGCAATGTACTTGATTTCTGCCTCAAGTCCCATCTGGGCTTGTTTTGAACAAATAGCATTAAGAAGTCCTTTCCCCATCACTTGATCAATGGCACGGAATCGCTGTTGTGAAGTGTGTGTTCAGAATCTAGTGTTGGTAAAGGCGTTAATCGCAATTATGGGCAGAAGAATTAACACTGACTGTGGTTGGAATCATACAATGCATTACTCTGACCTTGTGCATACATGATGCTCAGTTATACTATGTATAATAATGTAAATTCAAATGTAAATGTGTAGTGAAATAACCATAAAGAGAAAGCATGTCATGTTTCATATGTAAATGCTTACCTGTTTATGTAGAGAATGTTGATGTTAACAGATGTCATGTCTCTTACACTGATTTCATTATATAAAAGTCAGGAAAAAAGTATGTTCACTTTTGAGCAGGAAACAGGAATCTTCACAGACAAAGGCTCATCAATCACCTTCAGAAGGAGGGACAGAAATGACCATGTGACCCCGCAGAAGACATTTCTGATTGGCTTAAGACACTTTTGGGGTGCAGCCAACCTCAACAGGACAAAGCCTCCCCACCAAGGAAGCTCCTCTTTCTTATCTCTTCTTACTCTCTTGCTCTCTTCATGCTCTTCCCTCTGGGCTCTTAGCCCATCTGCCGAGGATCCTCACAATTAAGAGTCCGAGAAAGCTTTTCTCTTCTCTGCGCTACGACTCACACACGTGACGGGGACCAGCAAATCTCCATTGCTGGAGGCCTTGCTTCAAAGCCCCACCTGGTCATTCTATCACCCATACATCGATGCAACAGACAAAGAACTATCAGACTATCCACAATCTTAACAGAAGTCCAAAACATTGACGGAACAACAAGAACTTGCTACAAAGAGCCAAAGAAACAAGGAAATGCAAGCAAACGCAAGTACATCTCCAAATTTCACTGAAAGTACTGGTGTTGCTTTTTAATTTAATTTGAGTAAACTCGATCTCAAATCACAGCATATTAAATTAAGTGTTGATGGTTCATGGCATTGAACCTATTTGTCATGTTTGTCTATGTGTTTAGACTAGCAATAAACTCTTGTTTGTATTCAAAGATAATTTGACTGTGGTATATTTTGATAAAGAATCTCCTCACTTGATTTTTTAAAAGATCTGTGCTCTGAAGCTCGAAACATACCTAAATATATTAGTGATATTATTTTCAATAAGCCATGAGAATAGTTTTACACCAATAAGTTAATTAATCATAATTCCCTTATTAAAGCTAATTCCTTACGTATAAATTGTGAGCAGATACAACGAGCCCATCATATTATAAATTAATGGTGGAGAACTTTATTAAGATTTACAATCTGATCATTTGTCATTTATCCTTCTTATAATGGTGGTCGAACACGGCTAAATCATTAACCAAAATTTCCCTTACATTTAATTAAAAACACATAAATGTCCTACATATTATCGGTGAAGATACGCGGGCACTTCACCGTGTACATTTATACTACCTAAATTCCCTACAGTTTTAAATTAATCGCATGCGTTAACGTGTCAATTTTGAAAGCTCTACATTTTAAACATGTCATTTTGGGGGCCTGGGTAGCTAGCAAGTAAAGACGCTGACTACCACACCTGGAGTCGCAAATTCAAATCCAGGGCGTGCTAAGTGACTCCAGTCTGGCTTCCTAAGCAACCAATTGGCCCAGTTGCTAGGTTGGGTAGAGTCACGTTGGGTTAACCTCCTCGTGGTCGCTATAATATGGTTCTCGCTCTCGGTGGGCGCGTGGTGAGTTGTGCATGGATGCCACGGAGAATAGCGTGAGCCTCCACATGCGCTAGATCTCCACGGTAACGTGCTCAACAAGCCACACGATAAGATGCGAGGATTGACTGTCTCAGATGCAGAGGCAGCTGAGATTCGTCCTCTGCCACCCTACGAGTCACTACACCACCACGAGGACCTAGAGCGCATTGGGAATTGGGCATACCAAATTAGGGAGAAAAGAAGAAAAAAAAAAAAAAAACCTGTCATTTCAACTTACAAAGTTCACACGCTAAATTACAATTTTCTTCATGGTCTAAAACTGTTAATTCAGTTTATGGTAAACTTTTGACAACCTGTGCTAAGTTTTTTTTATTTGCAGTGTTCATTTTGCAGCCATCTATTTTAGCCAACCAAACTACAACTTCCCTAATTTTTAATAATTCTTGACACCTTTTTTTGTATAACGCTAGATGTCAGCAGTTTCCACCATTCCAGTATCCCGACTTTTTCTTTCAGTTTTGTTTGCTCCGCCATTTCCTCAAGTGTGAATGTGCGTTAATGAATGTAGATTTATTCAGTTATATATTGTTATAAGTGATGTATCCATATGACATTGTTGAAATTGAACACTCAAATTTTATCAGTGAAGTTTATATATGTGAATGATGATGTAATATGCAAGTTATGTGCGGTGATTCACGTGCATATGTTTACCGTCATTAACCATTTCATTGCCATTATAGTGCACTTGTATTGTGTCTTTTACATGGAATAATATCTGTTTTATGGAATTATACAGATACTGACATATGTCTAATTCAGTTTTTTTAAGATGAAATTACATTTGTCACCACATTTGTACTTTTGTACTTTATTTGCAACTGCATTTAATCCTTGTAATGCCCAGTAGCACCTTTAAACCACATCTATGCTAAATATCTCCTCTGTGCACTACTCAAAGACTGTGTGATGACAGTGATGTGTAATGGATATTAGTTGCTGCACACTGGAAAACTTTACATAAAGAATTGAACGTTTCTCTGTCTCCTGTCATACTTCTTGCCGGAGCCTCATAGTGGATCCACCCACCTAAAGTCATTAAAACCATACAGTCCCTTACAAATACAGTTCCTAGCAACAAAATTGTAAACAGAGAATGTCCCTCTAAATATAGTTAACATGTAAAATATATCAACTTTAACCTGAAGGTCAGTGGTTTTCTCACAAATTGCTAACGTGTCACATTTAGATAAAGATTGTGAGTTGGTGCCAGACTTTATAGACAAAGTCACATGTCCTCAGTATTTGCAGGAACCACCTTTTCAATATTTTTTCACAATAAACTGACAGACTTACTCATTGCTCCTATCCTCAGGATACAAAAAACCTTTTAGGTTTAGTTAAAGGTGCACTCAGTAAGAATTTAGCTGGCTCTTACTCATCCCATCTGTCCCAGTAGTACTTGTGGTTTTGGACTCTAGATACTGACATCCATCATCCTGGATTCTGGGAGTTTGTTTATTAAATGCTGCTGCTATACACCGAAAATTGTTGTTTATCTTCTGTTTTGATACTTAAGTCTGTGTTTTTCTCCATCTCATACTTCACACAATTATGGACATTATTGGATTTAATCCAACCAATTTTTTGGGGTTATCACCCTTCCAGTGTAGTTTCCCGCCCAAGAGCCCGATGCCGTCCGTTCACGCATGCCAGGAAGCGTCCCTGTGGGGGTGGGGGTGGGGGGTACTGTCACGGTTCTGGCATTTGTACTGGCTCATACTGTGTCTCACAGGTGGAGCCGGCACGCGTGATGGGAACGATGATCGTTCTTGGGGAGTCGCTGATCATGGCAATGATATACTCGCCCGTTCCACCTGATTCACTCTGATTGCACACCCTACTTATTCCTTGTGTTTCCCCTCTTTCTTTTCCAGTTTATTGTTTGCTGTCAAGTGTTAACTGTGCTCTCTTGTGTAGTTGGAGCTTGCTCGTGTGTCTGTAGAGGAGTGGTTACCTTCTTGATTGCCACCGACTTCACCTATACTTAAGCCCTATTCCTGTGGAGGAGGATTCCTCGGTCTCTGCCCGAGTCTCGGGGGAGGATTTTGTCTGGGCTTTGCTTCGCACCACACCAGCTTCTAAGGACTCTTTTCGGATTGCTCCTGACTTCCACAACACACACCCTCATCTTACTAACACACCCATCCCATAGCCCTTTAAGCGGCTCTTTAGACTCTGCTCTCTGCAGCCGGTGCCTGGTGCACATTTCCTTGTTTAAGAAACTACTAATAAATTGACTGAACCGTTTCCCTCGGCATTTGTGTCCCTTTTCCCGCCTCACCCTCTGACAGAGGCAAAGCCGACAAAACAACATCATCTTCAAGCAAAGTTTGAATATTTGCATGTGCTAAGGAGATTTAAGAGAGCTTCGAGAGGAAAGATGTTCAGGAAATATTGACATTTCAATGTGAATTTGTTCAGAATGGATTCAAGAATGTGTTTTGTTGTCATTTTTAAGCTCAACAGCCCCTGTCCCCATTCAATTCCACTGTATGGAAACGAACAGCATGAATACGACATGATAGTGTGTAAATGATGTCAATTTAAATTTGGGGGAGCACTATATATTTAACTGTGATCAAAGTGTTAATAAACAAGATCAAATAAACTGAAGGACTTACTCAATGCAGCATCATCCTCCTCACAGTTCACACCTCTCTCTGTAAATTATGATGGATCCTGTTCTGTATTATATGTGTCATATTCTGTCTTTATGTTCATCGTGTGATTTTCATGTACAGATGTGTCAGTTTTAGACTGTGGCTTTCATTTGAGCTTCATTGCAAACAAATACTTGTTTGCAACAATAAAACTGTGCGTGGGAAATGACATTGTTACAGTGTTCGCAAAGCTGCCGAGATCTATTCCTCGCTTTGAAGTTCACTGCAGTTTGTTCCTCCATTCTATCAGTGAGCTAATAATAATAATAAATGACAGGATTTTCGCACAATATATTGGCGTTGCTATGTGTGTTTCACGCCGCGGAACGCAACCAATAGGAATGCAGTTCCTCTCTTCAGGGCTGTGATGTAATGGGAATATGACCAATGGCTGAGCTCTCTCGTCTTACACGTAATCATTATGGGATGTGTTATGAGAAAGCACACCAAAACAAGAGATTCAAACTTCACTGATTTACTAAAAGGTAAGATGCAGGAAGGAACAGTCGGATCTCGGCGGAGAGGCGGTTGGCAACACTGGACTGTGACTAGAGCATCGATGGACAGAAGTGACGGTAGCAATGGTAGTGATCCAGAAGTGGAGGATGAATCATATTGCGGGAATGAATGGTGGAAAATAGTTAATCGAAAAAGAAAGAAAACCTGTAGTCAAGGATTGTGTACAGACAGTGGAAAGGAAGATCATCCTGGTAGGAAAAATAAAGAAGGATTAAAGGTACTGTTGAAATTTACAGATCCTGGCATGACGATAAACCCCATCAAACTGACTAAAGCTTTGAAGAAATCTTTAGGAGAAATAGACAGTGTGAGGAATTTAAGAGATGGAAATTAGTTAATCATGTGCAAAGACAAAAAACAACAAAAGACGGCCTTGGACATTCTACATTCATGCACTTTGCTGAATAGGAAACCTTGGGGAAGAGGAGTAATTATCGGAATACCTACCGATGTACCTGCTGACAATATCAAAAGTTGTATTGAAGGGGTAAGGTAATTGGAGCAAAGTGGCAACAATATGTAAGAAACAAAGAAAAGATGGATAGTCTATCGGTAATGTTACAATTTGATAAAGAAAAGATGCCAGATAGAGTTAAAATATGCTACGTAAGTATGACCATACGTACCTCCACCACTTAGATGTTTCAAATGTCAGAAATATGGACATGTCAGTGCAGTTTGTAGAGGTAAACAACGATGTGCGAGCAGTGGGGGCAAACATTAATATGGTAAATGTGAAGAAGGATCGAAGGCAAAATGCTGTAACTGTGGCAGTGAGTATAGTGCTGGATTTGGGGGATGCATTGCTCACAAGAATGCTGTGAAAGTTCAAAATGTTAGAGTATCTGATAGATTGACATATGCTGAGGTAGTTCAAAAAGTAAAACAAAATGAGCAGATGCAAGAAGAGAGAAAACAGGAGCGGATTGGGAAAGTCCTGGATCAAGAAAGAATCAATGAGGACAGATTAGTTATTGAAAGATTTGAATTTATTTTATTTATAGTAGAAGTGATAAACTGTTCAGCGCAAACAGATAGAACTGAGAGAATCAAAATCATAATCAGAGCAGCAGAGAGGTACCTGAATGTAGAGGGAATATAATAGTATATAGAGGGCAATAAATGACAAACTAAAGGCTCAAATAACAAGAACTCAGACACCATGTGGAAATACATAACACAATGGTTTTAATTATTCTGCAGTGGAATGCCAGAAGTCTTATTGCAAATGGGCTAAAGTTTAAAATGTTTATAGATAAAAAGGAACAGAAATCACTTATAATTTGTGTTGCAAGGATATAGTATTGTAAGGAGAGACAGAAGGACAGGAAATGGAGGTGGGGTGGCCACATTTATTAAAAATGAGATAGGATTAGAACTATTAATGAAAATGGAGAATATGATTCAGTGGTTGTAGATTTATTTGAAGAGAAACAAAGTATTAGAGTAATTAATTTTTGTAACCCTTGTAATAAATTAAGTAAAGAATTAGAAAAGGTCATTGGGACAGCAAACCATAAAATAATTTGGTGTGGAGATTTTAACGCACACAGCACTTTATGGGGAAGCAATAATAATGATTATAATGGGAATACTGTAGAAGAGATAATAGACAATAATGGATTAGTATGTTTAAATGATGGCAGAAATACAAGAGTAGATTTGGCACATGGAGTTGGATCAGCTATAGATTTAACGTTGGTATCTGAAGGGTTGGCAAGGATATGTGTGTGGGATGTTTGGGAAGATAATATAATGGGTAGTGATCATTATGTAATTACATGCAAAATAGGTATGGATGTTTCTAAGTATAATAAAAACACAGTTCCAAGATGAAGATTTAAAAAGGCAAATTGGGAGGCATATAAATATCTTAGTGAGGTAGAATTAACAGGATTAGAATTAGAGTTGGTGGAGGATATAAAAGAGTTTAATGGCAAAATATGTGAAGTTTTGTATAAAATAACAGACACTGTCATAGGAAAAAAGTGAAAGTGTAAAAAGAGGAAAGCAGTTCCCTGGTGGACAGATGAATGTAGTAATGCTGTACAAAATAGGAATAAAGCATTTAGAAAGATCTGAAAGACATATTTGTATGAAGACTTCATTACGTATAAGAAAGCACAAGCAGAAGTAAGAAAGATAGTTCGAGCAGCTAAAAGGAAGAACTGGAGAGATTGGTGTAGCACAATAGGAGGAGATACTGACATTAGTGAAGTATGGGGTTCAATAAGGAAAATGGGTGGAATTTATAAAAATCAAAGTTTACCTGTCTTAAAAAATGATGAAGGAAGAATAGCTGTGACAGACACTGAAAAAGCAGAAATGTTGGCGGAAGTGTTTGTTAGAGTATGTAGTGACAATAATGTGTCAAAAGAAATAAAAGGTATAGAAAGCAGAATAAGAGCCAGAATCCAGACGTGCTGGTGAAAAGAAATTCTTCTGGAGACACTTTAGACACAGAATTTACCTTATATGAATTAAAAAGAGCTTTAGGGGGAGTTAAGCATACATCTCCAGGCAGAGATGATATAGGTTACTTAATGATTCAACATCTGTCAGATAGATCATTAAACATAATTTTAAGTCTGTTTAATAAGATATGGAATGCAGGTAAACTTCCTTCCTCATGGAAGCATGGAATTATTGTGCCAGTAGGGAAACCTGGAAAGGATAAATCCAATCCTAATAATTACAGACCCATTGCATTAACTGCTAATTTATGTAAACTGATGGAAAGAATGATTACATATAGACTAAAATATATAATGGAACTAGAAGGACTTATTCTTCCATATCAGAGTGGATTTCGGGCAGGTCAGAGTACTATGGATGCTGTGTTATGTCTGGAAGCAGATATTATGAAAGCACAAGCAAATAGAGAGGTAATGGTAGGTGTGTTTTTCGATATTGAGAAAGCATATCATATGCTTTGGAAAGGGGGGCTTCTAATAAAACTTAAAAGTATGGGAATTGGAGGAAAGATGTATAACTGGATTATGGATTTTCTTCTTGAAAGAACAGTACTAGATAGAGTAGCAGCAGAGTATTCTAAGACATACATGATAGACACTGGAACTCCACATGGGAGTGTATATAGTCCAGTATTATTTAATATTATGATAAATGACGTTTTTAGTCATATTAAAGGAGACATAGGAAGGTCACCTTATGCAGATGATGGGGCAATATGAAAAAGAGGACGTAATATAACATACGTGTCACAAAGTTTACAGAAAGCAGTTGAAGAAGTGGAGACATGGGCAAATAAGTGGAGTTTCAGATTATCAGTGGCTAAAACTCAAGTCATGTGTTTCACAAAAAGGAAAGCTGTACCAGAGGTTAAATTGGAACTATATAAACAGGTACTGGAACAAGTTTCAGTAGTAAAATTTTCCAGCAGTATTTAGATCAGGTGTATTCATCAAAGCTACATATATACACTGATGGATCCAATGATCCACTCTCTGGTCGTACAGCTGCTGCAGTATATATTCCAAAATCCCAAAACAGTATTAAGAAAAGAATAACTGATCATATATCTGTGTATGCAACAGAATTAATTGCCATGTTGTTAGCTCTCCAGTGGGTAGAAGATGTAAAACCAAGGACATTAGTAATATGTACTGACTCTCATGCAGCATTGTCAAGCCTTGCAAGTGGACTACATTCTTCAAGGCAAGACATTATCTATGAGATTCTCACAAGTTTGTTAAGAATAAAAAATATAAGCTTAATAACGTTTTTGTGGGTACCAGCTCATGTGGGAGTGGAGGGTAATAAATTTGTCAATAAACTAGCTAAACAAGCACTAAAGCACACGGATATAGACATACAAGTGACAGTCAGTAAGGAAGAGATTAAAGGGAAAATTAAAGAACGTGTTAATAATGAATGGCAAGAAACTTCAGAAGATTCAGACTCTGCTGATAGTGACGGTACATTGATTTTAAAATTATACTGTACATACACAACGATTATTTTCTTTCTGTGTTTCTTTATGTTACTGAATGGCCTTAAAAGTAATGAATGTGTGTTTTGTATTTGTGTATAGACACAGATGGACGTGAGGCTGATGTGGATTCATTCAGTGGCTGCAGAAAGAGAAAGAGGACCACAATGTCCAGTGGCACAAGATGAACCAGAAGAAAGAAATCTCAATTTGAAACAACACTGGAAACAATTGCCAAGACAATGTCTGACTGTCGGTCTAGACACAATGAGTTTCTGCTGAAGATGCAGGTTGCCCGGCACGCTCATGGGGAGAAGCTTTTCGGCATGATGTTGAACTGTATTGCTGCCCTGGCCCGACACACAGCCCCTTACCCCTGGGACTACATGACGTTACCATCCCAACCTGGCACCTCATTCTACCAGCCACCTCTGAATGCTCAAATTGCACACCCACACTGCAGCACACCTGAGCTGGAGTCACTTCTGCCAGCACACAGAAGATGAACAAGAGTCATTGGATTTTGACTTCAAGTTGTGTTTTTCAAATGTTTACGTCAGCTGGTCTTATTAAAGAAGAACTTCATTCAACACTTTAATTTCATTCTGCACTTAAAACAGTTTAAGTTAGACAATTTTGTACAGATTTGTGTTTGTTTTATTCACTTTGAGACACATGTGTACTTTGTGATGCCTTTTGTTTTATTTCCATTTGCACTCCTGACTTTTTTATAATAAAGTATTTTTGTCCCTCATGTTCAGTTGGTTTGCCTTCCTTTCTGTCTTATGATCCCAAAGCCCCGAATGCTGTATATATAATTTAAAAAAAAGAGTACTTCTACTATTCATTTTCCCTTCAAATGCTCTTTAACTGGTTATCAGGTTAAGATTCCTTAATGGGTAAATGTAGGCTCGTTATGGATAATGCAAAACATGCCTGTAAAAACAATGAGCTGTTACCAGTAGTAGTTTTTATATCTCAGACAGAAGAAAGTGAAGCCATTGGGAGTTATTAATCAGATTTTTATATGTGACCTGCTCAATGAGTCACTTTGACCCAGAAATACAATTTGATTTTTATGCACTTACATAAAACGGTAAGTGTCAGCCAACATTTTACTCATTATATCACTGTAACAGTTTGGAAATATAGTAATTTTATCATTATGAAGCTGTGAGACCTTTTTACTGTGGAGCAAAAAAACATCTGTGACTCAAAATGATGAAGTAGCATATAATGTGTTCTTCCAACAGTTAATATAAGTGCATTATCTCTACATCCGAATTGCACTCGTCACTGATTATGCAAACGCAATTATCAAGGAAAGATAAACACACTGGAGGCGATGCAAAAATGTCTGTTAGGAGATGCCGCTTGTCATTGAGTCAATATAATAAGCCCTTTCCCACTGCCAGGACTAAAGCCCATTTTAGGTACTTTTCCCCAGGACTAGTGCTTTTCGTCGCTTTCGCACCTGAGGAAATATAGTTCCTCTAAGCTGTTTTAAGGGACATTTTTAGCTCCTACTCCAGATTAGGTATTTTTGGGGGGAGTAGAGGGACTGTGGGAGGTGCTGCAACCTGTGATTGGTCAAAATTGGTGATTGGTGAGAGTTGCAATGAGTCCACAGCTGACATTTGTAAACAAACTTGAGGCTGCTAGCATTTCAAGCTTTCTTGCTAGCTAATTTTTCCTGGTATGATGGATATAAATAATACAATGTTTATCGAGAGTGGGTAATTGAACTCTGTTATATACTAAACCGTCATGAAATCTAGTTTACATGAGGAAAGTGTTGCATGCCTGTTACTGCGTGATTAACTTGCATCAAGACATATCAATGTGGCTAATCCTTGGGTACTGGAACTCTCGGAAACAACATACCGACTTCCCAATTATAAAATATCATATAAAATATCCAATAACAAATAGCCTTGGCTGCAAAAAGCAATTATACAATTCCACTGTTATTGCCCAAGAACAAAAGATATGCACTTTGTAACACACATTTATGGAATGTTGGCCACTATTGGGGTATGTTGTCACACTGTATGGGTGTAAGCTGTCACAATGGGATCCTATAAAGGCTATTTAAAGGCTTTTCAGAAACAGTAAAAACTTTATGAAATCCTAAACAATTAATGAAACAGTAACAAGGGAAAATATATCACAAAAATATCAAACCTTTGTTTTGGCCGATAAATTGTATAACATTACAACATTTTAAAAATACTTCTCCCAATATAAATGTGACTACTTATGTGACATTTATGAAAAATCCCTGAGAATACAGTTTTTGTTTTTCTGATATTGTTTTGAATGAACCTGTGTGCCACTATCACCATGTTACTTTGATAGTACCCTAAACAGACTACAAAAAACACAAAATCTAATCTTGCACTGCACCAGTGCTTAGGACCTGGGGCCAGATTCACGAAACATTCTTAAGAAGAAATTTCTTCTTAACTACCATTTTCTTCTTAATTTCCAATTTAAGAAAAAAGTTACTAATATTCTGTATTCCCGAAAATATTTCTTAAGAATTTTTCAAGAATTGCACTTAGGAACGTTCTTGCGAACTTCTTATAATTTATCCTAAGAACTTTCTTAATTATTTTCTTAAGAACATTTTCGTGAACCCGGCCCCAGGTCTTAATTTATTAAATGATGTGGAAATAAAATAGCATTATAGGGAGAGTGTAACACCTGAGATTTTTGCCCTAGCGGCCACCACAGGTCACTAGGAGTTTAAGAGACTTTTAGTTTGAAGTTTTGTGTTTACCTTCTTGTGTCTCTGTTCCTGGTTCCTGCCCTGATTGTTCCCAGCTGTTTCTCGTTTACCTTGCTTGCCCCAATGTATATATTTGTTTTTGTTCTGTTCCTGAGTTTTCCAAGTTTTGTATCTGGACTAGTTTTGTTATTAAATATAAGCTGCATTTAGATCCTGCTCTCTTGACTCTTCCTGCAATCGTGACAGAACAACTGACCATCACAATGGATCTAGCGGCTTTGCAACTACTGTCTCTCAAACAGGGAGACTTAACCATCAAGCAGTATACTGAGCATTTCTGCAGTCTCGCCCAGGATTTTAATTGGGAGATATTTATTTCAAGGACATCTACCGTTTTGGACTCAATGAGCCGGTGAAGTCCTGCCTTCCTAGCGGCAAGTGGGAACTCTCTTTAATAGAATTCATTGACTATGCTTTGAGGCTCACATTCTCCCCTTACACTGTGGGGTATGGCAGGAAACCTGTGCTGCTGACAGCGCCCACGCATGCGACGGTCCACGAGTCAGTGCCCACGCCTGCCACAGCCAACGAGCTAGTTCTTAAAGCCTCATCCATCCCAGAGCCGGCTTTTATGCCCCCTTCAGCCTTAGAGGAATTTTTGGGAGGGGTCACTATGGCTCCCTTCACCGGAGACATTTTTTCTCCCCAGCCTCGGTGGTCCTGGAGACTTCCTTCCTCGGGCCTCCCATGGCTCTGCCTTCCTTCATTAAGCCTCCCATGGCTCCGCCTTCCAAGTCTCCCACAGCTGTGTTCACGGCTGTCTGGAAGCGGAGGAGGAGAAGAAGGGCTTCTACTCCCCAGTCCCTGTCAGTGTTCACGGCCACGGAGGCCATTCCTCTATCACTGCCCATGCTCATGACCACGGAGGTCGTTCCCATATAACTGCCAGTGTTCTCAACCACGGAGGTCATTCCCCTATCACTGCCAACGCTCCCGGCCATGGAGGCTGTTTCCCAGTCGCTGCCAGCGCTCCTGACTATGACAACTCCGCCCTCGGAGTCTTCCATGACTGGAGTTCTCCAGCGGCTCCGTCCGCTCCTCCAGAGAGTCCTCCTCCAGCGGCTCCGCCTCCCAGGCCTCCTGTCCTGGCCCTGTGGCCACCTCCCAGACCTCCTGTCCCGGCCCTGTGGCCCCCTCCCAGGCCTCATGACCCAGTCCCTGCCCTGCAGCCACCTCCCAGGTCTCCTGGCTGTCCGCCTGATCTGCCCTGGTCTCCTGGCCATCCACTTGATCTGCCCTGGTCTCCTGGCTGTCCGCCTGATCTGCCCTGGTCTCCTGGCCATCCACTTGATCTGCCCTGGTCTCCTGACAGTCCGCCTGATCTCCTTAGTCTCCTGGCCGTCCGCCTGATCTTCCCTGGTCTCCCGACCATCCACCTGATCTGCCCAGACCTGCTTGGTCTCCTGGTTTACGGCGGTATTCGGACTCCCCATTTCCTCCACCTTGGCCGCCTGGTCCGTGTTGCCCTCTCGTTTCCCCTGTGCTTTCTTGGACTGCCGGTTCCATAATGTCCTGCTCCTCTCATTAACAATATTACTATTTTATTTATTTTTTGTGTGTGTTATTTGTGCTTAGAGGGGGGCTATGTAACACCTGAGACTTTTGCCCTAGTGGCCACCAGAGGTCGCTAGGAGTTTAAGAGACATTTAGTTTGAAGTTTTGTGTTTACCTTCTTGTGTCTCTGTTCCTAGTTCCTTCCCTGATTGTTCCCAGCTGTTTATCCTTTACCTTGTTTGCCCCAATGTATATATTGTCCTTGTCTTTGCTTAGTCTTTGTCAGTTGTTGTTCCTGTTACCCTATATGGATGTAACATTTGTTCTGTTTCCAAGTTTTGGTTTTGTTCTGTTCCTGTGTTTTCCAAGTTTTGCATCTGGACTAGTTTTATTATTAAATATAAGCTGCATTTAGATCCTGCTCTCTTGACTCTTCCTGCAGTCATGACAGAGAGAGGATGCCTTCAAATCAAACATATATTTTCTCTAATGGCTCTGTCAAATTAAGCTATTATATATTAAGTAAGCTAAATATATTTAAATAATACACTCAAAAATAATTTTTGCCTGTTAACATTTATGCATTTCAATTTCAACAATTCCATCTAATTGAACATTGTGTTTTTTTTTTTTTTTGTTTTGTTTTTTTTAACACAATAAAAATAAAAAATGTATTATTTAGTTAAAATTACTTAATTCAATTTGATTGAATTTGGTTATGAAATTGCAATGGGTAAATCATAATACATTTTTGAGTGTATTTAGATTTCTGTTTGCTGTCGTCTACAATACAGTACAGAATTTTAGAGGTGGATTCCTGGATGGACTCCTGTATATGTCCACATGTGTGAGGTGTCAGGAATTTTTTTTCTTTTTTAGGTATTGTGGTGTTTTGTATATCTAACATCAGCTTTTTTTCACAAAGATTTTTGTATTGTAAGGTTCATTTTAAATCATTTAAAGGTGCACTCGGTAATTTTTTTCCACATTAAGAAAGTTTAACTCCTAAAGACATGAATTGTAATTTTGCAATATATGTAGGAAATCATGAGCACTCACATTAAAATGAAGACTCCAGTCATATCAGTAACCTTATAAAAGCTGCTTTATTCTACATGGAGAGGGTCCACACATGGGGGCTGCCATGTTAGGATCACATGACCAGTCGAATACTACTCGCTTAATCTCAGTAACCATCTTGTTATTTGACACTTTCACTCATTGATTAAAGTAATCATGTCTGACTGTGAATACTACATTTCTACAATGACATCTGAAACTGAAATCTATTGAATTTAAATGGTGCTGCATCCAAGCTGCTAGGTGTCAGTGTAAGTTCAAGATGACACAAAGACAAACGTTATGAAGTGCACCTTTAATGTATCATAAATAGTATTTTTGCCTAATTTAACAAAATTATAACTTGATTTGAAAGGACACACAAAAATATTCTGTTTACGAGTGATATTTACCTTTATTGTTTTTTTGTTTTCTTCAAACATAACAATATGTCATATTTCATCTCAAGCATGTTTTTTCATTGACAGTGTTGTCTTCTTGATAAACAAGTACAATACCTTTTTAAAAACTGATGCCATAACTGTGGGACAGAAACACCTGAAAACACAATGCCGAAAATTACAACATATATATTAAGTAAACAACTCTGACGTGGAATATTGTCGTATATTCATGTACCGTTTCGTTCAAAAATCCTAAAGGTAAGTAATGAGATGTGGTGAAACAAACTTCCTATATGAATACAGAATACTACACTGTAGGTGATATTAGCGAGTACAATGGGTTATGACGTAAGTGAGCCTATGTATTCAATAAGGAAGTTCGAGATCCCGGTAGTTCCCCTGTACTTGTTTCAATTACAACTGAGCACTTGGCCATCGCATGTTTAATCAAAGACCGGTCATTTCTTATAGTTTTCCCCTCTTTGAGACAACATTTATACTTATATTTTTGCCGGAACTCGCTGAATAATCGGAAGAAGAACAGATCAAAACTGAGGATGGATACTACTCACCTGACAGAGGACGAAATGGCTGAAATAAAGAAGGAAGTGAGTATCATGTGTATGAAAGTGCGCTAAACAAAGCAAATCGGAGATGCCGTTAGAATGGAATCATGTCTGAAGTTTGGCAGATAAACACATTAAGAGAGTGATTGATTTCAAATGGGAAGTGATGAGCTCAAAACACGCCTAAGTGTAAAAGACTGATGTGAAGTCGGAAAAGAATGCGCTCATGATGTCAAAAATGTTGTCTAAAGAGCACATTTGAACTAGTAGTTATGATACATTATAGCTAAAACAGAATACGTGACCGCGGCCCGCATCTGTCAGCCAATCAGAAAACTTGAAGATGGATCTCTGCCAATGGTGAGTTTGGGACGGTATTAAACTGTTTGTCCAAACGTCTGCAAGAGAGTGTTTGGAAGACCCGCTTGCTCATGCCCTTATGACAATTAACCATGGTTTTACTACTGTAACTATTGTTTAACCATGGTAATTGTAGTAAAATCACAGAAACACAAAATTAACCATGGTTTTACTACTGTAACTATTGTTTAACCATGGTATTTGTAGTTAAATCACAGAAACACAACATTAACCATGGTTTTACTACTGTAACTATTGTTTTGCCATGGTATTTGTAGTAAAACCACAGTAAACACAAAATTAACCATGGTTTTACTACTGTAACTATTGTTTTGCCATGGTATTTGTAGTAAAACCACAGTAAACACAAAATTAACCATGGTTTTACTACTTTAACTGTTGTTTAACCATGGAATTTGTAGTTAAATCACAGAAACACAAAATTAACCATGGTTTTACTACTGTAACTATTGTTTTACCATGGAATTTGTAGTTAAATCACAGAAACACAACATTAACCATGGTTTTACTACTGTAACTATTGTTTTACCATGGAATTTGTAGTTAAATCACAGAAACACAACATTAACCATGGTTTTACTACTGTAACTATTGTTTTACCATGGAATTTGTAGTTAAATCACAGAAACACAACATTAACCATGGTTTTACTACTGTAACTATTGTTTAACTATGGTATTTGTAGTAAAACCACAGTAAACACAAAATTAACCATGGTTTTACTACTGTAACTATTTTTTAACCATTGTATTTGTAGTAAAACCACAGTAAACACAAAATTAACCATGGTTTTACTACTTTAACTGTTGTTTAACCATGGAATTTGTAGTTAAATCACAGAAACACAACATTAACCATGGTTTTACTACTGTAACTATTGTTTTGCCATGGTATTTGTAGTAAAACCACAGTAAACACAAAATTAACCATGGTTTTACTACTTTAACTGTTGTTTAACCATGGAATTTGTAGTTAAATCACAGAAACACAACATTAACCATGGTTTTACTACTGTAACTATTGTTTTACCATGGAATTTGTAGTTAAATCACAGAAACACAACATTAACCATGGTTTTACTACTGTAACTATTGTTTTACCATGGAATTTGTAGTTAAATCACAGAAACACAACATTAACCATGGTTTTACTACTGTAACTATTGTTTAACTATGGTATTTGTAGTAAAACCACAGTAAACACAAAATTAACCATGGTTTTACTACTGTAACTATTGTTTAACCATGGTATTTGTAGTAAAACCACAGAAACACTAAATTAACCTTGGTTTTAGTACTGTAACTATTGTTTAATCATGGTATTTATAGTAAAACCACAGTCAACACAAAATTAACCATGGTTTTACTACTGTAACTATTGTTTTACCATGGAATTTGTAGTTAAATCACAGAAACACAACATTAACCATGGTTTTACTACTGTAACTATTGTTTTACCATGGAATTTGTAGTTAAATCACAGAAACACAACATTAACCATGGTTTTACTACTGTAACTATTGTTTTACCATGGAATTTGTAGTTAAATCACAGAAACACAACATTAACCATGGTTTTACTACTGTAACTATTGTTTAACTATGGTATTTGTAGTAAAACCACAGTAAACACAAAATTAACCATGGTTTTACTACTGTAACTATTTTTTAACCATTGTATTTGTAGTAAAACCACAGAAACACTAAATTAACCTTGGTTTTAGTACTGTAACTATTGTTTAATCATGGTATTTGTAGTAAAACCACAGTAAACACAAAATTAACCATGGTTTTACTACTGTAATTATTGTTTAACCATGGTATTTGTAGTAAAACCACAGTAAACACAAAATTAACCATGGTTACTACAGTCAAAATAATACAGTATTGTATTATTACAAAATACAGTAAAATCATGTTTACTATGGATACTACTGTACTGTATTCGAACCATGGTTTCCACCAAAAAAGGATAGTTATTACAGTTACTACAATTTTACTATTGCAAAAACATTGTTACTGGATACTACAGTATTACTGAAGTAAAACCATTGTTAATTGTAAAATAGTGTGACCAGACTCCTGCTTGTTGAAAATGGGACAGCCCCCTCCCTGCAAAAATGAAACTAACGTATCCTTACCTAGGCACAGATCAGTGCGAAGTAGAGGCTGCATCTGTAACTGTAACTGTTGTCACCTTGTACTTTTCACTGGCAGCAATTTCTCTCAGTGTGCGCTTGTCTTACAAGAGTTTATCATAAAATGCAGAGCAGTCCAGTCCAAAATTAAGATGTATGAAAAGCATTGCCTTCATGACTGTAACACAACGTCAAGATTTATCAGGTGTCCATACTGCGTTCATTAATGAGAACACAACTGCTTTTTAATGTCAGAGGGTATGAATGATTCCTCCAGCCTGGCCTGCAAGACTTTTCTCAGGACATGAATGTGCAAAACTATGGCCGAGCACAACAGAATGATTAGCAAAAATGATTCACTTGCATGCAGATTCTGAACATTGCTTCACCAAAAAAATCGCTAAGACTTGGTGTGGCACACTTACTTTTAGCCGCATCCACATGCTTTTTTGTATGAACTTGATGCGCGATGTCGGTGTGGCCTCCATGGGCGATGGAAAAGCGATCACAACAAATCTCACACCTCACTTTACTAGGCTCTGTCTGTGACTCCTTTTTTAGAAATGTAAACTCTTTTTGAAGATCCTAATTAAATGTACATGCACGCTTCCTTGACATTTTTTTAGAATTTCAATCAATTCACTAACTGGATGTCTATTGAAAGGGGATTGTGATTGGATAGTTTAATCCAATCATGTACTTCAAATAACACGGTGTGATTTTATTGGTTTTACAAGCTGTATCCTTGGCTACATTTGATTAGAATACTCACATGACTGAGAAAGCCGCGTAGACGATAGAGAAATTTCAGGAGAGGGGAAATACGGGACAAAACATGATTTTTTTTCAGAATAAGTCGGGACACTAGAAAAAGTGCTTAAATACGGGACTGTCCCAGGAAAAACGGGACATCTGACCACCCTATTGTAAAACCATGGATTCCACCCAACAAACCATGGTTACTACAATATTACTATAGTAAAACCATGTTTAATTTCCTAAGGGTGCTAAGGGCTAGGAGTCTAAAAAACTAAAGTAACTCGTCCTGCACAGTTTGTGCTGTGGACATAAATTATACTTCAAATCATCTGGTTTGTTGAGGAGGGGTGCCTATTACTTTTCTAAGCAACCAAACTAATGATTTACAATTCAGACTTATCACCTGGCAGACAAGAGAAGAAGAAATAAAAAATCCCATATAGACCTATATACACAGAGCTGTGTGCATTTCCATTTCCCTTTTTGATTTGTAACGGTGTTAAATGGTGCAGAGTTGAGCGGTGTCTTCTCCATAAGCTGCTAACTAGTTTGTTAAATACATACTGGAAAGTTAATAAAAAATGACCCCATCATTTTCCCTTTTCAATATAACTAATATAACGTTAACCCTGTCCCTGACAAACACGTCACTCATGTCTGTTTGCTGTTAGCCAGCTATAGTTTGTCAGTGCAGTAAGAAATGTAGCAGATTGAAAGTTAAACAGCAGAGCATCTTTTTGCAGCTCAGCAGACAACGGTGCGGTGGTGGATTGTGTGTGGTGAGTGTTGATTTCACGCTACGCTGTTACCTATTTGGTGAGATGCAGTGCTGGTCCATCTTTTACTCACTGTAACAACGAGCTTATAGCTAACTAGCTAACCACGTAGCTACTTTCATCCCTTGTCAGCTGAGTGGAAGCTAATGTGTAAACATGTATTCACCAAACTGTTTTGTTTAGGAATCACAGTTTGGTACCCCCTTCAACTGAACAATTCCAGTCATTGCATTTATAAAATATAATATTTAAAAGTCTGGTTTTCCACCATTGAAAGTTTCCCTTGAACTTGTATAGCAGAATACGGTGTAACACCACTGCCGCTGTTTATCTCTTGACTCAGCAGGTGTAAACGCTTCTTTTTTAACAATCTGCCCCTAACTGACTGGCAGTATTAAAATAGCCAGCATTTGACTGATACTAAACAGTACTACTGATGTTTATTTAGCCATTTGTTTTATTTTTATTTTTATTTATTCTTTATTTTAATGGTCCACATTTGACTGATACTAAACAGAACTGATGTTTATTTAGCTATTTATTTTATTTGAATTTATTTATTTAAATGGTCAGCAACTGACACTAAACATACAGTACTGATGTTTATTAAGCTATTTATTGTATTTTAATTTATTCTTATTTTAATGGTCAGCAACTGACTGATACTAAACATACAGTACTGATGTTTATTAAGCTATTTATTGTATTTTAATTTATTCTTTATTTAAATGGTCAGCAACTGACTGATACTGAACATACAGTACTGATGTTTTTTAAAGCTATTTATTGTATTTTTATTTATTCTTTATTTTCTCAGTGTCCATTTCTAGAATTTGTTGAAAATGTATAATAATAATGTCAAATGTTCTTTGATAAAAATATTTGCAGCCTTCTGAGTACCTTTGCATAGTCATATCAGTGAAAAATCGGTGCACAATCCACATAGAAAAGGTCTGTTTTCATTCCAGCTCAGAAATTAACTATATCGGCCACCATATCGGTAATCTGTGAATTTTCCCCCTCTAAAATTGGTATAGGTATCTGTCTCAAAAATCCCATATCAGTTGGGCTCTAAACATGAGTGGCATGGTTGTCAGGGACAGGGTTAACGTTATATTAGTTATATTGAAGAGGGAAATGATGGGGTCATTGTTTATTAACTTTCCAGTATGTATTTCACAAACTAGTTAACAATTACAATTACAGTTACAGAGGAGACACCGCTTAACTCTGCACTGCTTAACTCCACCCTGTCTGCAGAGCCACCATCAGCTCAGCTCTGTAAACAGTGGAGTCAGAGCGCTCTCTGCTGGACAACTACGTTATGACACCAATTTTAAAGCATTGTTTTCTGCATTATATGTTCTGAAAAAAAGTTTTCATATCTGCGCATATCGGTAAACATAAACACCAATACCGATATATCGGTGAAAGGCTAATATCGGCCAATATTTTTGGTCGGGCACTATTGGTTATTCATGTTTTTGAGACGTTACAGGCATTACATCAAAAATTTGCATAAATCATTCTGATTCAAAGTAATGGCCAGCATCATCCAATCACTGCCATCCATGATAAAATAAAATGTAGCATTATAAAATTCTGAATCTATGTACTGATTACCATTGCCCCATGTCTGCCAAACATGTTGTGTGGTCTGAACATCATCTGCAGCCTGAAACTGAACTTTTGGTCAGATTTTAGGAGTGAATGCACTTAGCTACATAGTAAGCTATAAGATGCTCCCTTGCTCCATATGAATGATTTAACCTCTAGTGTGCTGTCTGTCTGCACTGCACTGTGTGCTGTCCGGAACAGTTTTAAATGCAACTTATTTTCATCCTAACTCCATATAAAGCCTCTGACAGCAACATGATTCAGCTTTTGGATGAACCCTGTGAAAATGCACAGTGAAAATGCACAGTAAATATAGGAATGAATTTACTAATGTTAATGAATAGAACCGTGTTGTACAGTGATAGCAAAATAAATACAATTAAGCAAAATGACCCACAGATGTGTTAATGTTGAAAGTTAAATATATAACTAACATGTAACTAACATGTTTTGTCAACTTTTGAGGGAATAATGTCTTTTTTAAAGTGGAATATAAAATGAAACTAGACACGCTACTCTTTACACCCAAACAGGTTTCAATGAAAAAAACTTAAAGATGTTTCTTACTGGGGCCTGGGTAGCTCAACGAGTAAAGACGCTGACTACCACCCCCGGAGTCGCGAGTTCGAATCCAGGGCGTGCTGAGTGACTCCAGCCAGATCTCCTTAGCAACCAAATTGGCCCGGTTGCTAGGGAGGGTAGAGTCACATGGGGTAACCTCCTTGTGGTCGCTTTAATGTGGCCACGAGGACTTAGAGCACTGGGAATTGGGCATTCCAAATTATAAAAAAAAAAACAAAAAAAAAACAAAAAAAAGGAGGTTTCTTACCAGTGGCACTTTTGTTGGCCTGCGCCTGTACAAACGATTTATGGAAATTAACGTCATGATGTTGTGTCACTTTACTCTGTGCCCCAGAAGTTTAACCCTTAAATGACAGTCTAAAGTCTTATGAACAGTATTCGGTTGGTTTAAATTAATTTTAAGGATCGTTTCGAAACCAAAATATAACGCCCACGCATGTGGACGTGGGGTCGCACGTGGTTAAAGGAGGGACTCAAACCATATTTGGAACACCCAGAATATCATAGAGAACATCTTACTAGTGATAGACCAATATATCGGCCAGGCCGATTAATCGGCCGATATTTGACCGTTTCACGATTATTGGCTTCGGCCGATAATTGAGTTTGCTTTGCTGATTAAAAAGAGTGTTAACTTTCCCTCATGTCAGTTCCAAAATCTACCAAATAAAGTTGATATCTTTTAAAGTATAAGTGTTGGCTTCATTTTAGAAATGTAGCTTACATCTGATTTGCTGTTGTTAAAATGTATTATGTTTATCATCATTTATAATGGCCATCAGCCATCCTGCTCTCTAGATATCGATATCGGCATCGTCCATTGAAAAACCCATATCCGTTGACCACTACACCTTACCACACAGCATTCCCTGACAACACCCTAGCACCTTTCACTATTTCTTCAGAAAATTAAAAAATTGACTTATTTTTGGAATTCCCTTTCATTCCGCTAGTTGCGTAGAAATATTATTACGAAATTGTGAATTATGAAATATTTAATGTAGATAAACGCACATATTATGTTGGCTGCAGGTATTTCACCTTGGTTTTTCTTTGCAATTGTAGGCCATAGAGAGGTTGCGGCCATACCTTGTTGATAAAATAATTGCTGAGCGACACTTCGATTACTTGCGCTCTAAGAAGATCCTGACCAGAGAAGACACGGAGGAGATCAGTTGTAGGACCACAAGAGGGAAACGCACCAGCAAGCTGCTGGACATCCTTGCAGAAAACCCCCGCGGTTTGGACATGCTCATTGAGTCTATTAAATGGGGCCAAACGCTCAACTTCATCATCGCAAAGATCACAGATGAAGTGCAGCGTGTGAAAAATGAACGACTGGAGGCTCTAAAAGGTAAAGAAGAACGTATATTGTTTAACAGAAACATCTCTTAAAGATCTCAGAGTCTTGAGACTATTGTCCAGAGACAGAAGTTGCCTGGTGGGGTGAAACTCACAACATTTTTTATAATATTATCTAACATTGGTTTATTGACTTTCTTTACATCAATGTTTCTTGTTTTTTCGCTTATCATGTAAGAGATCCTTAGAAATTATATGATATTTTCATGTATTGCAGCAGGGTCCTCGGTCAGCTCAGGATACTCCTGCACAAAAGGAGCCACCAATGACCTCTTCAAGATGGACTATGACTATGACAAGTACTCCACTATGTGTTATCACCCTGATGGGGAAGGAAGTCTGTCTGCCTCTGTCGCCACAGGATCCATTAACCTGCGCTATGGATCAGGCCGAGGGAATGAAGCTCTGTCGCCCTGTGGAGGTACTGGCAGCATGAACGTGTCCTCCACAACATCATCAAGCCTGCCCAAACCTGGGGACCCTGGAGCTCCAGCACTTCCCGAGGAGCTGGAGGCGGAGGTCCAGGACATAGATGCCGGTGTTTGCGGGAGCACAGGAAGAAGCGGAGATGCCAATTTCCAGCCATTGCGCTCACGTTCTCTGTTGCCACAAATGCCGTAGCGTAACATTTCACACTAGTCATTCTGTCATTTATAGAGTGAGACTCTAATATTTTCCAAAACAACAGTTTGTTGTTACAATTAAATTTCTTTCACAATTTATAACATTGTCATATAGGTTGTGACAATGTTATTATACTGTCAGACTTGGGGAGAAGGGTTGCTTCAAGATCCTTAAAATAACATGTATAACGTTAACAGCAGGTTGCTAATCAACTACTTTATAGGGATGGTCATTTATGTTGTCTGCTCAAGTACTGGACAAATAAATCACGAATAAATTCTTCACAAAGAAGTTGCGGCACTTTTGCGCATGGTATCTCAAATGAAAAACCTGCATCTTATTCATTAACCAGCTGCAATCGGTGCAGACGTCACAAACACGCCTCCTTTATATGTAAATTCGTCTCATTGAAGATTGCGCTTTTTTCACAAAACTCTATGCTGTTTGTCTAGCTCAATAAACATTGTGGTACTACTGCCCAGGAAAACTTTAAAGAGATGTTTGTGTACATTTTCTATTGATCGTGGCAGCAGTTATTAATGAAATAATGATCAAATGATGGAGAACAGTGGTATAACCTGACATATATCCAGATGCACATTGTAGTCAAGCACTCTTTCGGCATGTTAAAGAGATGATTCAGGTGTCTGGATCACAGTAGTGGAGTGATACTGTGCAGTCCCAGCAGAGTGTGTCAGATCGCGATGGTCTGCTGCATTCTCCGCTATATGGTACTCAGAACCGGCCCACAAGATCAGGGATTGCGCATGCAAATTGCGTTCAGTACGGATTTTGTGGGTGGATTTGCACCGTTGGCTGATCTGCATAATTCCTTTAGTGAATCGAGTGCTAAACCAGCTCAGACAGTGTGTGCAAATACACAGCGCTTTTACCGGGTGCAATTCACCAGTTGTGCACAAATTGTTTTACATACATACTGTATGTATCATGTGGACGTTTTTGGCCACATACTGCTGCAAGCTTTTCAGCATCTTGCACCATGAGTGCCACATTATTAAGAGTGTGTGTCAAGTTAAAAATATTTACACTTTTAAAAACACATCTTCTTACACTGTTCCATTCAGAATGCTGTTGCTGCTCTGGACTAAAAGTAACCGCTATAACTTACACTTTTACAAAAAATCTAGAGTTCTGACAAACTTGCTGCAAAATCGCCACGCATTATTTTGCCGCAAAGCTCATTCACATGTGAAAATAATGAGTGCCGAATTTGCGTCAAGTTTGCAGCAAGTTGTCCAGAACTCTTGATTTTTGTAAGGAAATTACTGTTTGGCCAATTGGTACCCCCCAAAATTATGACTTAAACAATAAAATATATGTAATGTTAAAAATGAAACTTGCCTTTTTGGCACTTGCATACAGTTGTTATTGGATTTCAATTGGTGTGAAATGTTTTGAAATAAAAAAAAATTAAAAAAAAAGATTGATCATTTCCCAAGTACTGGGTTACTTGTGCCCATCCCTAGTATTTAACGACTGGTAAATCACAGTGCCAATCCAGGATGATCTGTAGTATGTTAGAGTTGCACAAAAGCATCATTCTTTGATTTTTCTTTACCCATATCTGTGTAAAGTCGAGCGCACACTGTAAGATTTTTATGGTCAGTTATGATTGTTGCTTGTCATACTGTGTGGTATGATCCCAGTGAGATCTTGGGTAAAAGCCATGGCACACTGTGCAACATTATGTCAGACTGTACGATACATTTTGTAGCCAACATTTTTGTCCCAATCATCCCAATCGATAGCATTTCATTTGAGTTTTACATCATCTGGTCTTCAACGCAAAAAAATTCCAACATTGCTAAAAGTTAATTGGAGGCTAAGATTCATTGCAAAGTCAATTAATCAGCTGTCGGTAAACATGTCAGACTAAGTAATTAAAGAGAAATCTTTTATGATCCCCAAAATAAGTCTCAGGTGACAAAATCATGGCCATATAGTTCAACTTTTAAAAACCCTTTCCCATTCAGAACGCTGTTGCTGCTGTTCTATTATGACGTAAATTCCGTCCGACCGAAAATGACGACAGAATCGTGGCCAAAATCGTACAGTGTGAACCAAGCTTAACTCAAGTCACCATTTGTTGCGTTTATGTCTTTCATTTTGTCTTTCTTCCTTTTTTTTAATTTTGTATTATATATTCATAAACATTATTTTTTATCTAAAACACCACTGGAACCTCAGTGTGACATGGACAAAACTCTTGAAGCTTTAATGGTCTCTTTATGCTGCAGTTGAATGAGGGTGTCATTGGCCACATTCACACAGACACAGAATGTGTTTTTCAGTCTTGTTTTAGAATGCTAAATGTGGCACATTTACACACAGTTCGGTTATTTACGAGAGTGACAACCACATTCTGTTAACCAGACTGACACTCTTAAATGTTCAGGACTTGATGCACTTTCCTTTGTAATGTCAGTCGCCATATTTTAGCCACTGTCACTATGGTTACATCATGTGTTACAGGCTATTGTGAGAGTAGAATATGGGCTTGACGCTACTGTAAGCTGTTGTATGAAAAAGGACATTTTGAGACTCCGCTGTAGGTAAATGCAGTTGTCATTCCCAAACTCGGACTATGTGAGCGTGGCTAATCTGATAACATTCAAAGTGTCATTGTGTGAATTAAACAAATGCAAAAAAATGCATAAAAGGAAATGTAGAACATCTAAAAGGAGCATCTTTATGACAAGGGGACAGTAAATATTTTATTTAATGGTAATGCGCATGTATTATGTAAAGGCAAGTAGAGAGTGGCACTGGAGTAGCAGATCAGAAATGTCTGACTTACAGCACTGTTTTCTCTGGATATATTTCCATAATCCAGTTTACATAGAATAATCATATAATAGGCAAATATGTACAGGATTTGTTAATATAGTGTTTTGTCAACACAGTGTGTTCCTTATCGTAAAGTATTAATGAATGGGAGTCATAAAGCTTCTTTTCCAGTCCAATAGTTATGTGAAAGAGTCTCTTCTTGTGAAATGTAATTTACACTATGTTTACAGTATCACTTACTGACTTTAATTTAGACTTCAAAAATGTTGTTTTTCCAATTTGATGGTATTTTTTTTCTTTGCAGCTAAAATAATCACTGTACACACAGGAGAATTGGGGACTTTAGCTCTTCCAAGGACATAATGGAAATATCATGCTTCATACTGATGTGAATGTTATATATTTAAACATCGTTTCAAAGGTCTGTTTCCATGATCTGCAAAGGACCATAACATTTATTTGTACACAATGTTGTTAAAAGTGGTTGTTAATTTTTTATTTATTTTTTTGTCCCTACAATAAAGGAATAAAACCAGCTCTGTTTCTATTGACTGTCACACTCTAAAATCTAATTGCTTGGCCTGAATACAACATCAAAAATGATTGACTTAAAAATGCAAGTAAACATAATTATTTGGCTTAAGTAACATGGACTACACTTAAAAAAATTACTAGTTAGATTTCGTTAATTTTTATTTCACAAGATTTTGCACACAGTTTTTCTAAGTAAATCGTAATGGTTTAAAATTGTAACCGTACCAAAATTAAAATCAATGTAACTTTATGACATAATATTGATTAAAGTGAGTGAGTAAATTTAACATAAACATTTGAGTAAATTCAGTACCTTCAAAAAGCTCCAACAGGAAGAATGACAAGTTTTTCTACTTTAGGATTAATACATGATGACACATTGTAAAAATAACAAACATAAATAATATTTACTCATAAGCAGAGTTGGGTAATGTTACTTTTAAAAGTAACTCATTAGAATATTGCGTTACTCCTTAAAAAAGTAACAGTTAAAAAGTTATTTTTATGGAAAGTAAAGCGTCACTTTACTTTTCCGTTAATTTGCGTTACTTTTTCTCACAGCCACTTTTTCTTCTGCTATGCTAGCTACTGTACAACACTCATGTCAAAACAACATAGTAAACAAACAGATATTTAGAAAGTAGGTCTTCACGTCATATTTATAATAAAGAATCAATACATGAATATGCATGATTTGTTTTTCCATCAACATGGCAGCCAATATGAATAATAAAGCATAAACATTGTCTTACCTAAAGCAGCAATGTCCAACACTTGAACCTGCATCATATATTTACATCATTATGTGTTGTGCCCATCAACAATATCGTCAATTTAAGATGTTTTTCAAAAGTCAGGATAAAATTCAGTGGAGAATGCCAGCCTAACATGTTCAAGGAATAAGTCTGATGAATAAATGAATATTTTTCACTTAAGTAATCTCAATGCACACTTGTTTTGAGTTGATCCACATTGTGTGTATAGACGCCACAACTTCAAACTTGAATGGAATCGTTTTAATGCAAAATGTCATAATAACGGTTTGTTTCATGAATCAAACTACTTGTTTATCATAAAACAAGAATGTAAAACAAGAATGAAGACATTTCCTCTGCGTACACAGTCGATGTAGAACGTTGCTTGGAGCCACTGATCCAGAGTCAGCTTTTCTCATCCCATTCTCCCAGTTACGGGGAGTTGTTACACAGAGCAGTTTGGCTGCATAAGTCAGTGAATTGAGTGAGTATTTCACCCTATGTATCATGTCTTTGCCAGTGGAAGACTAGACTCATAATCCCTCTGCCTAAACACGTTTACTGTTTTTTAACCAGTGTGTATTAACACATGAATCAACCGTGTTTCATTCAACCGAATGTTGACCTCATATTACCCTAAAACACAAAATGCGCATGCGCTTTTGCGAGTTGATTGACAAGCGATGTCTGCATCTAAAAGATGATTGGCTCTTTTACCTGCAAGGCAGGACTTCTTTTCTACATCCATTGACTGTTGGGTGCTAGAGGTTCTTGTTTGGGCGTTCCAATTTCTCCCATTCATTTAAATAGAAGTGACTCGTCTCTCTCTGCTAAATAGTCTCTGGCCTCACACTCTATAGAACTACAATGCCCATTATGCACTACGTCTCCTCCCTGAAGTTTGCACAATTTTACTCATGATTTCTCACAATACAGGGACAGTAGATGTGTACAAAACCTTGCGTTACTTTATTTAAAAAGTAACTCAGATATTATGGTCTAAAATAGAAAATATTGCGTTACTTTAATCGTTACTCAAAAAAGTAATCTGATTACGTAACACGTGTTACTTTTATCACATTACCCCAACACTGCTCATAAGCTAGAGCATAAATTTTTACATGTTTGAATGTAGAATTTACTTAATATTTCAAGTTCACGCTTATACTAGCTTATTCAATTTGGAATACTTAAAGGTGCACACATTAATTTTTTCCTCATTAAAAAAGTTTAACTCCCAAAGTCATGAATTGTAATTTTGCAATACATATAGGAAATCATGAACACTCACATTAAAATGAAGACTCCAGTCATATCAGTAACCTTATAAAAGCTGTTTTATTCTACATGGAGAGGGTCCACACATGGGGGCTGCCATGTTAGAATCACATGACCAGCCGAATAATACTCGTTTAATCTCAGTAACAGTCCTGATATTTGACACTTTAACTCACTGATTTAAGTAATCATGGCTGACTGTGAATACTACATTTCTACAATTACATCTCAAACAGAAAATTATTGATTTTAAATTATGCTGCATCCAAGCCGCTCGGTGTCACAAAGATGACACAAAGACAAAAGTTACTGAATGCACCTTTAATCTTTTCTGTTGTATTTACTTAACCACAAAATATTTTTTTCAGTGTAGGAATTGCATGACTTTTTCCTTACAAGTATACTGTAAACCCTAAAAGTTACGTTTAATTAAAATATTTGAGGAAGGTTCCCTTAAATTAAGTGAGGTTGTCCCTCAAAATGTGTTCTTTTCAAAAAGTGAACTTAAACTTTTAACTAAAGTTAACTAGTTGCAAGTACACTTAAATCAGATTTGTGATTAAAGTATTATCAAAAACTTTTTATATCTTTATCATATTATAGCATGTGGTATAAAGGGAAGTTATGATTGGCTCTGATGCAAAATTTGCATACTTTCAGAGTATGTACTGCATTTCATGCAGAATGCACTTCTGGGCCGTTAATAAAGTACACTATGTAGGTCAGTATGAATACATTCCCAGATATAATTCATACAGAAACACGGTAATACCCCTGGATAGTTGTAACACTCATTTTTAATATGCTAAATAAGGCATCGTGCCTTACTTAGTGAAATATATACTTTTTTATATATATATTTCTAATGTTTGGATATATATCAATTCTAATACATCAGCTGGAACTCCTCTATTGGTTTTCCTAACCCTAATACAAGGCATCCTGTGACATGCAAAGAAACAAAAATTCACATTTACAATTACATTTCTGGAATAAATATGCTTTACAAACTCATTACCAATGCATAATGTAATTCATTCATTTATTTATCTTGCTTACTTAGCTAAGATTTCTGACTGAATAAAAGCTTACAAAACTCTACACTCTACATTGTTGCATTACATAAAGCTGGAAAGGGTTACAAAGTTATCCCGAAGAGCATAGATTTTCAGCTGTTAGACAAAATGTCTATAAATGGAGACGATTTAGTACTGTGGGTACTCTCCCTAGAAGTGGCCGTCCAGCCAAGATAACTCAAAGGGCACACCGCAGAATGCTCAATGAGGTAAAAAAAGAACCTTTGAGTGACAGCTAAATACCTGAAGGAATCAGTGGAACTGGTTTACATCTCTGTTCATGAGTCTACTATTCGGAAAACATTAAACAGGCATGGTGCACATGACTGGACACCACGAAGAATCACATCATCCCAGTGGTGAAGTGTGGTGGAGGAAGTATCATGATTTGGGGCTGCTTTGCTGCTTCAGGGCCTGGACCGTTTGCCATCATCGAGCGAAAAATGCATTCCCAAGTTTATCAAGATATCCTACAGGATAATGTCAGGGTGGCTGTGTGCCAGCTGAAGCTCAGTAGAAGTTGGGTGATGCAGCAGGACAATGATCTTAAACATCGAAGTAAATCCACTACAGAATGGCTTCAAAAAAAGAAAATCCACCTTTTGGAGTTGCCCAGTCAGTGCCCAGACCTTAACTTAATAGAGATGCTGTGGATTGACCTTAAGAGAGATGTTTACACCAGGCATCCTGAGAATATGGCTGAGCTGAAGCAGTTCGGTAAGGAAGAATGGTACAAAATTCCTTATGAATGTTGTGCAGGTTTAATCCACAGCTACCGGAAATGCTTGGTTGAAGTTATTGCTGCCCAAGGAGGATTGACCAGTTATTAAATCCAAGGGTTATTTACATTTTCCACAGCACTGTGAATGTTTAAACGATGTGTTCAATAAATACATGAAAGATTATAATTGTTTGCGTGTTGTTAGCCACATTAGAGTTTGTTTATGCCTGTGACTTTAATGAAGATGAGATCACATTTTATGACCAATTAATGCAAAAAACAGCTCATTCCAAAGGGTTCACATACTTTTTCTTGCCACTGTTCACCAGAAATAACATTATTCACTCTAACAGTAAGTTAACAAAAATATTACTGCCAGCTGCAACAAAACAAAAGTCAAAAGAGCTAAAACAACTATCACATGTCCCCATAAGCTCCCATGCTTTGACCACAACATATGTCATTATATTAGTGGTGGGACATATCGGTATTTCCCAATCAATTTTCTCAATTTTCATATGTGAGTTATGGTTCCAGAACGAGACATTTAAATAATCTGTAACACTTTACAATAAGGTTCCATTCGTTAGCATTAGTTAATGCACTAAGAACTATCATGAACTACAGTAACAATGAACAGTGTATTTTTTACAGCATTAATTAATCTTTGTTAATGTTAGTTAATAAAAATACAGTTGTTCATTGTTCATTGTTAGTTAATATTAATTGTGCATTAACTAATGTTAACATATCATTTGTGATTTTAAAAATTATTACTTTGCTTAAATTCACAATCAAAAAGATTCAAAAATGCTGTAAAATTGTTTGGTCATGTTAAGTAATGTTGTTTACTAATGTTAACAAATGGAACATTATTGTAAAGTGTTACCAAATAATCTTTCATTCAGATCAATAGATTGTTTTTTTTTTTTTTTTTTTTTTTTTTTTTTGTATTAATGACAACTTTAGGGTTTGAACAGTAACAGTAACTTAATTAAAAGTAGTCAGTATAGCAAATATTAAGCTTAAGTTATGTCATATTTTCATATTTACCTTTTGACTCATAATGACAAGAGTGACAGACGAATGCAATGAATGTGGCACAACCTGCTCAGAAAAAGCATGGAATGGTTTAACTATTCAGTCTGCACACCATCTGATGTACGGCATGGGGTGATTTAAAAAATACAGTGACTGTATCTGATATAACCTTCACAGGCACTGATAGATAACTCAGAGCTCTGGTTTTACCAGTTTCCAAAACCACAAGACAACAGCTTCAGTTCCTTCAGAAATCCCTGTCTGTGTTAAGTGCAATAGTCAGTTTGATGTTCCGCCTTGACAGTGAGTTTGTTCAGATGTCTGAGAAAGAGCCTCTTATGTGTAATGGTTCAAAAAACCTGTTTGCATGCCACAGGACAGCTAAATCAGATGTGGACATTAAAATTGAAGAGGACCTCAGGAGGAAGCTCAAATATTTCTTCATGAGTCCATGTCAGAAATACAGAGCAAGGGGTCGTAAGCCATGGAAACTGATGCTGCAAATTTTCAAGATTGCCATTATTACTATTCAGGTGAGAAGAAATTTACTCCAGAACTACTGCTGTATTTTTATTAGCTAATATAAATAGCTAAGAGCTATGTATTGCTTTGAACATTCACGGCAGTACACTCTTAAAAATAAAGATTCAAATTAGAACCAAAAATGGGTTTTCAACTTGAATACAAGAGAATGATTCCATTTGTAATCTCCACAAAAAATAATAATAATAATAATCTTTAGTAATCCATTTATGTACTGGTGCTTTGAAGAACCAAGCAAATACACTGATCTAAATATATCTGAATAAAAAAGATTGTTTTCTGAACCTAAGATGCTATAAAGAACTATTTAAAAACCTTTATTTTGTGTGACTCTTTCATTAAAGGCAAACTTAAAAGTACTTGTTTATTTTGTGCCATTTCCAACGCAATCAATTTTCACATTCCTGCAAGTTTTGATCAGAAACAAAATCACTGGTTAGATTTAGCATCTATTGAAAAGTATTTTAGGTTTTATGCAATTGCAACAAATAATACAAACAAGACGAGCAAAACTGGAAATATGTGTAACCATGACAGTTTGGGGTCATATCAACACTTAAAACAAAGTTTTTTAACTTGAATAAATGCATTAAAGTTCAATTACCAGGTTCCCCACTTTGATTGATTGATTGTCTATTGACATGACAGATCTATTTTCTGGTTTATCGGGAACTGTATTTGTGTCAAAAGTGTTCAATCTCAGTTTAAAAATGCTTGCTTATATTATTCATATACGGTTGATTATAATTATTTTATATGTGTTCCTCAGTTAGTCTCCTTTGGATTGAGCAATGAGATGATGGTCACCTTCAAAGAGGAGAATCTCATTGCATTCAAACATTTCTTCTTGAAAAATTACCGGGACAGTGATACAGATTATGCCGTATACACCAGACATGAGGTCCATGACCACATCCAGTATATAATCAAAAGGGTAATGCACATTACATGTTTATCCATGTATGTGATGCAGTTCAATTATATACTTTTCATGTCTAGAGATCATTTTGTGCTCCTCCATTAACTTTAATGGAATTTTTCCATGGGGAATATATATATATATATATATATATATATATTGACAAAACATTGACAGCACTAAATGTGACTGGATTTCTGGCTTTTATCATGGTACTACCTTCTTACAAGTAAATAGTATTTTGCTAGCATTTAGTTTATATAGGTAAGCATGACTGGATGTATTAGTTGTTTGCATAATCTCATTTGATTTAAAAAAAATTTTTTAGTATGTACACCTGCAGAATTTGACTGTTGGTAACCATGCATTTGAGAAGATCGACGGCATGTTCACCCCTCTGTCCCTCTGTCAAGACTTCTATCGACATGCTAACATTTCACCTGCCAATGAGACCTTTGATATTGATCCTCATGTAGAGACAGGTATAATGTACTTTGTGATAATGCAACAATAAAATTTAAGATCAATATTGTGGGGAGTAACCACAGATTTTATATACAATTTCCAACTAACACAAATTCTTTTTGACTTTTGAAATTTAAAATGCAGAATTCTGTTAAATTATGAGGTTATTTAATTTGTATTACATTTATTAACAATATTGTTTTTTTTGTTTGTTTTTTTTTTTACATTATTTATTGATTTGTTTTTGTTTCTTTGTTTGCAGAATGTATTTCCATTTACCCCATATCACCCTACAAGAATGATGGTTTGGCAAATGACACAAATTTCACTTTAGACTTTCAAAGGTGTGTACACTATAATCTTCTCTTAACTACACGCTTTAAATACATTTATTATGTTTTATCAACAGTTTTTATTGTTTTTTATTTATGATTAAAATTACATTATTATGTTGGCTTGAAGAAGCCAAAAAAAAAAACAACAACATTGTTTTTGTTTATTTATTTTTTTATTATTATTAAAAAAATTGAAAATTTGAAAAATCCTATCAGCTTACATTGATGGAATGTTCCTGGCCAAAGGAATGCTCTTTAATTCAAACTCCAACAGTCAAAATTTCAAATGTAAACAAACCCACAAAAGGCCTTTAATCTGCTTTAAATGGCTATCTATCTATTTATCTGTCTGTCTGTCTGCCTGTCTGTCTATCTGTCCGTCCGTCCATCCATCCATCCATCCATCTTTTGTCCGTCCGTCCGTCCATCCATCCATCCATCCATCATCCATCCGTCCGTCCGTCTGTCTGTCTGTCTGTCTGTCTGTCTGTCTATCCATCCATCCATCCATCCATCCATCCATCCATCTATCATCCATCCATCATCTATCTATCTATCTATCTGTCTGTCTGTATGTCTGTCTGTCTGTCTATCCATCCATCCATCCACCCCTCTATCATCCATCCATCCATCCATCTATCATCCATCCATCCATCCATCCATCTATCTATCTATCTATCTATCTATCTGTGTTATGTGTAAATCAGATGTTTATTGTAATTGTCATACTGCTATGTTGCTCGGAATCCGTCCGTCTGTCTATCTATCTATCTGTCTGTCTGTCTGTCTATCCATCCATCCATCTATCATCCATCCATCCATCCATCTATCTATCTATCTATCTATCTATCTATATATCTATCTATCTATCTGTCTGTCTGCCTGTCTGTCTGTCTGTCTGTCTGTCTAATTAGCTATCTAGTTAACTAGCTAGCTATCTAACTTGCTGTTTGTCTTACTGTAATGTCTGTATATCCATCAAATTTAAAACTTTTAAAATGTTCAGACAAGGCTTTGCCAAGCCAACATCAAAGTTTGTCTTGACAAACTTTACCTATCTAGTTAATTATGTGATATCCTCTGATATATTCCTAGATTGTTAGCAGTGAACATCTATCTCAAAATAAAAGCGATCAACCTTCAAACAGTGCGACATCAAGAGTTGCCTGACTGCTATGACTTTAACATTAATGTGAGTGCCGCACACAGTTTTAAATTCCACACATTTGCCTGTAAAATCATATAACTACAGAAGAACCGACTCTGAAATTTCAATTCTTCCAAATTTCTCTGCTTACATAACATCTAAAGACACATACTTCTGCTTTATATCATTTGACTCATTTGAAAAGAAAATTTTATGTAATTTTGCTGCACATAACCACAACATTTCCAGGATTGACAAACAGAGGTTTGGTTTTTTCACTTGAGAGCTATAAATGTCCCTCTTCTCCCTCATTTTGGTTTATTTTCCATCTTGTCAACCATTTTGTTCCCAGGTTTGATGCCATTTGGTCACAAGGTTACAAGTTCTTTACTTGTCATACGTCAGCCACATTTTAACTGACTCAAACCTGGGATTCCCTTTGGATGGATTTAAGTGAATTGGATACAGTTTGTAATCTGTTGTTTTCAATTCCAGATCATGTTTGACAACCAGGCACACAGTGGGCAAATCAAGATATCTCTAAGCAGTGATGTAAATATTAAAGTTTGTAAGGACTGGAATGTTTCTGACTCAAGTAAGTAGGTTTATCTTATATATCTTTTAACCCCTTCCCCCCTAAAATCTGTAGTCATCACATAAACGGATAGTGTACTTACTGTATATATTATCCAGTAGGGGGCATTGCATTCCCCTCCAAAATGGACATGTGATCAGTTACCCAATCAGGAGAAACAATGCTTGAAGAAATGTTTTGTCACAGATTTCTCTCTAATGATAATTATTGCAGTTGACCATGTAGCAACGCACTGATAGCAACTCAATGCAAAGAAAGTCATAATGACAGTATAAACGTGTGAAAGGCTCCTTTGCTGTGTTTGTTCCAGCAGACAATCACTTCCTGCTCATAGTTCTGTTTGACTGTGTGGCCATCTGCGCCTGTCTGCTTTCACTTGTCCTCTGCACACGCTCAGTCTACACAGGCATTCTCCTACAGTTTGTAAGTCTTAAGGATATAACAGCCACATTCAGTACAGATTAATCCTTTTAGACGATCCATTAAATGAAACGGATATTTCTCCCAAAAAAAAATTAAATTCGGTTATCATTCACTCACCCTCAAACCTGTATGTTCTCATTACTTGACAGACAGAGCTCTGAGAAATCAGGTTCACATGATATTCATATGATCCAAAAAAGATGTTTACTCTAGACGCTCGTGCTCGCTAAGTTTCCAGACAGAGGCCACATTTGTGAGTAGAAATGAAATAGTCATATAATTAACATGTTACATGTCTTTTCCCATTAGGAGTATACCACACACGTGTCTATTCAGCATGGTAAAACAGTGTGTAGGTCTGAGAGAATGGAGTTCATCAATGGCTGGTATATTCTCATCATCATCAGTGACACACTGACTATTGCTGGTTCAGTTCTCAAAATATGCATACAGAGCAAGGTGAGCAAGACAGACAACAAAATGGATGATTTTTAAAGCCACTGTTTGCCAGTGGACAAATTAGTTGCATGCTGTCTCTTTCTGTACATCATATAAGCAGACAAGTGGTTTAGATCAATGCACTAATCTACAATATCTAAAATACTTTTTTCTAGGAACTGACAAACTACGATGTGTGCAGTATTTTGCTGGGCTTTTCAACAATGCTTGTGTGGATCGGAGTCATGCGCTACCTGAGCTTCTTTCAGAAATATTATGTAAGATATTTAATTATGTAATGTATCTTATTTTGTCATTTTATCTGAAGGTGTTTGAAGAGAGTTGGCCAATCAGAATATAGAATAGCACATGACTATAGTTATCTTTGTCCAGTTGTGACAAACTCTTTCAGTTAAAGGAATGTTCCGGGTTCAATACAAGTTAAGCTCAGTCAGTAGCATTTGTGGCATAATGCTGATCACAACAAAAATGTATTTCGACTTGTCCCTCCTTTTCTTTAAAAAAGCAAAAATCTGGGTTACTGTGAGGCACTTACAATGGAAGTGAATGGGGCCAATCCGTAAATGTTAAAATACTCACTGTTTCAAATGTATAGCCCAAGACCGTAAATATGCATGTTAACATGATTTTAGTGTGAAGTCACTTACTAAACTTTTCTGTGTAAAGTTATGTCCAGATTTACAACGTCAACCCAAAACCTCCAAACAACCATAAAAAAACAATGATTTTAACAACTTTACAGCTTAAATAATACACAAGTTTAACCCCTTAAACTCTATGGACCTGATGGTGGGGGGACTATATCACGGAAAAAGTTTATGCTTAAAACAATTAAGTCCTCGTATACATAAGTCAGGCACATGAGGTATCATCTGAAAGCTTAGAATCGGAACTTTTCAGAGAATAATATCACTTTTGCATTGGTTACATAAAATAACAAAATAAGCCCTGAAAACATTCACGTCGCAAATTAGCGCGCCCTAGAGGTAATGGGGTAGAAATATGAATAAGTATATGAAAGTCTTTCACGTCGCACTTAAATGGACAAGTCATATATCAAATGAAAGCTCTCAGGAATGTGGCTATGCTATATATAGGCTATTTTGTTGCCCTAATACCACAGTTTGAAAGATTTTCAAAAGAATTACAAAGTTAAATATGATTTTGTTACGCATTAAATACAAACTCTTTTATGTAAGCCCCAAGTAGCCAAAAACTTTATATCTGCTCTGACCTATGGCAGTTAAAAAAAAAATTAAAAATAAATAGCAGTTTTTTACTTGTCTGTGAGCTTGCTTGGCCAATGTTATATCTTAGATGTACATAACAAAATATGCCATCCAGCAGGAAAAGCATGCTAAACAAATCCCTCGGGAGCTGAGGTGACGTCACGTTCAAAACACTGGATTTAAACGAACGGCTGTGAATCATGAGGCGGATGCCTCTTCTCAACCGTAAGTGCTATTTATACCAAGATAATTGTTCCTTGTGCTTGAATGGTGCTTTGAATGAAGCAGATAGTTTTCACGGCTGTTGTTATTACATCATATATTCGGGTCACGAGACGATGCCAACGTCCCCCAAAAACTATTCATACAACTCGCATACCTAATAGAACGCACTGTTTTGCCGGCAGATAAGTGCGTTCTTCATCAAATACAGTACATACTGTGACAGTATGCGGTTTCGGACACAGCATGAATGTCTATGGACGAGCACATCTGTGAATGCGTTATAGCGCCACCTACATTTCAGATCTGTATATTGTGATGGAATGTGATAGAGAAAAATCTTTTTTCTAGTGCTTTCTTCCATCTAGTGGAATTAAATTTGAAGACTTTTCAAAGTGAGATAGAGTAAACAGTACAGGATAAAAAACATTTTTTTTTTTTTTTACTTTCTGTTTATCATAAGATTATAAACACATTCAACATTATTTATGAATAATTGGAGTCTTTTATTTTATTTTGAAGGTTTTCTAAAAATTTTTTACAATTAGTCCACAGTGTGTGTGAATAGTGAGCTTTTAAATTTGACTGTGAAAAATTGCAGTGCTTTTATAAAATTATAATCTTCACATTTCTGCTTTTAAACCCTCCAAAAATTGGCCTCATCCACTTTCATTGTAAGTGCCTCACTGTAACCTCCATTTTTGCTTTTTTTAAAGAAAAGAAGGGATGAAGTCAAATTTTTTGTTGTTGTTGACTAAGCTTAACTTGTATTGAACCTATAATATTCCTTTAACTGAAGGTTTTTTTTTTTTTACTAGACAAAGATAACTATAGGCATGTGCCATTCTATTTTCTGACTAACCAAATCTTTGGGAAAATCCTTAGTTATAAGTATAAGGGAATTGTCAGCCACTAAGGTTTTTCTTAACTTGGTATTGACAAAACTGTTTGTTCCAACTGGCTCCTGGCCTTTAAACCTGGCAATGATTTACAGTAATTGTTTTACATTTTCAGTGCCACTTGGTATGATATTTTGTTATGTTTGTTTGCAATGAAAGTCATACAGGTAACTTTTGTGTCCAAATACTTTTTGTGCCACCTTTAAATTCACTCTCACACTGGCCAGGTCCAGAAGTTGAATTTGCATAGTAATTATTAGGACATTGATGAGTCTGGATTTCTTGTCAAGAAGTGTTTTCTGTCTTCAGATCCTCATCCTCACCCTGCGGGCTGCTCTACCCAACGTGATTCGATTCTCCATCTGTGCTATCATGATCTATCTCAGCTATTGCTTCGGCGGATGGATCGTTTTGGGGCCACACCATGAAAACGTCAGAGATGTTAAACATATTGCATATACTGTATAATGTTGTATACTGCTGCACTATAAGTCACGGAAGACCTATTGACCTTGCACGTTTATAGGAATCTTACATTTATATAACGACCTTATGTAATTTATTATTGTTCCATTATTCTAATACAGTAATATTGTCATTTAGCCTTTTAAATACTATACAAGTTAAGCTCAGTAAACAGCATTTGTGCCAAAATGTTGATTCCCACAAAAATAATTTTGACTCGTTTAAATACTCCTCGTTTTTCTAAAAATTGATGTCAACATATATGGACAGTGTGATTAATTTGTGACGTTTTTAATAATATCAAACTATAGAAAGTCAGATTTTTTTTTTATCAAATTGTTTATTATGTTTCCAGGAGTGTTGGTTATTCGTGTTTTAGAGACATTACAGACATTACATCAGAAATTAGCATAATTAATTCTGATACAAAGTAATGGCCAGCATCATCCAATCACTGCCATGTTAAAATAAATTATACATTATAAATTCTGAATCTATGTACTGATGACCATTGTCCCATGTCTGACAAACATGTTGAGTAGTCCAAACATCATCTGCAGCCTGAAACTGAACTTTAAATAGGAAGTTTGGATTGAATGCGCTAGAGAGCTATAGGATGCTCCCTTGCTCCCTATTTAGTGAATGACTTAACCACCAGTGAGCTGTCTGTCTGCACTGGTCTCAGAACAGTTTGAAATGCATCTTATTTTTATCCAAACTCCATATAAAGCCTCTGAAAGCAACATTTTTCAGCTTTTGGATGCATTCATTGATTCTCAATGTGATAATGCACAGTAATTATAGGATATTTAAGGAAAATGAGCCTGTAGTCCACATACATGGTCTTAGTGTTTAACAGCGTGCCATTTCGCGATAAATTGTTGATATTATTAAAATGGCATATCGGATGAAACTAGAGACTACTTTTTTGACTCAAACAGGTTTTAAAGAAAAACTTAATGAGGTTCCTTACCAAATGTAGTTTTGTTGGTGTTTCTCCCAAAGACAAATTCAGCTGAGATCAGCGCCATGTTGTTTTGTCACATGACTCGGTGCGTCTAAAGTTTAACCCTTTAATGACAGCCTAGAGTCTCCTGAACTGAGATCAGTCAGCTTAAATTAAATAAAATTATGCATAGTCTGTCGCGATGCCAAAACATAATGTCCATGCATGTGGACACGGTGTCTCAGGAGGATATATATAGTACTGTAAAAAAAAGTGATTACAGCAAAGCACTCGCTATAGGTCCCATAAACATTAAAATACAAATAGTTTCAAAAGTATAGACACAAGACGCAAACAAGATATGTGTTAACACGATTTTAGTGTGATAAAATCGCTTACTGACCGTATCTGTGCTAAGTTATATCCAATACTGAGATTACAGGGTACTGTTGTCATGGTAACAAAGTTGTAATACTGGATACAGCTTTACACAGATAAGGTTAGTAATTGATTTTATCACACAAAAATCATATGTTAACAGGTATATTGTTTATGTATTGTGGCTATACCTTTGAAAAAGTGAGTATTTTACTGTTTATTGACTGGCCTCATTCACTTCAATTATAAGTGCCTTACTGTAACTGCAATTATATATATATATATATATATATATATATATATATATATATATATATATATATATATATACATATGTATATATACACATGAGGGACGAGTCTAAATTATTTTCAGTGGTAAATAACATTATGCTACAAATGCTGTCGACTGAGCTTAACTTGTATTGCACATGGAACATGTGAAAGGATGAAAAAGTATATTTTGACTAAGATGTCCGTGATACGTATTTAGCTGGGGGGTATTAGGTAAATAAATGAATGCATCCCTTTTATACAAAAAAAAGTTATGTTTATAGTAGTTTTATGATAAGTTAATTTTTTTATAGTTTCGGACATTTAATATGGCAGCCGACTGCCTGTTCTCCATGATCAACGGGGATGAAATCTACTCCACCTTCACTAAGCTTCGTGACAGGAATTATCTAGTGTGGGTGTTCAGCAGGATGTACGTCTACAGCTTCATCCCTCTCTTCACCTATATGGTGCTGAGTCTCTTCATCGCCCTCATTACAGACACGTATGAGACCATCAAGGTGAGTTCATCAACATCTTCTAGTCATCTCATCTGGTTGAGATGAATTAATCTGTATTTAAAAGCTGCATGGTACAGTAGACACCATCACAGCAGTTGTGGTTCACCAACTTCATGACTTTGCCTTCATCTGGTCTCTCTCTTTCACTGCAGAATTATCAGAAGGATGGAGCTCCCTTTTCAGAACTGCAGGCTTTCATAGCTGAATGCAGGGATTCACCTGACTCTGGGAAATACATTATGGATGAAGAGGCCTCCACCTCTGGCTGCCTTTGTGCTCCTTGTGTGTATTGTGCCTAAAGCTGATGAGAAGCCTGTAGGAGCAACAAATTCATATTACTCAGCACTCCTGCAAGAACTCACAAAATACTCGTTTGAACACTTCACTGTCCAAACATACAGAAAACACAGAAGAAACCAATACCGACTTGCCATTTAATATGATTTGTGCACTTTAATGTAAGCTGCTTTGATAAAAAAAAAAAAATAATAAAACAAAACGGTTGAAAATACAACGATGTATGTGTCTATATGAAGGATGGCTTCATTTAAAATGAATGTAGTGTTAGTTTATAATTCTGAAGGACTTTCTTTGTCCTGTTGAACAAGCCAGGAATATACAACTTTTTTTTTTTTTAACATGTTTATTTATTTAATTTCAGTTATTGACATGTTTCTCTTGTAACTGACAAAAAGATACCACACTCAAAATATATTTTAGCCTATTTCTAAGATTTACACCTTTCCATTTCATAACAAAATTTCATCAAATTGAATTTACAGGAAAAATTAAGTTAATAAAACTTAAAATATTGATTTTTTAAAAAATTATTTTACCAAAGAATTCTTCATTAAATTTGATGAAATTTTGTTATGAAATTGCAATGCGTATCTTAAAATAATTATCTTGAGTGCATAGACTCACTGGGAAAAAAAAAACTTTGAAGACTTCCTTATGCAGTGCACTACAGCCAAAATACAAACATATACACTGAACTTTTTCTTGCCATTTTTTTCAGTTAAGCTATAATCGTATAGTGTATCGTATCTTAAAAAAGAAAAAGAAAGAAAGAAAAAATTATATTGTAATTTTTTTTATTTATTTATTTTATTTTTATTTTTTTTGTGGCAAGACCAGTTCAAATGATTTTTAGTGTAACCCTGAAATATTAAATAAATTAATGTATTAGTAATTAAATTAATAATTAATGTGTTATTCATTTTAAAAATGGCCCAGTTTACCTGAATTTGCCCAAATAAATATATATATAGAGAGAGAGAGCAACATTTAAGTATACATTTCTTCAAAATAACTAATTTAGCAAATGGTGTAGAAATGTCCTGTTTATTTAGTCACTCTTGTCATTTTGTAAATTATAAGTGATTTTGAATTGAATTGAGTTTTTTAATGTGTCATGAATACAGACGTTAAACACCTGTAGCGTGTTGTTATGGGCAGGTAGGAGATATGGTTCAGCCAATAACGATGTTACGTACTGGTTACTTGACAACGAGCTGACCAATGAGCGACGCGTTTGTTTGTTTAGAAGGACGGAGGCGCACTTCAAACCAACCAAACATCTCGAGCGTTTCGTGGCAGATGAACGAAACGCGTCCTACAATTACACACACACAGGCGCGTACTTGAGTCTTCAAACACCGGTCAAAACAATCGATCAGACCCGCGTGTGGATGGACGAGCATGCGTTAATCTGACTGTGTTTGGATCCGTGTACCTGCAGCTGAATGTAAGTCAACCTGTGAGTGTGTTAGCTGCTGTGCTAAAGTTACACGGACTGTGTCTTTAAATCTAGTGTGCTGCCTACATAGACAGCATGTCTTGGTTCGAATAGACTTATTCAAACGGACGTAGATACACAGAAGACGCTAGGCAGCTCAATAGGTGTAGAGACACAGCCACTGACCCCATATAAACCGGTGTATAAATGTTGTCAAGACTAAATACACAAATGTGTGTGTGTGTTTTTTTTTTTAAATGTCTCAGTCAAATTTGAAAGAAAACGAATCAGTTTGTAACTAAAGCGGTTCAGTTTTTATTGGTAAAATTGGGTCTGCTAGTCTAACCTAATTAGCAGATACAGTGTTTATTTAAATGAGCATTTAATAAGCCCTAAATTCACACTTGGATTTGATGTCAGTAATTGTGAATGTATAGTCAATCTTTCAAATCAGTTAGTTAATCAATATTATAATTGATAGATGGTTACACACATGACGGTATATGAAAGGTATACTAGTATTTTACAGAGAATATATATCCTAATGTGTTTTCAGTGCAGAGTTATATTGTTTAGCCTATATTGTATTGTTCAATGCACTTTGCTCTTGATTTATTGGGTTGTCATGATTTCAGAGATGTGAGCATGAATGTAAAGGTGTTTGCAGTCATAATGGCTTCAGAAATCAATAAATTTAACCAAACACAAAATGGAGATCTTTGGTGTCCGATCTTCAGAAAAGATACCTCCAGAGTCTGTACAAACACTTCTGACACAGTAATGTTCATTCATTTTTAGACTCTTAACATAATAAAATCCACCATCAGGATTCAGCAACTTCATGTCTGAAGTCTGCCAGCCAGAGTTAAATCGGGACTTTTAAAGAAGGATTTGCCGTCTGTCATGGTGTGCAGATTTAGATTAGACGGAAGTGTGTCTGAGGATGAGATTTCCAGAGGACATCAACATGATCAGCTCTGAATTTGAATTGAATACTACATAGAGATCTCTGTTCCTGTAAGAAACACCGTTAATCTGCTGTTTCAGATATTCTTGTTATTCATCGTGTCCCATGAAGTGCACAAAAAAAAAAGGTTACTCATATGGTAATTATTGACTATTAAAGTAAGATCAGATTTTTTTCTTTTCCTTCCTTATTTCTATGGGCTGACTAATCACAGTGGGTTTCTTTGCAGGTTGATCACATATCTGATATAGATAGGTAACTCATTCATTTTTTTTTTTTTTTTTTAGTTAAGTGTCATTATCTTTATTGCCCATATTTGGGTTTCGTTTTTTTTAGTTTTTATTTTTATTAATGGGAAAGTTCACCCAAAAATGAAAATTAAGCCATTGTTTACTCCCCTCTGTGTTGTTATAACCCTTTATGACTTTCTTTTTCTTTCTTTTTCTTTCTTTCTTATCATGAACTGACAGGAGATCAACGGTCGGTGAACATTTTAACTAAATAATACATTAGATTTGGTTTTGTTTCTCTCCAAACCTTATCGTATGCTTTCATAACAATCTCATGGAATAATTTATTAGACTCCTGAATTAGACTTTTGTGTTCTTTTGAAGCTTGAAGTGGAGGTCACTATAAACTGCCATTGTATGACCTCACTGAGCACAACATTTATTCACAATTTCTCCCTTTGTGTTAAAAAATAAAAGAATAAAACAAAGAAAATCATCTAGGGTTGTAACAACACAGAGGTGAGTAAACAATGACTGAATTTTCATTTCTGGGTGAAATAATCCTTTAATAGTTAAACTTTGGAATGTAATTCATCCCTGTATAGACCTGTGCGATGGACATGAATGATCCCTTAAAAAATACAGTGACTTTCTGAGGAGAGGTTTCCTAGCCTATTACTTTTCTTAGCAATCAGATGTTCATTCAGAGGACGATGTGAAGCATGTTAAAAATAAATAAATAAAGTCCTATAGATGTCCTGAGACATATTTAGGTCAGAATATCGAAGGCTATGTTCACACAGCAACAGAATACGGTTGTCAGTCCTGTTTTTGATTTAATGTGATTTTGTTTTAATACAGTTATGTTTAAACACAGTTCGGTTATTTATGAGAGTGACAACTGCATTCTGTAACCGAACTGACACCTGTAATTTTCAGGGCTCATAACTGCATTTCCGGCAAACCTGTGCTGTGTGAACAGAACCGTACTGGACACCTGTAGTTGTCTGACATGACATATTATGTGAAAGCCATGCTGCACTATTCACTTTTGTGTCTAGTGATAATCATAAGAGGTTTCATAGACTGAGATGAAGATATGAGCTCTGGGCACGGACCACACGACTTGAATGTTGTGCTCTACACTTGCTTAAAAATCATTCAAAGCCACTGTCGGTTAATTATGATTTGACTCATGAACTTGGGCCTTGATTAGACTTCTTTTTTTAATCTCATGCTGTCAGCTGTGAAATGTCCATTGTGTGGACGCTACCATCTTTGATATTTACTTTAGTCACTGTCACTATGGTTAAAGGTGTTAGAATATGGTTGTGACTTCGGTTGTTTCATACAAACAGTATTCAAGCTGCTACTGTAAGCTGTTGTATGAACAGGACATTTCAAGACACACACCTGTAAGTAAATGCGGTTGTCAATCCCAAACACTGACTGTGTGAACATAGCCATAGAGACTTGGGGGTGGGCTCTTTTGATTTGGGACGGTAAAGCCAAAAGTATACTTTGGTCCATACAGGATGTGTGACGCAAATCTTGTCAATCAGTCATCAAGCATTAAATGCGCACGGCACGATTTTGCTAACTGTGCATCTTAACACGCAGAATGCGTATGCACTTGGAGTTATTTACACTAACTAGTGGGTCCACAAGGTGGAAACACTCACATTTGAGTCATTGTGGTCACAAAAAAGCGCTAGATCACTGCTAAACATCAGGAGATGAAGGTAATAACAGTGGATGTGCACGTCAAGAGGTCTGGAGATACCTACATTTGTATTACTGGAGACTGAAGGAAAATAAAGACATCTTTATGGGTCTAAACACCTGAAGAGAAAGTCCAGTGTTTCATAACGGTCATAGCGTGCATGCGCCAACTGCCTATGTTTACGCGCACAGTTATATGGAGTTGTGATGAGGAGGAGGGTGTGGCCGGGCCGTAAGGATGGACGCCTGGCGCTGAATCATCCCAATCAGCTGGGAGAGTGATAAAGAGGAGCCGGAGACGCCAGTTCGGGAGAGAGAGAGAGATGCACGTGGAGTTGTGTGTGAGCGTCAGTGTTTGTGTTGAGTCTAATAAAAGTCTTCATGATTGTTCATCCGGTTCCCTCCGCCTCCTTTCCGATAAGCAAGAGAACTTTTTGTCACAGGAGTGTACTTGGACAGGCTTGCATTCTGCTTAGACGCTGTGCGTTCGTGTAAAAATGGAACTATACCTAGGGCTTAAGCAGCCACCTAGAAACCACCAAGCATTGCCATAGCAACGCACGCAACGGTGCCCACCCACTTTTGCAGCTGCCTTGGTTCCGGAAATATTTTTCCCCCATTCATTTTTTTCCATAAGGATTTCATAGAATGCGTCATAAAATAGTTCTAAGCCATGAAGCAAACCAACCAGTTCTGAGGTGAATCACAACTTTACAAACCTTGATTTGAACCAAAAAATATTTGAAAATATTGGTGGATCTGATTGGTGGATCTTTCTCTGCAAGATCATGGGAAGTTTAGTTATTCACTAGAGATTCTGCTATTAAAAATTATGTAGAAATGATGCAGATTTATGGCTTTAACGTATGCATACCATTAATTAATCTCAGAGCTCACAGCAGGTCTGTTTTTAAATAAGGTATCATTTAAAAATCTACTCCCCTATGGAAAAAAATAAATGGAATTTTTACAAACAGAAACAGACTGTTTTGCTCGCAAGCTTGAGAAAATGTATAAAAAATCTAGTTGTTTATTATTGCCTAGGACAGCAGTCAATAATACAGTTTAGTGGTCATTATAGTAAAATATTTGAGAATGATTGGTCAAGGGCAGCAGAGTCAAGTATACCATAGGGCCTAAAATAAGTTAACTTACTTGATAAAACTCAGTTTTCCCAGCAAGTAAAAATGTTGATTGGTGATTTGTGTTGTGGTATTAACTGTATTTGGAAATGGCTACACCTCCAGATTTCACGTTACCACACTTCTGTAATAGAAGCCATTTGATCTGGGATCAGCCTCTTCACCTGTCTCATCAACTATATGACATACACCTGAATGCTTTTCTCTAGTATCCTGTGATTTTTGTTGTTACACATTCTCTCCAGCCCCTACATCACCCACTGGCTCTGGAAATCCCACAGTGGTATTGCATGGTTGCTTAATCCAGAAGCATAGGCCTTCTGCTGTGTAATCCAGTGTGCCGGCTGTTCTGTTTCAGGACCGACGGCCCTGCACTGGCCTCTGTCTTCGGTCCCAGCCACTCGAGTCCAGACTTGCGTCTCCATTGGATGACCGGGACAACCGAGCATCCCATCCCGGCTGAATGTTGACATGGGAGATTGGTGGTCGCCAACAATGATACCAGAACCATCTCTTGGTGAGCATCATACAAAGTGCTTGCAACATGTTCCAATATTTTCAGAGTTTTCTGGACCTTTTTTTTTTATGCTTGTACAAATGTAACATTTTAGTTAAAATAAGAGGTCCACCGATATATCGGTGCCGATTGTAGCTTTTTGGATCTATCAGTTATCTTTAAAAATCAAAGAAAATAGTTACCGATAGTTTAAATTGATTCTTTTTATATGGTTATTTTTTATAATTACTGTTTATCCAATATTAGCATACATGAAAAAAAGTTTACTTTATAGTGTTTCTATGATGATACATTGTAGATGATTAAAAGAGTATGTTTTGTTTCCCTTATGTGTGTGTGAGCTGGGAGCACCGACTTTTCAAAATAAGAGTCCCCAGTGTATTTCGGGCTTGTTTACAGTTAGAAGTCCTGCATTATGGACCAAATCTTATTTTTGGTTTTATGATTGTTAATATTGGTATTTTAATTGCAAAATAAACTGCATATGGGATTTCTATGTCTGTGCATGTGACAGTAAGTAAAGACTAAGATTTGTTTTTTAACATTCGATAAATTAATTTTAAAAACCATCGACTGATTAATCGTTTATCGGCCTTGTCCACCAGGTTAGTCATCAGTATTGGCAAAATCCACTATCGGTCGACCTCTAGTTAAAATACTTTCTCCTATAATAGTTTAATATGTAGAGCCAGTCATTACAGTAGGTTGACTTCCTGAAAAGTGTAAACAATACTGACTATGTGGGGCTATCAAAATATGGCTCTGTTTGTTTGAGCATCTCAACCAGTCATTCTTTTTATTTTACAATATTCATATTTTTCTCTGTTATCATTTTTTTTTTCTTGTGCTTAAGCAAATTAGGTACCTTTTTTTTGCTGTAACTTTTCCTGGTCTCTCTACTAAATCACAACTCTCGTAACAAACTCATCCAGGTCATTACTGAACTCTTTTGCAGCAACACAACACTAACATATAAAAAACAAACATGTTATTAGATTTGAGAGCTTCAGGTTTCGACAGGCTCTAATAATGGGCTCTGCCCTGTCTTTTGTCCTCCTGTACAGACACCAAAGAGCTTTCCAGTATATCTGGGATCAGCATGTCTCCCCCCAGGCAGAATTCCCTCCCGTCGCTGCACTCTACCATAGTACTGCCCAAAACCTCCTACAGTGTTTTGAGTGCTTTTTGCACAGAGGAGAATGTGTCCCAGTGTATCACATACATCAATCAGGTACATTACACTGGGTGGAGTTTTAAAGTACTGCTCATATGCTTCCCTATTAGATATGTGATAATGTGAAAGCTCAAGGGCTCAGGTATTTACTATATCTTTCATCTTGTGGTGTTTCATCATACTGGAATAAGTTTTATCATGCATCTTTAAGCTTTTCACTTAAAATAAAAACCATTAGATTTAACTATAAAAAAAAATTATATGTAAAGAGAGACAAATTGACTAGCCAGAATTTTGTGTAACCTACTAACCCCGAAGCTATTCTGTGGAAAGAGTAATGACCCTACTATTCTAGATTTTTTTTTGAGTAACTCTAAACTTGACTTACCTACATTACACTAAGCTAATAGTATTGCATGGTAATATTGGTTTAGTATTGGCTCAAATTTCTGAATTAGTATTACACTACAAAATTATTACACATGCTGTAGTAATATGCAAACAAGTTTTAAAGAGGTCATATTCTACACACTTTCTTTTTTTTCTCCCCAATTTTTGAATGCCCAATTCCCAGTACTTCGTATGTCCTCGTGGTGGCGCGGTTACTCACCTCAATCTGTGTGGTGGAGGACAAGTCTCAGTTGCCTCTGCTTCTGAGACAGTCAATCCGTGCATCTTATCACGTGGCTAGCTGTGCGTGACACCGCAGAGACTCGCAGCATGTGGAGGCTCACGCTACTCTCCGCGATCCACGCACAACTTGCCACACGCCCAATTGAGAGCGAGAACCACTAATCGCGACCACGAGGAGGTTACCCCATGTGACTCTATGCTCCCTAGCAACCGGGCCAATTTGGTTGCTTAGGAAACCTGGCTGGAGTCATTCAGCACACCCTGGATTCAAACTCGCGACTCCAGGGGTAGTAGTCAGTGTCAATACTCGCTGAGCTAACCAGGCCCCTCCATATTCTACACTTTTATGGATTTCATAGAAGAAAATGGGTAGCACTTTCATTATAATGTGTTTACATTGTTACTACAGTTAAAATACATTATAATACTTGATCTATTCATAGTTATATATTAGGTATTGTAAAAGTGCTGTCATGCAAAAGCAGCATAGTGTAAACAGTCATAAGGCTTGATATTATTATATAGCATTATAAGTGGTCTTGGCCTGTTTTATGTTACAAAAGCAAAGTCTTCTTATAAACAGCCATAACAAACTTATATTATTAATAATAACATGAAATACATTACAAGTCAAACTTGTATAATGGAATTTATAGAAACATGCACAGAATACAAAGGACCATACATTCACAATTAAGAAATTAAGAGCCATTAAGGAAAACACTTGTAAAGCTACAAGGCTAAAATGTATATAATGTCTTATGACCACTTAAAAATATCTTTTGACTGTTTATAAGAAGACATTGCTTTTGTCACTTTACTTAAAGCATACCAAATATATATAATACAAATAGATATAATGCATTATAACCTCTACAGATAAAATGTTATGTTGTTCCTGTTATAATGCATTATACAGTGCATCCGGAAAGTATTCAGAGCGCTTCACTTTTTCCACATTTTGTTATGTTACAGCCTTATTCCAAAATGGATTAAATTCATTCTTTTCCTCAATTCTACAAACAATACCCCATAATGACAACGTGAAAGAAGTTTGTTTGAAATCTTTGCAAATTTATTAAAAATAAAAAATGAAAAAAATCACTTGTACATAAGTATTCACAGCCTTTGCCATGACACTCAAAATTGAGCTCAGGTGCATCCTGTTTCCACTGATCATCCTTGAGACGTTTCTACAACTTGACTGGAGTCCACCTGTGGTAAATTCAGTTGATTGGACATGATATGGAAAGGCACACACCTGTCTATATAAGGTCCCACAGTTAACAGTGCATGTCAGAGCACAAACCAAGCCATGAAGTCCAAGGAATTGTCTGTAGACCTCCGAGAGAGGATTGTATCGAGGCACAGATCTGGGGAAGGTCCCAATGAGCACAGTGGCCTCCATCATCCGTAAATTTTGGAACCACCGGAACTCCTCCTAGAGCTGGCCGCCTGGCCAAACTGAGCGATCAGGGGAGAGGGCCTTAGTCAGGGAGGTGACCAAGAACCCGATGGTCACTCTGACAGAGCTCCAGCGTTTCTCTGTGGAGAGAGGAGAAACTTCCAGAAGAACAACCATCTCTGCAGCACTCCACCAATCAGGCCTGTATGGTAGAGTGGCCAGACGGAAGCCACTCCTCAGTAAAAGGCACATGACAGCCTGCCTGGTGTTTGCCAAAAGGCACCTGAAGGACTCTCAGACCATGAGAAACAAAGATTGAACTCTTTGGCCTGAATGGCAAGCGTCATATCTGGAGGAAACCAGGCACCGCTCATCACCTGGCCAATACCATCCATACATTCATGCTGTGGGGATGTTTTTCAGCGGCAGAAACTGGGAGACTAGTCAGGATCAAGGGAAAGATGAATGCAGCAATGTACAGAGACATCCTTGATGAAAACCTGCTCCAGAGCGCTCTGGACCTCAGACTGGGGCGAAGGTTCATCTTCCAACAGGACAACGACCCTAAGCACACAGCCAAGATAACAAAGGAGTGGCTACGGGACAACTCTGTGAATGTCCTTGGGTGGCCCAGCCAGAGCCCAGACTTGAACTCAATTGAAAATCTCTAGAGAAATCTGAAAATGGCTGTGCACCGACGCTCCCCATCCAACCTGATGGAGCTTGAGAGGTCCTGCAAAGAAGAATGGGGGAAACTGCCCAAAAATAGGTGTGCCAAGCTAGTAGCATCATACTCAAAAAGACTTGAGTCTGTAATTGGTGCCAAAGGTGCTTCAACAAAGTATTGAGCAAAGGCTGTGAATACTTATGTACATGTGATTATATTTTTATTTTTTTTTCCGTTTTTTATTTTTAATAAATTTGCAAAGATTTCAAACAAACTTCTTTCACGTTGTCATTATGGGGTATTGTTTGTAGAATTTTGAGGAAAATAATGAATTGAATCCATTTTGGAATAAGGCTGTAACATAACAAAATGTGGAAAAAGTGAAGCGCTGTGAATACTTTCCGGATGCACTGTATTCTAAGGTATAACTCTCTATAGGTAAGTATTATGATGTATTATTGTGGTTCTAATTATTTGTATAATTATTTACTATTAAGGAGTTAGAACATATTATACGAGACATTACGAATGCATTATAATTAGGGCTTTCAATCAATTAATTTTTATATATTTGTAAATTTATATATATTTTAAATTATGATTTGTATAAATTATATATATTTTACATATATAAAATATAAATAAATATATTTCCAGCTTGAATTGCTCTGTAATTTTTCTGTAACGGTCCGGGGACATGATTAATTGCATAGTTGTTGTTTTTTTACGCATTATTTTTTTTTTATAATTAATCACACTGAATTAATTATAATGCATTTATAATGCCTTTTAAAATGCATTGTAAATATGGGCTTTATAGAAAGTGTCACCAAATGTGTCAAAAATTTGTCAAACTGTAAGAAAAATTTAATGCTAGAGTTAGTAAAATACTATGTTGCACAAATTCAGACCTCACAGTAAAGAGGGCAAAATAAGTCAATACGACAAGACTGTATTTTATTGAGGGTGTTATGTGCCTGATCTTTGTTCATGGCCGTAAACCTTGAAGTCAGCCACAGATTTCACTCTTCTGTCCACCTGTCTAGTGTGTATACAAGCATATGAACATGAGATTTAATTATGAACACAGTTTTTTTTCATTGGTTTTGTAATAGTTTACATGTGACTGTGATTTGTCAGAGCAGATGTTTTGATGCTTCTCTGGTTCCTCCTCAGGAGGTGTGTTCTCTGGGCCTGTCTGGCTTGAGTTTGGACTCTAGTTCAGACACTCTGAGCACAGTGCCGGTTCTGAACCTCCTGTATGAACTTCTGCAGCTGCAGAGGAGAGCTCAGCGCTCTCTACATGAGCTGGAGACCCAACAGCTGAAGAACGGCAGTGACCTCGAACATCTGCAGCACAACAACACCAGACTCAAAGTACTCGGATCTTCTACATTACAGTCCAGTTAATTCTTTCCGCCAGAGCCAAGTCCTAGCTGTTGGCAGATAAAAAAAAAACAAAATAGACTCATATGGCCTTTGTGCTCGTGCAAGTTATGTGGGTTTGAATGTGGTCCGTATTCTGTCCTGTTTCCATACCTGCCTCCTCTTCCCATAATTTCTTTACTTTCGTTATCCATAAAAAGACAAAACTGCGTCGCAAGTTCGAATCCAGGGCATGCTGAGTGACTCCAGTCAGGCTTCCTAAGCAACCAGTTGGCCCGATTGCTAGGGAGGGTAGAGTCACGTTGGGTTAACCTCCTCATGGTCGCTATAATGTGGTTCTTGCTCTCAGTGGGGCATGTGGTGAGTTGTGCGTGGATGCCGCGGAGAATAGCGTGAACCTCCACACCCGCTAGGTCTCCGCAGTAATGCGCTCAACAAGCCACGTGATAAGATGTGCGGATTGACGGTCTCAGACGCGGAGGCATCTGAGCTACGTCCTCCACCACCCAGATTGAGGCGAGTCACTACGCCACCACGAGGACCTAGAGCGCATTGGGAATTGGGCATACCAAATTGGGGAGAAAAAGAAAAAAAACCCTGCCCCCCCCAAAAAAGACAAAACTAACTTAAATACCCTAGAAGCAGAGCAAACATGTCTGTATTCTGCTTTTAATTATGCAAATGTTGTGTTAATGTGTATTAGGACCAGTTGGAGCACACCAGAAGAGAGAACTCAGGCCTTCACGAGGGAGAGAGACAGCTACAGCTGAAGATCAAGACCTTACAGAACTGCCTCAAGTCGGAGAAAGAGGAAGTAAGTCCTCATGCTTCAGCAGACATGACCACTGAACCACCTCACGTTACTCTTTATTTGCTGCTGTACTTGTGGTGCAGTGTTTTGCTTCAGTGGCAACTTTTGGGGTTATTGAATCTAAACTGATGTTGCTTATTCACAAATGAAAGACTGTTTTATATTCTCTTGCTTTTGGTTGTGGTTACACTACCCTCAGGATTGAAATAAAGCATTAAGGGGTTTCCCTAGTACTGTAGATGTCGACTGATAATGGATTTTGCTGATACGATGGAAAAGGCAGGTAACCGATTAATCGACCGATAGTTTTTAAAGTTGATTTTTAGAATGTTAAAAAAATGCCATAGTCATTCCTTGCTTGATTAGGTGCATTACACTGAATTTTTAACCATTAAAATGCCTGAAGCACACTGGGGACTTTATTTTTATTTTTTTTTCACCCAATTTGGAATGCCCAATTCCCAGTGCGCTTTTAAGTCCTCGTGGTCGCATAGTGATTCGCCTCAATCCGGGTGGCGGATGATGAATCCCAGTTGCCTCCGCGTCTGAGACCATCAACCCGCGCATCTCATCACGTGACTTGTTGAGTGTGTTGCCACGGAGACATAGCGCATGTGGAGGCTTCACGCCATCCACCTCGGCATCCGTGCTCAACTTCACCATGTGCCCCACCGAGAACGAACCACATTATAGTGACCACGAGGAGGTTACCCCAAGTGACTCAACCCTCCCTAGCAACCGGGCCAATTTGGTTGCTTAGGAGACCTGGCTGGAGTCACTCAGCACGCTCTGGGATTCGAACTAGTGAACTCAGGGGTGGTAGCCAGCGTCTTTTACCATTGAGCTACCCAGGCCCCCCAACTGGGGACTATTTTGAAGTGACAGAGACTTGTCTCCATTACAGTGCACTATAGTTAAGTTCCAATAAGCAACTATCGGCACTGATTAATCTGTAAAACCGATATATCGCTCTACCAATAGTTCCTAGGCACAACAGAAAATCTAAAACTCCCTTATCATATTGTTGTCATTTTATAAAATATGAAAAATGGCAATGAAATGTAATTGCATTTAGAAATGTTCAAATAAATATAGTTTATTAATAGTTACGTTTTACAGGCACCGAGCAACTTGCCTCATTTAATATGGAATTTAATTGTTGAATACAGGTGTGTGAATATCAGCTACTTTGCAAAGGCTATAAATGTGGCAAATTTAGCTTTTGACCATAGTCTTCCATGTGTAATTTATATGATGCAGGTACAGAAACTTCAAAGCATCATTGCCAGCCGTGCCACACAGTACAACCATGACACCAAAAGGAAAGAGAGAGAGTGCACCAAACTGAAGGAGCGTCTCAACCAGATGCTCATGGACAAGAGGGACAAAAAACTCTGTGAGCAGACCATTTTCTTCTGTCAAGGGTACAAATATTTTAGAAAAGCAGATCATGATTCCGACAGTCATGGAAAACCCGGGAATATTAGAGTATTTTAAAAGTGGGATTTCCGGGCCTGGGAAAAGTCACGGAAATTTCTATGATGAATAAAAAAAAGAATGACCGGCATGGACATTTGTTTGGAATAGCATACTAAAGCATACCTGTGTGCTGCCCTGAAGGATCAGGAATTAGTCTAATGACTTGGTCTTTAGGAAACGTTGTGGCCAAATAAAAAGCGTTTTGCATTTATATCGGCAGCAAAATCGTGCAGTAATATTGTGAATATTCAATGTTTCGCCAAGACCTATTTTGCACCAGGCTTAACATACTACTCCTAGTTTTTCTGCATTATGTATACTGTAAACGATTTTTCATTAAGCGTGGATTACCTGGATTATTTGCCAAATTGTGCAGTGGTCCAAGTTGGTCCCAAAATGTTTAGGTAAACAGTCCAGACACTGTTTTAATATTGCCTCCTCTTCTGGTTCAGCCATTGAAGTGTCAAACTACGTGGGGAGGTCAGATGGAAAGAGGGGCCTTTGGAAGACGGGGAAGATGGAGGCCAGGTAACCTGCTGTCGTAATGTGAGTCTTATGCACTCAGATCTTTGTGACAACGATGAGTAAATGTAATGTGCTTATGTGTGTTTTGTTAGACATGAGGGTGAGATGTACAAAGCTCTTCTGAGTGATTATGAGTCTCGTCAGAGATCTCTGATGCTGGAGAACTCGGAGCTGAAGAAGGTCTTGCAGCACATGAAGAGAGACATGATTTCCATTCTCAGCCCCAAAAAAACTTGGGTCAAAACAGAGCCGGCAGATGACAGCCTTGAACAGGTCTGATGTCATCTTATATACTCTAAAAACTATGATATACACTACCAGTCAAAAGTTTGGGGTCACTTGACTGAAATGTTTCTCATGATCTTAAAAATCTTTTGATCTGAAGGCGTATGCTTAAATGTTTGAAATTAGTTTTGTGGACAAAAATATAATTGTGCCACCATATTAATTTATTTCATTATAAAATTAAAATTTAAAGAAAAAAAAAGGTTGTGAAATTGAGATTAATTTTGAGTTAATTGAGATTTTTAGAAGAATATTTCAGCTCTGTAGGTCCATACAATGCAAGTGAATGGTGGCCAAAACATTGAAGCTCTAAAAAGCACATAAAGGCAGCATAAAAGTAATCCATACGACTCCAGTGGTTAAATCCATATCTTCAGAAGTGATCCAGTTGATTTTGGATGAAAGCAAACCAAACTGTAACTCATTTTTCACTATAGGAAGTGTAATTGAGCTTGAAATCATGATCACCAAGGATACTGCTCATGTCAAGATTTACTGTAATAAAAAAAAAAAAAAAAAAATATTTTGTTCTGTTCTCACCCAAAACCAATTGGATCGCTTAAGAAGGCAATGATTTAACCACTGGAATCTGGCGATTACTTTATGCTGCCTGAATGTGCTTTTTAGAGCTTCAAAGTTTTGGACCCTATTGACTTGAATTGTATGGATCTACAGAGCTGAGATGTTCTTGTAAAAAAAAAAATAAATGTGTGTTCTGCAGAAGAAATTCATATACATCTGGGATGGAATTAGGGTGTGAGAATTTTCATTTTTAGGTGAACTATCCCTTTAAGCAAATGGGGTCATTTTGATTTCATGATGACTTTCAAAAAAATGAAAATTCTCTCATTTACTCACCTTCATGCCATCCCAGATGTGTATGACTTTCTTTCTTCAGCAAAATACATTTGAAGAAAAATATCTCAGCTCAGTAGGTCCTTATAATGGATGTGGATGGTAACTCGATTATGTCTGTGCTTTTTGGAGCATCAAATCAGCACTCATGTCGTATAAAACATGTCATATAAAATGATACGATCACTTTTTGTTGTGAAAAAGATCAATATTTAAGTACTTTTTAACTATAAATCATTGCGTCCGGTAAGCAGCAGTATGCGCGTTCATGAGAGGGCTGAGGTCACGTGGTCTTTACAGCGATGGCCTGACAACGTTTCATTCATTGCAGCAGATGCTCTCTACCTCTGTTGGCATTGCCTGGCTTTGCCTACATGTGCACCACCACGTCTGCTGAGCTCTCTGTCTCTCTGAGGCTTGTTGGTCCAGCCTCCTCCATCTCCCTGTGCTCCTGGTCAGAGTACTCATGTTCAAATTAATATTGCTGTGCAGAAACTTGTATCTTCTCCTCTTAAATCAAAATCTTCAACTTTGTTTAAATTTGCTTCAATTTGTTTACAGCGTTCGGTCTGTATAGCGTTCCTCCTACTCTGTTGTAAACAGCGCTGCTCTTCCGGGTGTGCCGCGTATGCGATCGTATCTCTTTAGAAGACATTCATTTAGCCACTGGAGTCATATGGATGACATTTAATGCTGATTGTCTGTGCTTTTTTGGAGCATCAAAAATCGTGTTACCATCCACATCCACTATAAGGACCTACTGAGCTGAGATATTTTCTATTTTTATTCAAATATGTTCTGAAAAAAGGAAGTCATATACATCTGGGATGGCATGAGGTTGAGTAAATGATGAGAGAATTTTCATTTTTTGGTGAACTATTCCTTTAAGGCCTCTACAACAGATCCAATCTTAGAAAAAAATTAAGTAGTGTTTTTGTAATGACTGTAATATGTAACATCAGGCCATCTCTGATGTTGAAGAGGAGGTGGCTGACTTCAGCAGAGAGACTCTAGAGCAGTCCTGTGAACAGGCACGAGAGCAGCTCACCAACAGCATCCGCCTGCAGTGGAGGAAACTCAAGAGCCACATGCAGAGACTCGACAGCCAAGGTACAACATGTGTGGCTATTTTGGGTTCATTCTTGGTTAACAGAAATTAATGAACTCTTATAATTCTCTTAAAGCCGGTTGAAAGCCTCATAGTCGTTAATTGGCCAAGGGCAGTAATCATAAATGACTTCAACATAACTGATTGAATCCCCGCTTGTGTTTCTCAGCGTCTCTGGTGGCGTGTCTGGAGCGTGATGGAGATGATCTGATCTCCAGAAGTGAACATGAGGAAGAGATGCAGCGCATGAGACTGGAGCTGCAGCAGTGTAAAGAGTTCATCCACATGCAGCAACAGCTTCTGCAGGTACTTTAGATCTTTATATTTCTGTCTATACACATCAAACACCAGTGTACATTTGGGTTGAGTGATATGCTGGTACATACCAGTCAAAATGTCAGCCAGTAGAGATTTTGCTTTACTGTTTGTATTGTGGTAGATATATTTGTGCAGATATCAGTGGGCAGGACGGCTTTACATTATGTACTTCATGTTTCGCACCTCATGACTAATGCAAAAATACAGAGCAAGTCAGGATGTGGAGAGACTTATTAAAGGGATAGTTCACCCAAAAATGAAAATTCTTTCATTTACTCACTCTCATGCCATCCCAGATGTGTATGACTTTCTTTCTTCTGCTGAACACAAATGAAGATTTTTAGAAGAATATCTCAGCTCTGTAGGTCCATACAATGCAAGTGAATGGTGACCAAAACTTTGTAGCTCCAAAAGGCACATAAAGGCAGCATAAAAGTAATCCATAAGATTCCAGTGGTTAAATCCATGTCGTCTGAAGCAATCCAATCGATTTGGGGTGAGAACAGACCAAAAAATACAGAGCTATTCTTCCAAAACTCTTTGTGTTCAGCAGAAGAAGTCATACACATCTGGGATGGCATGATGGTGAGTAAATGATGAGAGAATTTAAGAGGTATTTGTTGGGTACAATGCAAAGTTTAGTTGTTCCTGGTTGCAGAGCAATAATGAAAACTGCTGCATTATTATAGAATTCAAGTGATGAAGTGTTACATAATTTAAAGCTGTATTTGCACTGATGCCAGACATTCATTTGTAATGAATGGTCATATCTTTTGGTTTCCATCCAAGAGAACATATTCAATGAGATTAAATAACTTTATAAATTAAAGTGTTTATGTGCTAACAGCAACAGCTGAGCTCACCGTTTGATGATGAGACAGCAGCACTACTAAACGACTGCTACTCGCTGGAGGAGAAAGAGAGATTGAAAGAGGAGTGGAGACACTTCAATGAGCAGAAGAGGAACTTTGAGAGAGAGAGGAAGAATTTCACTGAAGCTGCTATTCGACTGGGACATGAGGTACTGAATAAACACAATTACCAACACTACACACTACTGGGTGTGTTGTCATGGTCATGGTCACTGTGGGTATGCTCGATCCTGCAAATAGCTGAAATGTGATTGTTGTTTTGTGTAACAACATTTTGTAATTCAAATTTTAAAAGCACAATTTAAAAAGGTGGTGGCCAGTTCTGTCATTTCACCGCATGTCGTCACTGAAGATACACACTTTACAGTCCTTTAGCCCATGTTTTCAAACCTATAAGTCAATCAAATTAAACCCATTTGGAAATTTAAGGGTTTTTTCATGTCATGCATAAAAAGAAGTTCAGCTGATCAATGGTAGTTTTAAAACAATGAACCAATTGGAAAAATCTGTAGGCTGAAGATAAGCATCTCCAGTGTATTTAATGTGTACATTAGCAATGGTGAATGGTAGTTAATGCACCTACTGTATAAATGTGCATTCTGTTCAATCCCATTGTCCTCCATCTAGCTTTTGTTTTTCCCTTTTATAGAGAAAAGCCTTTGAGGAGGATCGAGCTGCATGGCTGAAGACCCAGTTTTTGAACATGACTCCATTTGTAGACCGCAAAAGACCTGCACTGCCTGAACCTCAAAGTGCCTTATTAGTCAGTGTGTATCCCTGGAGACCCGGCAAAACATCCTACATGCGACCCTTTCTCTCTGTGAATGAGAGATCTGCAGTTTTAATTTCACATTTGTTTATTTTTTCTGTAGAGGCCTGTGGTTTATTATTTTATGCTACATTCCTCAAAATGTGGACATTTTGATTCACATTTCATGTGCACATCTGTAGGTACAGAACCCGAGGCCAAAGTCCAGTCCACTCCACCCCTCCTGACACATTCCCTGTCCTACACAGCGTTCTCCACACCCAAAGCTGCTCCAGTGAAGATGACTTCCACCGCTGACCTCTACCGAACACTACGACTCATTCCTGAGGGCAGGTACTGTCATGTGCCTAAGAGTCTTTAAGGTGTAGTTCATCCAAAAATGAAAAAATTGTCGTTTCAAACCTGCATGGCGTTATTTATATGTGTAACGGGAGCCAGCTGGTATGTGCTGTGCAGTATGTAAACCTCACTCCCCTGGCTTCAAGAGGCGCACTAGCGACTGATGCTAGAGGCTGTAGCCTTTAGCCTCCTCGTTAGCACCCGCCTCCCTTACCGGAGACGCCGGTTCGAATCTCGTTCGGAGCGGGTCGAGCATGACCGGTTACATATGGAACACAAAAGGAGAATATAATTAAAGTAATACTAGTCCATATTAGTCAAAATATCCATCATTGTCCAGTCATTGATGCCACAATAGCATCAGTTCTCTTGAGTTGTAACTAAATGTGATGCAGCATTTCGAATGTGGGGTGGAGAATGAGATTTGAGAGCTGCAGCAGAGAAGATTTTATGAATTATGAAAGTAATTTGTTATCTAACAGTGACATTTTCAAGTGTGATTTTAAGTATACAGATATTTCTGTGGCCATTTGTATATTATTAATGTTGAATTGTTGATTCTGGATCTGGTTGAAAGTTTTGATTAATTTTCTGTAGCTGCACGGCTATGAAGTAGCTCCAGGTTTGTTGGCCACATTACAGTTTCATATCACTTTACCAAATTATTGAATTTTCAAAGACCAACACAGCTCACTATAGCAAAAGAACCTAAAAAAAAAAAAATCATATAAAACTGACAATTTTTTTTCCCCCATATCTTTGACATGTTTTACATATATTTAGGCCTATTTTCATAAGCCTATTTTTTGGCCTACTCTAGACAGTAATCCAGTTTCATTTGAGTTTGTAAATCTCTTACAGGACGCACTCCGTCTTTGCAATATATTTAAAATGTTAGTCTATGCAGTATGTACACACGTGTCGTAAAAGTAGATTAAATCATTTAAGAAAGTGTCCACTTGGATGCACTAACATGATCTAGTCTTTGAACACAAACGCCCGTCATCTGTAAAAGGCTCCGTGTCCATTTTAGAAGTCGACCGATAGTGGATTTTGACAATATCGATAACTAGGTGGTGGAAAAAATGTATTTCCTTATTGTAACCGGCACAGACATAGAGGTTACATGAGTACAAAAATGAATAAAATCCCAGATTAAGTTTATTGTTCTACTAAAATCCCAATAATAACTATATTAAAATAACTTATTTTAAAATGACTGAGACAAGGCTCCGTTAAAAAGCTCCAATTTTTTAATTTAATTTTTTCTCCCAATTTGGAATGTCCAATTCCCAATTTGCTCTAAGTCCTCGTGGTGGCGTAGTGACTCGTGTCAATCCGGGTGGCGGAGGACGAATCTCAGCTGCCTCCGCGTCTGAGACAGTCAACCCACGCATCTTATCACGTGGCTCGTTGAGCGCGTTACCACGGAGACATAGCGTGTGTGGAGGCCCATGCCATCCACTGTGGCATCTACGCACGACTCGCCAAAAGTGAACCACATTATAGCGATCATGAGGAGGTTACCCCGTGTGACTCTACCCACCCTAGCATCCGGGCCAATTTGGTTGCTTAGGAGACCTGGCTGGAGTCACTAAGTACACCTTTGGATTCGAACTCGCGAACTTCAGGGGTGGTAGCCAGCGTCTTTACCACTGAGCTACCCAGGCCCCCACAATGCTCTATATTTAAGGATTTACCAAATTAAGCTTTTTAGAGCCTATATATATTCACCAGATGAAGTTTCATTATGAATAAAGTTTATTATTATGCACAAGATATGATGTTGGAGACACAATGTATGTGTTGATAGGGCTGGTTTCCATATAGTCGCATTTTTCTTTGCATGCCCTTGCTTCAATTAAGATTATTGATTATGTAATCAAAATAGCGCTGGCCACAGAGGAATGATAAAAATGTTTTAAAACTACTGGTACCGTTTAATCGGTAAAACCGATATATCGGTCTACCTCTTGTTCATTTTGCACTGCCTGCTGATTTGACGAAGCGTGTTGCCTGTATAACCCAAGGAGTTCTAGGAACAGCCCTAGATGAGGCTGCCCCCGCTGAATACAGAATGCAAAAACATCAAGGCTTATCATAGAATTTAGGGGGCATGATTAATTGCGTTATTTTTTTATTTTTTTTAACACGTTATCTTTCATAGAATTAATCGCACTAAATTAAAATGTAAATTCGACAGTCATCGTAATAATGTATGTGACTGTCATGTCATCATGGCTGAAAGGCTCCTGAGGTGTAACTCTGCTTAACCATCTTGAGGTGTGCACTTATTTTCAGTAATAGAGCACAACAGTCTGGTTCCGGAAGTAAAAATCAGTTATTTTCTCTGTATTTAAATTTATTTTTAATTGAAACTTATAAACCTTTTAAAGACAGACCTCTTGTGAGCTCTGAGGTTATTAATCGATGGTATATGATAAGCCATCAGTCCACGTTATCTACAGTTTAACAAAAAAATTAGATTGTGGCAAGCAAAGCGCGGCAAAAGAGCTCAGCAGCGATCGCACACTCCCATGTCGCACTGTGAATGACGCACTCGAGTCGATCTCCCTACACACTCAAACTACTGCAATAAAAACAAAATGTTTCTATACTTGCAATAAACAAATTTAAGTCAATAGTTTTATATTTTTCCATCGTTTTAATGCGATTACAGCTTCCGCAGTGCTTCATGGGATTATAGTTCATGCGCTCATGAAAGTACAGTCTTGTACCCTTTGTCTTTTTGTCTGATTTTCAAATATTTTTATGCTTCAAAACAAAGTTTGTAATGTTGTGATTCACCTCGAGCTGGTTGGTTTGGTTCATGGTTTAGAAGTCCTTTATGAAGCATTTTATGGAGTCCCTATGGCAGAAATGAATTGAAAAAAATACTTCAGGAAGATGGCTGAAAAAGTGGGCCGGCACTGTTGCACTCTGTTCAATGGTCTATTGTCAGTTATTCCTTACTTGCAAACATGCTTTGAAAATAAAAAAACTACTAGTGCCACATTCTAACCCGTTTTGGCTAGGATAGTGGGGAAACATATAGTTAAAAAAAAAAAAAATTCAATCTCTGTATATTTTGTAACAAGAATACACTGCTTTTAATAAATACACGAGAGTTTTGGAATGTTATCCATTGTGATCACTGAAATGTAATGTGTGGTAGAAATCATAAATCTCTCCGTCTCCTCCAGAGGTCACGGCAGACGTCCGAGCAGTGAAACGTTGTCTAAATCACGGAACTGCTCTGCAGACTGCAGCATAATCTCATTGGCCAGAGATGAGCATAGCCCCATCTAAAGGTACTGCAGTCTTACAGTGTGTTCACACTCACAAGATACACTCCATGATTCATGCGAGCAGCACTTGAAGCTTTCCTGGAGTCTTCCCAACAACCTGCTCCTTTACCTCCTGATTTGCTGTGTTTTTCCTATAGTTTGTAGCTGGATAAAACTGATTTCGGAGACAATCATTTGCTCACATTTGCATTGACCTCTTCTGATCTCATAGTGATAAACTGCTGAAGATGTAGTAAAGTTGCCAATGTGTATTGTATAGTAGTTATAACAAGAATAATAATATACAATTAATGAATTAATGATGTATATACAGTTCAATAGACATCTCACAATCTGATTATGCACTTTTAAGAGGAGCAATATTTTTTAAACACTAATACAAAGCTAATATAATTTTGATGATGTGTATTGTTTTGCCATTTTATTGTGTGCCCACGAATAATTCATAGTCTTGGGTTAGGTTTCAGGTAAGAGATTTAGACTTAAAAGTTTTGAACTTTTATGATTGTAATGCAGTGAAATTAGGTACTATGTCTCATGTTTTATGATTTTTAAATGTAAGACATTAAATGGGTTGTGAGTTATTTCATGTTTTTTTTTTTCACTGAATGTTGTTTTTATATGGACAAATCATGAATGTCTTTGGAAGAGTTTACATTTTTTTTAGAAGCCACGTTTACAGACACATTTCTCAGTCAATGCAATAAAGTTTGAAAGGTTTAAAAGGAACAGTTTGCATTGTGTCATTATTGTCATGACAATTTAGCGCTTCTCTCTTTTGGCGTAATGCCAAAGAAAATCTCATTTTAAACTGTGAAGTATTTATACATCAGTGCTGTTTATGGTTATTTATTTCAAACATACTTAATGCTGAATGCCATGAAAATGATCATAGGCTTCATTTATGCAAAATATCTTTTTTATTAATATTTATTTTATATCTTTTGATTTTAGGGTGAAAGGTGACCTGGTCATATTTTCATGGTATTCACACATATACTAGAATTCTAGAACATAATTTTAGACAAGAGAGTGGTGGGTAATTATTTTAGACTAATTTTATTGTCATACTTCAAACTGCAGTTGGCATGTGAAATAAATGTTACAAAACACTTTGTAAGAGAACCCTATACCCCCCAAAACTGTTGCTGACGTTGACTGAATGACTGTTTATTCATACCTTTCCCAACTTCAATTGCACACCTTTTGAAATATTAAGAAACAGCACTGTTTGCATTGCTATGGCATTTTCAGAAAACCTAAAAGCCATGGTTTCGAAAATAATTTTAAACTATGCAGCTATGAGCTTTTTGGGGAGCTATTTCAGTGGCGAGCTTCTTGACGAACATCCTCCTCATCAAGATCGTCTTCCTCGTACTCTCCAATTTCATCCGCTGTTGCGTCTTGGTACTGCTGATACTCGGACACCAGGTCATTCATATTGCTCTCAGCCTCTGTGAACTCCATTTCATCCATTCCCTCTCCGGTGTACCAGTGCAGGAAAGCCTTGCGTCTGAACATGGCGGTAAACTGCTCAGAAATCCTGCGGAACAGCTCTTGAATGGCCGTGCTGTTGCCAATGAACGTGGCGGACATTTTGAGACCGCGAGGTGGGATGTCGCAAACTGCCGTCTTGACATTGTTTGGGATCCATTCCACAAAATAGCTGCTGTTCTTGTTCTGAATGCTCAGCATCTGCTCGTCCACCTCCCTCATGGACATGCGGCCACGAAAGATAGCCGCCACGGTGAGGTAGCGGCCATGGCGTGGGTCGCAGGCCGCCATCATGTTCTTGGCGTCAAACATCTGCTGGGTTAGCTCTGGCACGGAAAGAGCACGGTACTGTTGGCTTCCACGGCTTGTCAAGGGGGCAAAGCCAGGCATGAAGAAGTGGAGGCGTGGGAAAGGTACCATGTTGACTGCCAGCTTGCGAAGGTCAGCATTAAGTTGACCCGGGAATCGCAAGCAGGTGGTGACCCCACTCATGGTTGCCGAGACAAGGTGGTTGAGGTCGCCGTAAGTAGGAGTCGTGAGTTTGAGGGTGCGGAAGCATATGTCGTAGAGTGCTTCGTTGTCGATGCAGAAGGTCTCGTCGGTGTTCTCCACCAGCTGATGCACAGACAGCGTAGCATTGTAGGGCTCCACCACGGTGTCGGACACTTTGGGTGAAGGCATGACACTGAAGGTGTTCATGATCCGGTCAGGGTACTCCTCACGGATCTTGCTAATGAGAAGTGTGCCCATGCCAGAGCCAGTGCCTCCGCCCAGGGAGTGCGTGAGTTGGAAACCTTGCAGGCAGTCGCAGTTCTCAGACTCCTTCCTTACTACATCCAGCACCGAGTCAACCAGCTCGGCACCCTCTGTGTAGTGGCCTTTGGCCCAATTGTTTCCAGCTCCGCTTTGACCTGAAAGAACAATGTGTTCTTTTATTGGGGGTAAGGTCATAAACGACTTGTGACCTTACAGCAAAAAAACGATCAGCACACCAAATTTATGCACATTACCCCGATTATGATCAATATGTAAACATCTTTACCAGTGTTGTTACCGGCTTATCCAATGTGTGCAGTGTCGTGCGAATGCCTGTTTACGTTTTGACGTCCAAAGCAGAAAATAATCGGCTGTTTTTTTTTTTTATTATTATTTTTATAAACTGACTTTTGATACTGCTGTGCATGTGAATGTGCTCATTGACATCAAACCTGTTACAATGTGTCTTAACATGCCATATTTGAATTGAACGCAAACACAAATTACATTTCAGCGTGGAAGTAATGAATCTCATTCTATCCTTTTTGTTGCATTCTTTTTGATATGAAAAATAAAACATCAGTATATAACATGGTTTTTTTTTTTATAGTCTTGAAAATGTTTTGAAAAATCTGGGTATTTTGTAGCTCCTTTTCTGATAGATATGTTGCAGGTCGCTAAACACCTGAGGTAATGTTTGCTGAAACACCCATGCATTTAAGGCTTAAGTAAATACTGTTTTTTTGTTTTTGTTTTTTTGTTTTTTTTGTCAGAATACAAAATTAGAATTGCTAATTTTGGTAACTGAGTGTTTTAAAATGAATTTATTTGCATTAGATTTTTTTTTTTTTTTTTTTTCAGTTACACACTGCAGCATCTGTCAAGCTTTAGTTTCACCACATTTAGCTGAGTCACCTCTGACAGACTGCTTAAACATCAGAGCCTATCCGTGCTAGATACTGTATGTCCTAAAACTCTATCTGTAACTGTAGTACCCCAGTGGGTAAAGAAAATGGTTCATTTAATAAAGAAGAGATATACTGTACATTGTTGAAAATACATGGGATTCATAAACATACCAAATACAAAATTATCTGGCCTGAAGATTTGTCCAAACGGGCCTGAGCGGACAGAGTCCATGGTGCCAGGCTCCAGGTCCACCAGTATGGCACGAGGGACAAATTTGTTTCCTGTGAAACGGAAACAGATGAGTGGAATAAACATACAAAGGGTGTTGACATATAAAATCTGTGACTAGAAAACATTTCTGTATTCGTATGAAGTCTGCATTATAGTGCATAGTGGGTGCCTACATTCCTTATATGAATTTATTCAATGTAAGCATAACTCAATCCTCCTACTACTTTGAGCACTGTACATGACTTTAAAGTGAATTAATTTTCCTTCTGTTCCTCCCATCTTGCTTTGAGGACAAAACTATAGAGAAAACATATATTACATAATGTGACTGCATAGGCTTGAATGATCTTGTCCAAAACCACAGAAATGGAGAAATGTGACTATTGGATGAACTGTGGGCCGATGGATGTATGGTAATTAAGTCGGGTGAAACTCAGTGACCAATCTGAAATGGCAAATCAATACTGTATAAGCAGGAGGTCACACCAGCCTTTGAAATAGCCAATTGCTGACAGCTGCAGAAATAGGTCTATTTACAGGGGACTAAAGCTGGCAGAACTGCAATGGGCTACTAGAAGCCTTTAACGACGTGATAATGAAAATCAGACTATTCCATTGAAGTCAGAGGTTTACATACACTTAGGTTGAAGTCACTGAAACACATTTTTTAACCACTCCACAGATTTCATATTAGCAAACTATAGTTTTGGCAAGTCGTTTAGGACATCATCTTTGTGCATGACAAGTAATTTTTCCAACAATTGTTTACAGACAGATTGTTTCACTTTTAATTGACTATATCACAATTCCAGTGGGTCAGAAGTTTACATACACTAAGTTAACTCTGCCTTTAAGCAGCTTGGAAAATTCCAGAAAATGATGTCAAGCCTTTAGGCAATTAGCCAGTTCGCTTCTGATAGGCTAATTGCCATCAATTGGAGGTGTACCTGTGGATGTATTTTAAGGCCTACCTTCAAACTCGGTGCCTCTTTGCTTGACATCATGGGAAAATCAAAAGATATGAGCCAAGACCTCAGAAAAAAAAATTGTGGACCTCCACAAGTCTGGTTCATCCTTGGGTGACATTTCCAAATGCCTGAAGGTACCACGTTCATCTGTACAAACAATAGTATGCAAGTAAATCCATGGGACCACACAGCCATCATACCGCTCGGGAAGGAGACGCATTCTGTCTCCTAGAGATGAACGTAGTTTGGTGTGAAAAGTGCAAATCAATCCCAGAACAACAGCAAACTACTTTGTGAAGATGCTGGAGGAAACAGGTAGACAAGTATCTATATCCACAGTAAAACGAGTCCTATATCGACATAACCTGAAAGGCTGCTCAGCAAGGAAGAAACCACTGCTCCAAAACCACCATAAAAAGCCAGACTACGGTTTGCAAGTGCACATGGGGACAAAGATCTTTCTTTTTGGAGAAATTGTCCTCTGCTCTGATGAAACAAAAATTTAACAGTTTGGCCATAATGACTATCGTTATGTTTGAAGGAAAAAGGGTAAGGCTTGCAAGCCGAAGAACACCATCCCAACCGTGAAGCAGCAAGGGGTGACAGCATCATGTTGTGGGTGTGCTTTGCTGCAGGAGGGACTGGTGCACCTCACAAAATAGATGGCATTATGAATAAGGAAAATTATGTGGATATATTGAAGCAACATCTCAAGACATCAGCCAGGAAGTTAAAGCTCTGTCGCAAATGGGTCTTCCAAATGGACGATGACCACAAGCATACCTCCAAAGTTGTGGCAAAATGGCTTAAGGACAACAAAGTCAAGGTATTGGAGTGGCCATCACAAAGCGCTGACCTCAGTCTGATAGAAAATTTGTGGGCAGAACTGAAAAAGCGTGTGTAGGCAAGGATGCCTACATCCCTGACTCAGTTACACCAGTTCTGTGTGGAGGACTGGGCCAAAATTCCAGCAACTTATTGTGAGAAGCTTGAGGAATGCTACCCAAAACTTTGACCCAAGTTAAACAGTTTAAAGGCAATGTTACCAAATACTAACAAAGTGTATGCAAACTTCTGACCCACTGGGAATGTGATGAAAAAAAAAAAAGCTGAAATAAATAATTCTCTCCAATATTATTCTTACATTTCAATAAAATAAAGTAGTGATCCTAACTGACCTAAGACAGGGAATGTTTTCTATGATTAAATGTCAGGAATTGTGAATAACTGAGTTGAAATGTATTTGGCTAAGGTGTATGTAAACTTCTGACTTCAACTGTATTTAACACCACATGATTTAATAAACTCACGTATCTAAAATGCATCGCAATAACTCCATGCACATAACACTGAATGACTGAAGTGCTTACCAGATGCCTCATTGTAATACACACTTATCCTCTCCAGCTGCAGATCACTGTCTCCTTGGTAACTGCCAGTGGGGTCAATCCCGTGTTCATCACTGATCACCTCCCAAAACTGAAATGCACAAACAATAGTATGTTTTCAAGAACTGTATTCTTCCTTTCAGTAGCGTATTTTTCTTTCTTACAAGTTGATCCTGAATACACAAGCATTCACAATAAATTGGAAACACCACAATTCTTTGTGTTTGAGTGATGCAGTGGTGCAATGATGAATCCAGACCCTGAGAGCCACTGCAGACCTTTATCTACACCACACCCACACAAAACAGATGCCACACTTTAAGACCCAAAAGACCAACTTAAATGATTTTTAGCAGCCTAGAGCAATCTATCATTTAATTTAATTATTTTATTAAATCATTTGTCTTTTTTTTTTTTTTTCAATAAAGGGCAATCTTAAAATTGGCCATTCTGTCCCCATCAAATATATTTATACATATTTTTAAATAAAATGTATTTATTTAAAAATCTTACCTTGGCACCAATCTGGTTACCGCACTGTCCGGCCTGAATATGTACAATTTCTCTCATTGTGCAGGTGATAACAATGTGAAGGATTTGTTGTGTGTCACTGCAGCTGATGCGACTCTGCCTTTCTATCACTGATGACTGCAGTTTCAGGGTAAGGAGAGGCTCATGGGGAAGCTGATTGGATGGCGGTGCACTTCCGTCAGCCAATCAGCGGTGTGGGGATTGATGCAGTGGAAGTGCTGCAGCATCGCGTGTCCTGCCGTCACACCTATTGACGCGGTGACGTGTTGAAAATGCTGATTCATCATATACACGACAACACGAAGCCATGAAGCTGACCCATCTCTGTAACATAATCTTGCATATGTATAGTTATATAATTCTGTAAACCCTCAAAACGAATATGTATTTATTTATTTACTCCCGTCTTCCTGCAGAGGTCAGCATTGACTAGTGTTGAGTGTATAAGGCAGCTTGTGGTGAAACGAGGTAAGCCCCATGTAAGTGTTTGTGTTTTTCCTACAACATACAAAACCACTGCTAGTTCATTCGATTGGATTTTTGTGTCAAACCCTTAGTCACTGTGATATACACTGCCTGGCCAAAAAAAAAAAAAAAAAAGTCTCAAATATTTCGTTGGACTACCTTTAGCTTTGATTTCGACAGCATCACGCCCGTTTCACACTGCAAGCCTGAGCAGATGTGAGCACTGTGTCAGCTTCACTACAGCATAACTGCAGCTGCAGACTCCACAGGGCTTTCACACTGGAAGCATTTCTATAGCGTCACAGCAGCAGCTCTATACAGAGAAATACTGTGATTTCTATGCTACTAAGGTAAGTATGTATTTTAATAAAGACCATAACTTATAAAATGGTTATCAGGAGTGGGTCATTGATAAGTGTTACAAACTTGATCGTCGTGAAATCTCATTTGCATCTAAAAGGTAAACAATAGAGCACTTTGTACTTCACCTCCACAATCAGTCTGGTATCATCCATTGTTGAACACGAATTAGGTAAGTTCTGAATTTACTGATGTCACGGTCTGTCACATGCATGTGTTTACAAGTGAATGCAAACTCGGCTGTGAGTGGGTGTTGCTGAAGCCTATAGACCTGTTCTATGTTTAATAGTACATAAAAGACTGGTTTTTTTTGTCCCATATTTTCAGGCACATAAGTTGTAGTTTACTTTTTCAAATGATAAACCGTTTTTGATTAAGATCTATAATTAAAGTATTTTAAATTGGTTTAAATTGTTAAATCTCCTGGAATTTTGAGCTGGAATGAAAACAGACCTTTTCTATGTGGATTTTGCACCGATATGACTATGCAAAGGTACTCAAAAGGCTACTTTCTTAAATATTTTCATCAAAGAATATTTGACATTATTATTATACATTGTCAACCAATTCTAGAAATGAACACTGAGAAAATAAAGAATAAATAAAAATAAAATAAATAGCTAAATAAACATAAGTACTGTTTAGTATCAGTCAAATGCTGACTATTTTAATACTGCCAGTCAATTAGTGGCAGGCTGTAAAACAAGCATTTACACCTGCCGAGTCATGAGATGAACAGCAGCAGTTACATCATATTCTGCTATACAAGTTCATGGGAAACTTTCAACGGTGGAAAACCAGACTTTTAAATATTACATTTTATAAATGCAACGACTGGAATTGTTCGGTTGAAGGGGGTACCAAACTGTGAATCCTGAACAAAACAGTTTGGTGAATACATGTTTACACATTAGCTTCCACTCAGCTGACAACAGTGAAAGTAGCTACGTGATTAGCTAGTTAGCTATAATCTCGTTGTCACGGAGAGTAAAAGACGGACGTTAATTATTTTACTTTCCAGCATTGGGTCTCACCAGTTAACAATGTAGCGTGAAATCAACACTCGCCACACACAATCCACCACCGCACCGTTGTCTGCTGAGCTGCAAAAAGATGCTCTGATGTTTATCTTTCAATCTGCTACATTACTTACTGCACTGACAAACTATAGCTGGCTAACAGCAAACAGATGTGATAGTGACATGGTTGTTAGGGACAGGGTTAACGTTATATTAGTTATATTGAAAAGAGAAAATGATGGGGTCATTGTTTAATAACTTTCCAGTATGTATTTCACAAACTAATTAACAACTTACTGTGAAGACATCGCTTAACTCCGCACCGCTTAACTCCACACTGTCTGCTGAACCACTTCAGCTCAGCTCTCTAAACAATGGAGTCGGAGCACACTCTGCTGGACAAACTACATTATGACACCAACTCTAAATCACCCCAAGCATTAATCACTGCAATAATGATCCAATCATAGGCTCTTAAGTATCTGCTTATTTAAATCCAATCAGCGACTTTTTTTTTTTTTTTTTGGCCAGGCAGTGTAGATCTTGTGCCAACTATTGCATCATGTCCTCAGCAGACTTGTTAGCCTCCCTGTTACTGACCAACCACTGAACCATGATGATGATTTTTGATTCCGCTGGACTGTTTTCTACTGAAACAACAACCATTTTAAGAGTAAAAATTAGTTCAGGCTCTAGTTTTGTGCAGTTTCTGGCTGTCATTACAACTCAAAGTATTTAAAGGAATAGTTCATACAAAGATGAAAATTCTCGCATCATTTACTCGCCCTCATACTATCCCAGATGTGTATGACTTTCTTTCTTCTGCTGAACACAAAAATATCAGCTCTGTTGGTCCATACAATACAAGTGAATGGTGGCCAGAACTTTGAAGGTCCAATAGCCACATACAGGCAGCATTAAAGTAATCCACACAACTCCAGTGGTTAAACCTATGTTTTCAGAAGTGATATGAAAGGTGTGGGTGAGAAATGGATCAATATTTAAGTCCTTTTTTGCTATATATTCTCCCCTGCCCAGTAGGTGGCAATATGCATGAAGAATGTGAATCGCCAAAAACAAAAGAAGAATGTGGAAGTGAAAGTGGAGATCTAGAGTAAAAAAGGACTTAAATATTGATCTGTTTCTCACCCACAGCTATCATATTACTTCAGAAGATATGGATTTAAACACTGGAGTTGTGTGGATTACTTTAATGCTGCCTTTATGTGATTTTTGGAGCTTCAAAGTTTTGGTCACCATTCACTTGCATTGATTGGACCTACAGAGCAGAGATATTTTTTCTAAAAATCTTCGCTTGTGTTTAGCAGAAAAAAAAAAGGTCATACATCTGGTATGTCACGAGTAAATAATGAGAGAATTTTAATTTTTGGGTGAACTATCCCTGTAATGATATCAACGAAACTAACCTCCGGACATTGCTTCATGTCATCTACCCACTCCTTAAACTTTGACAGGTGAAAAAAAAAGACTCTGTAATGTGTTGGCACTATGGAGCCACACAATTTTTTGGGGGGCAATTTTTACAAATGTAATATGCTTAACATCAAAATTTTCACTAAATACATACGGCAATGTGAGTGAAAACATTGGACAATGGGAAACGAAAACAAGCTTCCATTATGAATCGTCGAACACTTGTGCATTCTGGTAACGCTAACGCTATTACGCTATCTCATAGTAATGCTATATTAGATTTTTGATGGGGAATGAAAACAAAGCTGCGAGGTATAGAAGCTCCTAGATCTCATCTAATTTTCACAACTCAAGCTTTTTGTCTACTGATTTTTGTCAGTGGAAATGTTTCATCAGCAGAGACTGTAAGTCTGTCCGTCACATGTAAAATATTACATATAGCACTACTTTGAATAAGGTCTACAGTGCTTATTTGTGTGACTTTCGAGAGTATGGAGTGCTGGGGAGAGTATTCATGATGAACTGCCAAGGTTTGTATAATACAGTTGCCCTTGGCTATGGAAGGGTCTTTTGGGATGTTACCCTTCCTTTTGTGTGTAATATAGCTGTTTGTGCATGTAAAAGGTCTGCAAAGTTACAAAGCACAAAGTCCATGCCAAAGAGAGTTACTCTCTCCCACAGAAAACACTGCTCCTGAACTGCCTGAAACACCTGGTTTGCAGTCCAGACATTACTTTTGTGACATAGCTACCTCACTATGTAATACATTTGCGTAATGCACGCCTAAGGGCTACTTTAAACTGAAACTCGGTTATGGTAAGGGGCGTTGTACTGTCACATGCTCTTAGCAGTTGACCAATCACAACAGACTAGGCCAGCTGACCAATCAAAGCAGACAGGGCTTTTCGGAAAGGGGGGCTTTAAAGAGACAGGAGCTGCAACAGAGCATTTCAGACAGAGAGTGAAAAGAGGTGCTGCAGCAATGTACAGTATGAGAAAAATAATCTGTTTTTGGAACATTAAAGCATGTAAACCTATTCTTGTAGACCCCCAAAATAAAATTACGAACCTGTAAATGAGCATAATATGGGCTCTTTAACACTAATCTGACCTCATCTTTTGACAGTGACAAAGTTAATCAGTGTCCCATTAGGCTACATTATTTGTTTATGCCAGTTGTATTAATTTAGCAAAGACCTATAAATTACACGCAGCCTAGCCTAAACTATTTAATCAGTCAACACAGAAACATACAACATTTACACATTCATCAGTAATCAATAAATAATTTTATTCAATAAAGTTTATTACGACACTTAGGGTTTTATATACAAGTGCATTATTCATGTTAAAAAAAAAAAAAAAAAAAGTAGATGTAACCCAAATGACCAGTAGTTGACATTCATGATCGTGTCAGTACTCTAGGAGAAAACATTCTGAAGGAATACCTGTGTTAAATACCTTTTTTAAGGATATGAGGTAAACTCAAGCTATCACAAATCTAGTGCATTTTTGAATCATTTGTATTGGACTGCTAATATGTTTATATATACATTAGTTCATTCTAAAACAGATCTAACCCAATTCTGTAGAGGAGCTTAAAATGATATTTTGGCATTTCCACAAACAGTTTGTATAACCAGAAGCAAGTTACAATTTATTAATTATAAAATATAAAGTAAGGGTTAAATGCGATGTGATTCTGGGGAAATGTATGTATTGTTTTTGTTCTGCTGATCTAAAGTGTACCTCAGGAATTTAGCACTAAACACTCCTATTGCAAACAGCCAACCTTAGCATGCTTAAGTAGCATGACTTGTGATGCGCTGCCTAAAAACCAGGAATATTGTGCTTATTGTTGTGACTTTTGAGAATATGGGTATGGGGTCTAGTTTGATGTACTGGTGAGCGTATTCATGGTGAACTGCAGTGGTTTATAAAGAGAATTGCCCTTGGCAATGTAGCTTCCTCAATTGTAGCATTTCAGTGTCAGACTTTGGCATGTAACCTGTTCAATTTTACATGAGAGCTGTTTAACATGCAAAAATAATGTTGTTTTATCTGATTTGACATTCTTAATGTCTAGTGTAGTGTCAAATGGTGAGCTGAGGCATTAGCATAAGTTAGGCTCTATGATGGATAGTTTGGCCTGAAGCATACGCTACACAAGTAAATGAATGCAAATCTAGCTATGTAGCCTCAGTTGTGTTGTTGCATTCTGAAACGTGTCAGACCCCAATTCATTATGCAGCAGAAGTAGTACATTGCATTCACAGCATTGCCTGCGTGGCATGATGGGCTTTAGCGAACTTGAGTAAAATGTCGTCTTCTACGGTCAACTACTGTCATGGTGGAACAACAGTTTAAATAGAATCTTGCTGAGCTAGTGAGAGCTTATAAACATTTCTACAGCTTAATAAAAACATCATGGCACGGACAGATAGAAGGTAACTCTATCGCCCCCTTGAGTACTGAATAGGTTTGAGTAGGTTTGTTACTGCCAGAGTGACGCAAGTGCATATGTTAAATATACTCGTTTACACAAGTACGCAAATGCAGACACAAATGCTTGGTAGATTATGTTTTTGTGGTTATTTCTCCAAAAATTCTTGGCTTGGAAATCAATTATACAAAGAGAAATATAACTAGTTTGGGCAAATCTTTCAATCAGTTCTGAAATATTGAATGACAGAATGGTATAGATTTTACACTGAATCACATTATAAATGTGAGTCTTGCAGACTGCCTTTAACTGCTTGATTCAATACAAACCCAAAGCATGCTAAACCAGTCACACTTGCAAATACAGTTGCTCAAGTGTTTGGTTTCATTTGAGAATTAGGAGTCCTATGAGAAGTCCTTTTGACCTGAAATGCTTAAAAAAATATCAATTACTCATGTCATCACTCAAAATGTCTATTTATCAAATGTAACATGACACCCTGAATAGCGAAAAGGGGAATAGCTTTAGTAAAAGATAATGGGCAAAGTCATGATATTTTTGAGGGGGAAAAAAACCCCCTCAGTGCTTTGAATCACCAAAATACGAAGACATAGCCTAATTCTTGTTAACAAATGGCCGGAAACCCTTTTTACAACATTTTTATAAGCCTATATGCTCTAGTTCAATAATACTTTTCCCCCTGGCAATACTGTGAGTCACTTAAATCTAATTTAATCAAATAAAAAAGCTGAAATTATTTATTTTATCCGGATAAATCTGTCCAAACTGATGTTACATTTGGTGGCTGTCAAATTCAGGTCCAGATCCATATTTACATATTTCATACTGCATTTTCCTCACATTAAGCTATGTTCAGAACCTGCTGTTGCCAAAGAAAAATGTATGAATAAGCATGTCCACCAACTGACAAAAAAACTCAACCATTTTTCCCCAATTAAAAATTAGTACTGCATATTAATGTTCTTTTCAGTGATTACAGATGCAAAACAAAAACAAACGAACAAATAGCTTAAATTGTTTCTATCCTATGGCATAGTATGGGCCACATATTATTGCTGTGGGTATAAATGAAAAAATGACAATCGTAATTACTCCTCAAATTCATATTTGTTCTTAGTACTTTGATGTGTTTACAAGTTTTGTTTTAGATTTTGACATGCTTTGTTGTCATTGTTGAAGATAAAGTGCCACATACATTCACACAGATATGGTAACAACGGTTCAAAATACCATTGGGACAAAATTACATTTTCTTTTTCCTTTTTTTTTCATTTTTATGTAAAGCACCACTTTCATACGACTACAGCATAAATTACAAAATTTCACCAACGTTTTCACATTCACAATAAGTCTGTTGCATACACTTGATTGAGTGTGTTGTGGATCTCTTAGACAGTCATGAAAATAGCTCTTTACCTATTATGAGTATTTTCTGTATTCCTCAAAATTACTTTTTTCACCAGATCCTGGAGAATAGCTCTGATGAAACAAGGTATACCATTCTGAGCAGTCTCTTTATAGCATCTATTTTAAAACCGGTTTGTCAGATTTTGGAAATACACATATGGTTAGTTTAGAACATGAAAGTTGAGTGTTTATTTGATACCTAAAGAGGTTTTTGTCTTACACTTCAAGACCCATTACCCAACATTACTATCATCTAATGTACAGTTTTGGGTTATTGAGGAATTCCCTATGTTAAGTGAATATCTCTTTACATCATGTCTGACTACTTTTGATGCATCATTGATTTCAATTGTTATCAAACATGTTTATATGAGTCTAATCACTAGACTAGGGAATTCCAGTGTTACTCAAGTGGGAACCTATCACTGGTGGCCTTAATGTTGTTAATAATAGAAGCTCAATGATAACACCTGGAGTTTTGGATCTAGCTGCCCAAAATGCAGATACTGGCACCAGTGAAGTAGGGCTGATTAAGACATGGAAATCAGGACAGTAAAGACCCTTTGGGCAACAGTCTACGTATGGTTGTACCCTTAAGAGTCAAATCCTTTCCTGGGTCATGGCTCCTGGAAAGCAAAAAACACTTCAGATTCTGAAACTGAATTAGTCCTCCTTAAGTGACGAGAACTGTTTCTTGTAAGGCTGCTCACCAAGTTGTAGAGTGAATATGTCCATCATGAAGGTAAAACCCCACTGGCAGTGCTGGTTTCTGTGATGGTAAAGTCCATGGCTGGAGGTATACCCAAGTCAATTGGTGAGGAAACGGTCAGGTCTGCCATGACGGGGTGGCCATGTTCTGTAACAGAGTCTGTGCTTGTAGCATGTGGTGCAGTTAAGTCCACTGTGATCTGGAGGGCAGCACCATTACTTGAGGTAGCTGAAGACTCCAGTACAGCTGGTGAAGGAGGGCCAGATTCTATGAAGTCCATCACAGAGGGAGCAACTAAGTGTAATAATGGAGTGCCAGAATCTAAAGGAGAAGACATGGGCTGAGGTGGGATAGCATGAACTTGACTTGATGGGGCAGAGGACTCGGAGTCTAGTATTTGCAGTAATGGCATTTCTGTCGGGGAAGGGGGTAGGATTTCATTCACTAGATGAACAGGAGAGTCTATTGAGGAAGGGGGAGGAATTTCATTTAAAGGGTAAATGGGGGATTGTCCGGTCATGGGGGGTAATGGATCAGAAACATTTATTGAGCAGAGAGGAATGCTGTCGTCTACTGGTGTATCTGGGGACGCCACTGTGAGGTGGATGCTGGACTCATTGACAAGAGGAGGCAAAGAGGAGTCAAGAAGAGGACCTGTAGAGTCCATCTCAGCTTGGAAGTTGCTATCACTGGCAACTGGAGTAGGGGATTCCACGATTGGAGGAATAACTACATCTAAAATTGTTGGAGTTTGGAGATCATTTGTTGAGGCTAAGGAATGATCAATTAAAGAAGTAGGAGACTCCAGGAGCAGATTGTTGATCAAAGCAGGAGTGTCAACGGTGGGAGAAGGCAGTACATCTAAGATAACATCAGGGGGAGAATCTATTTTAGACGCCCGAAGAGAATTAATAGTGATTGGGGTAGAGGTGTTTGGGATAGAGGCGAGGAGAGGGTCCTCTATGGATGGGGCAGAAGATTCCAGTGTGGTAACAAATGTAGGAAACTCATCCATGGTTTGCTTGATTTGATCTTGCTCTTTGGTAGAACTCAGTGTCTTCATACCGAGTAGCTGTACTGGACCAGTCGCTTGCTGGACAGGGGTGCTGAGGAGCATTGGTAGATCATAAGCAGACGAGGCTGTAGAGTCCATAGTGGAAATAGCAGTGACAGCTGCTTCATGCAGAGGTGTGTCGCCCACCCTGGCATACTCGCGGCTCTCAGACTTGGTCAGCAAAAGGCGCTGCTCACCTGGCTTGCGAGGCGGCAGTAGCGGTTGACGGGTGTAACTTTCACCATCCGCAAATGTTTCTGGTAGTGACTGGTTGCGAGTCTCTGGCAGCAGCAGGATGCATATGATGCAGATAAGAGTGCAGCAGGCAAAAATGACATGATGCAGAAAATAGCCTTTCTGGTTATGTAGCTCCATGATAGGTGCTGTCAGCATGCCAAACCCAGCACTGGCCAGAACAAGGCCTAGCCCACCACCTCTATAGAAAAGAGAGCAAGGTTAGGGGTATACTGTAAAGTGAGCATAAGTAAAGTTTAACAAATGGAGTCCTTGAAGTATTGGGTGATACACTAGTGATCAGTGACCAATATTTAATGATTGACTTTGTTTACTAAGTAAAATAAAAGGATGCATGACAATAAATAGACCCCTTTGAAAAGACAGGGCTTTAAACACAGATGTTTCTCTGCAATATCACATTAAAATGTGATTTAACATAAATGTAATAAATTATCTATTACAAGATCAATTAGTATTCAAGTAGATGCAAATTTCTTATTTTCATATCAAAATAGAGTTACGTTGATAGAAACTTAGAAGGTCTGAACAAGAAAATTTAGCAAACAATTGAGCCAATTTGCAAAGTCTGTCATGTCGAATGGCTCACCTAATAACCGTAGGAGTGATTTCAGCACAAAAAAAGATGCTTAGGTTGCTAACAGCGTGGGAGGAGAACATGCCAATAATGGAGAAAGCCACCGAGAAATTGGACTTCAGCGTATCAGAGCTTTCTGTGGGGAGCAAGCGATTAAAGAGAAAGAGTGTAAAAAAAATTAGATAACTCATTTACCATTTTACAAAAGGATAAACCATATATGAAGCAAATACAAAAATGAAGTATAACCCATTAAAAAGGGGTTTCAACTAATTTGAATTCAAGGATAGGAAAATGATTCTTTGCAATGTTTTTATTTTAAGATGTGTGTAATTTGTTTGATGTTCAAATACTTTCTCCTACCCCAGTTTTAGTATGCAGAGACAACTACAAATCATTCAGCAAGCCATTCATTGGTTGACTTCTTATTATGTGTGTTTGTCCATACAATGCTAGTCAATGGGGTCCAAAACTTTCAAAAAGGACATAAAGGCATCATAAAGGTAATCCATATGACTCCAGTGGTTTAATACATGCCTTCTGAAGCGATACGATTAGATTTGGGTGAGAAACAAACCAAAATGTTACTTATCTTTCACTATAAATCTTGCTGTCTGCAGTGCTCTGCGCATGCATCAAATGAGAGGATTATCATTTTTGGGTGAACCTTTCCTTTAAATCCCTCCTTCAGCTTCGAGCCAGTGTTACACCCTTTCAAAGAAATCTCTTTTTTGTAATTGGATTGGATTTCTGGTAATTGTCTTTCATTCAGCTCTATCGACCTGAAGTATTTTTACCCTCTCCAGAGCACAGAGCTCCTTCTTTCCTGCACATTCTCTACACTTAAAAGTTAAAACCTGGATTTTGATTTGGCCATTCTATATCCCTTAATGTATTTATTTATTTTAGCCATTCTTTTGCAAATTTGCTTCATTGCTGATATAGTTTCGGGCCTTTGTCTTGTTTCAGGGTTCAATTAAGTTTAAACTTTGTCTTTTTTTGTACTCCCATTCTCCTCAAGCTCTCTCTGATATAATGTGTTATATTTGTTCAAAGGCTTTAGTCAGAATGTCTGGATCGCAAAGGTGTTTCTGGCAAACTTTAATCATGCATCTTCATTCCTTTTGAGATCAGAAGACTCTACCTTCCTGACCTCACATGTAGTATTGCAAGCCGTTTTGGCTTTTAACGCTTTTGTCTAACTATCTGTAATTATATTTTAGATATCTACAATTGCATTTTGACGAGTCACAATTATAATTTGACTAGTTAGAATGCCAATTTGAGATATCTGCAGTTAGAAATGGACTAGTAAGAAAGAACATTAAAGATATCTGTTAATATATTTTGCCTTGTCAAAATTCCATTTAAGATATCTGCAATGACGTCACACATCCACAAAGATGATTATAGATATCTGTAATTCAGTTTTGACAAGTCAAAATTATATTTTCGGATATCTAAATTGCCCTTACCCCTAGTCGACCTGCTGTGTTGTGACGTGCAAGGACTTTTCATTACGCACCACCCCTCACCCCTTTACTTGAAGCTGTTAAAGTAACTAGCTGCTAACAGAAAGATTAAGTTGATGCATGACAACTTAATAAACAATATCTTGATGCATTTATAATATGTTAAAAGGTCTCCAGTTAACTATGTGTAGCAAAGTGATTGTTATATGTCGCAGCATGGACCAATTTAAGTGTAAATTATTAATAAAGACAGGCAACCACAAACGGGTCTTTTTAATTTATTATTGTGCAATTTATAAAAATGTGTAATTGGGCAAATAAATTCATGATGTAGAGGTTTAATGCTTCAGAATCGAGGCACCCATGTTTTTTAATCTGTTAAAATCTTTAAACACAGTTAAAAAATTAGTCAATTGAAAAGAGAGAAGCCTCATTCAACAATTTATGTAATCGATCATAACTGCTGTTAAGCGGCTCTTAATTTGCTAGTTAATATAACTTCTGTATTCTGAATTAATACATAGCCTATATTAATTAACGGTACTAACAATTAAATACATTGAATTAATTAGTATATTAAACGTGCTTGTGTATTATTTGCCAATACCATTATAGCCCACTTGATGGCAGTGTGTAACAGCAACACTGAGAGAAGTACTGCTGTGTTGGAGTGATGAGACATGGATCATCAAAGTTTGTTTCTAATAATTACATGCCCACTGTAGACATGCAATATGCAACTGACCTTTGAGCTAATGTAGGGGTCCCTTCTAAATTTATATGAGTTTATTTGGGAATGATGACTGATACAAATCATTTTTACAAGTGCTCCATCATCATTGTTCCTTATTATTGGATTTTTATTTATTTTTTAATTGCAAAATTCTGTTTAAAATAAACCAAACATGCAAGACTAACATTAAAAGATCAATTCTTTATCAGACAAAATGGCGGACAGCAAAAATTTTCTGAGGTAGGATTGTTTTTGTTTAGTTTTTAAGTGGGGCATAGCAGAGAGGCAATTTGCATAAGCATTTTAGATATCTGTAAAGGAAGTTTCACTAGTAAGAATGTTGATTTAAGATCTCTCTTAAAATTCTTCCCAGTCAGATTAATAATTGCAGATATCTCAAAATAAAGATCTTCCTGGTCTGTAATCAATTTGAGATAACCATAAATACATTATAGATATCTTTAAATGAAAACTGACAGTAATAATTCCTATTAAAAATGTACTAGTCATAAATGCAATTCAAGGTATCTAAAACTATATTTTGCCTAGTCATATCTAAGTTTCTGATATCAAATAATGTCATTAGGATATCTTTAAAGCTGCAGAATTGTAGATATCTGTAATTAAATTATGACTTATCAAAACCATATTAAAGATATCTTTATGTTCTGACTAGTCATAATTCAATTAAATGCAATTGATACAATTGATTTTATTACTAGTAACAACTTAATTAGAGATATCATAAATTATAATGTGTACTAGTAATAAATCAATTGTAGATATCTGTAATTACAATTTCTACTGGGGAAAAACTCTAAAACTCTAGAAAATAGTTTTCAGTACAATCCTATGGAAACAAATGACTGGTCAAAGTTGCATTAAAATGTTAATTATGACTAGTCAAAAATGCATTGTAGATATCTTAAATGTGAATTACTACTTGTCAAAAATGCACAACAGATATCTGAAATTGGAGTTTTGACTAGTCAAAACATAATTATGGATAGTCAAATCTGAATATGAAATGATAAAAGCATCTGCCATACATGTAGGGCGGATTTGTGCATACTCATTAGGCTTGGTTAACAAAAAAACAAAAAAAATGGCTAAGACAAAGCACGCCAATAAATCTTTTGATGTCATCATGGAAACCTTTATGTCAGCACTGATGGAATTTGTTGAAACAAGTTTGGATAGCAGTGTTTCCCCTATATGCATTAAATTATGAGCACTGCTGCTGAAATTTCACATGGCTCATTATTATTCTTGATGCAACAAAATATGCTTTAAATATGCTTTATGTTGAATGAAAATAGTGTAAATATATTTTCCTGCGTTGAGGCATTTCATTATTTGACAGTTATTACTACAGCTGTCTGGGTTTCCACAGACCTTCAAGTGTCAAATGCTCCCAGTAAATAATCAAACACTGACAAGGTGAACATGAATAACCCATCTTGTGATTCTAAGGTCGTTCTAAGATTCTAAGGTCGTTTTAAGCTATTCCTCCACTACCAAGCATAAATACGGGTCCAGCATTGCCACCACAGCTGAAAATAATCCTAGGGGATAGATTGCCATTTTTATTTTATTTATTTTTTTTACCTCATATTAATTAAGGGACTACATTGAATTGAATTTGTATTTCTAAAATTCCTTTGTCACACCACAGGGCTATTTAAGAAGAAATGGAGAAGGCCAAATGTGATTAAAAATGGTGGAAAATGTAATAGAAATGGCGACCAATTACAGGACCTAAGACACAAATTTACCTAATAAACTGGTGGCCAAAACTTTGGAATAATGTACAGATTTTGCTGTTTCAGAAGGAAATTGGTACTTTCACCAAAGTGGCATTCAGTTGATAAAGTATAGTCAGGACATTACTGTTGTTAAAAAAAAACCAGCATCATCACTATTTGAAAAAAGTCATTTTTAAAATGGACATAAAATGGACATTTATCAAATCTAGACAGGCCCCATTTCCAGCAGCCATCACTCCAACACCTTATCCTTGAGTAATCATGCTAAATTGCTAATCTGGTACTAGAAAAGCACTTGCCATTATATCAAACACAGTTGAAAGCTATTTGGTTCGTTAAATGAAGCTTAACATTGTCTTTGTGTTTGTTTTTGAGTTGCCACAGAATGCAATAGACTGGCATGTCTTAAGGTCAATATTAGGTCAAAAATGGCAAAAGAAACAGCTTTCTCTAGAAACTCGTCAGTCAATCATTGTTTTGAGGAATGAAGGCTATACAATGCTTGAAATGGCAAAAAAATTGAAGATTTCATACAAAGGTGTACACTACAGTCTTCAAAGACAAAAGACAACTGGCTCTAACAAGAACAGAAAGAGATGTGGAAGACCAGATGTACAACTAAACAAGAGGATAAGTACATCAGAGTCTCTAGTTTGAGAAATAGACGCCTCACATGTCCTCAGCTGACAGCTTCATTGAATTCTACCCGCTCAACACCAGTTTCATGTACAACAGTAAAGAGAAGACTCAGGGGTGCAGGCCTTATGGGAAGAATTGCAAAGAAAGAGCCACTTTTGAAAAAGAAAAGGTTAGATTGGGCAAAGAAACACAGACATTGGACAACAGATAATTGGAAAAGAGTGTTATGGATCTTAACCCCATTGAGTTTTGTGGAATCAGCTAGACAGTAAGGTGCAGGAGAAGTGCCAGACAAGACAGCCACATCTATGACAAGTGCTACAGGAAGTGTGGGGTGAAATGTCACCTGAGTATCTGGACAAACTGACAGCTAGAATGCCAAGGATCTGCAAAGCTGACATTGCTGCACATGGAGGATTTTTTGATGAGAACTCTTTGTAGTTTTTTTTAAAAATTGTAATAGTAATTTTTCACATTATTAATGTCCTGACTATACATTGTGATCAGTTGTATGCCACATTGGTGAATAAAAGACAGCCTGAATGTCAATACAGTACAACCTACTGTATATTTTATATATACTATTTTTATTGTATACTGTGTATTCTATATTGTGTGTATTGTATACTGTACAGTGTATGTTATTATTTGTATATTGTGTTGTGTGTAATTATGTGTATATTAGATATGTAAATTGTGTTGTGTAAATCTGATGTTTATTGTAAATTGGTATATGTCTCATCACTGTCATGACTACTATATTGCTTGGAACTGCACTCAAGACTTTCACCCACTGATGCACTTGTGTATATGGTTGTGTGACAATAAAAGTGATTTGATTTGAAGTACCAATTTCTTTCCATAAGAGCAAAATATGTACATTATTCGAAACTTTTGGCTGCCAGTGTAGATTCATTTACATTTTATTCTAAACTCTCAACCAGAAAATAAATAAAAAATACATAATGTGTCAACTACCCAGATGATGATCTTTCAGTGGAGTGACTGAGTGCATACTGTATGGAAGTTGGTTTAAAACATACATACATTGACAGTCTTTCTCAGGAGGGCCAAAGAGATCTCTTTTTATTTGTGGATGATGGGTTTCTGTGGTTTTTGTAATGCAGTGCCCCTAGGTACACCTGATTCTTATATTAGCCATTTGATGCTATAATGAAGGTAAGGTGCAAGGAAATGGTTTCATTAGTGGTGTTTGCTAAGATAAGCATAACTATTTCTATTGCTCATACCTACGGAGAAGGATTTGAACAAACCCCCAACCCTAAGCTTAAAACTTAAGAATGCAATTCATCCCGCATCATTTGTTCCAGAGACATGAATGATACATGCTCAAATCATGCGGTTTGTTGAGGAGAGGTGTGCTATGTGTACATTTTTAAGTGATCAGACAATTTTCACCAAAAATCCCACAGACTTAAATTGAGGAAGGGACCAGAGCCACATCTACAAAGCAGAATATCACAGACTTAGGGTGGGCTCTATTAACCTCCTGAGACCCCGCGTCCACCTGCGTGAACATTAGTTTTGGCTTTACTATACACGACACATAATTTAATTTAATTTAAACTGACTTGTCTCAGTTTAGGAGACTGTGGGCAAAGTAAACGGTTAAACGGTCGACGCACCGAGTCATGTGATCAAACAATATGGTGTCGATCACAGAGGAGTTTTTATTTGGGAGAAACACCAACAAAACTACATCTGGTAAGATACCTAATTAAGTTTTTACATTGAAACCTGTTCGAGTCAAAATATTAGAGTCTCTAGTTTTTTTTTTTTTAGCAATCTATCACGAAATGGTACGCTGTAAAACACGATGACCACATTTGTGGACTGTATGCTCAGTTTTAAAATGTTCTATATTCTCTGTGCATTATCACAGAGAATCAACGGGTTCATCCAAAAGCTGAAAAATGTTGCTTTCAGAGGCTTTATATGGAGTTTAGATAAAAATAAGGTGCATTTCAAACTGTTCTGAGACCAGTGCAGATAGACAGCTCACTAGAGGTTAAGTCATTCACTAAATAGGGAGCAAGGGAGCATCCTATAGCTCACTATGCAGCCAAGTGCATTCACTTCCTATTTAAAGTTCAGTTTCAGGCTGCAGATGATGTTTGAACTACTCAACATGTTTGTCAGACATGGGACAATGGTAATCAGTACATAGATTCAGAATTTATAATGTATAATTTTATTTTAACATGGCAGTGATTGGATGATGCTGGCCAATACTTTGTATCAGAATTATTTATGCCTATTTCTGATGTAATGTCTGTAACATCTCTAAAACATGAATAACCAACACTCCTGGAAACATAATAAACAATTTGATTTAAATAAATCTGACTTTCTATAATTTGATATTATTTAAAAGTTTACAACTTATACGAGGAAATACATTTTTAGGAAAACTATTTGGTCTAAAAAATATATATATTATTTTTTTTTTTAATGTTTCTTAGGGGCTACTAGTAACAAATCAAAAAGGGGAATGGAAAAAGCACACAGAAGTCACGTAGGGGTCTCAGATGGTTAACTAAGCAACTACATTGCAACCATACAAAACACCCTAAAGCAACCACCCACACCCAAACATTGGAGGAGACTTTTATACAGGCAAGCACTACTAACATTTTATTCAGAAAAAATTAAAAAAATATGTCCATAATGACCAATAATGAATCTTTAAATCAAATTACACTTTGTCCAAAATGATAATAAATAAATACTATCCGTTTAAGGCATGCGTTCTTATTCACACCCACTGCAATGACATGCTTGTGAACTCTCAGTTACATCATTGTAATTCCAGCAAGCCGATGGCCTGAGGAAACGTTGAGAATACGAACTGACTGCACTCACTGTTCTTGGCTCTGACAGGAGGACAGATCCCAGCCTCTGTGACGACTAGAGAGAACATTACTGACCCTAAAGTCTAAGACAAGAATTATGACCACAAGCTGAGGCAGGCAAACAGACCACAGCTAGACTTACTGAAACATCGTGTGGGGTCAGTTTCATTAAAACCACTAGATACTCTAATAGAAAGGACAGGAGTCAATTAATCCTCTTAAAATTAAACTGTAAGACCACTGACTGATATGACCTAAAAATGACCTTTTGTGTTTTGTTTTGTTTTGTACACCTCATGTAGTTGCTGTTAGAACATTAGAAAGTCTAATAACTAGGCATGTTGCAACAAATTTTCAAGAAGTAATTGTTCTATCTTCGCTTAAAGCAAAACACTGCGGGAAAGTGACTAAATAAATGCCAATCAAAGCATATTTGTGGTTTAACATTGGCTATGTAGAGCGGGATTTAGGACCAATGGGAATTTGCGTGGGGCGGGGCTATCCAGTGTGACGTGACAAACTTAGAATATAAGTAACCGCCCAAATGTCTTTTTTTTTTTTTTTCAGATACAGGAAAAATGCGCTATTTCTGAATGTCAAGAAAATGTTTTCATACAGGTTTCCCAAACCTACGTCAGGCTGGCTGGGATGTTTAGGAGTGTTTTTCAGGGAAATCAACCTACGAATGACTTACTAATGGTTGACTCTGCATATTAAACTGCAATAGAAGAAAGTATTTGACATTAACATAAAAAGAAAACTTTGTTTTAAAGTAAGATAACACTGGAGATAGAGAGATGAAGAGTAGACTGTAGTAACAGCAGTGTGTTTATACTTTACCGATATTCAGCTGAACGCTGTACTTTCCCAACACTTCATTCATCATTGATGGAGCACAATGGGGGAAAAAAATAGAAAAACGTCAAATATGAATCTAGGTTGTTCGGATAGTAATCAAAGTAAACAGGTGTTTCTTCAACTACAGCTACTTTTACAGTATGTCACAGAAAAAATATATATTTTTAAAACTTTTGATTTGTGTTATATGAAGGTCACTTTAAAACTCAAATGCCTTTTATGTACAGATTTTTTTTTTTACATTACCCTTCTCCCAGACTGAGTCATTTTATTCTTATACTATGAAAATCCATTATAACAACATGAATTAATAATACATTTAAAAAACTATTAAATAATAAAATGAAATAAACATACTGGTAAGCTAATTCAATAATTATTATCAAAACTATTTATATTACTTTTCCCAAAAATTACAACTGTCCTTCAGATGTGGCTTCATTTCCATCACGACCAACAATTTTGCCACTAATTACGTTTTATCAAAAAGTTACTAATTATTTTTATAATGGATTTTCATAGTATAAGATTACAATTTCTCTGTCTGGGAGAAGGTTAAAAAAAAAAGCTTGATATGTAATATGCAACGTGATGTGTGAATTTTGTACCCCCTCCCCCCCAAAAAGTATTATTTAACTGTATTTAGCATACATAAATTGCCAGCTTTGAAATTAACCTTATGAAATACAAAATTTAATTTCAGTATATAAAAAAACAACTGTCAGCATTGTTTAAGAACCACCAATACACACAGTCAAATGCAATAAAATAATTTGTGCTTATAACATCTAACATTTGAGTATGCTGTCACATTCCAAAAAAGCACCTGCAGATGTCAGTTTATGTGCAAGTGTGGCAGTGCGTGTGTTGTATGTGTGTGCGAAGTACAAGGACTCATTGTGCTGGGTGTGTATGTGTGTGTTCTCTCACAGTTGAGCAGGCCCAGCTGAAGGAGGGATGCCAGTGCAGTGATTATCATGAACATGAGGAGTCCTCCACGCCGACCCATCACGCCCACAGCAGGGCACAAAGCCACACAGGACGCCACGGCAATACCCGCCATGGTGTAGTAGTCAGCATAGAAATTATGGAACATGGTGGTCGTCTCCATGTCCTGGTCCATCATACTGCGCGCAAAGCAGTGATGGATCCCATAACCTGTTAGTCTGAGAGAGAGACAAGAAAGACAGAGTTAATAGCATTGGAATATTTTTATATTTAAATAGCATCCCATTCCACACAAGACTTAACACAAACACAGATTGGTACTGCATAATGAAAAGAAATTTACGAGTTGACGCAGAGCACCACGATATTCTTCCACAGGTTCCTCGTGCCAACCATTTTCACGATGCAGGTCTTCTTGGATTGCTTTGGCAGGGCTCTGTTCAACTCTGAAATCAATGCCGAGAAGAGAGAAAATGACTCAATCAAACAATTCAGGAGAACACATGAGCTCTAAGCTAACAACATGATACACTTTTAAGCATATAAATACATAGCACCCAAAATATTGAGTAAAATAATAAATTTTTAACTATGGTACATCGATATTGAAAAAAGACTCTGCCATCTTCTCTGAAAACAAGACTAAATATGTCTTTTTCTTTATGTTTTATGAGTGTTTAGATGTTGCAGTGATGATTTAAAATTCTGTTTAGGTAGGCAGCTCACTAGATTTCGAGTTGACCGTACTGTATGCGCCTGTAGCAAAGAAAGAGGGCAACGTTTTCTCGAACACACGGAAGAGCTCTTCAAAGAAGAGATCCTTCTTAACGACATGATACAAAGCAGGATTTCAGTATGAGGAAAGGGTTGAATGCTAAAAACCAGCCTGTATGCTCTCCAGACATTATTTGTGTGCTGGTTGGGAGATAAAATAAGCTCATTGATTCAATACTAAGAGGCTCTGCTCCCAGTCTAAGCTCTAGAGACGCTGTCTATTGAAAAAAAAAAATCCTGTTTATATCCTCAAAATGAGAGTGATCCAGTTGGAACACAGCAAACAGCACTTTTGGGCCAACTCGTATTTAGTTGAGATCAGAAACTGGGATGAAGTTCCCATGTTTGAGGTAACATGCACTGAAATTGATTCAAAATCAATTCTCTGCTTTGCGTTGTGCCTAAGAACACCCCTTACCCATGGGAAAATAAATAATTTTAAGCTCAATCAGGCAACTCTACATTGTGCAAGATGATAGGTTGTTTGAACATGTAATCTGTTGGCCAATCGACTCGCACACTCCATGGCCCAAGCTGATTGGATAGCTTTGATATGTAATCTGTAAGTCAATCAATTTACGTACTCCCTCTTTGTAAAATGTTTTCATTGCTTAGTTGTTTGCAGATGGTCTGTTTTCACTGCAGCTCATTTTTTTAAACCCTCCTCCTCCTCTGCTCATCTATAACACCACCACTCAGGTATTGTGAAGCTTAAGCTGCCAAATAAACTCAGCAAAAAAAGAATGTCCCTTTTCCAGGACACTATATTTTAAAGATAATTTTGTAAAAATCCAAATAACTTTACAGATCTTTATTGTAAAGGGTTTAAACAATGTTTTCCATGCTTGTTCAATGAACCATAAACAATTAATGAACATGCACCTGTTGAACAGTTGTTTAAGACACTAACAGCTTACAGACGGTAGGCAATTAAGGTCTCAGTTATAAAAACTTAGGACACTAAAAATACCTTTCTAATGACTCTGAAAAACACCAATAGAAAGATGCCCAGGGTCCCTGCTCATCTGCGTGAACATGATATAGGCATCCTGCATGGAGGCATGAGGACTGCAGATGTGGCCAGGGCAATAAATTGCAATGTCTGTACTGTGAGATGCCTAAGACAGCGCTACAGGGAGACAGGAAGGACAGCTGATCGTCCTCGCAGTGGCAGACTACGTGTAACAACACCTGCACAGGATCGGTACATCTGAATATCACACCTGCACGACAGGTACAGGATGGCAACAACATCTGCCTGAGTTACACCAGGAATGCACAATCCCTCCATCAGTGCTCAGACTGTCCGCAATAGGCTGAGAGAGGCTGGACTGAGGGCTTGTAGGCCTGTTGTAAGGCAGGTCCTTACCAGACATCACCGGCAACAACGGACATCACCTATGGGCACAAACCCACCTTCGATGGACCAGACAGGACTGGCAAAAAGTGCTCTTCACTGAAGAGTCGCAGTTTTGTCTCACCAGGGGTGATGGTCGGACTCGTGTTTAGCGTCGAAGGAATGTGCGTTACACCAAGGCCTGTACTGATCAGGCGTGATCGATTTGGAGGTGGAGGGTCCGTCATGGTCTGGGGCGGTGTGTCACAGCATCATTGGACTGAGCTTGTTGTCATTGCAGGCAATCTCAATGCTGTGCGTTACAGGGAAGACATCCTCCTTCCTCATGTGGTACCCTTCCTGCAGGCTCATCCTGACATGACCCTCCATCATGACAATGCCACCAGCCATACTGCTCGTTCTGTGCATGATTTCCTGCAAGACAGGAATGCCAGTGTTCTGCCATGGCCAGCGAAGAGCCCGGATCTCAATCCCCTTGAGCACGTCTGGGATCTGTTGGATCGGAGGGTGAGGGCTAGGGCCATTCCCCCCAGAAATATCCGGGAACTTACAAGTGCCTTGGTGGAAGAGTGGGGTAACATATCACAGCAAGAACTGGCAAATCTGGTGCAGTCCATGAGGAGGAGATGCACTGCAGTACTTAATGCAGCTGGTGGCAACACCAGATACTGACTGTTACTTTTGATTTTGACCCCATGTCATGTTTTTTTCACATCTCTCAATGTTTCTTTGTTGTGCTCACGTGTAAAATAACGTAAAGCAGTCCTCTACAGTCCTACTAGCTGACACTATATTCTACTGACTCGCAGTACAAAATGTCACACCACGCACCCCTAGTGCAAAGTAGAAAAATAGTGTTTAATTTCTGTATACCTGTCACCAGCTCTTCTGCATCCTGTTCTAGATTGACGTTGTTCTTTTTCGCGATGTGCTCAATGATCCATTTGGAGCGACTATACTGCTGAGTAGCAAGCAGCCAGCGCAGAGACTCTGGAAAAATCCTGCAAAGGAAAGACAGCTTTACAGTACTTTTCTGCATTATGAAAACATCAGATTAAACTAACCTCATCTACTGAAACATGTTTAGGAGAAAAACACTGCATGGTAGCACTTTATATTAAAAGCTTCAAATAAGGCTTCACTTTACACATTGTTTGAAGGAGAGTGCCCGGCAAGATGTGAAATAACAAGCTTTTTTGATAAAATGTAGTAAATTAAATAAATCTGATTTCAACGATTAAAATGATCAGATGAATCAATTATCAGATTATTTGTTAGCTATAGACCTAATAATAAATCTTCCTTTTAAGGATCTAATTTAAGTTTCTGTCTTTTTCTAGAAATGTTCCATCTTTCTGATCCACTATGTTTTGAAAATTAGGTTTTTATTATGTCTGTAATGCATAGTAAGTTGTGGAGAACATGGGTGTTTTGGATATTTATTACCAGTATTCACTTGTCTGAGTTTGTAACTCTACAAATATACCAGCCACCTGTGAATAACAACAACTGTGGTGCAGTTGCTTACCAGATATAGGACAGCATGAGAAACAGGGGGCAGATTATGACCACTTGTAGAATCTGCCAATCACGACAGAGAGCTGCCAGGCCTGGCAAGAGCAGCTGCCCAGCCAACGCCACAAAGTTAGCCACCATGGTCATGGAGAAACGCCAGCCTGGCAGACAAAGCTCGATCCCTGTGGACAACAAGAATAAACAGACCAAAATTAGCACTCTAAATTGAATAAATATGGAGGTTTTAACCAAACCATGACCCAAGATACGCCATGTTACAGTGTTTTTACCATGGGTAAGGGGTGTTCTTAACTCTGTGTATTGCTCTTTTATAAAAGGGTGGCAAAAGCGATGTGATAAAGGTCAACAATGTTCAATAAATATTTATTTATACATATTAATAGTTAATGCCGATAAATTCATTAACCTAACTAGGCTGTTTATAGTTGCGACTTGCACATATTAATTGTTAACTTGGCACATTAATATAAAATGAAACTGTTATGTGGTCACAGTTGTGGAACTATCCATTTCATAAGAAATAATAACTTGGGTGGCTGAATCACACGAAACTTGTCATATATATATACCATCAGAATGAGGAAAAAATGTGATCTCAGTGATTTTGACCATGGCGTGATTGTTGGTGCCAGATGGGCTGGTTTGAGTATTTCTGTAACTGCTGATCTCCTGGGATTTTCACGCACAACAGTCTCTTCAATGTTTACTCTGAATTTACTCAGAATGGTGCCAAAAACAAAAAACAACCAGTGAGCGGCAGTTCTGTGGACGAAAACACCTTGTTGATGAGAGAGGTCAACGGAGAATGGCCAGACTGGTTCGAACTGACAGAAAGGCTACGGTAACTCAGATAACCACTCTGTACAATTGTAGTGAGCAGAATAGCATCTCAGAATGCACAACATTTCGAACCTTGAGGCGAATCGGCTACAACAGAAGACCATGTTGGGCTCCACTTCTGTCAGCCAAGAACAGAAAACTGAGGCTGCAGTGGGCCAACCATTTGTGTACCTCAGCAGAAATCCAGATTTGTTAGACCAGGTGATGTTTTACCAATCGTCTACTGTCAAGTTTTGGTGAGCCTGTGCCCACTGCAGCCTCAGTTTCCTGTTCTAAGCTGACAGTAGTGGTACCCGTAGGGGTCTTCTGCTGCTGTAGCCCATCCGCCTCAATGTTTGACGTGTTGTATGTTCAGAAATGCTTTTCTGCATAGAACCGTTGTAACGTATGGTTATTTGGGTTACTGTCACCTTCCTGTCAGCTTGGACCAGTCTGGCCATTCTCCTCTGACCTCTGTCATTAGCAAGCCGTATTCGTCCACAGAACTACCGCTCGCTGTTTGTTTTTGGTTTTTGGCAGCATTTGAGTAAACTTTAGAGACTGTTGTGCGTGAAAATCCCAGGAGATCAGCAGTTACAGAAATACTCAAACCAGCCCATCTGGCACCAACAATCATGCCACGGTCGAAATCACTAAGATCATATTTTTTCCCCATTCTGATGGTTGATGTGAACATTAACTGAAGCTCCTGACCCATATTTGCATGATTTTATACATTACACTGCTGCCACACAATTGGCTGATTAGATAATCGCATGAATAAGTAGATGTACAGGTGTACCTAATAAAGTGGCTGGTGAGTGTATTATTTCAGCCCAAAATCAAAGAAAGAAATAATAAATTATATTTGCATGAAGAAAATGAAGCCTATTTGAAGGACATAAGATATTTTGTCAAATTTCGTGACAAACACATTTTTCCTCAGAATTCTCATTACTGTAATGCAAATAACAGAATTTGTTGTACTGGGTTTAATTTTTAGCTGATTTAAATAAAAATGGTATTACTGTAAAATATCCAGATGCATTACAGTGATGATAATTTTGGGAGGGAAAATGTGCTTAATTTAAAGTGAAGAAAAACAATTCCTTCGGCAAATACATATATATTTTCCCCTTGGATTTTGGGGTTTAATGTGACCAGGACTTGGTTTTCATAAGATAATAAGTACTCTATAGCATTAACTTTTGGCACATTGTGTGTTGAACTTTGCAAATACCATATTTCACCATAACATGACATTACTCAGGCTTTTAAAGTTTAAGCTGTATTGATCCACATTCATTTGTTTGAACAGGGCCAAAACTGCACATTATGTACAAGACACACAATGATTTTCATCCTTGCAGTCATGTCCACTTTTACTCACTTATGCGACTTTAAGACTATAAAATGCATGCATGTTCCTAATTCAAATGGTTCGGCCCTGTCATCTGTCCGAGATTCATTCAAACACTCATTAGTATGCATAGTGTAATGTACGGCAGAGAGCAGGGTGGTCTTCAAAGACACCATTATTGCACAGCTTCATATTTTCCGTATTAAATTATGGCAAACCCTCAGAACATACAGCGTTCCCTGACATGGATGAACAGCTTGGGAGAGTACTTTTCAAGGTGACAGGAGGTCTCAGGAGAATTTCAGTCTGCCAACACAGTGGCTGCACAATCCTTCAGAAAAGCCTGGAATTTCAATGAGGAGCGCTTCCCACACAGAGCTGAATAATGCTGTGTGTTCAGGGCCAGAATCAGGCTCACTTCACAACCAAGAAGCGACAGGGAAAAAACACTTTCTCAGCTGTACTGTAGGTGATAAGCAGCACTAGCTAAATGTCATACAGTAGCTCCAAAAACTATGTAGACACTGCACATCTTTCTCTATGCTGCTTTTGTTAAAACAGAGATCTCCCAAGACATTTGTGTCTGGAAAACTGGTATGTATTCATATCATATGACCTCTAAACACCTCTGTTCACTGTCTGTAGCCTTAATATAACCAGCAAAAAATGCTTCCCAACAAGAGGAACATTGTTTTCCAAAAGCATACTGAAGTGGTTTGTGATGACTCCTTGTTTAAATCTGAAGTGAAAAAAATCAAAATCAGACCTCCCAAAAACTGTGCTCAAACATAATTCACACTACAATGATTTCAGTATAAATTCAATACTTTTAATTTTACATTAGCATTTCGCTAAGCTAACAGTGTGACATGCTAATATGCATACATGCAGCACACACAGATATTATTTAAAATAATCAATTTTAATTAGATTCTTTATGAATACTTTTTGTTACTGAATTCTATTTATAATAAACATTTCTCTTGATTCTGGATGTTTTTTTCTCTCTCACTAAGTTCATGCAGTGCTGCCTCAGAATCTGGCATAAAAGACAAGCTGGTCTCACAGAATCACGTTAGGTGATTCTCATATCGCGGCAGTTTCTTGGCGCTACAACAATGACTTTTATTCCCTTTGACACAAATCACAAGTAAAATGGGCAGTTAATAAATTCTCGACCTGTTGCTCACACAATGCCATCTTATGACATCTAAACACTTTATAAGGCATGACTTGTAAGGCGATACCTTTCAACATTTTCAGTACATAACTAACTACAACTGATGGAGCATTGCACTTGCGATGTAAAGGACCGGGGTACGAGTCCTGAAGAAACACGGGTGTTGACAAGTGAGCTGAAAGTGTCATATAAGTCATAAATGTAATAAATTACGTTTTGAGGCACTTACTTTACTTTTGCTTTTATGACACTATCGGTTAGGTTTAGTGTAGGGAAATAGGTTTTGTTGATTTAAAACTCGATAGAGCATTAACCTTAAAAATCTGATCTGTTTGTCTCTTAGCGCCAAACAGTGGACATTTCAACTCTGAACTGTTGCAATATTTGTAAGGAACCCCGTAATGTCATTCTGCTAAACTGTCATAATGGTTACGTAATTTTCATGAGATCAGGCTGCAAAAGGACATAATTTTGCCGCCTACCTTTTGGAAAGCCATTGCTTTTTTATATGTTAAAATGCTGCCTACATAGGCAGCTCACTAGTTTTTGGAACAGAGCCTGAAAGAGAGACCCTTGAGCTGCTTAACCCATGTAAATCTCCCACAGTCCCCACCGCTCAGCAGCTCCAGAAAATCCCTCTTCTTGAACACATACATACTTGCGCACACACACACACACACACACACACACACACACAAGTGAGGACATACCATATACTTTTATTATTTTTAAATAAAGGTAATTGTAATGACTATAGACTAACCCCAAACACTAACCATACCCCTCAAAGAAAACTGACGTTCGGTGCCCCACGCAATTGTGTGGTTTGCGTGGTGGTTAACACCGCTACTGAGTCACATGAGTTGCTCATGGCATCCTGATGTCACATGCTCAAATACATTCCATAACGCACAGGCCGCTGGCTTTCTGTGTCAGCCCCTCACACACACACACACACAAAGCAAACTCTCAAGAGAGGGTTTCCCTGAACGTTACAGGATATGAGAAAAAACGCTGAGTGCACGAGGCTCAGGAAAGGTTTTTTAATACATGTGTAACTATTATGAATTATGAGAAAAAACATGTTGGAGATAAAGAGAGCAAATCATAAAAGACATAACATGGTGGAAAACAAGCATAAAAAGTTCTATTCCTGTGAAGGGTTCAAGAGAACAAACAGGTACAGGTACAGGTTTTTACATCTTGTAGCAGATGTAAAAAATGAAGTCTACGTATTTCGGGCTTGTTTCCATTTAAAAGTCCTGCGTTATGCGCTGCTTTTGTACTATATAGATTATTCGGTTATCAGCTTTTTTTCCCATTTTATTGGTGTTGTCCAATTCCAATATGTGTCGTCCTCTAGTACGGATTACTTTTATGGTGCTTTTATATTTATTTTATTATTTTTTAACTAGACAGCCCCAGTCACCATTCACTTTCATGGTATGGAAAAGAACAGATGGGACATTCTGCAAAGTAACTACATTTGCATTCCATCGCAGAAAAGAACAACTGCTGTTATGAATAAGCTAACAGCACTTGTTGTAACTACACTTATAATGTTTACCTGTGAACATCTATATAAACAGCCAACAAAGAATAGAAAGAGAAAATAATGGGACATAGAGAGAAAAACAACAGTGTTCCACCTGTGATCGCTAGTGAAGTGCAGGTGGTGTTGGTCAGTGGTGGGCTGGGTCAAAGGTTGCCGATAAACAGCATGCTGCTGGTGCAGCTCTGACGAACACACACACACACACACAGCACAACAAATGAACTTTACTCCAGTCAGCACACCAGCCACTGACTGCACATCTTCAACATGATCAGACACAAAGAAAGAAAGATAGAATCTAAAACGAATCTAAACATAAATATAAACTTAAAAAAGAAATGCAATTAGAAATGTATTGGCCACATTCTGAAAAATTTCCATTTAACATAACATAGATGTTTGCTTTTCAAGAACTGATTTATTATAATGTATTATGGCATATTGGGAAATGCTTCAAATGAAAGGTAAAGTGTGTAATTTCTGTGCCAGTAGCAACACCAATGAAACTGCATTAACAATGACATGTTTCCAGGGAATCAACCTACCTACTGTATAATGGACTCTGAATATCACTCTGGGATTGGGGAAAGTATTTTAACATCAAAACAATTACGCAATTATTCAATCTTAACATTTTCACAAAAACTACCATTTAGATCAATCTGCATTTTCTTTTCATAAAAACAGGTGTCCCGCTTGAACACTAAACACACTCACTGCGCTCTATTCCTTAGGTCAGCCAGCTGAGTCCACAAAGACCTCCTCTCAATTCTGCCTTTTCTTGTCTCAGGAAAGACTCAATCACTAATGACTTCACTCAACTGAAGATGAGCTTCCAGCCAAAGGTCAACCACATAAACAAAAGCAATAATGCACTTATGATTGTCTCATAACCAGGTCCAGATGAAATCTGCAGACTTTCACTGTGTTTTCTGCACAAATTTGGGGGCAAAATCTGTGGGATTCTGTGGAATGGATTTAAACACGGTGAAATGTGTTAAACTGAGCTAAAAGCACTGAAAAACACACTTATTGCTAGCTGAAAGCCTAATCAACTGAGCATGAATATTTAATAATCAAGCATTCAAAAGGCGGCAGTTGTGTAGAATATTGTGAATGACGAGCGCTCAAATTCTGCAGAAATTTGCAAGCATGGGAACATGTTATGAAAGGCTCGATTTTGTTGCTAATATGTGTCCTGTCACCAAACAAGACCATGTTCATTATAAATATTTCAGGAGTCATTTGGTTTTTAGTTTGATGAGATATAGAGAAGAAATGGATGCAAAAAGGACATTCCCAGATCATTCAGTGAGCACACAAACTGTACCAAAGTCAGAGTAAGACCCAGAGTTAATCTATAGCCAAAACCAGCCCTGAAATCTTCAAAGGACAAGGACATGATGATATCACTGAGCATCGGTCTTGCCTAATATAATCCCATAATGGCTGTTGTTAACTATTCAAGTTACCATTGAACAAAGCACTAATATTGTTTGTTATCTAGGGCATCTCGTTATAGATCTTACAGTACTGTATGTACATTGAAAGGCCAGACCACGTGCACGTGCACGTGAACTATTTCCATAGTTCCATTTATGTTATTCTATAGTTTTGATGACTTTACTACCATTCTAAAATGTGAAAAAAAAAATAATAATAATAATAATAATATAATAAAGAATGAGTGTGTTTCAAAACTTTTGACTGGTAGTGTAGCTGGCCTTCTGCTTTACCAGCTGATATGTGCAAAAAGCCCTTTGCCAGCAACCCAGAGCAGGCTGGAAACCAGCTAAGACCAGTAAACCAGCCTAGGCTGGTTTAAGATGTTTTTTTCAGCAGGGATTTGTAGTTTAAAATGAAAGGCGAAATAATTTGAAATATATTTATTCAAAAATGCTTGCCAAGTTGGTCACTCAGTGTATTCCGTTTTTGTTGTAGTCATTATTATGTTGGCTTGACAAGACCAAAATTATCAACTGTTTAGGAGTTTTTAAGCTACATCCACCAAACTCGGTACAGACCTTCAGACTGTTCTGACTTACTGTGCTTTATCTTTCCTAACCAGTTGGAATTACAGTTCTTTGGACAGCAGACTTTAAACTAGAAAAACCTTTTTCTATCTATTTATAATCTGCATTTACGTACTATACAGGCTGGAGAAAGAGTGAACCGAGCTCATTTATTCCAGTAAAACATTCTGATGTGTACTTCCACTGCATTCAGGATTGACAGTTCTCAAAGCATGCTGGAGTACATTTTAACACAATCCGGCTGAAGGTATCTAATTTCATCAAGGCTACGGGGATTAAACAGTTTGATAAAGTGCTTTGAGTCACTTGGTAAAGGATTAAACTGAACAACCTCCTACACAACTGATTTCTCACTATTTAATGTATTTTCATATTGTCAAGACCTTTGTCCATACTAATAATCTCTGGCACAAGTAGAAAAATATCACTTTTTAATCTTGTTCAGAATACTGTATAAAATTTCTCTCAGTCTGAAGTCTGTTTACCCTCTGCTATTTGTCATTAGTAAAAAGTATTGCTTCCTCTTGACTGTTTTTTAATTTTATTTTACATTTTAAATACGCTTTTATCCACAGCAACTTTCTGTATATTCACGTTTAACATTTATTAGTGGGTACTTTTATTTATTCAGTTAATTTTAGCACTGGGGATTTAGCAAAACGTAAAGTATCGTAAAAACATTTTTTACACTCTCAATACTTTTTCTCTAACAATGTCCAACAGTGTATGTAAAGTCGTGACAATTCCCATCACAGTGTCACTGTGTTTAGTTAAATTCCCTGGTGGAAATGATGGTGATGGAAATTAGGTTTTTTGTTTTATTGTCATTTTTTAAATAAAATGTCAGACGCCTTTGTCTTGCTAAGGCTAATTTCATAGCTAACATTTTATATACCCTAAATACAATTAAATCATATTTTCACACTTTTTGCGTAATTTGTCAAAATTACAGGTTGATTGGAAATGACATCCAATAAAAATATTCTGCTCACAATTGATATTTACCTTGATTTTTCTGTTTTCTTCAAACATAATATGTCTCTTAATTTATGTCAAGCATGCTCTTTAATGCCACTTTTGTGAACTTGGTTAACAAGTACACTAACTTTAAAAAATATTTATACTGGGAGCAAAACTGTTGGCTGTGGTGGAAATTAAGGCACAACAGTGCGACAATCAAAATTTTTTGAAATAAATTTAACGCAAAAATATTGAAATGGTTCATGCTTACTTCAGTCTTTGTTTAGATTTTCATAGTTTTAAAAAAACATTTTTTTTATTTGTTATAATGGATTTAGTTTAATACAGAATTATATAATATATAGTTTAATATTTACTGTCTGGGTCAAGGCTAAAACAGTAAAAGGTAGCACTTTATTTTACATTACTGTTCTACATTTATGTACTATACAGCTACAACAGCTATAGTAAATATAGCTGCAAGCAGCAACGATGGGCCCAAGCACCATGGGTCCATTTCCACTCTGGCTTTCGGAAAACAATGCAAGGTGGACACATGCATTTGGCATTTGACATTATTCAAAACAATTTTGAAGCAATTTGGGTAAATATAAGAGGACTATTTTAAAGTCTGTTGTAAGAGCCACACTTCCTGCTGCCAAGTGGTGGCGCTATGACCGTGACCAAAAATAGTCACATCCATGTGATTAGCCCCCAAGACTAAACATACATCTCAATTTTGATCTAAATCACACATTGCACACAGAAGATATTATACACTTCCTGTTTCCTATTTTTCGCCATTTAATGCCTCGCCATGGCAACACCATTCAATATATCAAAAATCTGTACACGGGGAGTCACGTGATGCCATGCGAGGTTCAGACGTGTGAACGGCGAGCTCTGCGCACTTTGCTAGTTTTTACACTTCTACTGATATAAACCGATGAGATTCGACACCCTCTGTTCCATAACTGTTCTAGGAGGACAATATGTCAAAGAATTCAAAAACATCGGGATCTGGAGACATTAAAAGACACTTTCGTGCTCAAGCTGATACCCCTGAGAAGGCCGCAAGCCCGGCTGCAGATTTGGCCAGTGAAATGCTGGAAATTCGGGAAGAAATGTTAAACATGTTGGCAATGCTGACGAAGGTCATTGCTGACTTGGAAGATCTTGCTGTAATACATCTATCAATCACTGCCATGGAGACGAAATTCACTGAGGTGGTCACAAGAGTAGGGGATGTCAAGAAACTGATCAATTATCTGGAGTCATCGGAGAGGGAATTGGCTGCTAATCCGCTAGTTACTAAGGTGAATTTGGAGTGCGTCTGGGAGAAATTGGAGGACATGTAGACCATAACAGGTGGAATAACGTCTGAATCATCGGAATTCCTGAAGCCAAAGAGGGTCAAGATATGGTGAAATTCCTGGACGGGCTCTTTCCGAATCTGCTTGACATAACAGGCCATAAGCTGGAAATCAAGTGAGCTCACAGGGTTCCAGCTCGGCGATCCGCAGAGGGAGACAGGCCCCGATCAATTCTGGCCAAATTTCTCAGATCATCCAATAGATCTTGTGTTGCGCGAGGCAAGGAGTACAGGAAGGCTTTTTTGGAAGAACCACAGCATTTTCTTGTTCCCAGACTTTGCGAATTCGACAAGAGAGAAACGTGATCGATTCAAGGAATGCAAGAAACTCTTACATCAATGGAAGGTCGCTTTTGCACTGATGTTCCTGGCCAAATTGAGAATAGATGCTAAGGATGGCTGTAAAACATTTACATGTCCCCAGCAAGCGATGTCCTTCATAAAGTCAATGGAGTAAGATATTTTGTGGTACTCACGTTGTAGCCAAATGGACCGACTCACTGAACATTCACTTGACTGTTCGAGGAAATGAGCACCTTTTTTGTTTCTTTTTGTGCTGGTTCCGCCTAGTGGCTGGAGTTTGTTTTGTGGAGGAACACACCTTCTGTACAGTTATGTGGATGAATCTACACATTATTTGTGTTTATTCCACCTATTAGCTGGAGTTTGTTTTATAGATTATCTGTTGTTGTGTAACTCTGTCTCACAAAATTTTTACAGAAACACTGGACTTGAGCAATCCGATGGCAAAGTTGTCACAGGGGTCACGTAGGTGTGCATGGACTGTTTGAGTTTAGAGTGATGAACGCCAGTTGGTGCTGTCGTGCATGGGGTTAATGCACACATTTTTATTTTTTCTGTTTGTTTGGTTCTGGGGGAAGTTCAAAGTTTGACTGTTGCACTAATGTTGGATTGTGGTCTTTATAATTTTGTTTTTGACACACAATCTATTTTTTCTCATATGTCAAAATGCAAAATGTTAATATGAGTGGATTGTCTGTCTCTATGTGAAATGTGAATGGGTTGGCGCACCCCATAAAAAGAAGGAAGGTTATTTCTCTTCTTAAGCATAAAAAATATGATATAGTGTTTCTTCAAGAAACACATCTTTCCCCACAGGAAGCTAAAAAATTTGGGAACATATGGGGTGGATATGTTTTCTTTAGTGCTGACTCAAGTAAGAGCAGGGGAGTCATTACACTGATAAGAAAGCATCTATAATTCAAATGTCTCAAACAGATTAAAGATAAATTAGAAAGAGTCATTATTGTTTTAGCTGAAATTCAGGTGCAAAGTCTTATTTTGGCTAATATTTACGCACCTAACTTTGATGATCAGGGATATTTTATAGATCTTGAAGGGATGTTGCAAGCCGCTGGCACCACTCATGATATAATATTGGGAGGAGACTTTAATCTTTTGATGGACTCAGTCCTTGATCATAGTGAAGCAAAAGTGCAAGCCCCCTAGAGCAACACTGATGCTTCACAGGATGTGTAAAAATCTTGGTCTAACAGATATTTGGAGACTTTTGAACCCATCTGGTAGGGACTACACATTTTTTTCATCAGTTCATAAGATTTATTCTAGAATATATATATTTTTTTATATCCAAGTCCCTCATTTCATCTGTTGTTAATTGCTCAAATGGAAACATTTTAGTCTCAGATCACGCCCTGGTGAGTATGGAGGTGTTGCCACATATGGAGAAAAGGAAATCATATAGTTGGCACTTAAATGTATTCCTTTTGCAAAATCCTGAATTCCAACAAATGTTAAAGGCTGAAATCAATTTTTATATGGACAACTGGTCCTCAGTATCCTCTGTGGGAATGGCTTGGGTGGCACTTAAGGTGAATCTTTGGGGCCGGATCACATAGTATGCCTCATTCACCAAAAAATCCAAAGCACGAGAACTTGTGGAGTTGGAAGGGAATATTAAAAGTGCAGTGGCAGAGCTGATGTGCCGAATGTGGTCTGATGGGCCCCCATTGAAATAAATATATAATACAATTTTGTCGCAGAAGGTGGAGTTTTGGCTATTCAGGGAAAGGCAGTCATACTTTGAGTCAGGGGACAAGGCAGGAAAACTTCTGGCTAGATATATAAAACAGAGAGAGTCTTTTTCTACCATTCCCTCAGTGAAATATGCTGGTGGTGAATTATTTACCTCAGCCATTGATATTAATAACGCTTTTAAAGAATTATATCTTGATCTTTATAGTTCCACATCTTCGTCTACTGATGAGGATATTAGAAACTTTGTGGAACCATTAGAACTTCCTAAACTGACAGCTGAGCAAAAAAATTATCTTGACTCTAAGATAACCTTGGAGGAGCTTGACGAGGTAATTAAGGCCTTGCCTACAGGCAAGGCTCCGGGGCCTGATGGCTTTGCCGCTAAGTTTTTTAGATCTTATGCAACAGAATTGGCTCCACTTTTGCTAGAAGTTTAAATGGAATCATTAAAGAATGGAAAACTTCCTCCAACCATGACGCAAGCCTGGTTCAGTCTGATTCTTAAAAAGGGCAAAGATCCAAGCGAGTATAAGAGTTACCGTCCAATTTCCCTGATCCAGCTAGACATTAAAATATTGTCAAAAATTCTGGCTAACCGATTAAGTAAAGTTATGACATCTCTTATACATATAGATCAGGTGTGGTTTATTCGGGGCCGTAGCTCTTCTGATAACATTAGGCGTTTCATCAATATCAGGTTTTTTGCTAATGATCAGACTCTGGTTGCTGCCATCTCACTTGATGCCAAAAAGGTGTTTGATATGGTAGAATGGGATTATCTTTTTAAGATTTTAGAAATGTATGAGTTCAGGAATACTTTTATTGGTTGGATTAAGTTACTTTATAGACACTCTGTAGTGGCGGTACAAACAAATGGATTAATTTCACATTATTTTACTCTGGATAGGGGCACCCAGCAGGGTTGCCCTCTTTCCCAATTATTGTTCTAACTTGCCCTGGAACCATTAGCAGCCACAATAAGAAAGGAGGATGATTTTCCAGGGGAGGTGGCGGGAGTTGTGACACATAAGCTTTTGCTTTACACAGATTATATTTTATTATTCGTCTCCGACCCTACCAGGTCTATGCCTTGCCTCCACAGAATTATTCATTCTTTTTCTAAGCTCTCAGGAGACAGAGTTAATTGGGCTAAATCTGAAGCTTTGACACTGACAGCATACTGCCCGGTAAAGGCTTTTCAGCCGGGCGCCTTCCGGTGGCCCAAACAGGGCATTAAGTATTTATTTAGTTAGAGTTAATTTTGATCCTTTAATAAAAAGGTTTTTGAGCGATGTGGGCAGGTGGGCTTCATTACATTCATCTATGATTGGGAAGGTTAATGTTATTAAAATGAACTGTATTCCAAAATTCAACTACCTGCTACAGTCTCTCCCTATAGATGTCCCCCTCTCTTATTTCAAGCAATTTGATAACATAGTGAAGTCCTTCATTTGGAATGGTAAACGTGCCAGATTACATTGCATAGGACAGTTGACAAAGGTAGGCTAAGCCTACCCAAGATTTGTTTTATTATTATGCATTCGGTCTCAGACATTTGGCTCATTGGTCGCTTCAACCGGAGAGAGCCCTTCCCTGGTTTTGTATTGAACAGGAAGTTCTTGCCCCTATTTCGCCATTGCAAAGCCTTTCTATCAAACTAATCGGAAAAGTTAAGTTACACCCATTTCTCGCATTTGAACTTGGTATGGACAAAAGTGTCCAGAGTGTTTAATTTGGACATTTATTTAAATGTTGCCTCGAGCATATGGCTGAACCCAAAATTATGAATTAATAAGTCCCCTTTCTGCTGGTCAGAGTGGATTGTGAGGGAGGTTAATACACTCGGTGACCTATATGGGAGTGGAGTGTTGAGATCCTTTGAAAATTTGGTTCAACATTTTGGGATTCCCAGATCTCAGTTCTTTAGGTATTTACAGCTGTGCCACCTGCTCTGTACTATTTTTGGGAGTAGCATACACCCCCCTAAAGCAGCAGATACTCTGGGAGTGGTGATTACTGCTTTTGGAAAAGGTCATGAGGCATCAGTTTATTACTCTCTGTTAATTCAGAGTCTGGGGGACGGAGCTTCAACTCCTCTCAAGAGATTATGGGAGAAAGATTTAAACTTGGTATTGGAGGAGGGAGTGTGGACTAGGATTCTAAAAAACATCAAGTCTGCATCTTGAGATGCAAGGGTGTGCCTTATGCAATTCAAGATTTTACATTGATTCTATTGGACCTCTTCTAGATTGTATAGGCTTGGTCTTAAAGACACATCCACCTGCTGGCGATGCCAATCAGAAGATGGAGACACAACCCATGTTTTTTGGTGGTGTGTTAAGATCCAAGAATTTTGGTTGAAGGTTCAGAGTTTTATGTGTGATGTATTGGGCACTCAAATTTCATCTTGCCCCAGACTCTGTATTTTAGGAGATGGGGCGGTCATCAATATAGGAGTTAAACACATAAAAAATTTGGTTCTAACTAGTGTCATGATCGGCAGACAAATTGTTTTAAGGGGATGGAATTAAGCTGAAGCTCCCTCATTTCAAGAATGGTGCACAGAGATGGGGAGGGTGGCGGCTTTCGAGGAAGCGTCATGTAGAAGGCCTGGGAGTTGGGATTCATTTGATGGGAAATGTGGCAGCTATTTGGCGTTTTTGGAGGGCTCTCGAGGAGGGGCAGTGGAGAGAGACGTTTTAAACATGTGCGATTATTATATTATTATTTTTTTTTATGTTTTTTTTTTTTGTGTGTGTGTGTCTATAATCATGTGTGACCACAGGGATGTTGTTGAGAGTCAGGGTGGGGTTGGGGATTGGGAGGGGTAATAGAAGGGGTTAAATGTTGATTCTGTGTATATATGTTTATCTTTTCTTTGTCATCTATATGAATCAATAAAAAATGTTAATCAGAAAAAAATCTGTACACAATTTAGTATCTTCAATGTTGGCATGTTGTCTAAATGTGGTGACAGTCTTATGACTCCCCTAAGAGGAATATTTAAAAGTTCAGAGACTGCAATATTCAAAAAATCCAAAATGGCCAACTTCCTGTTGGGCGGAGCTAATAACTATAATAATGAAAGTTGTCCGGCTTAATGAGAACTATATATGTACCAATTTTGGTGACTGTAGGTGAAAATGGGGGTGCTACAGAGGCCGTCTTACATGGCAGTTTTAAACGGGGCACTGCAAAGCTCCCCTACACGTCCAAGCGTGAACTTTTGCTCAGCCCTAATGGCCAACGACTCTGATGTGTGTGCAAAAATTTCATGAAATTGTAAGCATGCCAAGTGCCTCAAAAACGCCCAAATATAGGAAGAAAGGAATGATAGCAATTAATGTGTTGCCATGGCAAGACTATTTAAGATATCAAATATCCCTTGACAATTTTACATCAGCAGTGTTTTAACATTATTCTAAAGAATTTGTAATCAATTCAAGTAAACATAAGAGGGCTATTTCAAAGTCTGTTAAAAGTGCCATACATCCTGCTGCCATTTGGTGGCGCTATGGCCTTGGCCCATAATAGCGGCATCCATGTGATCAGCCCCCATTACAAAACATACAGCTGAATTTTCAACAAAATCATACAGCAGACAGAAGATATTTCGCGCCTCCTGTTTCCCATTTTTCACCATAAATGTATTGCTTCGCCATGGCGACACCATTCAAAATATCAAAAATCTGTTTGCAATTTATCATCTACAATGTCTTGGCATGATGTTGCACAAATTTGGTGCCAGTTACATGAAACCCCTAGGAAGAGTATTTAAAAGTTCAGAGCCAGCGATTTTCAGAAAATCCAAAATGGCCGACTTCCTGTTGGCCAGTTAATAACTGTAATTATGAAAGTTGTTCGGCTTGATGAGAACTATACCCATTTTGGTGACTATAGGTGAAAATGGGGGTGCTACAGAGCCCCCCTTACATGCTTTCTTTTGTTTCTGCTTAGTCTGAGGCTATGAAGTGGTGATCTGGCAATCATTTATAGTTCTGACATTAGGGTGCAGCCGTGTCTATGTTACATTTGCCTTGTGCATCCAGGTTAAGATTGTTGTCTTTAGTGGTCAGATTAGTTAATTGCTGCTGTCCATTCCAGGGTTTTTGAACTGTGGGAAGAGTGACTATGATGTTGAAATATATAACCTGCTAGTAACTGGCAATATTTTATTTTTATTTTTGTTGTATGTCAAAACAAGCTCTTCTGGCACAATGGTTCATAGTATGATTTAATGGACATAAACATACTTGGCTCAATATATGACAATCTTTATTTGTGTGATATGAGCAATATTACTGTCCTGAATTTAAAACAATTTGGTCATGAAGTTCTCCAGTGTGACATAAATGTGTCCATTGACTGGTGGGTTCTAAGGCAACAATTTACATCTATAACATTTCAGTAACATTACACTCACCTATATAATGTATTTTGGGCACAGCTTTTAATAATGTGTTTTAAAAATCTTTGATGCTTGCCCAGTCTCAAAGCCCACGGCACGTGCCTGGTACACTGTAAGTATAATGAAAGTACACGTATTGTAAAATAAAGGGCAACCCCATATAATCTAAAAAATTCATTTAAAAAAATTCATATTGTATTCCTCTTAGACTAAAAAAAATAAATAAATAAATAAATAAAAAAAAAAGTACTGTGGTGTTATGGTACAGTGATGGTATTAGATAGTAATACCATAGTACTTTGATATAATAATACTGATTTATCACCAAATTAATGTGCCATGGGATTTATATGGCACTCCAAGGTACTTCATGGTCCCATGTCCAAACATTCTGTCAGTCTATGAATTCTCCAGACTACTCTGCCTTGATGTAAGCTCCATCTGAAAACATACACTGAACTCTAAAAACACAAAACAATCTAATTTGTTTCTTTCCATAGATTGTTATTACGCAATGCTAGTGATACAGGTCCGGTGAGAGGTGTTCCCTCATTATCCATGTGTGTAAAACTGGCTAGATGAGCTCAGACTTGAAAGAGCAGTTTGTTGTGTCTCAGAGAGCCTGTGCGATTGCTACGCTGCAGGGGAAGACCATGACTGATGAAAACCAACATCCAGCACTGTTAGCAGAACACATGTGTGTTGTAGATCACATGGTGAGAACAGACCCGACAAAGCAAAAGCAGATTTCAGTAACTCGACACATTTGTGTGTTTCCGCATTGCTGAGTCACGCACAACCTCGGTGCCAGTGCATTTCGCAAGAGCGAAAATGTGACTGCTGACTCATGTTATGCAGACTGCATGTATGTTCGTCAAAGATATCTGTAATCTGAACAAGCAGGAGTTATTCTGCCATGGCCAAAAGGATGAAAGTATGTTTATTGCCTTGTCTGCCCACTGAAATGGTTTTTAACATCCTAGTGCATTTATGTGTATAACAGAGGAATTTGATATCTGTTATATAGGTTATTTTTACAAAAGAGCTACAATAAACTGCCCCAGTGAAGACGAGTAATGTAAGTCATCTCTCATGACCATGTTTTATATGATTAGAGACTCGTACTCTTTATTTACAGTTGCCAAGATATAGCTCGTTAACAATGAATAGCTGTTTATAACCTAAATAATGAGCTCTGAGCACTATGGTGGAAGAGGGAGATTTTCAAAGAATGACAAAGAATTACAATACAGGTCTACAAACATACTGTATCTTCTTTGTTTTAATTAGGTTTGTCGATATAACTTGCTAATTTAGTGCCATTAATTATATAAAAACAACACGTTAAAAATTTACACAATTAATCATTCCTCTTGATCTGTATGTAAATTCCATAATAAGAGTACGTATTTTCCTACCATCAGAGCATTTCAAGCTTCACCTCTTCAACTCTGGTGCATTTTTGGGCTGCCGCCTGCAATTTTTCACACTTAAATTTAAAAGCTCACCATTTACACATATTGTGAACTAATTGCCAAAAATTGGTCTCATTTTTTCCAATTATTCATAAATAATATTGTATATGTTTACAATCTTATGATGAATAGAATATTTAAAATATATATATATTTTTGTTGTTGTCCTAAATTTGTAAACATGTAATTCTGGTTCTGTTCGCTCCAACTCCCTCCAAAAAGTGTTACTTTATTCCACTAGATGACAGCAAGTACTATCAGCTTCCATCACAAAATACCGATCTGAAATGTAGGTGTCGCTCTAATGCATTTTAACCCTCACAGATGTGCTCGTTCATAGACATTCAGTCTAATTTTCAGTTCATGCACCACCCCCGTTGTTTCATTGAATAACTTGGCCTCTAAATGGACTAGACGCTCAATCTAGGTGTGATTAGAAATGCTCCCCTTTGTGACGATGTATAACATTTTATCATCACTAGTCGATAACATATATTTCCGATGATTTGTTTAGCATGCTTTTCCTGCTGGACTGCATATTTTGTTCTGGACTTATAAGTTATAAAATTGGACTGCTCACACAAGCAAACTCAGACAAATAAAAAAAAAACAGACTTATTTTGTTATTTTATGTAACATAAATGCAAAAGTGATGGTTATCTATGAAAAGTTCAAATTCTAAGCTTTCAACCGATACTACAATATGCCTGACTTACAGTATGTATTCAGATCAGAGACTTGAACATTTTAATGATAAATTTTCGCGACATAGCGCCCCCTTTTGGACCTGCCAGCGGATCTGCAGAGTTGAAGAGGTTAAAGTAGGCTACATGTAACTTTGTGTTTTTACAAGCCGCGCCAGCAAAGGGCAGTCAGTGTGCCATAACAAACCTCACGAGCAGCGCAGCCACAGAATGAGAGCCGCTCACACAGGATGCGTTTTTAAAAGCTGAACGAAGCACAACAGAATGCAGGAATCTTGTGACGTGATTTTTAAAGTTTCAACTACTTTTAACTTGACACAGTGTCCTAAAACTTGCCGTTTATGATGCCGAAGACCAGTGAGATGTTCCAAAAGCGCCCGTCTGATGTATATATACATAGACAACAATTAAAAACAGCGCAGATGGAATGCAAGAATGTGTCGCGTCTGTCCATAAATGCATCTTAATACCACGTGTCAGTCTTTAATGTGAATTGTTAAAGCAGTGTAGGTACTCTTTGGCGCTCCTTCTTCTGATGCCTGGAAATTTACAGGTTTGATGATGGAAAATTACTACAGGTAGAATGATCATTTTCCTCTCATGATATTTGAGATGTATGTGTACATAAGAGAGGCGGTGTGCATGTACAAATATCAGGAGGGCAAAGGTAAACAGTACAAAAGAAATTACAGTGGAAAAGTTACAGTGGAGTTCAGTAACCTGCTATATACAACATGAGAAACATTCACTGAATGTCATGCATTTTCATGTCCAACCACAATGAGTTTCATAAATGAGATCCTGGCTAATTGGACACAATAATTCCTGATTATAATTACCATAATGGTAGTGATTTATATCTGTATTGACATGCTTTGTCTTTTGGGTGTGTATGAGTGCACAAATACTTGTTAGAAAATGAATAGTTCCGGTCTTGGATGCTGAATCAGCGTTACCACACCTTTTGACCAATTCATTTTCATTACTTTTCCAATCATTTTTAGAGAGAATGCATTAATAAAGAACCATTTTTAGCCGATTAAATGTTTTACTGTTTAGAATAACCAGAAGAACTGACATTCACATCAGAAATTACAATGACTTTGCAAAATCTTACTAATTTTCATGAAATCTCTAGGCATGTAAATCACAATTTTAACCTTTCCTGATAAGTCAAAGTTTTCCATTACCATAGGAACCCTGCTGTTTGGTCAATACAGCATTCATGTTTAACTTAAATATTATACTTAATATACTTAAGTATTTAGCTTTAAAACTGTAGCTCATCATTTGGTCTCTTTCATGCCATTCCAGATGTGTATGACTTTTTTCTTCTGCACAACACAAATGCACATTTTTAGAAGAATATTTCAGCTCTGTAGGTCCATTCAATGCAGGTGAATGGTGACCAGAACTATGAAGCTCCAAAAAGCACTTAAATGCAGCATAAAAGTAATCCATAAGACTCCAGTGGGTAAATCCATATCTTCAGAAGCAATATGATGTGTCGGCGAGAAACAGATCAATATTTAAGTCCTTTTTTACCAATAAATACTCCTCCCTGCCCAGTAGGTGGCACGAAGAATGTGAATCGCCAGAAACAAAAGAAGAAGAATGTGAAAGTGAAAGTGGAGATTTATAGTAAAAAAGGACTTAAATATTGATCTTTTTCTCACCCACACTTATATCACTTCTGAAGATATGGATTTAACCACTGGCGTCTTATGGATTACTTTTATGCTGTCTTTATGTGGTTTTTGGACCTTCAAAGTTTTGATCACCATTCACTTGCATTGTATGGACTACAGAGCTGAAATATTCTTCTAAAAACCTTAGTTTGTTTTCTGCAGAAGAAAGACAGACATACACGTCTGGAATGGCATGAGGCTGAGTAAATAATGAGAGAATTTTTATTTTTGGTTGAAACAACCCTTTAAATATTGATATATTTAATATTTAATGATATTTATGATGTAGTTACTGTTTATAAAAGCACTAAACACCGTGCTATGTTGTGAATACACTCAGTTGTGTGTGTTGTGCCTAACAATAACTCTTTAACCGTGGCTATATTCACAATATAACCTCTTGAACCTTGTTGTATAAGTATTGTATAGCATGTGATAGATGTGGTACGTTTTCAAAGATCCACTCGGGGTTTGTTGTTATAAAGTTTGTTTTCAGTGTAATATATGTGGTTTAGTAGTTAACAAGCATCTTGCAAAAGTTGAGGGATCATCCAACTGAGGTTAAAAACAGGAAAAAACTGATTGATTACAAACACATCTTACACCAAAGTCAAAAGACTGTCGCTGCATACAGAAAACTATTAACAGAGAGCTTGTTTACAACCTGGTATTCAATGCGTTTCAGATGATTTTAAACAGTATAGTTGACTTTGCACTTTAAACTGGGAATTATTTTAAGATTGAAATAAATTACACACATCATCCTTAAATTTCAAATGGTATTGACTAAACCAGTGACAAAAACTTGAGAAAAAGAGATCTTCTTTTTGTCCTCTCACCACAGACATGTCTCTACTGTATCTATGTAACCCTGCCCGTCTGATGCACACCAATAGTCCAGACCAGGTTTATTTTTGGTAGTGCTGGGGCGGCTTTTCAAGGTAGATGGGGTGGAGTAAATTACTATGACAAGGACATTAAGGGCCCCAACATGCCGTGAGGCAAATATAGCATGCAGCCGATGCTTTTAGGGGGCAATCAGGCCTTCAAGTGGGGCATTGGTGGCATGGTCTATTACTGGTAGGGCCATTATCACCCCAGCAACCATACGAAGAGGATTATCACTCATTAGAAAAATGTCTTCACTGGTAAGCATAGAGAAGGTCACCGCTGCTCTGAGGATAATCCCTCTGAATGACTGTAACAAAGTGAGAAGGCAATGCGATAGAGTTGTGAGACCGCAACTAGATTGTCTGACATTCTGAGGGGAAGACCTTTATGTGAGAGAAGTGAATAATTTATATTCAGTTAATCTGCCTGAAAAAAGCCTCCAATAGGTCAATAAAAGAAAGCCAACCATCAATAAAGGAAGCAAAACAACAACCTCTGCCTGTCCAGTAGAGCAGTGAGGATTTTCTAATGAAAAACCCTATTTAGAAATGCCATCAGGACTGAAATTAAACAATCAAACCCTCCAATCAGCGGAGTATGAGGGTGTTTAGCATCAAGTCACTTTCAAAAAGTAAGATTTTGTTGAAATGCGGCAGTACAGCACTGCCCTTCTCCATCCATGAGCCCAGTGTTTTGTACACATAACACCCTGACCCTTTTTCTCAGTTCCAAAACATGACCCACATTTTAAAAAGAACAGCTCGGGCCATTTGTAGTACTTTGTTGCCGCAGTAAAAAGACAAAGAGGGTCAAGCTTGTAGCTAAAAACAGACACCAGTGCATGGGGAACCATCTTGCCTAGTCTCAGACTGACCATCTGATGTATACTGCACACAAAACTGGAAAGCACTTTCTCGATCTGGCAAGCTCTAATCCAATTGGCTGGCTCTACACAACTTCCATATGGTGTCCAGGAAGCAATGTTAAGTTAACAAGGTGCCAGGTTGACACAATAAGCGCTTTTGAAGAATGAATCACTGGATTTGCCAAAGAGGTTGGTCAAATCTTTGACAGATTTTCAACATTTTTTTTTTTGAGGCAGTTAGTGGGAAGTTAACTTGATTTCCACAAGCAGAACTGTATATTCTGTTTTGTTTTCGGAGTTATTTCACATAAACTACAACTATAGACTACTTCTTGCCTAATGCTTTATTTTTCATGAATCGATTGCAAACACATGGGATGCAATTATTTAAAGCATGTTTTATTAGCTAGCTGTCCGTGGGCCAATTCTGTCCTGTCAGTAGTTTTTATGCAGCCCTCCAATTCTGATGAGATCTCCGCACTGTTTGATACAGGAGAATGCAGAAAATTCAGTGGTGAGTTCAAATGCACTCTGCTTTATTACCCATGTATTAAAACTGAAGTGTGTAATTCCTGAGCAACTAGTGCCACCGAACAACATTGCAAATATAAACATTGTTTTCAAACAGCTTTCTGAATACACCTCTTGTCTGCTGTTGATCGATACTCGATCCAGTGTTGGGTAAGTTACTCAAAATAAGTAATCCACTACAATTTACTTAATACTTATTTTTAAATGTAATCTGATTACTTTACTGATTACTGAATCTAAAAAGTAATCACATTACTAATTATTTTCCTTTTAAGTTACTTTCTTAATCACTTATACTAGAAAAGCTTTTGGTTTTCCGCTCATTCAAAACGTCTATATTTCCTCCTAATTCATTGTCGCACACTCTTCAGCTATCACAGAAACGCTTACAGATGTACAAATTCATATTTTAAATGTATTATACATATTACTTTAGTGCAAGTATTACTTTTAATTAAAGTCAGTAACTGTAATCTGATTACAAGAATTTAAAATGTAATCAGTTACACTACTTTCTGACTTAAAGTAATTAGATTACAGTTACTGATTACTCTGGAACTGGACACACCCAACACTGCCCCCAACTCATGCCATTGGTTGAGCCAATGTAGTTGTGTCAGGCTGGACGGGTCGATCAAAACAAACAGGAATTTTTATAGCGCAACAGAGACAATGTTTACAGTTTTCGAGAAATTCAACCTACGAATGGCTTAGTTATGGTTGTCTCTGCATATTAAGTTGGGATTGGAGAAAGTATCTTAACACTGAGAAAGTTACATATTTCAGCTTTAAAGTTAATGAACACACAGTATTAAGGGTGTTTAGTTTTGTAAGACGTCAATGAGCACGTTTACATGCACACCAATACACTGATAACAAAAATCTGATAATGTAAGAAAACTGTGTTTACGTGAATTAGAATCATCGGGTTATTTTCTGCTTTTGACATAAAAACGTAAACAGTCGTGCACACAAAATGTGCGCACATTAGATAAACTCGTAATAATGCCGGTAAAAGTGTTTACATGCAACGCAAATCGGGGTAATGGGCAAAAATGTATGTGTACCGATCGGTTTATGCGTAATCTGTTTATGACCTTACCCAGATAAAGGGAAACCATTAAAGGTGTTTACATTAACTTACATATTTTCAGCAAATTAATCATAATTGGTGTAAGATCATGCATGTAAACGTGCTTAATGAAAGAGCTGAGATATGTTAATCACTCTCAAAAGAAAGCATTGAAGAACCTGGTCTAAAGTGTGGGGTGTTTTTGCTCAGGTTTTGAGCAAAAGAGACAATGTTGCAGTTCTAATAATGGAATATTACACAAACTCTGAAGGATGATGACTCATGAACATGAAGATATTCTTTCCACGGTTAGTTTCTTTGTTACACAGCTCTGAATACAGCTGTATACTCTCAATACTGCATTCAAGTGTCACATTACTGTGTGTACTCACTCAGAGCATAGAGAGAGAGCGTGATCCCTGCTAAGCAAAACCCCTCAAAGAAGCGCAGGGTGCTGAACATTGGGACGTTGACAGAGAAGGCCACTGTCATGCCAAACACTAACATGAAGAAGACAGACACGATCAGGACCGGGTGACGGCCAAACCTGGATGTTTGAAAAGACAAACAAAATGAAACATTGTATGAAAGAGCCGGTAGCAAAAATATACTGTATTATCAATTTACAATATGAAGTATACTTTTAGCTGCATTATACAGATAAAAAGTTACTCTATAAATCATTCAAAAGCTCTATGAACAGTATGAGAAAGATTGAAAATTATAAAACATACCAATCAGCCAGAACTCCCAACACCAAGTATCCAAAGATGGAGCCCACCAGCAGGGAGAATTTGGCGATATGAACGATCCAGGCCGAGTCACAAACCAGGTTCCACTGCAATAACAGAACAAGTTTTTCCTATTATTGAAGCATTTATTAACTTATTTGAACCTTTTCTGCCACTATTGAAATAAACAACATCATTTAACCCTTAAATGCATACTTCGGGTCTTTAGTGACCCGTGACCTCATTCCACCCTCATCCATTTTTTGGAGTTATGCCCACACCTCTTTAGTATTCCTAAAGAAAATGGCAGAATTGGAAAAACATTTCTAATTGCTTAATTACCAACAGTGTATAAGGTCTTTAGTGACCCCGAGGTGTTATAGAGTCGCAATATATATTTGAGCTTCCAAAAATCATATTTTTGATATTATTTCATATCTATATAAGTTTACTATCACATAATATCTATGTCCTTGTTTATAACAAGACAAGTGAGTACTATATTCATAAAAATAAATACTATATGATGTTGGGTTTCTGCGCAAACATGCCAGTATCCCATATGGGTATTTACATACATACTGTACATGCTATTTGTTACTCAACGTGGTGCTGTTGTTTCAGTGATTGGCTTGATTTACATTTCACATTGCTATTTGATGAAGAAGCATTGTGGAAGTAAACTCAAGCAAGTACAACACATGAACAGTATGATATGACCATTGCCATTTAGGTGTACTATTGAAATTGTACGTTGTATGTCTATTTAGACTCAGTAATGACTGAGAAAATACATATGTGTAGGTTGTGTTATGTGTAGCTAAATATGTGTGTTTGACAGCCAGTTGTGTCTCATAAAATTTCAGTATGAAAGTGATTAATCCCATTCTATCATTTGTTGCATCATCTCTTTGATTTATGAAAACTAAGACATCAAAATATAACAAAATCTATTATATTATATTATTTTCTAATTGCACTGAAAGAGCATTGGAAATTTTACACTATGTGAGCATTTTGTAGATCCATATGTGATAGCTATACATGCTGTGTCGCTAAAGACCTGATGTTATAATTATAAGTTTTGCGAAACACCCATGCATTTAAGGGTTAAGATATGAAATATTGGGCATTTCAACACTACACCATATTGAAAAATCACAGGGCTTTACGATCTATTCTGCCACAAATGCTGGCGCAGCATTTTGAAAAAAGGTTGTTCTTGTTTAACACCATTTCCCTTTTCTATCTAAAAACCACTGGCTACCAGAACCACATTGCACAACTCCAAAGGTCAAAATCTATTTAATCAGCACTGCTTATTCACGCATCAAGAGAAACATCAGCCGACAAATATATTACGCTGCAGAAATATACGAAATGAAACCACATCAGCTTTAAACGCAAGCATTTTTTTTTATTAAACTGATAAAGGCAAGAAGTAAAAACTGTGATGTTAACAATGATTAACTAAATTATGCTCTGTTGTAATTCCAAAACATTCTGTAATATTTTATGCTTAACAAATGTTTCTTAAACAGAGCATACTAAAAGATAACAATGGATCAAAGATAGTGGTACATCACATATCCAAGAAAAGTACATTTAGACAAAACTTTATGAGGGGAATTCACCAAGAATAGCGTTATTTATTAGTACATGCTGTCTGTGTTTTAGTGTCTGATTCACTAAAAGAATTATGCAAATCATTTAACAGCACAAAAACACTCAAACTATTTGTACTGAATGCAATTTGCTCAGAGTAATTTTATATCCTTTTATATTAACATTTTATAGTTGGACAAAGCACAACACAAACATGATCCAGGCACCTAAATCGGCTCTGGAGCGTTCATGCCACGGTGCATCTGGACATAGAATTTTATGAATTACTGCTGCCATGATTGATACAAAACAAATAACCTTTTTAAATAAAACAGTTTACCAACCGCTTACTGCACAATCTATAATAAGCCTAAATTGCATTGAAAGGAGGTGTGTTTGTGCTAAAAAACAATGTGGTGACATTTTTGCTAAATAAAATTACGTGGTTCCACGAATCACTGCAGATCCGAGATGAGATGTCCACTGTGTGACTCTAAAAGTGAGTTAAATGTTCACAAATGTCCCAAACAGATGAGGTTTTTAATAAAAAATAAATAAATAAACCAAAACATAACTGAATAAATGTGGGAACAAAACCATGTCATTTTGTTGTGCTTTTTTGACAATTTTGACAAGTCAATTTGTGTGCTCTTCAGGACTCGTACCCCAGTCCTTTGCATCGCAAGCTCAACACTCTATCAGTTGAGCTACAGCGCAATTTGATTGCACTTGAACAAGCTTGTAAATGCACTATAATAAAAGTTTTGATGTCATAAGATAGCATTGTGTGTGAAACAGAATGAAAAGTGTTTATTACTGTAATCTGCCATTTTTCTCATGATTTGTGTGAAAGGGAATAAAAGTCTTTGCTGTTGTACCACCTCTAGTGTTCATTTCATCAAGAAACTGCTACAATTTGTACAATGAGCCGTGTACAAATATTTTGGCTAAAATGTAGGAATAGTAACATAATTCCATGAGACCAGGTTGAAAAAACACAAATAAAAGGTGCAGTCAGTAATTAAAGTTTTACTCATAAATAAATGAATAGGAATTTTGAAACATATGTATAAAATCATGAGCACTCACATTAAAATGAAGACTCTAGTCATATCAGTAACCTTATAAAAGCTGTTTTATTCTACATGGAGAGGGTCCACACATGGGGGCTGCCATGTTAGAATCACATGACCAGTCAAATACTACTCGCTTAATCTCAGTAACAATCCTGATATTTGAAACTTTAACTCACTGATTAAAGTAATCATGGTTGACTGTGAATAGTGAATTTTTACAATGGCATCTGTGGCTGAAAACTATTAATTTTGAATGATGCTGCATCCAAGTCACTAGGTTTCACTGCAAGTCCTAGGTAACACAAGCAAATAGTTACTGAGTGCACCTTTAACCAGCGCAGCTATCACCTGGTTAAATTGGATCGTGAGTCGTTAGTGAATGATGTAGGGTTTTGTGCTGAAATATCAGGCGCTTAAGTGCTGTTTAGTTAGGATAATTCCGTCTTCAGTTAGATGCAATGAGTTTATCTTAGTGAGATTACTTTTCTAAAGAAACAAAACACAATCTATTAGCTGAATTAAGGAATGTGAGTTTATGGAAGACTGTTTCCTAAAGTTTCCTGGGTTTCCCCTGGAATCCCATAGACACCAACAAAAACTACTGTACAGTACCACAGGATATTGCTTCCTCTTTTGTGTTATAATTGAGCAACAAACATCACAAGCTTCACCTGTCACTCGCGCTTAGTATCGATGTTGTCTGCCAACCACACAGACAAACATTAGTCAGCCACACAGAAACCGGTGATCTAACAACATTAGAACAACAATGCTAACTGGCAATGACATGTATGTCCTCTGCTTACACAAGCATCATATTTTAGCTTGTTTCACTGTGGTCATATGTTGTGGTAATTGAAAGAGAAACATAATTTATGGATTACATACAGAAGTCAAAAATGTAACAGGTGCTGTAAGCACGGTCTCTGTGACGGCACTAGACACTGTAAACAGCAAAGAAAAATGTGTCTGCGGGCCACGGTCTCTGACACTTTCTGCCTGTCAATCATTTTGCGCGTTCTCATAGTGCTGTAGTTGCAGAATTATTGAGGATTAATTCCATTTTTATGCCATTTGCTGCTGTTGTTTTTGACAACCACTTCTGCTCTAGGAGAAGGATATAGCTGCAGGCAGTGCTCCAAAAAGGGGCGGGAGCTCCAAACCGCCATTAAAGATATAGGGAGCCCCTAACCTAACCCATTGCCTAACACTAGCCATGAGTGGCAGTGACGCCCCCTTTTGGATTTGGCACAACCCTCTTTTGAAGATCCCGCCCCCATTTGGAGGTCTCCGGCCTGCAGCTCTGCCTACTTGCTCGATGTCTCAATAAAGCTCATTTGGTATCTTTGGAGTGCAGTGTTTTAGAAAGGGGGTGTGGCTAATCCAAGGGATCAGCTTGTGGAAATTCCAGACCTGCTAAAATCGTTTACAGCACCTTTAATTGCAAATAACAAATACAATGAATTAAAGGTGAAATATGTCATTTCTGCACCACTAGTGTCACCAAACGGAACTGCAAAAAATGGATTTCTAACAGGTTTCTGGAACACTCCCCCTTGTCTTCCATTGGTTGGACAAACTTTTAGTCTCGCCCCAAACTCATGCCATTGGTCGAGTCTATAGAGCGCAACAGTGCCCGCCCACTTTTTAAGCCGTCTGGTTTCCGGAAGTATTTTTCCCCATTCATTTCTTCCATAGACTTTTAATAAAATCCTTCATAAATTAGTTGTGAGCCATGAACCAAACCAACCAGCTCCAAGGTGAATCACAACATCACAAACTTTGATTTGAGGCAAAAAATTATTTAAAAATCAGACATACAGACAAAGATACAAGGCTGTGTACTTACCGTCTTTCATGAGGGAACAAACTACAATCACATGAAGCATTGCGAATGATGTCACTGAATAAAAAAACGACGGGAATACATAAAACTATTGATTTTAGGTTAAATTTTACATTTATTGCAAAATATTCCGATATGTACAAATATAGGCCCTATAACTGCTGATTTCCAGGGATTTTCACTCACAACAGCCTCTAGAATTTACTAGAAATACTCTTGTTGATGAGAGAGGTCAACAGAGAATGGCCAGACTGGTTTGAACTGACAGAAAGGCTACGGTAACTCAGGTAACTGCTCTGTACAATTGTGGTGAGAAGAATATGATTTCAGAATGCTATTCTGAGATGCGGATTGGCGCTGTTTTGGTGGCAAGAGGGGGACCTACACAATATTAGGCAGGTGGTTTTAATGTTGTGGCTGATCGGTGCAAGTAGTTTAAGGGTGAAAGGAGACCAACTTGATTACGTAATTCACAGTGCGTCATGTGAGCACGCTGTCGCTCAGAGGCATGTTTCGTGGGTTTCGTTGGCCCTGGTTCTCTGATTGGTGGATATTTCTCTGATGTACCATGGGTAATGTAGTTGTTTACCATGAATTCCACTATCAAACGAGATTTTTAAACAATGAAGTTGAGATATTGCAGATGGTTATATTAAACGGAAGCATATACCATTGATGAACAACCTCGTAGCTCATGGTAGTTCTGTCTTTAAAGGTTTATAAGTTATTGTTAAAAATAAATTCGTCTGTGGGATAAATGAATGGGATTTTTACTTCCAGAACCAGACTGTTGTGCTCTATGGAAGGAAGCTCAAACAAACAGAGCAATATTTTAAAAGTGCCACGTGTTAACACTTTTCAGGGGACTGAACCTACAAATGGCTTATCTATAAATGTCTTTGCATATTAAACTGCATTTTAACCTTATCCAACATAAATGTATAATAAAACAGCTCATTTCCCTATTAATATTTTGTATCCTATTAGTAAAAAAGTGGAGGAAACTATAGTTACTGTACCATGGTAAATTTTTGCAAAGTAAGAAATATGGTTTGTAAGATCTGATCTGTAACTTAGCATACTACATTAAAAACAGGCTAACTCTAAGCAAATGTGTTCACATGTGTACTGAGGAAATATTTGTATTAGAGATCGGGATATCCGTGTTGCCAGAGTCTAACGGCATTGGTTCACAACAAAAAAATAAGAGACTATCACTGTGACCTTGAGCAAGGTAAAGTGAGAGAATGATTCTTCACATGAGGATTTTCTAATAAATGAATGAGGGCTTGTATGCTTAAACCGTCACCTTTTCACTCTGTTACACACATAAACACACACACCAGCTGTTGGTGTATCTGAACAGGGCAAAAGGGAAGGAACACATAATAATATAGCGTGTGCAACAGTGAGACAATAAAAAGCAGAAAGAGAGAGAGAGAGACTGCCGCATAGTTACTGCCTAGCAACAGTCTATCAGTGTGTGCACCGGCACATATAAAGGCAGCCGTCGCTCCGACAACCTTTATTGCAGTATAATTGGAAGGAAAGTATGTAATGAGAGCGAGAGACACATAATGAAAGCAGAGGAAGTGAGAGAGACGTGCTCTGTGACGGAGAAAAATAAATGAACCTTAAAGAGAAATAAAGAGCACGTGCATGTGTGTGATAAAAGCGAGTGCTGCTACATTTTATTACAGGTGAGATCAAGATAAGGAGGCTGAAATTCAGCACATCATACCTTCAGTTCTCCATTGTCTCACAGACAGTTCACCCAGAAATGAAAATTCTGTTATCATACTCACCCACCCTCATGTCTTGCAAAACGCATATGAATTTCTTCCACAGAACACAAAATGAGTTATTTATAGCAGAATATCCACCAAGAAGACAAATGTGCTATTTTTATGATGCTTTTATGGTGCCTTTTAAGAACAAAATTTGCCCTATTAAGAACAAAATGACACAAACATTTTTTTTAACTTTAACACTGCAATAGCACATGCAATATCCCCAACAGCCAAACGTCTTCAGCTAAATTGGCCATCAGTGCTTTACATATTTCTCAATGTGGTCACTAATAAAACGGTCCAGAGTAACAGGTGCTGTGCAAACACAGGGAAATACCTCCAGTATCTCATACAAACCATCCATAACACTATCAATACCATTCATATGCCATCATATAGTTATAGGCCTAACACCAAACAAATTTATAAACAGTATATTTCATCTACCATGATATTTACATGGTACTCCAAGGGGCTTCCCATGAAAGAATAATAACTAATCAATAAAAAAATCAATAATGAAAATCGATTTGTTTCTTAGTATGTACAGCATACATTTACTTGTTGTGATTTGTAGCCTTCAATTTCTACTTTATTTGACAGAGAGCATTAAATAAGATGGAATAACATGGTTTTCAATAAAATGCTAAATAAAATTAGTCTATTTTATCAAATTAATTAGCAGATTAACCAATTATCAAAACAGTTGCTAGTGAAGACTACTGGTTTTCCATGTAATTTTAAGCAAAATGAAACTAGCAGTGGAGTAAAAGTATACAAGAGGCATCAAAACTGGGGGAAAATATATATTTTGAAGTGATTAAGGAAAAAAAGATTATTGACAATTTCTGGTGCCTGCTAATAGCTTACTAATAGCATCACAGTTAATGGTGCTCATTAGGTTAGGGATTTTAATAAACGTATAGAATTAAACAAATATACATTAAGTGTTATATTTTAGCACGACTCACTGTTCGTGCTATGGACATGATTGATCCCTTAAATTGCGCGGTTTATCTTTGGAGGTATATACTTTCACTGAGAACTTTATTAAGAACACTGTGGTCCTAATAAAGTGCCCAACATGGTCTTCTGTTGTAGCCCATCCGCCTCAAGGTTCGATGTGTTGTGCATTCTGAGATGCTATTCTGCTCACTACAATTGTACAGAGTAGTTATCTGAGTTACCGTAGCCTTTCTGTCAGTTCAAACCAGTCTGGCCATTCTCCGTTGACCTGTTTCATCGACAAAGCATTTCCGTCCGCAGAACTGCCGCTCACTGTATGTTTTTTGTTTTTGGCACCATTCTGAGTAAATTCTAGAGACTGTTGTGCATGAAAATCCCAGGAGATCAGCAGTTACAGAAATACTCAAACCAGCCCATCTGGCACCAACAATCATGCCACAGTCCAAATCACTGAGATCACATTTTTTCCCCATTCTGATGGTTGATGTGAACATTAACTGAAGCTCCTGACCCATATCAGCCTGATTTTATACATTACACTGCTGCCACACGATTGGCTGATTAGATAATCGCATGAAGAAGTAGGTGTACAGGTGTACCTAATAAAGTGGCCGGTAAGTGTACTATAACTGTTCTAAGCAATCACACGATAAAACAGAAGACATAAATCCAACATGGTCTCATGGAAAGTTCTCTCACGTTAATAAACGTACATTTTCGCTAAATTTGTTTTACCTGGCTCGTTCTGGCACCCACACACAACACATCCTGGTGACAAGACTTTATTTATTATTGCTAAACACTAAAACAAAGATGAGGGGATAAGTCAGATCCTTGTACTGTAAGTGGGATGTGCCCACTTGTTGAACATAGTTTCGGCTTGAGTGTGGCAGAGACAAAACAAGGAAGAAGAGAGATCGAGAGAAAGAAAGAAAAAGACTGAGAGAGAAAGAGAGAGAGATTGTGTGAAGAGGGAATTGTATTTGTGACACAAGGGAGAGACAGAAAGGGCCCACTGTCTTGTGCTTGTAATGGTGTATTACTATGGCATAGTACAAATCTTATTCCTTCAGCAAACACGCTTGCTGGAGTCATAGGTCACTCAACACACAAATTCACTCAAATACAAAACCAAGTAGCTCAAAGGCCAGCTGTAATAATAATAAGAAACCATTCATTCTGCTAAGTGAGATGAATTACTGTAAACATGACCATAAATGATTATAGTAAATACTAATTAAATCCATTCACTGAGTTGGCAGATATACCAATTAAAAATTTCCCCCAATGTATTATTATTATTTTATTTATTTGTTTTATTTTTGGATTTCAGGACTGTATTTTTTGACCGATTCATTTCCATGACATTTCCAGTTGTTTATGGTCACTTGAGAAGAATAAATCAAAATAAAAAAAATGCAGGCTCATTTGCATATGAATCATTCAGCCCAATTTGTAAATCGGTTTGACTGATATCTTTCAAGAACCATTCACTCATAAATCAGATATCAGTCAGTTTTCTATACAAGAGCAATATCTATAGCCATTAAAATATCTAAATATATATTTTAGTAATATATTATATTAAATAAATAGAAACGTATATTCGCTATAGAAATGTACATGACTTTTCTCTGACTTTTAAAATGTTATTAATTTCCATGACTTTTAAGATTCGATTCATTTCCATGATTTTATTTTTATTAAGATTAACATATTATTATTATTATTATTATTATGGTAACACTTATATTAATATTCCTTTTCTTAATAGTTTATTAAGGGATTCATTAATGACTAATAAGATGTTTACAAATGCATTATAGATGATTTATATCAACATGCATAAAAAGAGCAACTTTCATCCAATACTTGCCAAATAGTCAGCATTTCAACTTGCATGTTAACTTACTTAATAATTACATTTCATACTTTTAGCAATCAAAACATAAAATGCCACTGTACATTAAGGTACATTTTCAAAGTTTACTAATGCTGAATAAGAGTCATTAAGCATTTATAACATGCGAGGTAAAATGGCTCACTATTTGGCAGGTATTGCATGAAATTCACCCCTTTTATGCATGTTGTTATAACCGCATATCAATGATTTATAATGCATTTTAAAATAAATTATAGTCATTAATGAACTCATTTATAATCCCTCAACAAAGAGAACATTAATGTAAAGTGTTACCTTTATTATTATTATTACTGATATTTTCAGGTTGTGTTTCCAAGACCGTGGGAACTGTGTCAGACTGTTTTGGACAACACATTTTTATATAGTTATCCATGTATTTTTCAGTTTGAGTCCAGTTCATGATTCTGACTGGAAATCGTAACTAAACATCTTGTGATTCTGACTGGGCGATCAACTCACGCCAGCTGACAGAGGAACCGTGAGCTGACCTGGCCAGCTGAACAGCTGGGTAAATACTATGTGTGTGGAAGCACACAAACTCTATGTGTGTGTATGAGCAAATGCTCATTTCCGCGTCCATTGCTAGTTCAAATAAACATTCTCAATGCATGTCAGATACAATGCTGATTTTGCTTTTGATCATATGAATGGAAAAAAGTTTGTATGGTCTTACTGAATGGAGACATTTGGTAGGGTTCTGTTTGTTTGTCTAGCATTAAGATCTGGTTCAGCTAGATACTCAAGGTCATGGTAATATGAGCATGTTTAGGTTTGATATCTGTTGTATATTCTTATATAGGCAAATTTGTTTCTTTCAGTGCCTGTTGTTGGGGAAGAGGGTTATAGGGTCTATAGAACCAGTAGTGCAAATGTAATCAGGAGTGACTATAAATGAAAATTGCTGTTGACCTTTGAAACCAAACAAAACAGTTACAACTGTGTAAAAAAGATGCTATCATTTTTCCAAATGGATAGTAGACAAAGATAGTGGCCATTTTCCAAGCCAGCCATCCCATTGGTTGGTGTCAAACAGGTAGTCCCTCCCCGCTCTCACACCATTGGTTAAGTCAGAACAAAAGAAAGGGGCAATGTTTTGAAACCAGTGTTTACACTCTCCAAGAAGTCAAACTACAAATGGCTTACTTATAGTTGTCTCTGCACACAAACAGACAGGAGAAAGTATTTCAACATCAAAAATAATTAGCCTACTTAAGGGGATTTCAAATAGTGCCTGAGAACTGAAAGGCAAAACACACATTTATTTATTTCCTGAACCATATTAATAAAGAAAGCATTTTTGTCTCTGTTTGAGAGATGAAATTGTTAGACAGCCCACCTTCACTGCAGACACAATGAAACATCCTTCCTGCACCTGGCAGAGACACGGCACTGGCTTTTATCTACTGTGTGCTGACATCTTAGGAGCATCCATAGACATGTTTTAAAGAAGCTATTTATAATGATTCAATGGCTAGATTATGCAAACACTGTGAATATTTTCCCTTTGCACACTTAAATCATCAAGACATGTGACCACCAACAAGGTGCTGAGAACTAAAGAGAGAGAAATATCAGAGAGAAGGCCTCAATATACTTCCGGAGAAGTTCTTCTGTATCATATAGATATTCCTAACCAAACCCCTATGCCTAAACCTAACCAATTCTCAGTCATTTAAAAAGACATAACAAGCAGATAAAAGATTGTCAAAATAATTTATTTAAAAAAAAATAAAAAAGCACTATAAAAGTAGTCACACGATAGCTCTGCATGTGACAAACAGAGTGAAACTGAAGGTTTGAATCAGTGAAACATGCAAGAGCCAAAAGCATTTGATATCACTTATGTCAAAGCTGTCATAACGCATGTTGAGGTGGCAATTTTCAAATGTTTAAATGAGTGTGTTCCGGGATCTGACTCTAATGACGGCTAAGGACACTTATTATTAAATAAAGACTTAAATGTAGATCTGTTGCTCACACAAAGCAATCACATGGTATCAGAAGACCTGGAATACATGACACGAGGAATCAAATTTTCCTTGATCTTTTGACATATGAGGTCATTGTACGCTAAAACATACTGCAAGTTTCAGAACTCAAAACTTCCTCCTGACTGCAAAAAGATCATTTGTTAAAACCAAGCTGCCAAAATAAATTGTTTTCTGCTTCCTCCACATTGTGATGTCACACTGTGGTAGACATTCGCATTTGACCGCCTCCACAACAACACATCAACGCCTACTTTCCCCTTAACCACTTTCAAAGCCCGTCCAGTAGTGACGAGCAGTGAAATGGCAAGGAGAGAGCCAATCATAACAGTGGTCGTTTACTGCCAAGCCTTAAAGGAGAAGCAGCATCAAAACTGAATGTTTCCGACAGAGTCATGAAAGTGAGTGGAAGTGAGTGGAAAAGTGTCATTTTCTTTCAAATATATGACTTTTTTTTTTTTTTTTTATAAAAACCTTAACTTACAATAAAAGTGAACCTCGAGTATATTCAAATAATAAAAAAAGGCATGTCATGACCCTTTTAAGACCACGAGGAACATGAATTCACTCAAGTGTTTCGGAACTTTTCACTAGTAATCTAGGGCATACGGCGTATGCCCACCTAAAATAAGTGATACATATGGCCGCCAGTACAACAAGTAGGCTTTTGACTTGGAACTTTTTCTAATGATGCGATACCACAGCACCATGGAGTGAATAGTGTTTATTATTATTATTTTAAAAGTGTACAGAGATTCTCTATTCAGAACATTCATTTCAGATGCAATGGGATATTAGTTAACCACTCATATTTTCCATTTCTGCAAGAGGCGGAAGATTTCCAGCATCTAATGCTTATGCACAAGCAACCCTCGAGTAACCATAATTTGTGCTGTAAATTTATTTCCCTGCTAAACGTGTGTGTGTATATATATATATATATATATATATATATATATATATATATATATATATATACACACACACACACACACACACACACACACACACATACACACACACCACACACACACATTTAAAAGTAACTTATGCAATTAAACTTTGTGAAAATACAGCATGTTATTGCACTCATGCTAGTTTTTGATGCTCTTTGCAGATGCTGGACAATTGTGTCCCGTAATTATTTCAAATGTCTTTTTGTGTGTGCCTTTTTCTGCTGTTGGTGGTGGTGCCTTTTTCTCGTGATATCAAGTCATTTACATGTATATTTCTAAGTAGGAAAACTATTTCACTATACACAGAAAAGCACATTATAGTACACAAACAAAACAAATAACCATTAATTCTTATGTAGGCTATATATCGTGTTAACCTGAACATTACTACACTCATATTAGCTACAATGCTTAACAGTTTATTGCATATTATGTATTAGTTATTAATTTTCATAGTAGCCTAATGAAAGACCTATTAATTTAAATTCATATTTAACATCAAGTTACCATAACATGGCTCTTAGAAGTGTACTCTACACCATGCCAGCAAGAAACTTACCCTGATATACATTTTGTAAGTTCATGTGGGACTATAATTAAAACAGCCAATTTTTACTTTATGAAAAAAATGTATTTCTTACACATTTTACATATGTACAGTATATGAATTTTACAGAATTTAGAATTTTTTTTTATTATTATTAACCAAACCTGTTAGTTTGCATTGACCAAACCAGTGTACTGTATATTTTCACACACAATGCAGAAGAACTTATAAAAGTTATGGTTAGACCATAAGTCTCATTCATTGCCTAAAGTTGGTAATCTAATCCACTCTTGGACTAATTTAATCAAACAGCTGCTAATACAATAGGAAATGACAAGATTCTGCCACACCACACTGACAGCATCTTTGGTTAACTCAAGGTTTCAATTCAATAAAAGCTACCATCTTGATTTCTCAGTCCGTATCAGTTTGAGTTATTGAAGGCCTGACAAGATGGAGTAAACACAAACACAATTAAACTGTAAAAAGATATTTATTTCAGTAAATTAACAGGTATCACAATTTGCTACAATGTGCTGCTGAGCTTCAGGTATAGAACTATTTGTACCCTACACTGTAAAAAAAAACAAAAAACAAATCCATAATTTTAAATGGTAAAAGACTATAAAACATTAATTGGTTAACTGGCAGTTACCTTAAAATATACAGTAAAAATGATAATATATTTAAAAAGACAATACATGTAATTTTACGGTAAAACGTTGCAAAAATTACCTTTTTTTACATGTAAAAATTATGATTTTACCATATAATTAACAGTAAAAATTTATATTTTGTTTAACAAGATAGTATATGTACTTTATAACGGTAAATTACTGTAAAAATTTCGGTAAAAAACAATAACCGGGTGTTCCCAGAATTCCCTGCGTGACCCATCACATTTCATTATATTTTATGGGAATAGTTGTTTCTTCTTATTTTTAATATCACTTATCTACACTGGGGTGTTCTGTGTTATATTTCATGTAGTTAAGTTAATGTTTATTGCATTATTTTAATTTCACGTGCCACCCTGATGATAAGTGTTTGTGCGAGTTACATCGAGCACTGTCTCTACGTTTATTGGTCATTGCTATTAAAAAGGCCACTATTGAAGAACTTCATGTCATCATATGCCTTTCAGTAATTACCACAGTGAATAACAATACAATATAAAGTGAAAAGCAGATTTTTAAAGTATTAAGTTTATATCATTACAGGCATCAAAATGACATGCCGTAAAGCCTGAAGTGTGGTTACCGAATTTTTTATGGTGAATTTCTGGCAAACACAGCTGCCAGTTTTTTACCGTAAATTTAACAGGATTTTTTTAGTGTACACCGATAAAGACAGACAATGAAAGTAACTCAAGATGAATCTGCTTGTTTATCTTGATCTTCAAAGTGTCTAACAGAAGCGTTCATAAAGGAGACTACATTTCTGAGCACAATTTAATCCTATTTACTCTTTGTGTCACTGAATATAAACCCTTCAGATGTAATCCTGTCTTTGTCATCAGAATGCAACATTAGGGCCGAACGATAATGTGCACGAGTCTCGGGCTGTGTATCTCCCAGTGATGATGTTCTCCTATTCATTTTACCTCATCTTATTAAAGTAAAAAGCCCGTGGGGCCTCCAATGCAATTATAGTCCTCAAAATCTGTAAGCTCTCCCGATGGAAAATTAGTTTCTGAAGCTTCCCAAGGACACCAGAATAAGAACACGTCTATTTTCCAGGGACTTTTCTAACTTGCCCATCTCAATCAGTGGGACTACATTTATCCTTGAACAGATTTGACAAATATTTTTCTTTGTCTATTAATGCATTTCAGCTTTTCTCCTGAACACTGTGCAGAGACAACTGAGATAAACCTACTGTTTATCATTTTCCACTTATTCATTCAAGAAATGTTCAATGGAGTCAGGCAGAACTGGCCAGTTAAGGCCAAGTCCCGTGTGAAATGAAGCTAAATTTAACATTTTTGTTCAGAGCATTTTGCTCTTTCACAGTATCCATTTCATTTCATATTCTTTTAAAGGTGAAGTTCAAATAAAACTCAATTTCATCTCAATAGATCTTGATGAAATCCACTTCCAGTGGCCCTGATTTCATGGAGGTTTAAGTAAACCAAGATGAGATATAATACAAGAAACTGAAGCATTGACAGATGCAGTGTCTACTGTATACTTTAGTACCATGGAGATACTTTACATTCCAGTTCCTTTTAGAAGGGTTTTAGATTGATTTTCCACATTTTGCAGTGTAACAGATTGCCAATTTTGTGCTATAGATTTCAAAATGGATTGAATTATATTGAATACAAAACAAATGAGCAATGAGCACATTTACATGCACATTCTCACACCGATTATGCTTAAAAAGCAGACAGCGCGTGCTGTCAATTAAACGCAATAAACCGCACTCCTTTATCAGTGTCAAGGCCATAAATGGCTTATTAATAACCCAGTCGACACTGATAGTTTTTGCCCATTAAGCCAATTTTGCCACCATGTAAACACCATACCAGGTGTTCTTGCCGGCTCATCCAATGAGCGCATGTCTCTTCATGGTTTGACATCAAAAGTAGAGAATAATGCGATTATTTCAAATGTCATGTAAACACAGATTTCTTGCCTTGTCAGCTTTTTTAATAAGCTGATTTTAGAAAGTAATCAGCATGTAAACAGGCTCAATAACATCCCCCTTTGTTCAGTTTTCTGAAGGACTGATCCCAGCAGCAAGATGTCTTAGGTAAATCCAATACAAGGTTTTCACAACTGAGAGGCTAAGGTATACTAGATTTGTTTGCATGCTGTTACATCTCACATACGGTCAGATGCTCTGTTTTGACCACAGGCTTGTATGGACACCTGCAGACAAATCAAAAATACAATCAAATCCCGAACCCTAAGTATGAGCAATTGTAATACATAGACAATTCTCTCCATAGTTCTGAAATGAATGGTAAACAGCTTCGCATCATCATGTTAGTAGATTTGCAGATAAAACAATACTTGAAGGGTGTGGACTTGCGTATCCTGCTTCTAAATAAATATGAAGGGATGAAGCTCAAAGTTGAAGCAATACAAATTTGCAGTCCTTCCTGTCCAATCTTGAAAATGATTGTCTTGATAATGGGAGCGCAGAAATTTCCTGACAATCCCTCAACAGGTTTCGAGCTTGAATAGAAATCTAAAATACGAAAGGATGTCAAGCAAAAAAGGCAGAATCTTGCCTTGTTCTGAACATGTACAAACCAGTACACCTATCCTCTTCTGTACGTTACTTAATTTATCATCAATGCTGCACTGTGAGAAGGCAAATTAGCCAACACATATTTTCACTGACCATAACTTGCCTGCAACATCCTAAATGCAACAGAGTTCTAAAAATTATGGCACAGTTTTTGTGTGGGATGCATGCTCATGTGTTTAAGATTTCCTTTGAGACATAATAGCAAAGTCATGCGTAAATAGATGCCTTGGGTACAAATCTTTCACAATTCACTTTCACAGTATGTGTACTGCTAGCATTGTGTTTTTTGTGCAAATTTTGTGCGAATGCTCCAAATATTTATTTGACATCCCTTGCAAATATGTAATGAAGTCAGAGTTCAAACTGTCAAAGATCAAAATTGAGTACAGGGTTCCATAATTTGCAAACATGGTCAACCTTTCACACAATCCCTAGAAGTGCTAAAAACAGACTGTGATGTTGATAACCCTACAGTGGCCCCCAAAAAGTATTTGGATACTTAACTTGATACTTTCAAATGCATGAATGTCACAGCATAAACATCAAAATATCAAAGCAAGCAGCATCTGCAAACAGATGATGCTAGAGCTTTTCTCAGAATTAATTTCACTTTCAAAGCCGTTTTGTACTGCATTTGAACTAGCTGGTGTAAGTGTGATTATTAATGGATGTGGACTTTAAGCCCCAAGTATGCTTCGGTTTCGACACGAATGCTTAGCGTCTGCGTACAGTCGAACGAGAGCCTTTCAAAGTATACTTTATTTGACCATGTGCGTATACGCAGCCGGTTGGCGCATGTGCGCTGCGAGAGATACTGGCCTGTTTCTCCTCAGAAGTTTAGACTCATAAAGATGCCTTTAAAGTCCTTCAGACTCGAGTTATCCAAATGCAGGTATCTCCTGACCTCCTCACACACATGCTCTTGATGTGCACATTCACTGTTGTTGTTTCCACATTCGTCTAGTGTGTTTTTTAGCAGCAATTACATCTTCTAATGCTTCTTAGTGACAGCAATGGCTCAAATGTGAGTGTTGCCACCTTGTGGACCCACTAATTAGTGCAAATAATTTCAGGTGTATTCTGCGCAAAGACACACGGTTAGAAAAATCGGGCTGCCCGCATTCAGTGCTCAAGCACTATGCTAATGACAAGATGTGTCGTGTGCTATACTGACCAAAGTATACTTTGAGTTTAAAGTTCATGCAGGTGTCCTAGCAGAGTAACCACAGCTGGTGTATTTCATCATATTAACTACAGACATGTTCCACTAATGATCGCAAACACAAGTGTCCAAATATTTGTCTTAATTCATTTATTAGATAGAACCATATATATCTATTGCGTTGTCATTTAAAATCTAACAAAGACACCTGATTTGATATTTTGTTATCTAATGCAATAACATTAATAAAGTATGACTTACTTATCCCTACTGTATAGTTCACCCAAAAATAAAAATTCTGTCATAATTTACAAATTATAATTTCTTTGTGTCATTCCAAATTAGAGCCCGACCGATATGGGATTTTTGAGACCGATGCCGATTTTAGAAGGGGAAAATTCACCGATTACCGATATGGTGGCCGATATAGTTAATTTCTGAGCTGGAATGAAAACAGACCTTTTCTATGTGGATTGTGCACCGATTTTGCACTGATATGACTATGCAAAAGTACTCAGAAGGCTACTTTCTTAAATATTTTTATCAAAGAATATTTTACATTATTATTATACATTGTCAAACAATTCTAGAAATGAACACTGAGAAAATAAATAAATAAAAATACATTAAATAGCTTAATAAACATCAGTACTGTGTGTTTAGTATCAGTCAGTTGCTGACCATTTAAATAAAGAATAAATAAAAATACAATATATAGCTAAATAAACATCAGTACTGTATGTTTAGTATCAGTCAAATGATGACTATTTTAATACTGCCATTAATAAGTGTCAGGTTGTAAAAGAAGAAGTATTTACACCTGCCGAGACAAGAGATAAACAGCGGCAGTGGTGTTACACCGTATTCTGCTATACAAGTTCAGGGGAAACTTTTAAATATTACATTTTGTAAATGCAACGACTGGAATTGTTCGGTTGAAGGGGGTACCAAACTGTGAATCCTGAACAAAACAGTTTGGTGAATACATGTTTACACATTAGCTTCCACTCAGCTGACAAGCAATGAATGTAGCTACATGATTAGATAGTTAGCTATAAGCTTGTTGTCACGGAGAGTAAAAGATGGACCAGCATTGCGTCTCACCAACTAGGTAACAATGTAGTGTGAAATCAACACTCAACAGACACAATCCACCACCTCACCGTTGTCTGCTGAGCTGCAAAAAGATGCTCTGCTGTTTCACTTTCAATCTGCTACATTACTTACTGCACTGACAAACTATAGATGGCTAACAGCAAACAGACATGAGTGACATGGTTGTCAGGGACAGGGTTAACATTATATTAGGTATATTGAAAAGGGAAAATGATGGGGTCATTGTTTATTAACTTTCCATATGTATTTCACAAACTAGTTAGCAACTTACCGCGAAGACACCGCTCAACTCCGCACTGCTTAACTCCGCCCTGTCTGCAGAGCCACCGTCAGCTCAGCTCTCTAAACAATGGATTCGGAGCGCTCTCTGCTGGACAAACTACGTCATGACACCAAAGCATTGTTTTCTGCATTATATGTTCTGAAAAAAAGTTTTCATATCTGCGCATATCGGAATAATATACGCCGATACTGATATATCGGTGAAAGGCTAATATCGGCCGACCAAAATATTGTTCGGGCACTATTCCAAATCTGTATGTATGACTTTCTTTCTTATGTGGAACACAACTGCAAATGTTAAAACATCTCCTTTTGTATTCTGCTTAAGTAAATCAACCACGTTTTGAATGATATAAGGGTTAGAAAATTATGACAGAATTTTTATATTTGAACAAATTATTCTTTAAGTGTCAAAATACATTTTGGGGCCACTGTATGTTTCCCATAATTGGCAAAATGGAAATAAGAGAATATACGAAAAATTATCATGGCAATTAAAAATATGACATGCTAATTTATCAATTCTTGGATAAACACAAATACTGTATATGCAGGTGAAAGCATCATTGGCTGATGAGAAGTGATGTGGTGTGGATTCCAATACCACAATATCCTTGCTTATCTTTGCTTTTTCAGCTGCGCAAATTGATCAGCCCCATTCTATTCCAATCATCTAATTATGGAAAGACCTGACCAAATAATTCAAAGGGATGTAATGTGTTTCATGAACAAATGTATTGTAATTTTCAAATTTACTCTGAGCTGTGTGGTTACCATAACAACTAAAATAGCCGTGCACACTGAATTACTCTGCAGTGTATATTGCAGTCTACTTTGCAACATAATAATATGAGTATTTAGGCATTGCACAGTGAAATCAGGGGATTTCAGAGTTACAAGTTTGATGATAAAGATTCTACCTTGTCCAAGAAGTTGCCCATTACTGTTATTAATAAGGAATCTTCCTATAGTTGCCTCTGATTCAAGATCATGCAGATTAGCTAGGAAGGATATAATGTGACACTAATATGATGAGAGAAATCCACAGGCCTTTTTGAGATTATCTCCGTATCCCGCTCAAGAGTTTAGAGTTTGCTGACCCACATTCTTTATTGCACAACACATTGATATGCCAATGGAGCAAGGAGAGGACACTGTGGTTAAAGAGTGCTGCAGGCTTTTTAAATGGCATGTGGTTATGTCATCCGGTCAGCATGAGGGGAGCCCGTGACATCCCCCTGTGATAGCTGTTGATGGGATGACTGGTATTCATCTCAGTCAGCAATGACATTCTTTCCCTGCTTGTCTGCACTCTGCTGATCACTTCCAATAATGCCCACTGTAATGCAGGCCTCCATTGCTTTGTATATAAACTCACCTTTCCACATGCATTAATGGTAGTGAGAGTGGAGGCTCACTGGACCCACAGATTGTGTGAGGTGACCTGCGTTTAAGCCATACATGCACATAAATGAACTTGCAACTGCCTGACTGCCAAAACGCGCAGGTTACCTCTGGTCATCGGCCAACTGTAGGGGAAATTATGGATATCACTTCACACACTTACCTTGGTGATAACGTTTTGCTCCAGATTATTTTGCAATTCAAAGCCTGACTGCATGCAGATGCACTGCGATGACCGGTCGGTGCCGTGGCTTCCATTATTTACTAAGGCGTGCGCAATAAGAGCTGACGGCTCGCTGTTATTCGCGTTCACTGGTGCGCACGAGTTCGGCTGCGCCAGAAGAAAATTGTCCGAAAATTGGCTGAAGCCGATGAACAGGGCCGGTATCCATGTTAAGACGATCAGCTGTTTCTGAAATTTCCCAAAGCCGCCCAGACTGGGCAAAACGCTGCCGTCGGTGTGCGACAGTAAATCTGGCGATTTATTCGTTTCGGGGGTGACGAAGCCGTTCTCCGGTGGATGAGGCTCGGTGTCCAGCTGAGACACGGCCATCACCGTCTCGCACATACTGCAGCCCGGTTCGGTAATGCGTCAGATCCACACGATCTTCGCTCAATAAACGCTATTGCGACCAAAAAGAGCTGCTATGTCCAATGATCAGAGTGTGGTTTGCGTGTCTTCACTCATTGAAAAATCGTCACGCACTGTTCAAGATCGATCGGTAGAATGAAATCACCGGCTCGGTCCACTTTCACCACCTCTCCACCATCCAAATGCGTGTCTAGTCGTGAAAAAGTAACAACAATGCGATTCATTTCATCGGCATGTTGGTGATCCGTGCCGGAAGAAACGGCACTGGAAAGAAAACAACCCTGCCCCTATCCACCATTCACAGCCACAGGTAACACACCTGTCCCGATACACACAGACACTCAGAGCCGCGACGCTGGACATTATAGTCACCCATGCGTCATGATCCACTCATGAGATGAGGAATCTCCCTCCTGTCTCAGACAACCCGGTTAATTCACTTCATAAACACGCATTCTCTAGAGATAATACGGACCGAGCCAACAGCCGCAATCCCCGTGAGCAAGTGGAGGCGGAACCTCCGCCCTCCACACTCATTGGGTGCCACTGATTGGAGAAACTCTTCATCACAACAGAGTCACAGCTGTGTACTCAACTTTTGCTCTGTAAGTGTATGAGTAGGCTACAAGTATAGACTTGTGTTTGTATGGCTCAAATGAGTTTTATATTTCAATAATGTTATTATAAATATACATTATTGTTTGCTTTGACTAATGTGTATAGATATCAGTTCATTATTTTATATATTTTTTTCTCTGATAAAATGATGCAACGAAATATCTCCTTAAAGGAACAGTTCACCCAAAAATTTTAATTCTCTCATCATTTACTCACCCTCATGCCATCCCAGATGTGTATGACTTTCTTTCTTCTGCTAAACTAAAACGAAGATTTTTAGAAGAATATTTCAGCTCTGTAGGTCTTTACAATGCAAGCGAATGGTGACCAAAATTTCAAATCAAATCAAATTAAATCACTTTATTGTCACACAACCATATACACAAGTGCAATTGTGTGTGAAATTCTTGGGTGCAGTTCCGATCAACATAGCAGTCGTGACAGTGATGAGACATATACCAATTTACAATAACATCAAATTAACACAACACAATTTAAAGTCTAATATACACATAATTACAAACAACACAATATACAAATAATAACATACACTGTACAGTATACAATACACACAATATAGATACACATTATTCAATAAAAAAATAAAAAATAAAAATATATATAAAAAAGTATATATATATAGAATGTACAGTATTGTACTGTATTGACATTCAGGCTGTCGGTTGATAGTCAGTTGTTAAGAGAGAACATAATATAATAATACTATAATTTATGACAGTCCGGTGTGAGATATAAGAGTAAGAGTAATAAAGTGCAGTGCTGATGTATTTGATCATAGGAGATCAAGAGTTCAGAAGTCTGATTGCTTGGGGGAAGAAGCTATCATGGAGTCGGCTGGTGCAGGTCCTGATGCTGTGATACCGCCTGCCTGATGGCAGCAGTGAGAACAGCCCATGGCTCGGGTGACTGGAGTCTCTGATGATCCTCCGAGCTTTTTTCACACACCGCCTTGTATATATTTCCTGGAGGGAGGGAAGCTCACCTCCGATGATGTGTCTGGCAGTTCGCACCACCCTTTGCAGTGCCTTGCGGTTGTGGGCGGTGCTTTTGCCGTACCAGGCGGAGATGCAGCCAGTCAGGATGCTCTCTACAGTGCAGGTGTAGAACCTTGTGAGGATGTGGCGGTTCATTCCAAACTTCCTCAGCCGTCTCAGGAAGAAGAGGCGCTGATGAGCCTTCATCACAACGACTTCAGTGTGGATGGACCATGTGAGTTCCTCAGTGATGTGGACACCCAGGAACTTGAAGCTGCTGACTCTCTCCACAGGTGCTCCATTGATGGTGATGGGACTGTGTTCTCTTTCTCTTCTCCTGAAGTCCACCACAAGCTCCTTTGTCTTACTGACGTTGAGGGCGAGGTTGTGCTCCTGACACCAGTGTGTCAGAGTGTGCACCTCCTCTCTGTAGGCTGTTTCATCATTGTCAGTGATCAGACCTACCAATGATGGCATTGGAGCTGTGTGTTGCCATACAGTCATGTGTGTACAGGGAATACAGGAGTGGGCTGAGAACACATCCCTGTGGGGCTCCAGTGTTGAGGGTCAGTGAGGAGGAGATGTTGCTGCCTATTCTAAACACCTGGTGTCTGCTTGACAGGAAGTCCAGGATCCAGCTGCACAGCGAGCTGTTTAAGCCCAGAGCCCGGAGTTTCTCATCTAGCTTGGAGGGCACCATGGTGTTGAATGCTGAGCTGTAGTCTACAAACAGCATTCTCACATAAGTGTTCTTTATTTCCAGGTGGGAGAGAGCAGTGTGTAGTGTAGATGCAATGGCATCATCAGTGGAGCGGTTGTTTCGGTAAGCAAACTGCAGCGGGTCAAGAGAGAGAGGCAATACAGAGCAGATGTAATCTCTGATTAGTCTCTCAAAACATTTACTGATGATGGGGGTCAGAGCAACAGGACGGCAGTCATTTAAGCAAGTTGTTTTTGATTGTTTTGGAACAGGCACAATGGTGGATGTTTTAAAGCATGTGGGACTACAGACAAAGAGAGGGAAAGGTTGCCAGCTGGTTCGCGCATGCTCTGATGACGCGGCCCAGAATGCCGTCTGGGCCCGCGGCTTTGCAGATATTCACCCGTCGGAAGGATCGGGTTACATCCGCTACAGAGACGGAGAGTGAACTAACCTCTGTAGCTTCAGCCGTGAGAGCTCTCTCCGCGAGGGCGGAGTTATTTCCCACGAAACGAGCATAAAAAGTATTTAGCTCATCCGGGAGAGAGGCAGTGGTGTTCATGGCGGAGTTTTTATTCCCTTTAAAGTCCGTGATGATGGTAATTCCCTGCCACATGCTTCTAGAGTTGGTGGTGTTAAACTGTCCTTCAATCTTGCTCCTGTACTGGCGTTTTGCGGTTCTTTTTCGGAGGGCATAACTGGCTTGTTTATGCTCCTCTGCGTTCCCGGAATTAAAAGCGGAGGTCCGCACATTAAGCGCCACGCGAACATCGCTATTAATCCATGGCTTCTGATTCGGATAGATCCGTATTGTTCTGGTTGGAACCACGTCCTCCACGCATGTTCTGATGAAACACATTATGCTATCGGCGTAAAGCTCGATGTCGTCATCAGAGGCGGACCGGAACATCCCCCAGTCCGTGTGATCAAAACAGTCTTGTAGCGTAGAATATGATTGGTCCGACAAGCACTGGATCGTTCTGAGGGTGGGTGCTTCCTGTTTCAATTTCTGCCTGTAAGCGGGCAGAAGCAGAAACTCCAAAATGCACTTAAAGGCAGCATAAAGGTAATACATACGACTCCAGTGGTTAATCTATATCGTCCGAAGTTAACTGATAAGTGTGGTTGAGAAACAGATCAATAATTAAGTCCTTTTTTACTATAAATTCTCCTCCCTGCACAGTAGGAGGCGATATGCACAAATAATGCAAATCGCCAAAAACAAAAGAAAAAGAATGTGAAAGTGAAAGTGGAGATTGATAGTAAAAAAGGACATAAATATTGATTTTTTCTCTCCCACACTTTTCGTATCGTTTGTTAAGACATGGATTTAACAACTGGATTCTCATGGATTAATTTTATGCTGCCTTTATAGGCTTTTTGAGCTTGGCACCCATTCACTTGCATTGTATGAACCTACGGAGTTCAGATATTCTTCTAAAAATCTTCATTTGTGTTCAGCAGAAGAAAGTTATACACATCTGTGATGCCATGAGGGTGAGTAAATGATGAGATAATTTTCCTCTTTGGGTGAACTATCCCTTTAAGGACTATGATAGTCCTCATAGACCTTTTTTCACAGACTGTAATGAAGCGTTTCCGCTTTATTTAGCAGCGTAATTATTATTATTATTTAATATTAAGTGTAAATGTATAACATTATGCTTATTTTTATATTACCCTGGAATTATAAAAAAAAAAAAAAAATTTACCACAGCTGTGAGGGGCTGAGAGAGTGACAGTAAATTTGGCATCTTCTCCCATTTTACTGTCTTAATCCACTGTTCTCTATTTTTTTCCTCTTCTGGAAAGTCATTCAAATGTAATAGTGGGTTTTTTCTTTTGGTCTTGGAGCAAATGAGTAAGTGAAAATAATATTTGCTGAGGTCTCCCATTCACTCCCATTCACCGCTGTCATGATGAGTTCCAAAGCCCAGAGTGTGAAAAAGGTCTATACTCTTTTTGTACTAACTGCTGCCCTCTACTGGCACTAACTGGTAGTACTATTCATTTACTGTAAATAATCATTTTATTTAAAATATATAAACTATTACTTGCTTTGGCTAATATGTATAGATATGGCTGATTCTGAATAGTTCATATATATTTTTTAAATAATTTATTCTCTGATAAAATATTGCAGTCTTTAGTCTCTTGTCAATTTGCAGTATCTGCTGCACTCTGGCGCACAGTGGTAGTGGATCAGAATCAGAATGAGCTTTATTGCCAAGTGTGCTCACATACACAAGGAATTTTAATTTTTTTATTTTTATTTTTATTTTTTTATTTTTTTTGGTGATAGAAGAAACAAGTGCACACAGAATATTACAGTGAGACACAGAATATAAAACAAGGTAGGAGTATAATAGGACATATAACAGAATGGCGTAGTTAGGGTATATATATATATATATATATATATATATATATATATATATTATGCCTAATTACGCCATTATATATATATATATATATATATATAAATTAGCGACATTTATTGTGTTTCACATATGTATGAATGTGGTCATTTTGAATATTTTGAAGCCAAAACACGGTTCTGTTTTGAAATGTAGCGTAATTTAAGCAAGCCTGCCCTCTAGTGATGTAAAATAGTGTTGCAGGAGATTCCCATTCATTTATTGTTGTTAATGGGCTTGAAACGTAAATTAATCATTTATAAAATTTATTTTACAATGTATGATGTTCTAAGGTTATTATTTTAGATGCCACTGTAGAATTTTTTTTAATGTAAAGTGGTATATATATATATATATATATATATATATATATATATATATATATATATATATATATATATATATATATATATATATATAATATTATTGTTGTTATATTTGTGGATGCTTTAGACATCTGACATAAAACCAACAACAATAATAATACTTAATTTTAATAGCAAGTCAAAAAATGCTAACGGAATGTACACGATTGCTAATGGAAGTTCTATCATCAATTGGAATGAATCCTAAAGGATGTTTATAGGATTAAAAAAAAAAATCTTCTCAAAATCAAATATGATCCTATTGGATAAATGTACATTTTGGTGGGGAAATGACTGAATGAATTAATCAGTAAGATCTTATTTCATATCTGACTATGGACATCGGAATCAGAAAGCTTATTATTTCCTTGTTAGTTTGTTCATATTATTTTCATTTTATTTGCTTTTTGCTTGTTTATCCTCAGGGACAGAATAGATTTACTCAGCTGTAAACCAGTTGACTTTGTTTGCTTCATCTATTGCTCAGTTCTATTGGTCTATGTACTGTATGCCACTGTGACATCAATCCCCTGTGGTTAAGTATCAACAAGTCCAATGTGTGAACGTTTACCTGCTGTAGGACAGAGAAAAAGATGATGGCCACACCCTTTACTGGAACACTTCAACCTTTGATACCAGTTATGAGTCATAAATGCCGCCAGGTGATATAATAATGCAAACACTGTACTTATTTAATAGTTTTCAGTATAAGTTGATCTTAATACTCTCTGATTAAAATACTGGCAACTGCTGTATAGGGGAGACTGGGGCTAGTCTCAGAAACTTTATTGTGAGTCAATACATGCTTGTTTTTTCTAGCAGTGGTTTAGAATGTTCACTGCAAAGCCTCCAGTGTTAAATCTACTCTGTGTAGTGTTTAATGTTGAACTGACTAAACAGTCAATTAAATAATCTAGCTGCACTCTCCAAGTGATGATTGATCACATGTTTTAATATACAATTTATTAATTACAATATCTACTGGACAATAAAATGGTTTCATATTTTCATATTTTACTTTTCTTCATAATTGTCTAATTGTTTACATTTAGCTGAAAAGTCATTAAATAGCCTACTGTTAGGTTCCCATTCTGTCATCTTACCCCATATACTGTAGTGTAACATCATGTCCTGCTATTGGGGCATGTTGTCACACAAGGTCAATGTGTATCAACTTTATCTTGTTTTTCCTTGGCAATAATTTTATTTATTTGTATCTTTTTTTCTCTCTTTTTTATTTTTTTTTTATATTTTATTTATTTTTTATTTATTTTTTTGCAATAAAGATATGAATGTATGGGCAGGATTGGACTTATTTCCAGAAATATTCACTGGAGTAAAAATTGTAACAACTAGCCCTGTCTAGTCTAGTCTGCCTTATACTTACTGTGCTACTTAACGTGCTTTTTTTTAATTTTATTTATTTATTTATTTTTTGCCTCCAGTTGTATATCTTTCTAGAAAGAAGTTTAAAGGTGAATAAAGTAAGATAAGGTTGATTAAACCATGATTTAGAATGACCCAGATGTGTATGACTTTCTTTCTTCTGCAGGACACAAATGAAGGTTTTTAGAAGAATATCTCAGCTCTGTTGGTCCATACAATGCAAGTGAATGGTGGCCAGAACTTTAAAGGTCCAAAAAGCACATAAAGGCAGCATTAAAGTAATTCATAAGACTCCAGTGGTTAAATCCATGTCTTCTGAAGCTATATTATAGGTGTGAGTGAGAAACAGATCAATATTTAAGTTATTTTTTACAATCAATCTACTTTCACATAGCCCTCCTATGCACATTCACCAGAGGTGTTCTTTTTCTGTTTTATGCTGATTCACATTATTTGTGCATATCGCCACCTGCTGGGCTGTTGTGCAAAAATTATTTATTTATTATTTTCCTTTTCTTTATCCTTCCTTTTTGTCTTTCTCCTCACTGCCCAGTAGGTGGCGATATGCACAAAGATTGTGAATCGGCAAAAACAGAAGAAGTAGAACTCTTTCCTCACGTGGACGCGCATAGGAAGGGCTGGTGAAAGTATAGATTTATAGTAAAAAAGGACTTAACTATTGATCTGTTTCTCACTCACACCTGTCATATCACTTCTAAAGATATGGATTTAACCACTGGAGTCTTATGGATTACTTTTATGCTGCCTTATATGCTGAGCTACTTTATTTGCTTTTTGGACCTTTAAAGTTCTGGTCACCATTCACTTGCATTGTATGGACCAACAGAGCTGAAACATTCTTCGTTTGCATTCTGCAGAAGATGGCATGAGGGTGAGAGAATTTTCATTTTTGGGTGAACTATCCCTTTAATAGACAAGTGAAAATGGATGAGTATGTGGTGCTTTGGTTGATAATTCATTGAGTATGTGTCATTTTTCTGTGGTATCCAATGGGTGGCTGATAGTTTCACAGTGACTAATTTCTTGTGTGTGCATGTGTCTGGTTTGTGTGAATGATAACTGAATTTTGATGTCTAAGTGCCAATTCACTGCTGCTGGCAGCCATATGTGAAACTGGGCAACGTTATCTGGCACTTTGCCCAGGTTTATTTAGGACTATGACCTTTTCAAGGTTGTCTTTCGTTACATAAAGTCCATCTTGATTGTAATGGTTTATTGTTTATAGCTCAACTGGTAGAGCAAGGCACTTGCAATGCCAAGGACATGGGTTTGATTCCCAGAAAACAACTGATAAAATGGTTACTTTCAATGCATTGTAAGTTGCTTTGGATTAAAATGCCTGCATGCCGAATTTGTCTTTATGCTTTTGCTACATTCTTGGTGCTGCTTGCATGCTAGTAAAATTGCACATTCATTAAACTTTGTAACATTACCTCATAAAACCTCATGCCTCCTGCAATAACTGATCAAGTAATAAAATGAAATAAAATCCAAACCCAGTGAGAACACCTGTCTACCCACTCCTGTGTGGGAGTTTGGACCTGCAGTAGAATTCACTGGTAAAGGTGTGTCTCGAAAATGTAGTCAAAATACAGTGTGATTAATGTCTTGTGAAGAAAAGGCTTACACAGAGACTGAAACACAACAAGTAGGAACAGAACAGAAACGGGCATTTAAGTAGCCACACCTGGATCTTAAAGATGCAGAGTGAAAGGAAAAGGGACAGGTTGCCACACCCCTATGAGCCACACCTAGTAATGTCTGGAAGTGACAGCATGTCTTGTGCGGTTACTGTTTAAACATCTGTCTGCACAACACAGAATTATTAATGTGTGGAGGGTTGATTCAGGTGTTATTAATGGACACACATAGTTATGCCCTGGCACATGTAGACCAAATTTGGACCATAATTGAAGGTGTTCTAAGTGGTTGTTTTGGAATACCATGCATATATGTCTCTATTACTTGACAGATATGAAATGTGTCCTAATAAATCTTACCCGCGTCTGTAACAGCTCTTGGCTCTCTAAACAGCAAAAAAAAAAAAAAAAAAAAGAAAAAAAAAGAAAGAAAGAAAGAAAGAAAGAGTCAGGAAAGAGAGAGTGGCCCAAATATATATATTTTTTTTATTACATTTTTTTTTGGCAATCAGAACACTAGAAAATCAGAAATGCTCTCTGTCTGTCAACTATTTTGTGTGTTTGGGTTTGCTGACATCGGGTTGGCTGACTTTGGAGGGCAGGGTTTTGAGAAAAGAGTTATCAAAACAGCTGAAATCACTTACAGCATCTTTAAAGGGATAGTTCCCCCCAAAAAGAAAATTCTTTAATCATTTACTCACCCTCATGAAATCCCAGATGTGAATGACTTTCCTTATTCTGCACAAATTAAGATTTTTAGAAGAATATCTCAGCTCTGTAGGTCCATACAACGCATGTGAATGGTGGCCAGATCTTTGAAGCTCAAAAAAGCCCATAAAGGCAGCATATAAGTAATCCATAAAACTCCAGTGGTTAAATCCATATCTTCAGAAGCGATATGATAGGTGTGGTTGAAAAACTGATCAATATTTAAGTAATTTTTTACTATAAATCTCCACTTTCACTTACACATACTACTTCTTTTATTTTTGGCGATTCACATTCTTCGTGAATATCGCCATCTACTGGACAGGGAGGAGAATTTATAGGAAAAAAGGACCCACACTTATCATATCGGTTCTGAAGACATGGATTTAACTACTGGATTCGTATGGATTACTCTTATGCTGCCTTTATGTTCTTTTTTTAGCTTCAAAGTTCTGGTCACCGTTCACTAGTATGTATGGACCTACAAAGCTGAAATATTTTTCAAAAAATCTTTGTTTGTGTTCTGCAGAAGAAAGAAATTCATACACATCTGGGATGTCATAAGAGTGAGTAAGTGATGAGAGAATTTTCCTATTTGAGTGAAATATTCCTTTAAAGACCCCATGAATTAGAATTAGGTCACCAACATTTCACAATGCATATACGGGATGCTTGAGAATTTTGTGCACTTCAAAATGGGATGATTTGTCGTCAAGGACCCGCTCAAGCATTTCTTACAGGGGAGGCCCCACTCGAGTGTTTTACTGCTTAAATAGAGGACAATAGGCGTACCGTATGGGATGTCTTAGTTTCAGCCAAAATACGGGGCGTTTCAGGTAATACTGGACAGCTGGAAACCCTACCATAAAATCAAAATGAGAGTTTTGTTACTTGTTAATTTGATACTTTGTGTGTCTTTCAGGCCATCTACATGTTTGTATAATCCTAAATGTTGACAAAATGCACTTTTATTAGATATACTCATTCAAAATTTACAGTCCGTCCCTTCCAGGAAAACAGTCCAAAAATATTGGTGACTCATCATGCACTACTCAGTTAGGAAAACAATGTTATGATGGGTCTGGATGTTATTGTTTTTTTTTTGTTTGTTTGTTTGTTTGTTTATAACAGTCTCTAGTACTGTTTGCTGCAAACATCCACTGGAAAATGGCCAAATATATATTTTTTCATAGGGATTGAAAAATGGTATTGTTGCAGGCCGGAGATCTCCAAATGGGGGTGGAGTAAGAGGGAGGAGTTACTCCAGAGGGGGCGTGGTTACTCCAGAAGGGGGATGCACCAACTCCAATTGGGGGCGTCACTTCCACACATGGTTAAGGTTAGGGAAAAGGTTAGGTAAGGGGCACCTTATATCTTGAAGGATATAGCTGCAGGCAGTGCTCCAAAAAGAGGTGAGAGCTCCAATTAAAGATATAGGGAGCCCCTTACCCTTTCCCTAACTGTGAGTTGAAGTGACACCCCCTTTTGGAGTTGGTGCAACCCACTTTTGGGGTAACAACACCCTTTCTGGCTTAACCCGGCCTCTTTTGGAGATTCCGCCCCCATTTGGAGGTCTCTGGCCTGCAGCTATACTTACATGTATATCTTTGCTGGCGGTGCAGAGTGTATCTGTCTGTGTCCAACAAGACTTCATGGAACACCCACTTCATGACACACCCACTACATAACACGCTCACATTGGATCATCAAGTGATTCTATTGGCAACAAGAACTTTTAAAATCCCATGCAATCGCTGTATGATTCATTTTCTCTTAACTCTTTAAATATGACAAAGAATCACTTTTAAATTGTCACATATCATATTATTAAATGCAAGATATAAATGGTAAACTGAACTAATTTGTTCTTTACTCTATTCCTGAAGGTGTTTGTACAATTTCTGCTTGACAATAATAATAAAAAAAAAAGATATAAATGGTAATATAAACATTTATCTGTTCTGTTTTCTTCAGTTAGCTTTCAAGCTAATCGTAAGCCTATTAGCTTAGCATACCGCTAGCTTCTTCTCCTCTTAATTTCTCCTCACTGTCACCACATAGTGATACGGCAGTATGATGGAATTAAGAAGAACTTTTAATTTGTGATATTTTTAATTATTTATAAACTTTTCATTTTTTTAAATCTTTGTGGTTATGGTTAGGTTTAGAGATATGGATAGGTGTAGGTGTACGCTTGCTGCAGGACTCTAAATAAATATAACAAATAGTGTTTGAATGTGGCATCCAACTGTTTCAAGACTTAAGGATTTCGCTGGTTATTTGGATGGGGCGTAAGTTGCAGGACTCTCTTTTGGAGCTCTGCCTGCAGCTATATCCTTAGTTTCTGGGTGAAATGTCCACAGAGTGGCGCCAAAAGTGTGTTGTGAAGTGAGTTGTTTTAAGTTGTAGGTGATGTAATACAGTTAAAAGGAATACATATTTTATTAACCATACGCCCAAACCATAAACCTAACCGTCAGTGGAGTAAAAATGTAATCTTGTAGAGTGAAAATGCAACCTCTGAATCTAGCTCATCATAGATTATGTGAATTTAATTACTTCCTGGTTTCTGTGGGACCAGAACCCATGTCTCTAAAGGCCTAGATATACTTTGTTTTTGCACACACACATGCACACCCGAAGTATTTTACAACCTTAAGGTTGCTGCTGAAAATGCACATCAGGATAAAGTAAACACATCTGAATTGATGCACAGATGTCTTATGGGAGATGTAGTTTTTCAGTATCTCGGCCGAATGGGGTCGATATCAGGGTTTTGAAACATTCTGTAGCAACATGTTAACGATTACAAAACCCAGTGTATGTACAAATGTAGCACTGAGGATGGCAACTTATCCCGTTTTCAGTCCCAGTTCAGATATACAAACACCTATTCAGAGAACGACTTTTATATTTAGCTGAATATTTAGCCTTTTTTTGATAAACTCAACAGGTGCAGTAATATGAGGCCTGGGTGACAATCTTTTGCTGTTTTCAAGTGTTTTCTTCAGTGTGTGTGACTGGTAACATTATCTTAGTCATTACATTAATAGCATAGACAAGTTTGTTCCCGTGTAGACGTGAAACAATTAAGTGAGAAAAAATTCATATTAAAAAATTATTAAGGGCTTGACTTGTTTGTTTATAGGTGTGTACTTCTTTTTTTTTTTTTTTTTTTTTACAGTAATATACAGTAATAAGCAACATGAACATGAATACACAATACACTTCTCTAAGATTTCTAGCAGTTTAACAAATGTGTCCTAATTAAGCTCGTTTTGTTTTAGAAAGTTTTGTTTTGAGATTAAGATTAATATTCTAAGTATGTTTAAAGAAATGGGTAACCTCAGACATACTGACAGTAGTATGTGCTGTACCTTTGTGCAAATGACAACAACAACAATAATAATAATAGTGTGTGTGTGTGTGTGTGTGTGTGTGTGTGTGTGTGTGTGTGTGTGTGTGTACATGACATCTTCAGCAATTGAAAATGAATTGAATCAATGAATTTATATGACCTCTTCATCTTTTGAAATTTTGTATAAAAAAAAAAATACAAAAAATAAAGAAAGAAAAAAAAGAAAAGAAAAAAGTTAAATGTGAATGTTAAATTGATTATAGGTAAATTATGCACATATTTGGAAAAAGCTTTTTGAAGACAACAAAGCTTCCTTTTTTCTAATCCATTTGATTCATCATAACTAGTGCAGGAGTTACATGAAAACATTTCTTAAAAGTCAGGAGTTTAGATTTCAGAGGTCACACTAGTCTTAAAGTGTATCTTGGAAGTGTACACCTGATGAACAGGTTCAGTTCGGCAGCCCTTGAAGAGCTGAATGACACTAATCTGTCAGATAAGGAAAAAAAGGTTCATTATAGTTTCAACTAGAAACAGTTGCTGTAAAGAGGCAAGGTATGGGAATGAAAATAAAACTGGTTGGTTGAGCAGTGCTTGTGCAACCTTGTTGTTTTGTAAAATTATATTGGTAGAATGCTAATAATTCATATGGCACTTATGGCACTTATTGCATACATTATGTTACACTTACATTTCAATAACTAGTTTAAAATGCTGAGATATGCAACACAATTATGACTCAGCTTTATTCTAAGTATTACATTCAGAATCTGTGGTTATCCTTCCCTCACAAGAAAGGAAAGTTATAAATGACTGCAGTGTGTAATGAAGATTAATATGTTTCACTTGGCATCAAATCTGCCAAACTTGTTGTTCTTTAGTATACGATTGCAAATGCTGCTTTCCTCTAAGATAAGTAAATGCCTCCAAGAAAAAATCTGACAAGAATCTACTTGTAATCACAGAGGATAAGTGTGTGTGCTTGGGTGAGGTGGGTGTGTCGCTCTTCAGTGGACTACACACACACACACACACACAGGTGAAAGTCCTCCGAAGATTTAGTCTCTGTGTGTTTGAGTCAGTCAGGTGTGTCCTCCTACTGTTTATGCTCCGACTGTTTCACTACAACCTGTGTAATTTTCCCACAAATGTCATTTCTAACAAATGTGATGCTTTTTGATGATTTTTCCTGTTTTACTGATTTGAAGATATGAGCAACCTTGGACATATTACCAGTAGATGTTCTATTCCTTTGTGACAAACAAACAAACAAACTGACCTCAGCAGCCTTTGAAAGATAAATAAATAAATAATATTACGTTTTAATATAACACATTTTTACATGATATATTCAGCTTTTGAACATTTGGGAAAAAAAGTAAAAATACATCTTACATGTTCAGTTTATGAAAGTTTGTTTAAAAACAAGCAAAATAAATAAATAAATAAAATCACATGAACAAAAAATGCATTATGACATTATGTCAGCTTTTGAAAGTTAAAAAATACAAATACATTAATTTAAAAAGGGAAAATACATTTTACACATTCGGTTTATGAAAGTTTGTGAAAAAACAAAAGCTAAATAAATAAATAAAAATTACACAAATTAAAAGAATTAGGAAAAACACATTTTCATGTAATCTTCAGCTTTTGAAAGTTTCATTAATATATATATATATAACTTGTCCAGTTTGGTAAAATAAATAAATAAATAAATATAAGTAAATAAATAAATACAATTACAATAAATAAAACTTTTGCATGACACCTCAGCTTTTGAAAGTTCAGAGCTTGCATTATACATGAATTTAAATGGGAAATACACTGACATTGTTCAGTTTATAAAAGTTTGTTACATTTTTTAAAAGCAAAATAAATAAATAAATAAAACTAAACACATACAACAAAAATAAATGTACATGATATTTTCAGCTTTTGAAAGTTTGGGGAAAACTACATTAAGTTGAAAAAAGGAGAAATATATTTAGCCTACATGTCCAGTTAATGAAAATGTGTTTAAAACCAAAATAAATAAGCAAATAAATAAATAAATGTATACAATTACATGAACAAGCGATCATTACGCTGGAAACTTGACATGACTGTATGAAGGAAAAACTGAATCCTGGTTTGATCGTCCTGAAGAATTTGGTGGGAGAGTGTGGGAATGTGTTGATGTCATGAGAAATGTGTCTTGAGGCAGTGAGACAGACGGGTGCAGGTCTAGGTGTGGTCTAACTGCCAAAACCGGAACTATCTGGAGCTCCGTGGCCAGTGTCTGCGCAGTCGGGAACGGGGAAAGACGCGCACGGAGAGAAGAGGAGAACAAGAGGACTTATACAACTATAACTGCGCTTTTCTTTGGAGAAACGGACCCTTGGATAGGTGCTGAAGTTTTCCACAGAGATGAGTTTATACGGATCACAGACCAGACTAAACCAGATGAGCCGCAGATCCAACTCGCGGCCCGATCTGACCACTGTAGGCTACAGTTTACCCCGGACTGATGGAGGCCAGATGTTCATGAGTGGAAATGGATTCCAGTCTGAATACAATGATGGCTATACGCAGACATTTACAAACACTTTCTCCAGAAACTCACTGGGAGGAGGAGGAGGAGGAGGAGGAGGACAGAGGTGAGTTCCCATGAATACATTATCAAGTTATGTGTTATTCTTGTTCTTCATTACATTCTTGAACTTACAGACCCATAGAAAAGATACATCTGAAACAAAGTTGATACTTAAATGAAACATAACTCACAACTCCACAGTAAGCAATATCTGAACAGTAAAATAATGATCTGGGAAGTGCATGGCCAAATGTGTCCATCTGCACTATTAGGTTATTGTATTATGGCCCCAGACAGGAACTTTGTCTGGTTTTTGAGTGTTTTCAACACTTGCATATACCATACAGTCTATTAAACAATTTACTGCAATGTATACAGTAGTTTTGGGCGTCATAATACATGATATAATTCATAAATAACGTAAACAGACATGTTTTGGTTTCTCTTATACAGTGTTTATGTTTAAGGAATATTTTGGGATCAATAGAAGTTCAGCTCAGTTGACATAATGTCCCTCCTTTATAAAAAAAAAAGAAAAAGGCAAAAGTCATGGTTGCAGTATGGCACTATAAGTGAATAGGGCTTTTCCGTAAACACTAAAATACCAAAAGTATAGCCACAAAATGTAAAGACTATACATTAAACATGATTTTAATGTGATAACATTGACTATTATCCTTATCGGTGCCCGTTAACTTCCACTGTAAGTGCCTTACTGTTACTCCTTTTTTTAATATACAAGGGAAGAGTTGAAATATTTAAATTTTTTTGGCAATCAACATCATGCCACAAATGCTATCGACTGTGCTTAACTTGCTAAAAAGATCAACTTTAATATTCCTTTAACATAAAGAAAACATGTATTTTTAAATATTGTATTTATTTACTTATTTTTGTTTTAATTATGGGGATTTATCTTTTTTTTTTTTTTTTTTTTTTTTAGCATGTCATCCATGTCTGTTCACAAAATATCTCAAGTGCTTCACAGTGACTGTTTAAGCTTCCTGCAGAGAGCTCAGCACATCCTAGAGAATGTAAGTGTCATTTACACACACTTCTCATACTTTAGTCCACGTACACACACACACACACAGTGATTAGAGCTTTCACTGCTTTCTGCATGATAATAAAGTTTGTTTGTCTGGGTTTGGGTGAGTTATCCATTTACAGCTGGCCCTCCTGGAGATCTTAGATGACCTGATCTGTGCTGATCTGGGGCCAGTATAGTAGCTTAGCTGTTCAGCTGTATTGCCTCATGTTAGGACTATTGGGCAGCAACTATGAGTGTCCATTATATGCTGTTTTGAGTCTAACTCTTCGAAGTAATGACTATCTTTTGTGTGCCTTTGCTTGTAGGGCCCTTGCTATTTGCTGATTTCTCATAATGTCACTGAAGTCACTTAACTATTGTAGTCCTTCCCTCTTTTGCAAGAACTCCCATGAGGTTCAGTGAACTCTCATTGGGTAGTGGAGTGTTTGTGCGTTGAAAAGGAAACATTGTTCAGGCCAACTCTGAAGCCTGGAGATGTGCAAAAGCCTATGAATTATGACTCAGACGCCAGAGGAAATTCCTGTGTCTATCTAATTATATGCTTAACAATGTTAAAGGGATAGTTCACCCAAAAATTCTCTCATCATTTACTCACCCTCATGCCATCCCAGATGTGTATGATTTTCATTCTTCATCAGAACACAAATTAAGATTTTTAGAAGAATATTTCAGCTCTGTAGGTCCATATAATGCAGGTAAATGGTGGCCAGAACTTTGAAGCTCCAAAAAGCACATAAAAAGTAATTCATAAGACTCCAATGGATAAATCTATATCTTCAGAAGTGATTTGATAGGTGTGGGTGAGAAACAGATCAATATTTAAGTCCTTTTTACTATCAATCTCCACTTTCACTTTCACATTTTTCTTATTTTGTTTTTGGCGATACGGATTCTTTGTGCATATCGCCATCTACTGCGCAGGGAGAAGATTTAAAGTAAAAAAGGACTTAAATATTGATCAGTTCCTCACCCACACCTATCAAATCACTTCTGAAGACATAGAATAAACCACTGGAGTATTATGGGTTGCTTTTATGCTGCCTTTATGTGCTTTTTGGAGCTTCAAAGTTCTGGTCACCATTCACTTGCACTGTAAGGACCAACAGAGCTGAAATATTCTTCAAAATTTTTTCGTTTGTGTTCAACAGAAGAAAGAAAGTCATACACATCTGGGATGGCATGAGAGTGAGTAAATGATGAGAATTTTCATTTTTGGGTGCACTATCCCTTTAAATGATATAATAAATTATGGCATATATGTCATATTTTAGTTTGTTTGACTTTTATATCTTTTTTTTTTGTTGTTTTGTTTTTGTAGTAACGCTTTCCTTTTAAAACAAAATGGAGTAGATATAATTTGAAGATATGTTACTGTTTCCTGCAGTTGGATGGTTGTATGAAATACTTGACATGTCCGGTGTGACGTGCTATACTCCATCTAAATCTATTTTTAAAAGCCTGTTGTTAATTATTGTATTATTATTATGCAAAATGCATTATGCATGCATTTATATTAATTGAGAGACTATATTGAATACGGAATATCTTTACTTTTAAAATATTGTTTTTCATGCTGCAGGACCACTTAAAATGAACTAGTGAAGACAAATGGGTGATTAAAAATTGCTCATGGACATGTTCTGCATCAATTACTTTAATTGCCCACTTGAAATCCTGAGTGTTATTCCATGTGATTAATGTGGATAAGGTATTTAAATGTGTAATTTTGCTGCAGCTGGGACCAGCATCTGAAGTGGACAAAAACTTGCACATGGCAGAGGAAGCTATAGAACAGCTCAAGAAGTGTACTATGGACTTAAGGAACGCTGGTCAGCCCATTGACATGGTCCTCAGAAGGTAACTGCAGTGTGTGTTTGTCTGATTGTTTGTTGGCACATACAGTACCAATTAAAAGTTTGGACGAACCTACTCATTATTTATTATGACTATTTCCACATTTTGTAATTATAATAGTCATCATAACAATGAAACAGAAGTGGAAGTATGGGAATGATATAATGACCAAAAATGTTCTAACAAAAATCCAGACTATCTTTTCAGTTTGTCTAGATTGCTCTGCATCATAGTGATCATTCTCTCAGCCAACTTTATGAGATGTAATGTGAGCCAATGTCAAGTAATGTTTACCACAGACCTTCAGTTCAAAAACCCCATTATAAAAACCCTTAGGAAAATCCAGAGGGAACCCATGGCGAATCAGACTTCCAGGTTCGCCTACAAATTTGTATCACGGCTGAACAGCTCTATAGGTTATGCGCATGCTTCTAGAAACAGAGGTACTGAGCGAGGTGCATTTAACCTGGAAGACACAACACAAAGCAGAGAAGAAGAAGTGCAACAACAACAACACGTGTGCGTTTCATTCAGAAGTGATCATCCCTATGCCCTATTCCCTTTCAAGACTTTACCATCCACTGTGAGAGCTTTGGAAGGCTGAAAGTGTGGGGCTCAAAAATAAAGTTTATTCTGAATTCACCTTTTAAATCATTTTTTTGGGGAAATTCTGTTTGAAGCGATCTTACAACATGGCTAATATGATTGTTATCCCTTCAAAGTGCCCTTCAGAGGCTGATTTATGCCGTTTTTAATGCAGGGGCACATGGTGAATGCCACAGATTAGTAGTCTGAAAGCCATTCACACCTGTGACACATTAATGTGGCTCTTATTATTACTCTTTTTTTCTGTATTCTGCCCAGTGACTAATCCTCTTATCTGTCTGCCATTGTAACACTCATATTCTACATATAAAAGTAAATCACACAACATTCGTCTTTGCAGTAGCATACAAATTTATTTCTTTAATAAACAGTTATTTAAAAAAAAAAAACTGTACTATCTTCACAAATTCTAAAATAAAAAACAATAAAAGAGTGTAACGGTGCATACTATGGCCAAGGTTAGCATGCTAGCATTAGCATTAGTGCCATGAATTCAATATGGTAAACATGACAAATTACACATTATCTTCTGCATATATCTTACTTTCAATCATCATGGAGTGGTTATAACAGCTTCTTTTACTGAACTCATGTGGATTCCATTCATAGAACATGATATTAATTGAATTTGCAGCCTAAAGCAAATGACAGATACAGAACTTAAAGTTTTCAGACAACAAACCTATGAAAATACCTATAAAAATACCAGTGATTGCTAAGAAGATATTGACAGAGCATATATTTTCTTAATCGTCTATTTATTCACAACTTCTCTCCTCAGTCTAAACGTTATTATTATGCTTTACACAGAGTTTATTCGGATTATTTCAAGTGAAGCAAAGCAGAGCTTGTATAGTTAGAACAATCCAGGAGCAAATAGCATCCTCTTCTGCCTTCGGACATTACCATAAACGCAACTAATAACATACATCTGATCTGCACCAAAATCAGTGCGTAAAGAATGTAAGAAATGCATGTGGCTGTAAAGTTTTCCTCGTTGTTGTGCCTGTTGTGTGCGTCTCGCTGTTGAGAAGCTAGTTAGCTGACTACTTCAGTGCTTTACAAGGAGGCAAAATCTGACGTCCTTCCTTCAGCTATCGATTGCGCATGGCATGGTGTCATGTATACTTAGAGAGATTAAAACTATAGCACGATAATGCAAAAACCTGTGGTAGCTCGATTATAACTGCCCATGTAAATGTATCACTGGTTAGTCACTAAATGATGGTGATGAACTACAAAGAAACATCAATTCAGAGCAAAGTGTCTAAACTTTGGTGTTTTTGTTTTGTTTTTTTTTCAGTCTAGAAGAATGTAACAGCATATATGCAGAAATCCGAAGCTCCATCACGGGCACCACTCTGAGGAGGATCAGCAACACCACCAGCTGGGAAGACCCCAGCAACCGAAGCACCATCATGGGCACCACTCTGAGGAGGACCAACAACACCACCAGCTGGGAAGACTCCAGCAAGAGCTTCCAAGAGGCAATCGCATGGATCAACCAGAAAAAGGTCTGTTTCTAAGCCACCATTCAAAACAACGCATTAACCTACTCCTCTTTGTGTTTCCACTGATCGTATTTGAGAACATTTTCTTCCATCTTGCATGACAGTAAAAATGAATATTTACATGTGAATAAGTCATTAATAGATGAATATTTAAATACAGTTAGCCTGAGAGAAACTCTCTTCTTTCTACATTCTAAAACAATTTAACCAAATACTTTATTACTAAATAATAACTTGTCTTGAACTTATGCATTATTTAATATCCACTTTTGGGGGGAATCGACTTACAAATGACTTTTGTTTGTCTCTACATATTAAACTGAGATAGGAAAAAGTATTTTACTATTTAAAAAAATTACATACAGCAGCTTTAACTTATTTTTTAAAAACTCATGAAAGCATTAAAAAAAAATCCCCTCCTACTGTAAGTAGCCAGTGAGCACTACTTACTCATTTATGTGCTATGCATTTGACCAAACCTAGCTTATGTTATAGCTTTCTGGAGCTTCTCTTTATTGTAACTTAAAAAGCAGATTTGTTACCCAAAGTTTCTCTTGAGCTTTCTGGAAAGAAGCCAACATGTTAAGTTGATTATGCTGAGATCCCACCCTGTTAAATGACAGTATTGAAGGGTTTACAGGCCGTGCAGCTCATAATGACTGCACTTCAATGGAATCCACTCCTCCATGGCGGGGCAGACTCCTCATGTCCGGGCTGGTTCAGCAATTGTGAGTGTGTTCAGGCATATCTCACATTCTGTGTGAAAAAAAGAGATGACAAAAGAGAGAGAATAGTGGAGTAGTGTCTGAGGACACGTTTGTGACGCCTTGCTGCTGACTTGTTGTTACTTGTGATAGTGTAGAGAGAGCTGTTTGGTTTCCACACCAACAGCAGGAGAAACGCCCGCTGTTTCATGACCACTCCCATTTTACTATCACACCACACCACACCCAAAAACCTGTTCACCCCATCATAAACTCATCCTCTACAACTTTTACTGTTTGTTTATTGGTTTCTTTCTTTCTTGCTCTTTGAATTTTGCTCAATTCTCCCAATTTGGAATGCCCAATTCCCAATGTGCTTTTAAGTCCTCGTGCTCGCGTAGTGATTCGCCTCAGTCCGGGTGGCGGAGTACGAATCCCAGTTGCCTCCGTGTCTGAGAACTTCAACCTGCGCATCTTATCACGTGGCTTGTTAAGCGCGTTGCCACGGAGACATAGCGCGTGTGGAGGCTTCACGCCATCCACCGCGGCAACCACGCTCAACTCACCACGTGCCCCACCGAGAACAAACCACATTATAGCGACCACGAAGAATTTACCTCATGTGACTCTACCCTCTTTGATATATTTATTTGTTCAAGTGTTGCACTCTTATCCATCCACCCACAACACAACACACCCCTGCACAGTTCATCACAGGTTAGACAGAGCATGCATTGTGTTGCTTGAGCAGGAAGGAGAGAGGAAAAAACAGGGAGTGGTTGTAGCAAAAGCAACCAAGACAAAAGTGGTGAAAGTGACTCCGGTGTAACTGGTTTGTAGTGGTTTGTGTTCTTATCACTGTTGAGCTCTGCAGGGGTAAATGGCTGAAATAACTGCAGTCTCTTAAAACAACACCATAATCATCTTGTGGACCTTGATCCACATTCCCAGACCTTATGGAATAATACTCAAACTGATCTTAGATCAGTATGAAAGAGCCGCCACAGTCCAGAGCTAAAGTTAAAAACTGCCACCTAGAGGCCAGGATTGAAAATGTCATAAACTGCACTAATCATTAACATCTTTAAAACATATACAGTACAAGCATCTACATTCATGCATTTGTTTAAGAATAGCAATTGAAAATGATCACACAGTAATAAAGGGGTAGTTCACCACCCCATTTTTTTTTGTGGTCATTTTGGAGCTTGACAGCCACAGACCTTATTCACTTTCATTATGTGTACAGTTGCAGCCAGGATATTCTTTGAAAATTCACCTTTTGTGTTCCATGGAGCAAAAAAAAAATCATGCGTAAATGATGACCAACTTTTCATTTTGGTGCCAACTAATCCTAATACAAGTTTATTATTTTATGATTTTTCATTCTCATTATGGGGTCCCAGTCAGTGCTGTTTTTTTATTATAAATAATGTGTTTATATCAAGATGAAATGATTAGTTGTAATTATGTAAATGTGTAAACAGTGTAAACCAATGATAATTACAGCGAGGGAAACTCCAGGAGGTGTGTAAATCTAATGGGTGTGTTTGTACATGTGCACTTACCTGGGTTGCTGTATTTTTGTGTGTTGTAGCGGCTTATTGAGACCGCACCCTTCGGTGAAGATTCAGAGACGATAAGCCAACAAATCATGAATCACAACATGTTCCACAGTTCAATTCATAGAAGCCCGGAGGTGGATAGAGTGCGAGATGAGCTGGTGAGTTTGTGCGTGGTACACTATGCACAAAGCAAGAATACACACTCTTTTGAATATGCGTTTGCTAACACATGACTAACTCAAGCTGCAAAAGCTCAAACACAATTGCTTGCAGCCTGTTCACACACACTCATGAAATGAGCCAAGTATGACTAATTATGTTGTTGATGCACACTGTATCGATACAACTGGAAAAATTTCGAAACTAGACAGAAAACCATTTAATTTCCTATTCAGTTGCTAAATTTGAATTTAAGGTAGCAAACAGGTTGCAGAATTGTGACTAGAATGTAATTTTAAGGAAGTCGAATTAAAATTGAATTAAATTCAAAGAAATTCATTTAACTGCGGTAAATGCAGATTTAAATAAAACATAAAAAATGTTATATGATTTTTACACACAACCTGGGCTATTTTCAGAATCATTTGATTGGATTAATAATCTCCTCCTGACTTCCAATTTTAAATTCCGACTCATAAATTAAAAAGGGAGCTCATTAATAATTCTGAATTGTGTCCAGTCATGGTACTGAGTATTGACCAACTCTTTCCCCTTCAGCTGCAGAATGGAGAAAAGGCAAGACTTCATGCCCTCGACCAAGAATGGGACAGTTTACAGGTTAGCTAGACTTAAAAGAGCAAAATGGGGATCTTTCTTGTGACTTTTAAAATTAACATGATCATAAAGTGTTACCAAAAAAATAGTGGGGGCACAAATGAATGCCTTATTTTGCTCTTCTTTCATTCATGCAGAAAATGTCCCATGCACGAACAGCTCAGCTGCGAGACCTGCAGAACATCATTGAGGAGATCTCGAGAGCCATCATGTGGGTTAATGACAGAGAGGAAGAGGAGCTAGTGTTTGACTGGGGCGATAAAAACATTGACATATACATCCCCAAAAAACAAGAAAGCTACTCAGTAAGAACAATTTCTTCTGCTGAAACACACACACACATACACCCGAAGCATATTCTTCTAACTGCGCAATGTTGATTTCGTGTGTATTGTGTTTTGAAGTTTGTAAGACCTCAATTCATAACACAATGCAAGTATATGCATTCGCAGCATTGTCGCAAGGAGGTCAGTATAGCAGGTTTTAGCATGAACTGTCTTCTTCGACATTTCGTTTTTCCTTTTAGGTCAACTAACAGAGCAACAGTTTGAAGGGAATATTGCTGAACAAGTTAGAGAAAGTCAATATATACTATATATATATATATATATATAGCAGCTTACCTGAAGAATAACATCCAGTTTAATGGCACAGACATTTGAAGGTAACTCTATCACCACCTTGAGTACCGAGGTTTGTTACCGCCAACATAAAGAGCACACGTTAAGTATGTTCAATGGAATCAAATGTTTGTAGGACGTTTGCCAAGCATTTAGGTTAGTGTTTTCATACTTGCATAGAGTATATTTCTGGCCATACTCAGTACACTTAACCAATGTAGATGATGTACACATAAAATACAACTTTAGGATGGCTGTTCCTATAGAGTATAGCACAAGTGCTAGCAAAGGCAAGGTTGTTGGTTCGATTCCCATAGAGCACACATTCGGAAAAAATGTGAAGCTTGGCTAAAAGCAACTGCCAAATGCATAAATGTAAATTTAGCATGCGTTTGGGCAAAACAAAATTAACAATAACTAGACTAGTTTAACATTTGACAAACCTTTTGAATGAATGCATGATCATTATATTTATATAGCGCTTTTCTGACACTACACTCAAAGTGCTTTACACAGTGAACAGGGGACTCTCGTCAACCACCACCAGTGTGCAGCATCCACCTGAATGATGCGATGGCAGCCATAGTGCGCCAGTACGCTCACCACCTCTTGGTGGAGAGGAGAGAGTAGAATTATTGAGCCAATTAATGGATGGGGATTATTGGGAAAATGGGGGAATTTGGCCAGACACCAGGGTTATACCCCTACTCTTTTCGAGAAGTGTCATGGGATTTTTAATGACCACAGAGAGTCAGGACCTCGGTTTAACATCTCATCCAAAGGACAGTGCCGTATAGTGTCCCTGTCACTATACTGGGGCATTAGGACCCACACAGACTGCAGGGTGAGCACCCCCATGCTGGCCTCACTAACACCTCTTCCTGCAGCAACCTTATTTTCCCTGGAGGTCTCCCGTCCAGGTACTGACCAGGCTCAAACCTGCTTAGCTTCATTGGGCAATCGGTGTTGAGCTACAGGGTGATATGGCTGCTGGCCACTCATATTTTTAGATGATGACACTTTATTCCCTCCTACCAGAAAATGATGAGTGAGCTGGAGGAGAAAGAGAAAGAGCTTAATAAACTGAAGACAAAGGTGGACAACCTCCTGAAGAGCCATCACCCAGCCTCGGATAAAATAGAGGTGTGCAAACTCCTATCTACACAACTAGACTGAATCTGCAAATATTCAAAATTCACTCACATGTGGCAAGTTCCTGTATTAAAAGTGTATAACAACATTATATCAAGCTTGACTTCTCTGTAAATTTATATAGATTTTAAAAAATCAAGCCAGTTATTGATGTATTCTTCATATTAAAATATATTGGGGTTGAATTCATTTGCTTGCTCTTTCAGGCTTACATGGACACATTGCAAACCCAGTGGAGCTGGTTACTGCAGATCACCAAATGCATTGATGTTCACCTTAAGGAGAATGCTGCTTACAGCCAAGTAAGAGCTATCCTAATCTCCACTGTGCTTTTAAAGACCTCTTGAAATTAAAATTGGAGTTTTGTGGCATTTAGTCCATGTCTAATAGCTTTAAGGCCATCGTTAGCAAATATACACATTTCCAATTTACAGTATTTGTCTTCTGGGAAAATTGATTACTCATGTTGCACAACAAAGATTTTTTTCCAATCAAATGCTCTCTTGAATATAATAATAATTTGATTCATATAACACCTTTTAGCGATTAAGCACAAGGTGCTTCACAAAACATAAAATCAAAAACACAAACGGTAAAACCCAAAATATTCACATATTAATAAAAGCAAGTCTATAAAATTCACAGATTCAGCAGATCTAATGTCCCAGGACAGGCTGTTCCATAATTGTGGGGCCTTCACTACAAATGCTCTATAACCTTTTGTTTTGTATCTGCATCTTGGAACAGCCAACAGTTCACGACAAGAAGATCTAAGGTCTAACTGCTTCATAAGGTCTTAAAAGTTCTGCTAAATATTCAGGCACCAACCCATGTAATGTCTTAGATGTAGTTAATAAAATCTTAAAATCAACTCTAAAATTAATTGGTAACCAGTGCAAAGAAGCAAAACTGGAGTAATATGATTAAAAGACCTTGTTCGTGTTAAAAGACTAGCTGCAGCATTTTGCCCTGATTGTAGCCGTGCTGAAGTGTGTTGATTTAACACTGAAAAAAGGGCATTACAATAATCAAGGGGAGACTAAATAAAAGCATGTATGAGCTTCTCTGTATCCTTGAAACTCAAGACATTTCTCACCTTGGAAATGTTGCTAAACTGATAAAAACAAGATTGAACCAGCTTCCTGACATGGTATTCAAAATTTAAATTAGTATCAAAATAGACTCCCACATTTTTCACCACCTGCTTGATATTTGGGACCACTTGATTAAGTGATGACTCAATCTGACTTTTTTTAGAATCATGGCCGATTATGACAACCTCTATTTTATCAGTTTTTAACTGAAGAAAATTACATGCCATCCAATGTTTATATCTACTATACATGCTTGAAGAAAATTTAAATTAAGACAGATCATTGAGATTCATGACAAATACAAATCACAAAACTAAATTGGCCCTAACAGGGATCCTTGCGGAACACCACAATTAACTTTTAAAGAGGAGGACATCTCATGCCCAACAGACACTACAAATTTCCTATTCGTCAAGTAGGACACAAACCAGTCTTAAAAGCCACCCCAGATACACCCAGCCATCTCTTTAATGTATCAATTAAAACATAATGATCAGCTGCAGTTAAATCAAGCAACACTAAAATGGAGCACTTTCCAGCATCTTCTGCCATGAATAAGTCATTTGTCACCCTAAGAAGGGCAGTTTCTGTACTGTGATTTTCTCTAAAACCAGACTGAAATATGAGAATGTTCCTCCCCCTCCAAGTAGCAAATCATGGTTCATGGCTGTGATGTAAAGTTTTAAAAAATGTCCTGTCCATATTTTCTGTTTCAGTAGTAAATACATCAATACATGCACTGGCGTACAGGATGCCACCCCTCCAATTTATGCAGTATGTGACATCACCGTACGTGGACTGGACCCTGGTTCATGGGCCGTCAAGATTTAGCCACTGAATACATGACAGAAAACTGTGCTCATCAAGCAATTTCATGGGTTTTTAACAAAGAAGAATGGCATTTGGTGTGTTTAAATGAATATTTGGCTTTAAAACTTACAGAAGTAATTGATCTTAGTGAAGAGTGTGTTTAAAACAGATTCAGTTAATGTTTAAGTTGCTGGGTGCAGTCAAAGTCCCTTTCAAGGCAAGTCAGTCCACTCGGCCGTCCATCTTTGGAACACTCCCCCATTTTCTACGCAAACAAGCAGTGTAAACAGCTCACAAATCTCCAAAACAGTTGTTCAAAATTACAATTAGAGAACATATTTAAAATCAGCAGTAAAATCTGACAAATGTGCTTCTTTAGCTCAGATAATGCCTAAAAATGCTATTTTTCAGGCTGGCTCAGCTAATACGCATGCGTGTTCTCGAGTTGATTGACAGGCGATGTTTCTATCTAAAAGGTGATTGGCTCTTTTAACTGTAGGGCGGGACTACCATTTCTACATCTGTTAGCCGTTCCAATTTCTCCAATTCTTTTTAATACCAGTGGTCCGCCTCGGGCTAAATAATCTGTGGTGCATTTCTGAGGAAACACCCAGAAATGGCAGCACGAAAGTTGTCAAAAGCTTTTCCTAAAGTTGACTACTTGTACACCAGTTGTTTTCAAACCATTAATAGTCACCCAAAAATATTGGGAAGATAGATAAAGAGTGGTTGAGACATCTGTAAAGTTTTACTCTGTCATAAATGTGTTGTTTGTGTGTTTTATGGTTTGTAGTTCTTCAAGGAGGCCAATGAGACTTATACCAGGCTGCAGAGGGACCATGATAGCATCCGTAAGAAGTACACCTGTGACAAGAACATGCCTCTGGAGAACCTCACAGAAATGCTCAAAAATCTGGAGGTGACAGCCTTATCTGATATATTCGGCACAAGAAATTAAAAAAATGAATGTTTTGATTTCTTTTATTTACTCACCCTTAAGCCATCCCAGATGTGTATGACTTTCGTTCTTCTGCTGAACACAAACTAAGATTGTTAGAAGAATATCTCAGCTCTGTAGGTCCATGCAATGCAAGTGAATGGCAACCAACACTTTAAAGCCACTAAAAGCACATAAAGGCTGCAAAAAAGTAATCAATTAGACTCCAGTGGTTTAATCAATGTCTTCTGAAGCAATACAATCGATTTTGGGAGAGAACCAAAATATAACTCCTTTCTCACTTTACATTTTGCCATTGCAGTCTCTAGGAACAACCATGATTTCAAACTCGATTACACTTCCTAGTGTCTGACACATGTGCAGAGTGCTAGATGGCACTAGGAAGTATAATTGAGCTTTAAATCATGATTGTTCCTAAATCATTTAAATCAGCCAAGGAGACTGCAGATGTCAAGATTTAAGGTAAAAAAAGGAGATATTTTTGGTCTGTGCTCATCCAAAAATGATTTGATTACTTTTTAAGACATGGATTAAACCACTGAAGTTTTATGGATTACATTTATGCTGCCTTTATGCACTTTTTGGACCTTTAAAGTTCTGGCCATCATTCACTTGCATTGTATGGACTACAGAGCTGAAATATTCTTCTAAAACTCTTCATTTGTGTCCAGCAGAAGAAAGAAAGTCATACACATCTGGCATGAGGGTGAGTATATGATGTGAGAATTTTCATTTTTGGGTGAACTATCCCTTTAATATATGATAAGATATGATGGGAAAGAAATGACAAATTATAAATACATGGTTTGAATGTGAATTTTTGAATATACTGATATATCTGAAAGCACAAATTGTCCTGTAAAAGATGTGTCCTGTTGACTTAACAGTAAAGGAGGTACATCAAATAATAGTCATAATGTATCTGTAGAGTAGGCTACTCTTGAGTAACAACAAACACAGCCGCTGCATCTGAAATCCTATGATGTCATTTCCTATGTAAATATAATGTAAATGCACTATGCAAATCATTTGTTGCGGCACCTTTTCTTCATGGTTGTGCATGTATGTGTGTGTGTAGAAAGAGAAAGAGAGGATCATTGAGAGTAAGAGGCAGGTACAGACACTGGTCAGCAAGTCCAAGAACATTGTGTGTCTGAAGCCTCGTAACCCAGAGGAGAAGAGCAGCAGTCCGGTAATGGTGCAAGCTTTGTGTGACTTCAAACAGGATCAGGTGAACATCACACACTCATGTCCTCTTCTTTATTCTCCATTGATTACAGTAGAAGTTTGGAAGAGTTGCAACTTGCTAATTAAGAACCATTTCCGCTTTTTAAAAAAATACTGGAATTTTAATTAAACAGACACTAAGAAATAGCATTGTTTTCTTTACATGTAGTTTGAATTGTTTTCTGCAAAACTCGAATGAATCACTGTGTTTGTGTGTTACAGAAGGGCATAATGAAAGGAAATAAAGCTATTCTGAAAGACAACTTGCAGCGCAGTAAGTGGCAAGTGACTGGACCTGGAGGACTGGACATGCTCATACCATCAGTGTGCCTCATTATACCACCACCTAACCCTCTGAGCATCAGCCTCGCCAAGAAGTACAACAAACACACACACACACACACAGATCATAGAGCAACTGATAGTGTAATAGCAAAGAACTGCATTGATTAACTCTTTTGGTTGATTAATTGATTGATTGACAGGAACGAGCAGTACTTTGAAGCCATCATGTCCATCTGGAGTCAGCTGTACATTAACATCAAGAGTCTTATCTCCTGGCAATACTGCATGAAGGACATTCAACACATCAACTCCCTTACACTCTCCATGGTATGAATTACTACTGTATTTACTATATTTTTTATTTTCTTAGTGCAGAAGCAAAAAGGCACATTAACCATTTTTAAATATTAGATACTAAGACTATAGAAAATTATAGTCTATTTCAGAGGTATACTGTACTTTTAATGCAAGCCAACAGAATATTTTAATATCAGCCGACTAAATTCAGTTAAGTGAGCTAAAAGGCCCTTACAAGTCTTAAATGTTGAGGTTTCTGAATTTGGCCGAGAATTGTTTACAGATGTCTCCATCTCTGGCTCCAATAGCTATTTAAATATATTTATTTGTCTCTCTGTCCCTATTTATCTCTTAGCTGTCACAAATGCGCCCTGAGGAGTATCGTAACATCATTAAGAGTCTTGAGCTCCATTACCAAGAGTTTATGCGCAACAGTCACGGCTCTGAGATGTTTCGAGATGAAGACAAGAGAAAGATGGAGCAACAATACTCGGGAGCACAAACGCATTATGACCAGCTGGTGATCCAACTGCCCACCTACAGTAAGATCAGAGACTTGCACATATACAGCGCATATACCATTTACATACCTGGCAACTTCATTTAGAAAGTCACAAAAAAAATATTTTTTCGTTATTAAAAAAGTTTTAACTCCTAAAGAAATGAATAGTAATTTTGAAACATAGGTATAAAATCATGAGCAATCACATGAGATGAAGACTCCAGTCATATCAGTAACCTTATAAAAGCTGTTTTATTCTACATGGAGAGGGTCTTCACATGGGGGCTGCCATGTTAGAATCACATGACCAGCTGAATACTACTCACTTAATCTCAGTAACCACCTTGATATTGGACACTTTCACTCTTGGATTAAATTAATCATGGCTGACTGTATAGTGAATTTCTACAATGGCATCTGAAACTAAAAACTATTGATTACGAATGATGCTGCATCCACACCGCTAGGTGTCAGTGTAGGTCCAAGATGACACAAACGCAAAAGTTATTGAGTGCACCTTTAAAAAAACTCAACATTCAATTTACGACTTTGACTGTACTAAGGAGCCTCCCAGGGCTGCCTTCTGATCAGCATATTGGTTTGTGGGTTCTTTATAGCACCAGTACATGTATAGTTTTCTAAAGAGCTAGAGAATAAAACGTTCTTTGAGGAACTTGAAGAATTTTCTCCTATATGGCGTCAGGCTATAAAGCCCTTTTGGTTCTAATTAGAGGAACCTTTATTATTAAGAGTGTAAGGGGCTCCATACTTTTGGAATGATGTTGGACATATATAATTGAGGTTTTCTGACTTAAGTTAAGAATTGAATCACTCTCTGGATCCCTCAGCAGACTTAAAAAGTAAATGTACAAGGAACAGACCTGAGGACAGGAGTACTGTGGTAAATGAACTGTTTGATCTTTAGGTTTTATTTGTTTTTCAGGGGAGAATGGGGTGAAAGTTGATGTTGTGAAGCAGGTGAAGGGGGAGAATGATGGAAAGAAGGTGGTCGGCTCAAGTCTGAACATTGGGTTCTTGTCAGACCTGAGCACTCTCAGACGCAGACTAGAGATATCAGAGACAGGCTTGATTCAGAATCTCCATGTTCCTCTGAAGGAGAACAGCGTACAGGAGTGCTCCCAAAGACTTGTGCTGCTGCAGGTACACACAAAAACACAAATGTAAAGCTGACACACAAACGTCACTAGCACAGGTATAGTCTGTTGTAGTCATTAGTGATAGACCGATATACAGTATAATGGCTAGACAAATTAACATAGCAAGATTTGTCCATTTTAAGATTACAAGTCTGCTTGATCGATTAACAGAAGTGTTAACTCTACCGATAACCCTGTCAATAGATGCACTTTTTCTGTTTCTCTATTTTTAGGAGAGTTTAGAGTTAAGATTGTGCAACAAATTTAATTTCAGCAATTTAATCTCATTTTCTGTCATTACATTGTACTAATGTGGCCCCAAAAATAATGTGGACACTAAAAGCACACTTCAAAATGCATTAATGTCATTGGAGAACAAACAAACCAAGTGGCATCTATTTTAAAGAAAGTTAGAACCTTTTTCAAGGAAAACATTTTGCAACATTAAACAATACATAGACTGTTCATAATTAAGACTATTTATCAGCATGATCAGCCATTGGCCACTAGACTACTAGAAGCAATTATTGGTTAACTATTGAAAAGACAATTTTATTTACAATATTATTTGAATGTATTATATATTATATTAGGGTGAAGTGTATTTATAGTCATCTCTTAAATAGTGCCAGGGTGGTAGTGTTGGAATGGATTTTTTGTTTGCCAAATGTAGTCCAAGGGGACTGTGATAAATTAAAGCTTTTGACCATTTATAGATTTTCATTTCCTTTTTATGTAATAAGAATTTACAATCATGGCAGTCTTTGGACTTTAAATTCAACACCATCACACTCTTGTTTTTGAGTGTGATTACACATACACCAAGTTGGGTTTTAATTGCTGAATTAATACAGTTGCCTAATGCTCTGTTTCTGGTTTGTAATGTCAGAGTGTGCATCGGGATCTGGACACCATACAGGACGAGTACCTGCGTCTAAGAGAGAAGATTTTGAGAGAGCTGGAGGGCAGCACCAACGCAGAGCAGAGCAAGTTCCTTCGCACAGAACTGGACTACGTTAACCAGAAACTGGGCAGCCTGCAAGGCTTCTCAGCAGCTTATATCCAAAGGTAAAAACATTCAAAACGGCCAATACTGTATCTCTTCACCATGATAATTTTTAATAAAATATGCATCCCACTCTCAGAAGGACTTGTTGAGTTTGTAATAAAATGGCAGCAATAACTGTAAAAGATGTGAATGGAATCTTAGTGTGCTAATTCGTATGTGTTCAGACTGACGGCTCTTCAAGCTCTGCTGCAGAGCCTCCTGCAGGCTGAGGACGTCATTAAAGTCCACGAGGCTCGTCTTACAGAGAAAGAAACCTCTTCTCTTGATCTGGATGAAGTGGAGAGGTACCGCATGACTCTCAAGGTGAACTTAAATGTTTATCAGTTCATATAAATTACCAACTCTTGATATGTCTCCTCAACTCCTTTGATATTGGTATATTGTTTGAATAAGTGATGCCCTTGTACCATGCAGAACATGAAAGCAGAACTTGAGATGAAGAAAGGAGTTTTGAAGACTATGGAGTCTGAGCTGTCCAAGGCTGTACACTGGAATGGTCAGATAGACCAGTCTTTCCATCAGTGCGATGTTGACCTGTCCAAATACGCAGAACTCGTTGGACAAATGACAGACCGGTGGCGACGAATTGTGACCCAGATCGACAGCAGGTAGGGGAGATTGTAATGTGCTGATTCTGAACTTGTTCTGACTTTTTTCTGAAGTTCCACATGCATCACTGGGATATCCAACATTGGGATATTTTGTTTCTCAGGACATGGGACCTAGAAAAACAGGAGAAACAGCTGAATCACTACAAGCAGATGAGCTCCATGATGAACAAATGGATTCAGGAGACACGTCAGCGCCAAGATGCCCTCCAGATCACTAAATTCAGCAGTATGGATAACTTAATGGACCACCTCAATCAACAAAAAGTCAGTCCAACACAACATATCTCAAACAAATAACGCAAGCTAAGTCCATCTTATTTGTTGTTTTAACATCTTGTAGGCTGCCAACATGGACATGTGATGATTATTGATATAATAGTTAGATTTTATTCAGTACTTAATAAACAAATGTTTTTTATCTAATTAAAAACAGAAAATTCACACAATATTTGTATGTCTTATGACGGGATGGACCAGGATGGTCGATTAGCCATCCAGCAGCTGACTTGTCACTTAATGAGGTTAACTAATTTATGTTGTAGTACTAGTTTATGGATTTTTAAAATACTTTCTCTTTTAATATTTTGCATGGATGCAAATTAAAGGAGGTGAAGTTATAGATGCAATTTCTCTGAGAGCATTTTAGCGTGCTGATATCTATCTTTCTGAATCGACCATGAGTGTTAGGCTGGTGTCTTGTGCGATTCACGTAAGGAGCACTGTTTTTAGACCTGTGTGAGAGACTGTCAACGGACTTGCTGACTATGTAGAAAGAGCACAGCACCTTGATAGGTTTTGGGACAGAGCCATGGTGTCTTTACTTACTTGTTAAAAACCTGTAAATGGATTATATGAAAGGATGCAAATTTATATGGAATATTCCTAACATTTTATTTGTGAATTTTGTTAGGCACTGTATTCTGAGATAAAGGGAAAGAAGGAAAAAGTGGATGACGTGGTCAGAGACTCTGACACATGTGCTGCCTCCATAAAGGTAAAGAATAAGTTTTGTCTTCATAATTACAAGAAATATGTACAAAAAGTGCAAAAAGGCTTATTTAAGTCTTTATGTTTTCACAGGATTATGAGCTCCAGTTGGCTTCCTACAGTGCAGGTTTGGAGACTCTGCTCAACATTCCCATCAAGAAGACTATGCTTCAGTCTCCAGCCACTGAACTGAGGCAGGAGGTAATGATAGTAGATTCAACAGAGAACAATGTTCACATGTAGAGTTCAATATGAGATTTAACACTACGTTAAATGAACATTAATTTTAGTAGATAATGAGTTATGAGACAACATTACTTTTTCTACCATCACTAACTTGTTACTATTTTGCTAAAGGCAATGGAGTTGCAGTCACGCTACATAGAGCTCTTGACACGCTCAAGTGACTACTACAAGTTCCTTGGGGAAATGCTGAAAAACATGGAGGAGTTAAAGGTAAGAAAGCTGAAAAAATGTCTGTTGTGAATTTATATTTTATTATTAACATTATCAACGAACACCTATATCAGGGTGTTCAAACCGATGAGGTTTGTGAGGGAATTGTTTGGAGGCTCATGAGATTTTGAAAGAAATGCTAAGGAAAATGATGTTTAATACATAGGTATAATATTTATAAAAAATAAAAAGTTTAATTAAAATGTAATAAGAATTAGAAATGTAGTGTTACGTCCCATCTAGATGTAAGGACGCAACACAAAGGTGACACTACATGAAGTGTAATCCATAAATCTGAATTTATTGAAAATGTATGTTGAAAAGAAAGGCAGCAAAGACTTTGGAGATAAGAATGGCCAAAACAAACAAATAATATAACTTTCCTAATCAAGACAAGAAAATCGGGGGCCTGGGTAGCTCAGTGGTAAAAACGCTGGCTACCACCCCTGGAGTTCGCTAGTTCGAATCCCAGGGTGTGCTGAGTGACTCCAGCCAGGTCTCCTAAGCAACCAAATTGGCCCGGTTGCTAGGGAGGGTAGAGTCACGCGCTATGTCTCTGTGGTAACGTGCTCAACAAGCCACGTGATAAGATGCGCGGGTTGACTGTCTCAGACGCGGAGGCAACTGGGATTCGTCCTCCGCCACCCGGACTGAGGCGAATCACTACGCCACCACGAGGACTTAGAGCGCATTGGGAATTGGGCATTCCAAATTGGGAGAAAAAGGGGAAAAATCCCCCCCCAAAAAAAGACAAGAAAATCAATTCAAAATACAGACAACCGTAACTAAATATAAACAAGAGAAATTTTTTACCAATATATGAGCTATCACAATAGTCAACCACAAAGTTAACACATTTTAACTCTGGGACACATTAGCTCTCACCTTAACAGCAATAAAATCAACATGGATTGAAAACACTCTAAATAGCAGCCACTAAACACAAAAGGAAAGCTACATGGCATGGCCCACCAGACTGCATCTTGGCCTCGGGAGCAGTCTCTCTTCTGGGTGGAAAGCCCAATTTAAATAGCCCATACTCTCCAACATGCACCAATCCCAGGAAATAGCTAATTCCACCATGGCCCAGTCTTGTGAAAGGGGAGTAGAGTAAAAGAGAGGGAGAGAGAAAACACAAAGACGAGGGAGAGACAGCAATGACATACAACCACCTCTGACGTACTGTGCAGCAGGAAGTATCAGAAGCAATGGAAATCTTTCACAAGTGTCGTTACCAAGGTGAATTATTATAACGTGCAGATATAGTGTGTGTAGCAAACTCTAGAACAATTGGCTAAGTATATAAGTGCTGAGGTTACACCAGTGGCCTCTGTCACAAAGCAGGATTAAGCAGCTAGCTAGATAAATTTAAACTTAGTTTAAGTGAACTCTGTATTTGCGGTACCAGTAAAGAGGATAGGCTTTCATCATGGTTACTCGCCATAGTTACCTATGCTAATCAGCTAACCTGCTCCGGGGCAGGTTATGTTACCAATCAGATATCTCATCCAGATTCTGGAACAATCATCTGTGAGCAAAGTGACAGTCACTCCCCCCCAGTATCTCTCACTCCAATTTAAAGTGCACTTCAACGAGACAGTTTTAGAAATTTACAAAATAAGCTATTTATGATCATTATTTATTGCAAGAAATATATTTTTGGCAGTCTTGCATTTGTTTAAAGACACTATAATTTGTTCCCAATCATTTTCCCACACTGGCCATAAAATATGTATGAATAAATAAACCTAAAATAATTACAGAATTTCAAGTAACATATTAATACAATATCAATAATGATCGAATGACTTTAAAATATAAACACTTAATCACTCCACAGTATATTGTAGATATATCAGAAAAGTGTGAATGACTCCCAAACCCCTTCTTATTAGGATTTGCTGGCAGAGATGCCATGAACATACAGTATTTCACTTGAAGTTCAATAAAAGCACACTAGCACAACAAATATATGTTTATTGTGTCTTATGCTGCTAGAAAGATAGAACAAACAAGTCTTTATTAGCGCGTACCATCTACTCATTTTCCAAATGCTCACATTTTTATTATTCGATAGTGTATTAATGTCTAATAGTATTAAATTATATTAAGTTAGACATTTTAATTAATACTAAAGCTTTTAATTTCAATGTTTTACATTTCAAATCAAGATATTAAACTTTTAAAATTACAAGCCTGAATGTTATTGTAGTGGACCAATATAAAGTTACTTTCACATCGATATATTATCTATTTTACTATTTTCATCACATTCGGGGCTTTTTCGTGCTCTAGCAGCAGAAGCAATGTTTCTTCTTGCTGTGTAACTGCCTTTCAGTTCTTTATCATTTACTAGTGATCCTCTGTGCTGTTTAAATGTATTAGAATTATGCATGATTTCATAATCATCATTTGTGTTGTGTAAATGTGATTTGATTGATCATATTTTATAACGTCCTCTTGTGCTGTGTTATAACTCTTGTTTCAATTCTGACTCACGCTGTTTCGCACTCGATTGGCTGTTCGCTTCATTCGTGTGAAAATGCACGTGAACTAATCGTAACCTCGGGATCAATCTCTGAATTGATAGAGAAAGTTGGTTACGAGCATCTTGATACCACTTAACCCTAATAAAGCCTGACAGGATTTGGTGAGTTTTGTCAAACTAAAACCAATCCTGGAATCCAGAATTTGTTCAGTTTTTTTTGTGATACATGGCACTGGTGCCAGAAAGAATGTTAAGAGCAAGACCCAAGAATGCAACTACAACAGCTAATATAGTGACAGTGCTGTCAAAATACCAGATACCTAAGTCACCTACTTCAAGACATTTAAGATTAGTCAATACAGATAGGTCTAGTTAAGAAGTTTAAATGCAGTGGTACAAATACCAAGTGCAGCGCAAAAAGGAAACCACAAGGAACCACAATGCTCAAAATGTTGCCCTGCTATAAGAGGATGTCATGTTTTATTATATTTTTCAAACATTTTCATAATTAGTTCAAATAGCTTTATCTTTTTCTGGGTTACAATGACTACATTTACGTGGACACCAGAAAGCGGTTTATTGCGAGAAAGCGGCGTACTGTGAGAAAGTGGCATTCTGGTTTACATGCACTGTATAAGTGGCATACCCTTTACTTCCGTATACACGTGGCTCGTTCAGTAAGCAGCTTTCTGCAGAGCAATGTGATTTCCCTGTGATGCTTGTCACAGAAGACTCGAAGAAGACTTCACTATTTTATTCCCAATTGCTTCACTTTTTTTTCCAGATATTCCAGAGTTGTTGTTGTGTTTGTTTCCTTAACTCTCTATCGCGACCTGCAGGGGAATTGCGTTTCAATAGTGGGGTTTCCCTCTTACATTAAACTTCAGGATTCCCTCAATGTACCAGGGCATACACACGAACGTGAGGGACTGTCAATATTTTACATTGGTGTATATAAATGGGTAGAGTTTATAGTGAATGTGCTTTTCTTACTGTACTCTAATTCTTTTTTTATTCTTTCCAATTTGTTGACTTGTTGTTGGTCTCCGTCCTATGACATTTGTTATCCGTTCTGTTCACACACATGCACACATTTCTCAAAAACCTGTTAGAACGCAGCTTTTGTGTTTACATGACCAGATAAGCCCTGTTCTCTGGGAGAAATCTGGATGTGTTAAACCACTTTCTTAATCCCTTAAATGGCGTAAGGAAATCTGCGTTCTTGTTTACATGACGTTGCAGAACACCACTTTCTGCAAAAAGCAGTGCATGTAAATGTGGTCATTGTGTGCACTTCTTTTATCTAAAAGTATTTTGTTTACTTATTCTGAATGGTTTACACCTTCCACTGATCAATCTAATGTGTAACTTTGTTTTAATTAGATGCGTAACACCAAAATTGACCTGTTGGAGGAGGAGTTGAGGCGCCTAAAGGATGACCTTAAAGATCAAACCCACAAGAACAAATCAATGGAGGACAGTCTGACACGCTATCGGCTGGAGCTGACCAAATCTAAAGAGGAACTTATATCGATGGAGGAGGTGAAGAGAACCCAGGCTAGGCAGTGCAATGCTACCCAGGAAAGCCTGGACAGCACCCAGAATCATCTTAAGAGCTTACAAGATGAGGTGTCTCGCCTCTCATTTCTCATTGAGGATGAGAAACGCAAACGGAGGTTGGCTGAGGAGCGATACACCAACCAGCAGGAGGAGTATGAGCTTGCTGTCCGCAAGAGACAGAAAGAACTGGAAGAGCTCAACATGTCCAAAAGTGAATTCGAAAGAGCCATCAAAGACAAAGAGCGAGAGATTGAACGGCTGAAATTACAGCTCCAGGATGAGACCTCCCGGCGTTGTGCAGCAGAGTCAGAGACCTCAAAGGTAAGATCCCAGTTGACCCAGGACATTAATAGCCTTAAGCAAACTTATGAATCTGAGATCCACATCACCAAGACCAGTGTGCTCATGGCAACACAGCAGAAGGAGGAGCATTCAGCAACTCTAAAACTCCAGTTGGACAGGCTGACTTCTGAGAAAAGAGACCTGGAAGAAGAACTTAGAAAGCTGCAGCTCTCTTTCAGCCGCACAGAAGAAGCAAAGAGGAAAGCAGAAGAGGAAGTACATCAGCAGAGGTCTTCAGCATCAGAGGGTAGCCGGTGCAAAAGGGAATTGGAGTCACAGATTCAGATTATGATACATCAAAGAGAAGAGATTGACACAAGACACAAGGTAGAACTGGCAGAGGCCAACAAAGTTGCTCAGGAAAAGGTCCATAAGATTACCTTGTTAACACAGGACCTTCAAGATGAGACCAGGAGAAGAAAAGCCTTGGAGGTTGAGAACCAAAGCCTCAGACAATCTCAAGCTGAACTGCTTACTAAGCACACTTCCACCACAGAGGTCATTAACAAGCTTAAGATCTCAGAGCAAGAAATGCTCATCCTAAAGCGAGAGATGGAGAAGCAAACAAACGAGAAGAGCAAGTTGGAACAGAATACCACCAGACTGCAGAGTCGCATCAGTGAACTGCAGTCAATGGTGAATGGGTTGCAGGCTGAACTGGAAAAAGAGAAGAGGAATAACCAGGATGAGCTCACAAGAAGAAAGAGGTTAGAAACAGAGCTGGAAAGGGTGAATCAGATGTGCCGTGAATATACCACTACTATCAACACTCTACGGGTCCATCAAGAGCAGGAAAGTACTTCTGGACGCAAGTATGAGCAGGAGCTTCGCAGTCTAAAAGATGAGCTGGAGAGAAGCCAAAAGGAATATAAAGTCATGGTAGAGAATCTGACCAGGGTAAATGCAGAATTGAAGGCTTTACAGCAGCAGCTTTTAAAGGAACAGGCTCGTGTCCGTGAGGCCAATCAACGGAATGACTCTCTCTGTAAGACTATAGAAGAAAAAAGTCGCATGTTAAATGAGAGCACCAGTGAGATTGAAAAGCTGCAGAGCCTCACTCAGAATCTTACCAAAGAACGTCTGCGGCTTGAGGAGGAACTAAGGACCATGCGATTGCAGCGGGATGACTTAAAAAGAAGCCTGAGCACTATTGAGAGTGAAAGTGCATCCCGATTGTCAGCCATTCAGTTCCAGTTACAAACCAGCAATAACAGGGCACTGGAACTGCAAGAACTAATCAATGAACTGACTCAAGAAAGGGAAAGTTTAAGGGTGGAAATTGCCCAAATCCAAAAGCAGTTCTCGGAGGTATTTTTTTGAGCGACACAACTGATTTTTCTTCTAAATCAGTTTGAATCAGAAAGTCCATCAGATTTATGGCTTAAATGAAAATGGCTTTGCTGGTAACGCTTTGCTGGATAATGCTTCAATGACCTTTGAAAACAACTTTGCTGCATAACAATACATGGTTGCAAATTTATATTTCAAATTTGCTTTGGCAAAAAATTCAATTTTGTTAAAAATTGAATTTTTTTTTCAAGGTCACAACATAAATAATCTCTTCCTGCATGATTTATGTTGCTTTTTCTAGCCTTGTGTGCATCATATTCATTTGTGTTGAGATACAGATATTTTTCTATGAATTCTATGAACCTTTTCTCTTTTATGTTTCCAGACATCCATGATGACCCAGCGGTCTGAGACCCACTACAAAGAGATTGTGCAAGAGAGAGACATTCTCTTAAGCAAACTGAAACTGTTGGAACAGGACAAAGGTAAGCAGCAGTACTATGAAGAGGAGCTCAGACGCATCAAAATCTCACTGGAATCTGAGTTGAAACAGAAGCAACGCCTCCAGGATGAAATTGACAAAATTAACAAGGATTTCAAGTACTGGAAAAGCCAATATGAGTCAAAAGAAGGGCAGATCAGACAGAGCGAGTTAGATAGAGACAAAGCAGAGCGAGACAGGGCCTCCTTGCAGAGCGAGATACAGAGATTGACTGCTGAGCTTAGGAGTGTGGAAGAACGCTACCAGAGTCGTCTTCACAGCTCAGAGAGGGAAATATCAGAGCTCTCTCGGAAGAGGGAAGCTTTGGAAATTGAACTGAGGAGGTTGCAACAGCGTCCTGTTACATGCTGTAAGCATACACAGATTGATGAGGTTTCTAAAACTGTCTGTGATGGTGGTTACCAGAAAGTGAGAGTGCAAGGTCTACGTGGTGAGGTCTCACTTACAGAGCTTGTGGATTCCAACTTGCTTACTCAAACAGATTTGGATAAAATAAACCAAGGAAAACTAACAGGCAAGGATATTGAGGACAGGCTCAAATCGTACCTAGGTGGTTCTTCTTGCATCGCTGGTATATATGATGAGGCCAACAACAGGGTCCTGCCCTTTTACCAGGCCATGAAAGAAGGTCTGATTCGACGGGGAACCACACTGGAGCTCCTGGAGGCCCAGGCTGCCTCTGGTTTCATAATCGATCCAGTCAATAATGTTTGCATGACAGTGGAAGAAGCGTGGAGGAGGGCTTTTGTGGGAACGGAGTTTAAAGACAAACTGCTCTCTGCTGAGAAGGCTGTCACGGGATATAAAGATCCAGCAACAGGAAGGATCATCTCCCTCTTTCAAGCTATTGAGAAAGAGGTGATTGAGAGGGGTCATGGAATTAGACTGCTAGAGTCTCAGATAGCCAGTGGTGGCATCATTGACCCAAAAGGGAGCCATCGTATTGATGTGGAAGTGGCTTACAAGAAAGGTTACTTTGACCGTGAAATGAATGAGATTTTGACATATGAGGGTGATGACACCAAAGGTTTTTTTGACCCCAACACCCATGAAAACCTCACTTATCTACAACTGAAGAAAAGGTGCATCACAGATCCTAAGACGGGGCTCATCCTTTTGCCTTTGAAGGACAAGAAGAAGCCGCAACAAACTACAACTCAAAAGAACACTCTCCGCAAGAGGAGAGTGGTGATTGTAGATCCTGACACAGGGAAAGAGATGACTGTACGGGAAGCATACCATCGAGAGTTAATTGACTATGACACTTTTCTGGAACTTTCTGAACAAGAGTGTGAGTGGGAGGAGATCACTGTCTCAGCATCTGATGGCAGCAAACGCGTAGTTGTTGTTGATCGCAAGACTGGAAATCAGTATGATATTCAAGATTCCCTAGACAGGGGTGTTATTGATAAACAAAGCCTTGACAAGTACCGTGCAGGGACTCTGACACTCACTCAATTCGCAGATTTGATCACCAGTAAAAGCAATAGCTCTGAGCTTGCCATCTGCTCCAGCAGTCCTGAGGATGTTGCTACTTGCAGTAGTCCCACACAGGTTGCACCATCATCTCCAACCGTCCGCAAGCGTTTCGCTAGTGTATCTATCACACTCTCCCCTCCGTCTGATATTTTTGATGACCAGAGCCCTGTTGGAGCCATTTTTGATACAGAGACCCTAGAGAAGATAACCATCCCTGAAGCCCAACGACGTGGAATTGTGGACAATATCACCGCTCAGCGGCTCTTGGAAGCCCAGATTTGCACTGGAGGTATTATAAATCCTGCCACTGGCCAGAGACTCTCTCTGACAGATGCTGTACGGCAGAGCATCATTGATGAAGACATGGCTGTCAAGCTAAAACCAGCACAGAAGGCTTACACAGGTTTCGAGGACGTCAAGACCAAGAGGAAACTGTCTGCTGCTGAAGCCATAAAGGAAAAATGGCTGCCTTATGAGGCAGGGCAGAGGTTTCTGGAGTTTCAGTACCTGACGGGAGGACTCTTAGAGCCAGAAACTGGTCGGCGGGTGACCATTGAGGAAGCCATCCGCAAAGGATGGCTCGATGGCAAAGGGGCACAAAAGCTGCAGGATACGAGAAACTACATTAAGAACCTTACCTGTCCTAAAACCAAACTAAAAATCTCATACAAAGAGGCAATGGACAACTGCATGGTGGAGGAGAACAATGGCATGAAGATGCTCCAGGCAACTTCTATGTCTACAAAGGGCATCAGCAGCCCCTACAATGTGTCCTCAGGCCCAGGCTCTCGCACAGGATCCAGAGCAGGGTCTCGTACTGGCTCAAGAAGCGGCTCACGCAGAGGCAGTGTTGACTACTCCTCTTCAACTACTTACAGCTACATCACATCTTAGTTACACATTTAGCTGTAATGCCTATGCTTAGTATATACAATACACATTTAAAAATGAGCTTCTAGTCATAATTTTTCAAGTATGGGTTTGGGATATAGAATATAGATTGATTTATTTCAAACAGATTGTTTTTTACTTGCTAATTAATGCTTATACATTTTCTTGGGTACCTTATAAGATGGTTTTCAGATTATTAATGTGATAATTATACTTATTTGTGATTTACACAAAGCAAATTTTAAATGGCATTTAGCATACTGTCATCATTCCTTATTTGATGTATTTGGTGTAACCGTTTTCATATATTTGTTTTGGAATGTTTTGTTTGAAACATCTCACTTGCATTGTATCAACATGTAGTTACAAATTAATACATAGAAATTTGATTTTCTTTTTTTTTTTTTTTTTATTTGTGATATGCTTTTAATGGATTAATATTTGATCTGATTGTTTTTATATGGAGTAATCTAAACAATAAATCAGCTTATCAAAATTTAAAGCACTGTCCTCTCTGTCAATTAGTATGAGGATTATTAAATATTCTAGTTTCAAAGTTGCGAGACTAGACATGGGACTGTAAAGAATGAAGTGGAAAAGGTCAAGAGGTGGATGGGGTGGACACTTAGAAGTTATGTTCAGATGACCAAACCTCCAAGCAGAGCTAATCAAGAAGAAAATTCTAATCCTACTGAGCCTAAACCATTATATTTTCATCCCTCTTGGTTGGAAATTAAAGTCTGTTTCAAACTTTTTGAGCACAATCATAAAGAATCCATGAAAATTTTTAGGAGGAAAGATTCCATTCAGTCCAGATGCAAATCATTTAGACTGCTAAAATCAACCTTTTGTTAAATTAAATCTTTCACTTTTATTGAGGGGGAAAAAATCTGTTGTCCAAACCAGAGCTGCCCCAGCTCATTTTGTACTTATCACTAAGCACTAGTTAGTTTGGAGTATGACACATCTTCAGCATCTTCAGTCAGATCATTCATAAAAATTTATGCACCCCCAGATCATCACCGATCCTCCACCTGGTCGTCTAATGGTTAGACGGAGACCTTGAGAGGCCTTCCAGCCACAGTGTCTCGCACCCACTGTGAAGTTTGGTGGAGGATCGGTGATGATCTAGGGGTGCTTCAGCAAGGCTGGAATCGGGCTGATTCGTCTTTGTGAAGGACGCATGAATCAAGCCACGTACAAGGTTATCCTGGAAGAAAACTTGTTCCTTCTGCTCTGACAATGTTCCCCAACTCTGAGGATTGTTTTTTCAGCATGACATTGCTCCATGCCAAGTCAATCAAGGTGTGGATGGAGGACCACCGGATCAAGACCCTGTCATGGCCAGCCCAATCTCCAGACCTGAACCCCATTGAAAACCTCTGGAATGTGATCAAGAGGAAGATGGATGGCCACCAGCCATCAAACAAAGCCGAGCTGCTTGAATTTTTGCACCAGGAGTGGCATAAAGTCACCCAGCAGCAATGTGAAAGACTGGCAGAGAGCATGACAAGATGCATGAAAGCTGTGATTGAAAATCAGGGTAATTCCACCAAATATTGATTTCTGAACTCTTCCTAAGTTAAAACATCAGTATTGTGTTGTTTAAAAATGAATATGAACTTGTTTTCTTTGCATTATTCGAGGTCTGAATACATGCCATCTTTTTTGTTATTTTGACCAGTTGTCATTTTCTGCAAATAAATGCTCTAAATGACTATATTTGTATATGGAATTTGGGAGAAATGTTGTCAGTACTTAATCAAATAAAACAAAAATGTTAATTTTACTCAAACACATACAGTGCATCCGGAAAGTATTCACAGCGCTTCACTTTTTCCACATTTTGTTATGTTACAGCCTTATTCCAAAATGGATTAAATTCATTATTTTCCTCAATTCTACAAACAATACCCCATAATGACAACGTGAAAGAAGTTTTTGAAATCTTTGCAAATTTATAAAAAAAGAAAAAAAAGAAAACAAAACATGTACATAAGTATTCACAGCCTTTGCTCAATACTTAGTTGAAGCACCTTTGGCACCAATTACAGCCTCAAGTCTTTTTGAGTATGATGCTTCAAGCTTGGCACATCTATTTTTGGGCAGTTTCTCCCATTCTTCTTTGCAGGACCTCTCAAGCTCCATCAGGTTGGATGGGGAGCGTCGGTGCACAGCCATTTTCAGATCTCTCCAGAGATGTTCAATTGGGTTAAAGTCTGGGCTCTGGCTGGGCCACTCAAGGACATTCACAGAGTTGTCCTGGAGCCACTCCTTTGTTATCTTGGCTGTGTGCTTAGGTTCATCTTCCAACAGGACAATGACCCTTCATCCCAGTCTGAGGTCCAGAGCGCTCTGGAGCAGGTTTTCATCAAGGATGTCTCTGTACATTGCTGCATTCATCTTTCCCTCGATCCTGACTAGTCTCCCAGTTCCTGCCACTGAAAAACATCCCCACAGCATGATGCTGTCACCACCATGCTTCACTGTAGGGATGGTATTGGCCAGGTGATGAGCGGTGCCTGGTTTCCTCCAGACATGATGCTTGCCATTCAGGCCAAAGAGTTCAATCTTTGTTTCTCATGGTCTGAGAGTCCTTCAGGTGCCTTTTGGCAAACACCAGGCGGGCTGTCATGTGCCTTTTACTGAGGAGTGGCTTCCGTCTGGCCACTCTACCATACAGGCCTGATTGGTGGAGTGCTGCAGAGATGGTTGTTCTTCTGGAAGGTTCTCCTCTCTCCACAGAGAAATGCTGGAGCTCTGTCAGAGTGACCATCGGGTTCTTGGTCACCTCCCTGACTAAGGCCCTTCTCCCCCGATCGCTCAGTTTGGCCAGGCGGCCAGCTCTAGGAAGAGTCCTGGTGGTTCCAAACTTCTTCCATTTACGGATGATGGAGGCCACTGTGCTCATTGGGACCGTCAATGCTGCAGAAATTTTTCTGTACCTTCTCCAGATCTGTGCCTCGATACAATCCTCTCTCGGAGGTCTATAGACAATTTCTTGGACTTCGTGGCTTGGTTTGTACTCTGACATGCACTGTTAACTGTGGGACCTTATATAGACAGGTGTGTGCCTTTCCAAATCATGTCCAATCAACTGAATTTACCACAGGTGGACTCCAGTCAAGTTGTAGAAACATCTCAAGGATGATCAGTGGAAACAGGATGCACCTGAGCTCAATTTTGTGTGTCATGGCAAAGGCTGTGAATACTTATGTACATGTGATTTTTTTCATTTTTTATTTTTAATAAATTTGCAAAGATTTCAAACAAACTTCTTTCACTTTGTCATTATGGGGTATTGTTTGTAGAATTTTGAGGAAAATAATGAATTTAATCCATTTTGGAATAAGTCTAAATAGCTTTTGGCATCTTGACTTGTTTTACCTACCTGCCAAATTATTTTAATTAAGTCAGACAATGACAGTTATAATTGCATCATCCTGAAGGGGTTTATATTTCAATGATGAGTAACTTACTGTATATTATTTATAAGTAAATATTAAGTTGAGTTAATTTATTATTTGAGAAGAAAGAGACCAGATATGAGAGACATGATACTAGCACAGCTATGTAGGAAATCGGTTACCTGGGACAACAATCAATTCTACAGTTTAGCCCATATTTTTTATACCATTCTGGTTTGTGGGGAAGATATGATTGCTTAAGGACTTTTCACAGTTTTGCAACAACGGGGGCCATTTTCATTAAATTTCAGCATACCTGCCACAGCGGGGAGTCCTGGAAGCAATTTGGCTCTACAGCAGAACTAATATCATTCATGTCCTCTTGTTCTTTGCAAGTGGTGGAAGAATACCACTTAATAAGAGGCTGAGAACAAGAGACTGAATCAGAGGGCAGAGTGCTTGAGAAAGAAGGAAGAAAAGAAAAAGAAACTCCCGAATCGAGGGGGGCTGAAGGGTGATATGAGCATGCTCAGGCACCTTGTTGACATTTTCTTGAATCTCTCCCAGAAGCGGCTGCTCTCCACACTGTGCCAGGTCACATTTGCCTCATGATTCATCTATTGTGAAAGGGGCGGAGATCTCTGACAAGAGAAGACTATGTGAAGGCTTGTGTGTGGATAGGATCAGCTTGTGAACTCAATAGACCTCTTTCATTCTGGCTGCCATTTATAGTGAGTCAGCGAAGCAGATTCTGAGCTATCTGGGCAGTGAATGTGATATCATCATAAGCCCACAACACCCTCTGTAAGACCATTAAAGCTTCTCTTGTACAAACAAGGGCTGCCCCTTTATGTGAGAGAGAAGGGATGACCACAAATATGCACAACAGTGCACACCTTTTTATTCACATCTAAAGACACCGCTGGATAGGGGAGGGTCTGTTTGGCTTTCTGCATCTTTTCTGTTCAGCATCAGACAAACATACAACTTCATGATTATTGCAAGTATAATTGCATTAATCAGGATTAACATTAATTGATAAACAGTATATACTGTATATATTTATTGTTTGCAGCTCTCTATTGGGTCTTATTTTGTTTCCCACAGGTTAAAATTGTGACCTGAACATACTTTTACTAACTGTTCAAAAACGTTTTACAAGAGCCATACAAATATGGTATTAAATGGGTAAAGGTCTAATAGAGGGGGAAAAAGGAAATTGCATGAAACATCACAAATTAATTACTGATAAGGTACTGTTATAAGGTACTGATCATCTTCCCTATATCACATTATAAAATAAGGGTTTCTGTGTTTCTGATGTTATGAGTTGGTCATTGCCAGTAACCCTCTAGCGTCTAATTTATTGAGACCGTTTCCACTGCTCAGAAAGGCTGAAGTAGGATGACATATTTTTATCAGCAGGTTGCTAAAGTGCATCACAATTTCTTTGATGCATGCCATGTAAATCACCTTATAAACATCACCCCTTCAACCTCACTGTTGGGGCATCATGCTGGGAAACATGGTGCATTCGAGACCCCATCAGCTGGAGTGAGGCCATGCTCATCAAGTCGTTCCTCTGACCATTATGGAAGAAGTCTCTCTTTTTTTGTGTGTGTGTGCTGCAAACCATTGAACTCCTGCTAGGATGTCTAACTATGAAAGAATTGCAAAACTCAACTGACCATCATGGCTACAAGTTGAGGAGTGGTCCTTTAAATTTTTCAGCTCCATTTGGCAACAATTCATATCTTTTTTGGTACAAAATACACTTCCAGGAATTTGGACACATCTACTTATTCTTTATTATTACTATATTAAAGTTTAACAAATTAAAACTATCCTATATTTAGCTTCTTCAATGTAGCTAGATAGTTACCACTCTTGGCAACACACTCTAGTAAAAAAAACTTTTTGCCTCACCACCAAAACACCACCCTTGGTACATATGGTAAACATCACTTTGGTGCTGTACATAGCTTGTTTTGGAAGATTTGATCATTTAATTTTTATTTTGTTTGCTGTGGGATTTTTCAGAATGTCTGAACCAGCTTCACAAGGTGCATCCTGCATTTAAACCCTAATAAGATGACTCTACTTATTTGATTGAATAAACTCATTCCCTCAATTGTATTGAGTAATGCCTTCTCCAAAACTTATATAAACTGTTCATATAGAATGAACTTAACTATTCAGGTTAAATTAACTACTGTCGATGCAAGTAGACAACTCAGATTTGCTATTTAAATAATGTTTTTCTACAGTTGTTAATCATTTTAATTCAATTTATTCAATTTTAAATCAAACAATAGCACAGATCAAATAAAGATCATAACTGATTCTAGGTCAGTCATTAAAAAACACTATCCAAAGTAATGCATATATACATGCACTTTAACTGCACATGCATAAAAAGAATTAGTCAACAGGTTCCAACTTGATCAAATGGGACACCGATCATCCTAAAGGTGACAAACAACAATTGCAACAAAACAACATAAATAATACTACAAAAGAGCTAAAACCTCTACAAAATTTTAATGACAACTAAAAGCCCCCATAACTTCCCTTTGACCAAGCAAACATAATTAAATAACTCAAGCACAAAGCATTATGGGCATTCCCCATAGCCTCAATTTTGTACTCAAAAGTTTGAGTTATTAACACTTAAAATCTTAAGTCTATGGATTTTTAAGATAAATAAGTTCAATGAACTTAAATATTTGAGTTATGAGCCCAAAACCTGACATGTCCAGGAATACTAAATTAAGACAACTTGATATTTCCAGGAATTACAACTATAGGGTTTACAGTGTGTGTGACAGTATTCAGGGAGCTCCCAAGTGTGCTTGGCACTTGTTGGCTGCTTTTCAATCACTATACACTCCAACTAATCCATTGATTTAATGTTTTTTTCTCTTAGAAATGCATATGCAGGCACAATTTATATCTGTCTTATTTCAAACGTTTAAGCTGTTAGATCAAAAGGTTTTAAAGATAAGTAGGGACATAACTTTAGTCATTGGTGTCCACATTTTTTAATGTTGGTGTATTGTGATAATCTCATAGTTGGTTTGGGTTGCAGGTAAAATCATAAACCTTAAAAGGTTCCACAAGCAAGTAGTAGATCAAAACTTTGGGAGAAAAGGCAACCATAAATAAGTCTTTATATCACAGTTCACTGTGAAGTAGAGCTAGCTTGGTGGCACCTTTAAAAGTGAGAAAAAAGACGAAAGCTCAATGATCTAAGAGGAAAGTTTTCTTTCTTTAAACTCTAGTTTGGCACTCTAAGCTCCTGTGAATAAACAGGATTTTACAGAAATCATGTTTTAAATTTGTGAATATGTAATCAGAAACACTTCAGAGAAACGTAAAAAAAACCAAAAAAAAAAACAAAAAAAAAGTCAACTCCTTTAGGAACACAACATTTCAAGTGACCCGAGTGGTAATATAAACTTGTAAATGTAAAATGTTAATGTCTCTGTCTTTGACTGTAAGAATATAATTATTTTCTCTATACTCATTTTGTCCCACACATAATCTCAGCTCTTTTTTTTTTTGCTATGTCTAATTGTCTGAACAATGGATGACAATTAGATTGATCAGGGTAATTATGCTATTAAAATCTACCCAAGTTTACTCCCCTATATTTTCATAAAATAAAGCATTGTCCTTTTTTATTTTTAACTTTTAAGACTTTTTTTTTTTTTTTTTGAGACACAAAACTGCAAAGAGGCATTTTATTCAATAATTATTTGTATTACCAAAAACCAACAACCATTATGTTAAGGTACAGACAATATATCTGACAGATGAGCAAAATGTTAATAGCATTCAAAATACATTTCAAATTACAAAAATAAAATTCAAACATCTCAGTCTAATATACATAGTATATTCAATATTAAAACACACTTCCATGTAAAAAAAAGTATGTCGATTTAATATCTCGAAGCAGAAGTGTGGGAAGTCTGGTGCCATTTTCTAAATGACAAAAATTTGCCTATGTGCTGAATTCAGGTACCAACACTATAAGTCCCATTGAAACAAAGGAAAACTGGCGTTATGTTATCGTGGTTATCATTACATTGCTGTACAAAGACTCCATGAGGCTCTACCAAGGTCTCCAAAGGGAGTCCAGAGTGTTCATTTGTGCACCAGAGGACATGCCAGCCTGAAGCGCACCGTTATGTGGCCCAGTCATGCCGGATGAACCGGGTATCAAAAGAGCGAAAGTCCCATCACTCGATGGCACAATCTGAAGTCCGCAATGCAACTTGGAAGCATCTGGAGGCAAAATGACCAGCGGACCGTTCATGTGAGGCACCACATGGGCTTTGAATCCCTGTTTTGGTGTGCATGAGCGCAGGTGATGATGTGGTTGACAAGACATGATGTCCAAGTGTGAAACACAGCTGGCCAGATGTGACAGGATCCGGGTCTTCACTTCAGTGTCCACACTCTCATGAGTGGACATAAAACGGGTCACTTCGTTGATGCATCCGTTAAATCCAGCTCTGTATTGGCCAAGCATGGGTAGACTGGTGCCAAAAGTTGCTTAAGAATTATAATAAAATAGAAATATTTGAGGCATCAAGCCGAAATATGCCAAAGCTCAAATATTGGTAATAGATTTCACCAAAGTAATTAACAAACATTGGATTTCATTATATAACTCTTGAGAGATCATTAGTGAATGCCTTCAAATGATTGGAAATGTCATGAAAATTTGATTCACTCATATTCACATTTGAACGTACACCATTTACAGATCTAGTAAGCTCTGTATAATAGTTAACGACTTGTTAATTAAAGTTACCCATAGAGAACTTACCAGTCATTTGTGCTTGTTGCAGATTTGTCAAGTGCTTCACTGTCATTTCAAGAATATCAGCTTTTTCCAGTTTGGAGTGCCGAGAAGTCTGAAAGGACAACGAAGAACAACAATTTTAACACACACTACCTTAATAAATAATGTATAATTTCATTCCATATTGATATTTTATTTGAACTCGCATCTTTATTTAGTGCGTCCAATATAAGTGTCTTCAGCTGACAAAGGCTGTTGTTTATCCGTGCGCGTCTCCTTTTTTCCATAATTGGTTTTGAGGACTTGAGAAAGAAAGAATAATGTCACATGTCAACGTTTTATCAATATTTATTTCCAACAAATATACAATTGAATAGGCTATTCCATACATTCTAATGTTAAATGTACCTTTCTGTGCTCTAAAGCTGTGCTGCTGGGTGTCTCTGTCATGTTCAATGCGCATCTTTGCTCATGGCCAGTGCTGGAGGCTGACAGCTTGGATGTGACTTTAACTGAAGACATGCTCTCCAGGAACCTTTCAATTGCTGTTTTGTACAGTTCAATTCCGCGTAAAAATAAGTCAGTGTGTTCTGTATTTAAAAAGTTCCCAGTAAAATAGTGATGCGTTCACAAGAAAATCATCAGGAAAATGCTCCAGAACGTTTGCCTGCGTAAAAGTCGATGTTGTTGTCTCTTCCACGGAGTGAGAAAGTTGTGCAGATCAAGTCCTCTTAACAGCTGATTATATATGCACTCGTGTGACTGGTGCGGGACTTCTTCAAATCCACTTCCCGCAGCAGATCTCCACCAATCATCCTGACGGATCCACGGAGGATGCGCGTGGAACGGAGCACGCCATTGGTTTGCCACTGGTTTCCAAAGCGCGGCGCTCAGCAACCAGTGGCAAACCAATGGCGTGCTCCGTTCCACGCGTTCTCCGTAGATAAATCTAATAGTGATTGGTGGAGCACGACAGGGATGACCAATGGCACGCGGGCGGGCTCTATTCATTTCCTAAGTTTATGACAAACTAGATTTCTACAACTGTCAACACAATATTAGCTATATCAGTGGTATTGAATACCCTTCACTTCCAAACAGGGGCGCTGTTCTAAGATCAGGTTATATTCGGGGCTTTGCCCAGACCTCTGTGGATACAGGGCTATCCTTTGATGAAATAATGCACTTTATATTAAAGGTGCACTCAGTAATTTTTTGGACTTACACTGACACCTAAGGGCGTGGATGCAGTATCACTCAAACATAATAGTTTTCAGGTTCAGATGTCACTGTAGAAATGTATTATTCACAGTCAAACAGTGTCTCGTTTGGAAGGATGCGTCCTCCGGAGGTCGCATTTGTCGGCCGCATACGTCATCAAGGCTGTCTCATTTCATAAAAGCGAGTAGGACACTTCGAATGCAGCCTTCGAATGCAACCTTCTTTCACGGGAATTTGGAGGATGCATGAGGTGCATCCTTCGTGGGCACTCACAACCCACAATTCTTTGCTTCAATGGAAATGTCTAAAACAATTATGCCAATTTGCCCGTAAATATGATGTTCAAACACAAGTAATGTTAATTCCCAAGTTGAAGTATCACAGTAGATGGGTGCAGAGTATATAATATGTATAATTATATTAATATGCAATTAAAATAAAGTATTAGACTAAAAGTACAACTGTAAAATCTATTTTCTTTTCTCTTTACATCATTATAACTCTTCTAAATTTTACCTCACACATTCCCTTCTAAAGGGACTTTGTTCCCTTCTCACTCAAAGCGCTCGCGCTTATTAGAGTGGCGTGCTGTCATAGCAACCACGTTACGTTCCGTTTCCATTTGTCCTACGAAGGCCGTCTCATTTAAATGAGACTTGTTTAAAGGAGGACGCTCGGTATACTGCAGCCTTCAAAGAACGCATCCTACCTAGCATGCAACCTTCCAAACGAGACTCAGCCAGTGAGTGAAAATGTCAAATAACAGGACGGTTAGTGAGATTAAGCGAGTAGTATTCGGCTGGTCATGTGATTCTAACATGGCAGTCCACACGCACTGTCATTGAAAAAAGTAAAATAAGGGATTACTCTTAATTTTTCAGTAATTTAATTACAGTTACTTCTGATGTAATTGCGTTAAATACTGTATAGACTCTAGAACAATTCTATATAAAACAATAGTGAATTTTAAATCAAAGTTTAACATCTGATGTTAAAATAAATGTTTTCTAATCTAACACTACCCCTTAAATTCTTTGGCCAGTTCATGAATAATTTATTTGATTTTATATGATTTATTTGAAAGAATTAAAAGAACAGTTTCATGTCTGTCCTTGTATTTTTCATCTGGTCGAGGTTGATAAGGGTTTTAGAAAGTAATTAGTAATGCAGTTACTTTTCAGAAAGAGTAATTAGTACAGTAATCTAATTACACTGTAGAAGATGTAATTTGTAGTTAGTAATTAATTACTTTTTTAGAGTAATTTACCCAACACTGCCCCCATGCATGTGCGGACCCTCTTCATGTAGAATAAAACAGCTAATCTTTTATAAGGTTCTGATTGTCATGTTTATGCAGTTGGTTCATGTTTTTCGTGTCTTTTATTTTGAAAATCTAGTTCCTGTTTCATGTCATGTGGTCCCCTGGTCATGTGATTTCATGTTTCCCTCCATGTTCACGTGTCTTGTTTTCAGTGGTTTATTGTCTTGTTATCTTGTTTAGAGTTCTTAGTGTTCATTGGTTATCTTTGTCACGTGTGCTCCCATGTCCAAGTATTTAACCCTCATGTTTGCCATTGTCCATTGTCAGGCATTGTGTTTGTGTAATGTTGGTTCTATGGTCAAGTCAAGTCAAGTCAAGTCTAGTTGTTTTATGTCTGTTTTGTTTCACGTTTGATTTACGGTTTTTGGATTCCATGTTTGTAATAAACTGCACTTGGGTTCTTCACATCATCTCATCTTCGTCTGCCTGTCATTGCCTTGCCAGCCATCATTACACTGATATGACTGGATTCCTCATCTCATGTGATTGCTCATGATTTTATATATATATATATGTTTCAAAATTACTATTAATTTATTTTGGAATAAAACTTTTTTAATCAGGAAGAAAATGACTGAGTGCACCTTTAAAAGTTTAAATGTTACATCTTTGAGGTATCATTTATATATACACTGTGCTGGGCAGTAACAGATTACATGTAATCTGGATTATGTAATCAGACTACAAAAAATCAAGTACTTATAATTAGATTAAAGTACATTTTAAAATACTCATAATCAGATTATAGTTACTTCTGATGGATTAGATGATTACATACTAGTTTATTGATCCCTCTAATTCTTCATTTTAAATCAACAGCTTATCATTAAGTAAGGAATAATTATACTAAAAATGAAGTGGTAATCCACACATAAATGCCGAACCAGTTGCATTAGTGCAGTGAAGTTAGTTTTTGTTTAGCAAATTGCTTTTGTACTCGGCTTCAAAAATATACATTAAAACTGAAGTATGTAATTTCTGCACCACTAGCGCCACCGAACGGAATTGCAAAACTAAACAATGTTTTTAAAGCAGCTTTCTGAATACGCCCAGCGCTTGGAGTTGTTCAAACGTCAGACAGACCCGCCCCCAACTCCCCAACTCATGCCATTGGTTGAGTAACATTGTTGGGGTGGGTCTAAACAGATCTCTCAAAACAAACAAGAATTTTATAGCACCACAGAAACACAGTGTTTACAGTTTTTGAGAAAATAAACCAATGAATGACTTACTTATTTGTCTCTGCATATTAAGATGGGATTGAAGAAAGTATTACAATCAAGGGCGTAGATTTGGCTTGAACATTGGTTCAGTATCATACATACAGTATGAAGAATTTACATTTTTGAAGAAAATTGTAAATTGAAGAAAAAGGTTGTACTTGCTTGTTTTGATTCCCCCTGGAATCTATGCCCATGATTACAACACTGAAAAAGTTACATACTTCAGATTTAATACACTTTTGATTGGTTTTTGATTCACAAATATGTTTGATCTGTTACCACACATAGACTGCTGGAGTAAAAAGTTTGAAGTACCTTTTTTATTTCACTCAGAAACAGACAAATAGCGAGTAAAACACACACACACAAAATCATATCAATTGTCAGATTTTGATCCATTAAATTAGTTTTCTTTTATGCAACATTATGTCAAAATGGTGCAAGTTTATTTTACTCAAATGCATGTGACATCAGATAAACAAGAATTAGGTCAGAAGTAATTTAAAAGCAATCAGATTAGATTACTTTAAAATGTAATCCAAGAGATTAAATTACTGACAACAATTTTAGTCATTTGTAGTCATTTAGTAATTTTAAATCAGTACCAGATTACAATTCAGAAGTAATCTACCCAGCACTGTATAGTAATGTAAATCTTTAAATATACTGTAACTACAGCTAAAAGTCGGTCAACTTACTTTTGTCTCAGCCTCAAATATATTTAAAGATCAGAAATTGCATGCTTTAAACACTATGGTATTACTGATTCTGAAAGAGAAACTAGTATTATTACTTATGTATTAATGAATTTATATTTTATTATCACTTCAATGGTAGTAGCTGATATCTAAAAACATTCGGGGCTTAAGCTCGGGAAGCCCACCGGGCCCATGTAACCAACATAAATTAATTAATTCAATAAATATCTCCTACAAGGGAAAGAAAATAGACAGCAATAGGATAGCTATACAACCATTACTGGTAAACAATATGATTTTGTAAAAGACAGACTATAAGACTGTTAGTCCATCCTTTCTTGAGTCAACCTAACATAAAAAAGCCAATAATTGAAACGTTATCAGCACCTGAATGTTTTCATGATTATTTTTTAACAATGCACGTCTTTATTCAGTTTTCCATTTTAGGTAAAAGTGCAAGCGGAACTCTTTTTTCCCCCTCATGATGTCAATACCAGGAGACTAAAGGTAGCATCCTCCGTTCCTTTAGCATAATCATTCCCCAATGAGCCAGACAATTTGATCATTCTTCTCTAAAACATTTTCCCACGTCAAGATTTGATTGTTTTTTAAAAGGAAAACCTTGTTGCCTTATTGCCCTTCATCTTGACAGCTTGGCCTTTCTGCCCAGTTCCTCTTCATTCCCCTAACCCTCAAACCTCTGCCCTGGCCTGCCAGAACAAACTTCCTTTATGCTGTCAGTCTGGGCGTCACAAGACCAAAATCCTGACTATGCATACACAGCAGCACAGATCACATCTTATAATCTGTTATAGTTGATAGTGGCTGATGAGATCATTAGACGTCTGATCAGAAATATTGAATGAAAATTTCTACAATTACTTAAGCAATTTGAAGACATGTAATTGCTTTGAGCTTTAGTTTCCAGAAAGGTGCAGAACCTATTTTATTGTACTTTTCTGGCTGCATCATATCAAGCATCAAAAATGAGAGTTAGTGTCAAAAGGGTATGTCCATTTGTTGAGGAAATAGAGGCTGAAAAAATTAGTTAAAACAGTGTGCTTTGAATATCTTCTTATTTGTTGAGTAAAAGCTGCTACTTTTACTTTACTGCTTTACTTTTTTTAAAGCTTTAAAATGGAAAGGATTACCATCATTTGTGCCATTTAGTAGGAAAACAAGTAAATCATCTCATTCATCTTTTTTTTTTTTTTTTTTTTAAATAGTATGTGAACTGCATTCGTCAAGTTCAACCAATCAATCCTGTCACCAAATTTACTGACAGAGAAAAATGTATCAAAAGTTGATCAATAATTTAAAACCACCATTTGGTCCTAAAACTAGCTAGCCCCTATTGAGTGATAGCTTAATTTAGGGCTAAACTAGCCACCATGTTACTGCAATCCTGTTACACATTTAAACACATAATCTTTTTATTATTATATATGTATCTGTTTTGATCTTTATTTAATGTTTATTATAAAAATACTTTATTACTTTATACTTAACTTTGTGGAAAGTGCCAAGCATCGTAGATATGGCTAATTGTCTTTATCAATGCTCTAAACGGTTAAACACAATATATGGGAATTATCCTATAAAAGTATTGACTATTTATGTGTAAACTTGAGATTTGGTCAGTAAGAGTGATGCACAAGAATTTCACACAGGATTGCTGTTTTGGGCCATCACCCAAAGTGACCCCTCTTCTCCAGTCATTGTTCTACGCTGAGGAACATATAAAGAGGAGCGGAAGAGGAGTCACATGGCTGACAGACAGTTCTGATTCTCATTGTTGACATTAGATTGATGAGGCTCGTGAGCTCTTCAGCTGATGTCCAGAGACTGAATTCACTGGGAAGACGTCAGGGTTAAAACCTGATTTAATAAGGGTAGAGTCTGCTTTGTCGTTCAAGTTTGGCTTGCTAAACTCAAATGAGAAGTTCTAGAGTAGCTCTTCAACACTTGAGGTTAGAGATCATTTGGGAACTAGAGCTGCTACACATAGGATCAACTCTATAGACTGTGAGAAAAAGCCTGACCTAAATATACATATGTAAATATGTACGCAAATACACCCACACACATTTTTACTTTGCTATCTCTATCAGGTTGTCCATCACAAATGACCAAGAATTATAACATAAAATATCAAAAGTGAGCACTGGATCAGTGACCAGACAACGGACATTTATACCCAGTATAATCATCTTGTTTTCTCATCTGTTACAAGTTTAAGCTCAGTGGAAGTTTTAACAAGATTTAACACTGATTATACTTTTACCAAAATATCGTCACTCTTGAACATCATAATTCTCTGGAAGACCTCAGACTTCTATTTCCATTAGTATGATTAGAGGCTGTGACTAACACTATGGTTTCTAATGGCACATTTGGGACAGCAGTGTTTGCTTCTTTGTGCAACAGTGAAGGATGTAAGTGGAAACATGCTCCATGATACTGAGATAAGACATCAGGACTTATATTACAGTCTTATATGTAATGCAATGTACAAACCATTCTTCCCTGCAACAGTGTTTTTTTTCTTTTTCCCATGTGTTTGTGAAACACTGTTATTGGCTGGTTTCAGAGTAATGTGGAAACCACCAAATGCACATCCCATAGATGCTCAGTCAGACTGAGATCAATTTGGAGGCCAGGACAACACCTTGAACTCTTCATCATGTTCCTCAAACCCTTCCCGAACAATGTGTGCAGTGTGGCAGGGCACATTATCCTACTGAAAGAGGCCACTGCCATCAGGAAATATCATTGCCATGAAGGGGTGTACCTGGGCTGCAATGATGTTTAGGTAGGTGGCACGTGTCAAACTGATGTTCACTCTGACCGGTCTGCGGCTACGCAGCCCCATATGTAGCAGTGTGCGATGCACTGTGTGTTGTGACACATTCCTCCCATAATCATCATTAAACTTTTTTGTGCCACAGAAGATCTTCTGTTGGTTCAGATCAGACAGGATAGCCTTTGTTGCCCTCGTGCATCGATTTATCGGTTTATTGATACACAGGATATAGGATTTGGATGAACTTGGAAATAAAATAAAAAAGATGGAATTATCAGTATTGTGTCTAAAATCAAATATTGCACAAGTTTTCCATTTACATCTTATAAATCATATTCTGTCTTTTGGATGAGACGTTAAACCGAGGTCCTGACTCTCTGTGGTCATGAAAAATCCCAGGGCACTTCTCGTAAAAGAGTAGGGGTGTAACCCCGATGTCCAGGCCAAATCTGCCCATTGGCCTCTATCCATCATGGCTTCCTTATAATCCACTATAAATATGAATTGGCTACATCACTGTACTTTCTGGCACACTATGGCTGCTGTCGCATCATCCAGGTGGATGCTGCACACTTGTGGTGGTCAGGCCCGCATTAATGTATGGGCTTATGTGGGCTTAAGGAGATTCCACTTATATGTAGAGCGCTTTGAGTGTCTAGAAAAGAGCTTTGTAAATGTAATTAATTATTAAATTTTAAATGTCATAATTTGAAAATATTTGAAGAATCTAAATGTATTAATACATTTAAAACTAAAACCCTCCTCTCTGTTGACCACAAAATAGACCATTCACTGTCCCCAGGGTGGCAGCTGAAAATGTTTTGGGGAACTGAATACTCTAAAACAGTTCTTGTGAAAAATAATGCAATATTATACACATGGATGTCTAACTTTTACTACATTTACATCATTATTTCAACTTTTATGATGCTAAAAAAAAATATTTCTTCGATTACATGGAATACTGTATTTTAGCAGTACTCTGTTGCTTACTGCACGTTCTGTTCTATTTAACATTGTGCGACCCTGCGTCCTCATAGAGGACATTGAGTTTTGGCTTCCCTATACCCTAATCATAATTTTAATTTATTTAAACCAACTGTCCTCATATCAGGAGGATCTGGGCTTTCATTTAAGGGTTAAATTATCAAAGCATGGCGTCACATGACAACACAAGATGGCGCCAATTTCAGTGAAATGCTTGTGAAAAACCCAAGACCCAGTGGGCATGATCATCATTGGGAAATGGCTGCTTCGGAAAACTGGAAAATGCTGTCTTGGGAGGCTGCCGAGGTAGGATGAAAAAAAAAGGTGCCTTTTAAACTTTTCTGATATCAGAGCATTCATACAAAATGCTGTAGATTAAGTCATTAACTGATTAGGCAGTTAGGCAGCAATACAGCTGCCAATAGCTTTCCAATTCAGCAAGTGCATTCGCTCCTGACATCAGGTTTGCTCAGTTCCAGGCTGCAGATGACATACTTATGAAGAGGAGGAAGCCAACACAGTTGGAAGTGATTGAATTATGTTGACCATTACTTTGTTTCAGAATTGTTGAAACTAATTTTCAAATGCTTCAGCGATGGCCTTATAACATTTTTTTAACTAGCCATAAACTTGCCACAAATTTGCAGCAAATTATTTTCACATGCAAATGAGTATATGATTCGCCACAAATGTTTACCAGAAGTTTGCAGCTCTTCACCAGTAGTGGTGAACCTGCAGTAAACCTTTGGCAACAAGGGACAATTTTCTGAAAGTTTGCCGCAAAGCTCAGTTGCATGTGAAAATTATCACGCAAATTTGCCATGAACTCTCGATTTTTGTAAAGGTGGCTACCACTGGCTACTACTTATTTGTTTCACAATGCATTTGACAAATGCAAACATTAAGCTTTTGTTTCCAAAGTAAAACATGTTTTTAATAAAAATTTGATGCACAAAGCTGAATTTCTATAGCATGATATTAATAAAAAATCCAAAAATCCAAAACATAGACCCGCTGTCCCCATTTGAGGACATAATGACTATTTGCTGTTCTAAGAAATTACTTTGTTTGCAGGGTTATCAGGTGCTGCTAGTTATAAATCATAAAGGGAAATGGAAAATGCAGATAGCAATCTAATCCGGGTCTCAGGAGGGTGCGTTTCTTGGATATAACAACCACTTAAAGACCCAATGAAATGGCTTGATGAGCATAGATTTATTTTCTGTGTAGATGTATTTCCTGTTGAAGCAGGAAGTTGGGGTACATCAAACAGAATGTCCCTTTTTAAGAACCAATAGGCTTTAGTTTACATTAAAGCCATAAACCACAATTTTTTACTTTCTGTAGGCAGGCAATATACCTGTAAAATTGATATACCAGTAAAAATGTGTCAAACATAGACATGGCAGGTAAAATTAGTTTCAATCACTTTACATTCTGAGAAAAAACAAACTAACCTAACCCTGCTCACCCTGCTTACTGTTGCTGATGCCGTCAAGCTTTACTACCGGTGTCATGATCAAATGGGTCCATCCTTGAAATAGAGTCCCCAGGGTGTAAGCGTTGTAAAGCCGGATTGTATTATCGCAATGGCTTTGAAACTATGTGTATTATGAAAAGCACTACACATATGTACAAAATTTGACTGGCTTCACATAAATAATGAACATGTTTATTTAAAAAGCAAAACAAAAAACAGTCGTGCGTTAAAGATGTTTGGAAAGTTGGTTTTTGCTAATTGTTCTTAAATGTACTCAAACCTGCTCTGGACACAATTATTTTTCCATCACAATTGCTGGTGTGCATATAAGATTGTAAGGTGTGTAAATACGTAAAATATTTTGTAATACTGTGGTTCAGTAATCCTGGAGCAGATAGCTTGACAAATGTAAGTTTACTGAAAAAAACACAGATAAATTTCATGATCTATAGCTGTGGTAATATACTATTATGTGTAACATATGATTTAGAAGTCCTTAAATGTCGTATTTTCAAAGTTATATTTACATACATCATAAAAGGATTTTGTAGGATTGAATATATTACTTATATTATCATTTAATATTATTGACAAACTTAGAAGTAGTTAGGGCTTACCCATTGTCAGAGGTAAAATAAACTAGTTATTTGATGGTATATGGTTGATGATCAAAGACTAAAGTCTGAACCTGATATCATATTAAGACTTAAAGGGATAGTTCATCCAAAAATGAAAATTCTCTCATCATTTACTTGCCCTCATGCCATCCCAGATGTGTATAACTTTCTTTCTTCAGCAGAACACAAACAAAGATTTCATGAAGAATATTTCAGCTCTGTAGGTCCATTCAATGCAAGTGAATGGTGGTCTGAACTTTGAAGCTCCAAAAATCACATAAAGGCCACATAAAAGTAAGGCAGAGGCACAGTTTGTCTTCAATTTCCATGTTTTTACCAGACTATTGCAGTGCTGTGTGGCAGGTGCTATTTACACCTAGTGCAAATAGTCACTCTGTAAAAGTAATCCATATGACTCCATTGGTTTAATCCATATCTCCAGAAGTGATATGATAAGTGTGGGTGAGAAAGAGATTACATATAATTTTTTACTATAAATCGCCTCGGTTACGTATTTAACCTTGAGACATTGTGTCACTAAGCTGACGCTATAGGGAGTATCTTTCTACATGACCTAGTTGAAACCCTTCTACAATAACAGCAATTGTAATATTGGCTATGGTGTTTGAGCCCCACCCTTTTAGTCACAAAGCTGATATAAAAGCGGGTGCACAAACCCCATTCCTCAGAATTTTCTGACTGAGGGACAAGCAGCACATCGCTCGCACCTCAAAGAACTCTAACTCTGTAGTGAGGCCAGCTTTTGCAATGTCTCACTCCCTTCATCTGGGAGAACTGAGGTTACATACGTAACCAAGATGTTCCCTTACGATTCAGTAAACTTGACATTGCATCACTAAGCTGACGCTATGGGGAACAGAGTCCCATCATGCTGCACTACACGACATAACCTTCCCAGAGAAGAAATATGATGCCGCGGGACGGCGACCGACATGAGTTTGCCGCAAGTGAATGACCCTCATGGTGAGCCAGGAGTGGAACACTCAGAATGGAAATATGAACTATAGTCATATAGTATGAAATAACCCCTTCACAAACCCAGTCTGGATGGAGGTTTTATTTATAATGAAGTGCTTGTGACTTTGGGGAATACAATGGTCTGAATGCAGGCGGTTGTGTAAAATGACAGGGAGCCCGTACTTAAAAAGAAGGGAATAAATATATATTTGGCCAACAAATAGCAAGTGCTCTAGACAGAGAGGACTTGTGATGAGAGAGAAGACCATCCTGCTGCAAAACATATGTGTTGTAAGGACAAACCAGGCTTGAAGGTGAACCACCTGCACTTTGAAGGGCATGGTTAGAACTTTAGCCACATAGCCCTCCCTGGGTTTGACAGTGGCTTTGAAAGACCTGGACCAAACACCAGACATGAAATATTGACTGACAGTGCTTGCAAATCATTGACCCGCTTTACTGAGGCCAAAGCCAGCAGTAATGCGGTCTTAAGAGAAAGCACATGCAATTCAACCTAGTCCAGAGGAACCTTATAATTAAATCATGTTTGCCTATAGAGGTGCTGGCTTCAGGTGTGTGATATGCAGGTATAGTCACCACATAAACTCTGAGCATTGACGAAGTGAGCCCTGTGTCCAGTCGCTCTAAAATAAATGTAAGAATTTTGGGTATGGGGCAGTTTGTGTGAAAAGCACCAATTAAAGTGAACATATTCCATTTCAGTCTCATGGACTGTGCTCTAGCATGTAAAATTATGTTCAGAACTGACTGTCAATTGTGGCTCTTCTGCTGTGCTCTGTTCAGAAGCCACATGTGTAAGCTTCACAGCTCTGACTGGGAATGCAGAATCGTGCTTTGTGTTTGAGACAGAAGGTCTCTCCTCAGCGGTATTTCCCATGGAGGCCCGTTCAATATTTCTTTTTTGTAATTAACATTTTTTATTGATTCATATGTACATGACAAAGGAAAAACCCAACACATATACAAGGAATCAACATTTTACATTCAAACCCCACTAATACAATCCCACCCTGACCCCCAACGAACACCCCTGTGGTTCCACATAATAACACACACAACCCAAAAAATAAAAATAAAAATAATAATAATTATAAATATACATAATTAAACTAAACTAAACTCTCCACATCTCCTCCCCGAGAGTCCCCCAAAAAAACTAAATAATTGCCCCATTTTTTAACAAATAAGTCCCTAAACCTCAGCCTTCTACTTACCACTTCCTCAAATGCAGCTACCCTCCCCATTTCCAAACACCACTCCGAAAAAGAGGGCGCTACATTCGACTTCCACCCCCTGAAAATTATTTGCCTGCCGATCATGAGACTGGTCAGATCCCAATTTTTTATGTGATTATCTCCCAAATTTATGAACGCCCCATCACCCAAAATACAGAGTCTGGAACAAAGTAAAATCTGAATGCTCAAAACGTCACATAAATAATTCTGAACCTTTAACCAAAAATGTTGGATCTTAACACCCTCCAAAAAGACATGGGTTGTCTCTCCAACTTCTGACTGGCATTGCCAGCAGGTGGGTGTACCTTTAAGATCAAACATATATAATCTAGAGGAGGTCCAATAAACCTATGTAAAATATTAAATTGCATAAGGCGAACCCTTGCATCTCTAGATACAGACTTGACATTTTTTAGAATCCTAGTCCACACTCCTTCCTCCAATACCAAATTCAAATCTTTCTCCCATAATCTCTTGATAGAAGTTAAAGCTCCATCCCCCAGACTCTGAGTTAGCAGGGAGTAATACACTGATGCCTCATGACCTTTTCAAAAAGCAGCAATCACACCTCCCAAAGCACCTGCCGCCTTAGGGGGGTGTGTGCTACTCCCAAAAACAGTACAGAGTATGTGGCGCAGCTGTAAATACCTATAAAACTGAGATCTGGGAATCCCAAAATGATGACCCAAATTCTCAAAAGATCTCAACACTACACTCTCATACAGGTCGCCGAGTGTAGAAACCCCCCTCACAATCCACTCTGACCAGCAGAAAGGGGACTTGTTGATACATAATTTGGGGTTCAGCCATATGCTTGAGGCAACATTTAAATAAATTTCCAAATTAAATACTCTAGCCACTCTTGTCCAAATCACATGCAAATGTCAAATATTGGGGTGTGACTTAACTTTTCCGGTTAGATTGATAGAAAGGCTTTACAATGGAGAAATAGGGGCAAGGACTTCCTGTTCAATAGAAAACCAGGGAGGGGCTCATCAGGTGGATGCGACCAATGAGCCAAATGCCTGAGACCAAACGCATAATAATAAACCAAATCTTGGTTAGGCCTAGCACACCTTTGTCAATCGGCCTATGTAATTTGTTGAAATGTAGTCTGGGACATTTACCATTCCAAATGAAGGACTTTGCTATGCTATCAGATTGCTTAAAATAAGAGAGGAGAAGATCTATAGGGAGTGACTGTAGCAGGTAGTTGAATTTTGGAATACAGTTCATTTTAATAACATTAACCTTCCCAATCATCAATAAATGTAATGAAGCCCACCTGTCCACATCGCTCGAAAACCTTTTTATTAAAGGGTCAAAATTAACTAAATCAGACAAATTTGCTGGGAATAAAATACCCAAATGCTTAAAGCCCTGTTTGGGCCACTGGAAAGCGCCCGGCTGAAAAGCCGTTACCGGGCAGTACGCTGTCAGAGCCAAAGCTTCGGATTTAGACCAATTGACTTTGTATCCTGAGAACTTCGAAAAGGAATTAATAAATCTGTGGAGGCAAGGCATAGATCTAGTAGGGTCAGAGACAAATAATAAAATATCATCTGCGTAAAGCAGAAGCTTATGCGCCACATCTTCTGCTATCACCCCTGGAAAATCCTCCTCCTTTCTTATCGCGGCTGCTAATGGTTCCAGGGCAAGACAGAACAATAATTGGGAAAGAGGGCAACCCTGCCAAGTGCCCCTATTCAGAGTAAAATAATCTGAAATTAATCCATTTGTTTGTACCGCTGCTACCGGGTGTCTATAAAGTAACTTAATCCAACCAATAAATATACTCCCGAACCCATATATTTCCAAAATCTTAAAAAGATAATCCTATTCTACCATATCAAACGTCTTTTCGGTGTCAAGTGAGATGGCAGCAACCGGAGACTGATCATTCACTACTGACCACATGATATTGATGAAACGCTTAATGTTTTCAGAAGAGCTACGGCCCCAAATACACCCCACCTGATCTATACGTATAAGAGATGTCATAACTTTACTTAATCGGTTAGCCAAAATCTTTGACAAAATTTTTACATCTAGCTGGATCAGGGAAATTGGACAGTAACTTTTACACTCGCTTGGATCTTTGTCCTTTTTAAGAATCAAACTGATCTGGGCTTGTGTCATAGTTGGGGGAAGCTTTCCATTCTTTAATGATTCCGTATAAACTTCTAACAAAAGTGGAGCCAATTCTGTAGCATAAGATCTAAAAAATTCAGCGGCAAAATCATTCGGCCCCGGAGCTTTGCCTGTAGGTAAGGCCTTAATTACCTTGTTAAGCTCCTCCAAGTTTATCTCAGAATCAAGAGAATTTTTTTGCTCAGTCATCAGTTTAGGGAGTTCTAATGGTTCCACAAATTTTCTAATATCTTCATCAGTAGACGAAGACATGGAACTATAAATATCAAGATAGAACTCTTTAAAGGCATTATTATTATCAATGGCTGAGGTAAAAATTTCACCACCAGCAGATTTCACTGAGGGAATGGTAGAAAAAGACTCTCTGCTTTATATATCTAGCCAAAAGCTTCCCTTCTTTGTCCCCTGACTGTCTTGCCCTGAATAACCAAAACTCCACTTTCCGCGACAAAATAGTATTATATCTCTATTTCAATCGGGTCAATTCTCTGAGGCCATCAGACGACATTTGGCGCTTCAGTTCTGCCTCTACACTTTTAATATCCCCTTCCAACTCCACGAGTTCTTGTGCTTTGGATTTTTTGGTAAATGTATGATCCGACCCCTAAGAATCACCTTAAGTGCCTCCCAAACCAAGCCCACAGAAAATACTGAGGACCAGTTGGTCTCCATATAAACATTGATTTCAGTCTTTAACATTTGTTGGAAATCTGGATTTTGCAAAAGGAATACATTAAAGCGCCAACTATATGATCTCTAAACTCACCAGTGTGTGATCTGAGAATAAGATGTTTCCAATTGAGCAATCCACAACAGATGAAATGAGGGACTTAGATATAAAAAAAAATCTATTCTAGAATAAATCTTATGGATTGATGAAAAAAATGTATAGTCCCTACCAGATGGGTTCAAAAGTCGCCAAATATCTGCAAGACCAAGATTTTTACACATCCTGTGAAGCGTCAATGTTGCTCTAGTGGGCTTACACACTTTTGCTTCACTATAATCAAGGACTGAGTCCATAAAATGATTAAAGTCTCCTCGCAATATTATATCATGAGGGGTGCCAGCGGTTTGCAACATCCCTTCAAGATCAATAAAAAAGCCCTGATCGTCAACATTAGGCACGTAAATATTAGCCAAAACCATCCTTTGTCCCTGAATTTCTGCTAAAACAATAATGATTCATGATTTATCTTTAATCTGTTTGAGAGATTTGAATTGTAGATGTTTATTTATCAATATAAATAATAAATAATTTATAATTTATCTTACTTGAACCAGCACTAAAGAAAACATTCCCACCCCATATCTTCCCAAATTTTTCAGCTTCCTGCGAGGAAAGATGTGTTTTTGAAGTCATATTTCTTATGCTTAAGAAAAGAAATAACCTTCCTTCTATTTATGGGGTGCCCTAACCCATTTACATTCCACATGGAGAAAGATAACCCACTCATATTAACATTTGACATTTTGATATAATAGAAAAAATAAATTGTCTGTCAAAAACAAGATTATAAAGACAACATTCCCACATTAGTGTGACAATCAAAACCCGAACATCCCCCAGAAACAAACAAACAGAAAAAAAAAACGTGCGCATTAACCCCGCACACGAAAACTCCAACCAGCGTCAATCCCTCTAAACTCAAAAAGTCCATGCACGCCTACGAGAGCCCCCGCAACAAATTTGCCATCGGATTGCTCAAGTCCGGTGCTTCTGCCCAAATTTTGTGAGGCATAATTACATAACAGAAAATACTTTGTAAAACAAACCCCAGCCAATAGGCAGAATTAGCACAAAGATCGAACAGATTCATCCACAACAGTCCCGAAGCAGTGTTATTCCACAAAACAAACTCCAGCCGCTAGGCGGAACCAGCACAAAAAGAAACAAACCAGGCGTCCCAGTTCCTCGGATGGTCTAGAGTGTATTGAGCGAGTCAAATTCACTCAGAGGCCGCATAAAAAATACACCGTGACTTACTCAGTCAGTCAACTTTATAAAAGACATCCTTTGTGTAGGCATGTAGATATTTTGCGGCCATCCTTAGTATCCATTCTCAATCTGGCCGGGAACTAAAGTGTAAAAACAATCTTCCGTCCATGCAAAAGTTTCTTGAAGGAGACGTTATTCCACAAAACAAACTACAGCCACTAGGCGGAACCAACACAAACAGAAACAAAAATGGCGCCCAGCTTCCTCAGACAGCCAGAGTAAGTACAGCGAGTTAATCCACTCTGGAGCTACATGAGAAACACCAAATGGCTCACTCCAGTGTTTTTATGAAGGACAGTGCTTGCTTGGGACACGTAAATACTTTGCGGCCATCCGTAGTATCTATTCTCAGTTTGGCCGGAATCATCAATGCAAAAGCAATCTTCCACTGATGTAAGAGTTTCTTACATTCTTTGAATTGATCGCGTTTCTCTCTTGTCGAATTCGCAAAGTCCGGGAACAAGAAAATATTGTGATTCTTCCAAGAAAGCTTTCCTTTGCTCCTCACCTCACGCAACACAAGATCTTTATCAGATGATCTCAGAAATTTGGCTAGAATTTATCGGGGCCTGTCCCCCTCAGCAGATCTGCGAGCCGGGACTCTGTGAGCTCGCTCGATTTCCAGCTTATGGCCTGTTATGTCGAGCAGACTCGGGAAGATGGCCTGGTGGATGGCCTGGTGGAACGATTTAATAAAACCCTTAATAACATGATCCATAAGTTTGTGCACGACGATGCTAGAAATTGGGATAAATGGCTCGACCCCCTGTTATTCACAGTACGAGAGGTCCCGCAAACCTCCACTGGCTTCTCCCCATTTGAGCTGCTGTATGGGCGATGCCCACGCAGTGTGCTTGATGTATTGCGAGAAGCCTGGGAGGAGGGACCTTCAAATAGTAAGAATGAAATACAATGCGTTCTTGACCTTAGAGCCAAACTCCACACTTTGGGACAACTAACACAGGAGAATTTGCTCCAAGCTCAAGAACGACAGTGTCGACTGTATGACAGGGGAACTCAGCTAAGGGAATTTGCACCAGGAGATAAAGTGCTTGTATTACTTCCCACATCGAGCTCTAAATTACTCGCCAAGTGCCAAGGGCCCTTTGAGGTCACACGACGAGTGGGGGATCTCGATTATAAGGTTAAATGAACCGATAGAGGGGGCACACGTCAAATTTACCACCTCAACCACCTGAAATTGTGGAGGGAGGCGGTCCCTGTGATGTTGGCTACAGTAGTTCCGGAGAGGGCGGAGCTCGGACCCGAGGTGAATTCAAAACATAAACAGTTCACCCCAGTCACTTGCGGAGACCACCTCTCACTAAGTCAACTCGCCGAGGTTGCCAGGTTGCAACAGGAGTTTGCGGATGTGTTCTCCCCTCTACAGGACATACGAACCTCAGCAACGCTCGATATGGGGGTAATAGAAGAATCCCACAGCGATTGGTCCAGCCCAGTTGTTCTAGTGCCTAAGAGCGACAGGTCTGTATGGTTTCGTGTGGATTATAGGAAAGTCAACGCGGTGTCTAAATTTGACGCGTATCCAATGCCTCGCATTGATGAGTTGCTCGATCGGTTGGGCACTGCTCGATTTTATTCGACATTGGATTTGATGAAGGGTTATTGGCAGATCCCCTTGACACCAATTTCCTGTGAAAAAAAACCGCCTTCTCCACACCGTTTGTATTCCACCAGTTTGTGACACTTCCGTTCGGTTTGTTTGGGGCCCCGTCTATGTTTCAGCGTCTCATGGACAGAATCCTCAGACCGCATTCGGCTTATGCCGCTGCCTATTTAGATGACATCATCATTTACAGCAATGATTGGCAGTGGCACATGCAACATCTGAGGGCGGTTCTGAGATCGCTGCGCCGAGTGGGACTCACAGCAAACCCCAAGAAGTGCACGATTGGCCGGGTGGAGGTACGGTATCTGGGGTTCCACTTGGGCCACGGGCAGGTGCGTCACCAAATTGATAAGACAGCGGCGATTGCGACCTGCCTGAGGCCCAAGACCAAAAAGGGGGTGAGACATTTCCTGGGGCTAGCTGGCTATTATAGAAGATTTGTACCTAACTATTCGGATGTCACCAGCCCGCCGACTGATCTCACTAAAAAGGGAGCTCCAGACTCGGTCCAGTGGATGGAGCAGTGTCAGCAGGCGTTCACGCAAGTTAAAACCACACTTTGCGGTGGGCCGCTTTTACATTCACCTGATTTCTCTCTCCCTTTTGTCTTACAGACGGATGCTTCAGACAGGGGGCTGGGGGCCGTACTCTCACAGGTGGTGGAGGGGGAGGAGCGCCCGGTGCTGTACATTAGCCATAAGCTCTCGTTGAGAGAGTCTAAGTACAGCACCGTGGAAAAGGAGTGTCTCACCATCAAGTGGGCAGTCCTCACTCTCCGATACTACCTGTTGGGGCGGGCCTTCACCCTCTGTTCAGATCACGCCCCGCTCCAATGGCTCCACCACATGAAAGACACCAATGTGTGGCTCACCCATTGGTATCTGGCTCTTCAGCCATTTAAGTTCAAGGTGGTCCACAGACCGGGAGCGCAGATGGCTGTCGCCGACTTCCTTTCCAGAAATTGGGGGGAGTGGTAGGCAGGCCGGATGCCTCCCCGGCCTGAGTCAGGCGGTGGGGATATGTGGCAGTGGGGGCGTGTTCAAGTGTCTGTCCAGAGAGAGAGAAAGCGGTAAGGGCGCTTGCACCTGAGCTAGATTATGTTTAACACCTGTCTCTAATTCCAGTGAGCAGGGGGAGAGCGGCATATAAACAGCCATGCCACCAGCAACCGAGAGAGAGAGACTGGCACAAGGAAGGCCACGGTGCTACAGAAGCTGTTATGTTTATTGTGTTTGTGAAGTTAAAGTGTTTAAGTAACTATTTGCCTGTGAAGCTGATGTGTTTAAATAACTCAGTGCCTGTGAGACTGTTGAGTTTGTGAAACTGTAAGCATCAAGGTGGCCAAATTAAACGTTTACCTGAACCTGGAAACCTCGCTTCCCTGTTCTCCTTTCCACTGAACAGTGTTACTCAGACCTAATGGTATGATAGCAGATGTGGCTGCATAAAACCCAGTATTCTCTGAAATGACTTCAGTGGTAATGTTTTCCCATTTTGAACTGAGACAGATAACAAAGAATGGTCTGTACTTGCTCATTCGTTAGGTGCTTGCATGCTCACAGAGTCGAGACAAGCTCCTAAAAAGAGATTTACTGGCTGGGGAAAAGAGTGTTTTTCACCCAGTTGACATTCAGACCCAGATTTTTCAGATGGCAAAGAAGCAAGTCTCTGTGTTCACTCAGTAGAGCCTCTGATTGGCTAGTAATAACTAATTGTCAAGGTAATTCAAACACACACACCATCAGACAGACTGAAGGGAATGACTTTAAATTGATGAGCAGTTCCCTCGAATGCGAATCTCAAAAAACGGCTGATGTGGTGCATGTAGTACATGTGGTACATGTAGTACGCATCCTTCAGATCTATTTAGGCAAACCAGTCCTGAGGACGGATGTGCGATAAGATCTGTTTCTGAGTTAACATTTTGAATGGGCACGTTGCGAGCGCGCGATTCAAGCATCTCAGAACTAGAAAGGGCCAAAGCCCATCATCTTTCTCCAGAACGAGGAATAACGGTTGTAAAACCCGCTGTGTGTCACAGTCTGGAACAGTCTCTATCGCATTTTTTTGTGAGAAGACTGTGAATCTCTGCGCACAACACCGGCACGAGCATGTGCAACAAGCGCTGTACTCTTTTTTGCATTCTTTATTGCATGTGTTTGAATGTGAGACACAAAAACAACATTTTGAACAACATTTTGTACAAAAATATTCCTTTCCTGGCAAACAGCAGTGGTGAAGAGGGGAAAAGCATTGTGTGTCTCCAATCAAGCCTTCTTCGGGACAGGTCTGGAAGGAACGGCAAGCTCTGCATTCCATTTCATAGAGCTGTGCAAGTGAAGCATGTTTGCTGACCCTCGGCTGATGCAGCTGCCTACATTTGGGCCACGGTTTGCGTGGCTTTACCGGTGGCGACTTTCGGTAGCACTGAGGCAGCAGGTGTGGGTATTTTTGCCAGGCACTGGGCTGAGACAGAGCGGGAGCAAGCCAGTTGTGATGTAGTATTGCACAAAATGCCTCATAGCCTGTGAGTGTTGTTTGTGAGTCATGATGTAGCCCTCAGCAAATTTATCCACAGAGCCACCGAAAAGGCCGGCTGGAGACACCGAAGCATCAAAGAGAACGGCTTTTTCCACATTATGCATTTCCATGAGGGTCAGCCTGATGTGATGATCCAAAACCACTAGGTTGCCCGTTGACTTGCCAATGGCCTTTGCAGTGACTTTCGTGGCTTGCAGCGCTAAGTCCGTAGCGGTGTGGAGCTCTTTGAACATCTCGGGATCATAGCCTTGCTCATCCATTTGCTTGAGGAGCTTAGCTTGGAAAACTTGGAGCACCACCATTGCGTGGAGTGCTGAACCAGCTTGGCCTGCTGCTGAGTATGCTTTTCCAACCAGTGCAGATGTCAGTCGACATGGCTTGGAAGGATGAACAAGGCATGATTTCCATGCCCTGCTACTCGCTGGGCAGAGATGTGTACCGCCTCTTCCACAGGGGGTAGTTGGCCATAACCTTTGTCTTCCCCGTGGCCCACTTTAGTGAGGAGAGTGGAATCGCTATGTGAGCTGAATAGGGCACATTCCAGGACTTTGTCAGTTCTTATGAACTTCTGGGAAGAACGGGGCAGATCTGTGGAACGCGGTCGCTTGACGACATCTGGACTGCAGGAACCTTTCATCAAGGCAAGATTTTTCAGGTTCCTCTGGAGGAGACAACTCGAGACGAGCTCTGTTATTTCAGGTATTACAGTAAATTACTTCGAATTCTGCTCGTAATATCATGTTTGTGCTTAGATTAAATGCAAGTATAATTAAGAGAAATTTTTGCACGTTTTAAGCACTTTCTTTTTCTTCTTTTACTTATTGCACTATATCATGCAATAATACATTTAGTCTCTCCCTTGAAATCCAAACACAAGTGGTCAAAGAAAGAAGCATAATACGAGCAGTTATAATGGTGATGTGTCTTGCTTGTCCACTTCTGATTGAATCACCCCAAATGGGGGGAGCAGTTCTTTTATGTTGTTTGTATACATGTTATCATGAAATAACTCTCCCATAGAGTTTGTGCATGAATTTCGGGATCTACTCACCTGTTAATCAACCGATGCGCTAAAGGAAGTGTTATAAACTGGCACGGGAAACCGGAATAACGCAGACTGCTTTTGAACTTCACAAACTGTCTGGAAAGTCCTCCTTGGCAGTGCAATGCAAACAGTTTTTGAATTTGTCTGACATTTAAACTAACGGAAACCTTGCTGTGCACAGTCTCCAAGGTTCTGTCACAGTGTCTCTGCATAATAGTGCGTTTGACAGCGCACTAGCCACTGAAGAACTGCAAAAGACGCTGGAACCCTGCAGGTAATCTACACTGTCATTAGCCCATTTAATCTCACTGAACGGGGTGCAAGGGGTCTAAAAGGAGTTGTTGATGTATTTTACACAGAGCTGTCAATTGTAAATGACAGTGCAGACTTTTCTTTTGCATGAGTGGTGCAAATAGTCACATGAACAGAGCTATTTAATTCCACTGTGCTCCTCTAAACATTATGTCTGTTAAAACACTATAAAAGGAAGCAAATATGTCCTGTCATAATACACATACAACTAATATATATATATATATATATATATATATATATATATATATATATATATATATATATATATCATACAGGGTTGGGGAGTAACGGAATACATGTAACGGGATTACGTATTTAAAATACAAGTAACTGTATTCCACTACAGTTACAATTTAAATAATTGGTAATTAGAATACAGTTACATTCAAAAAGTATTTTGATTACTGAAGAGATTACTTTGCATTTTATTGTCATTTGTTTCATTTAATATTTAGTCCTTTTCAGATTTGGAAAACATTTATACATATATATGATGCGATCCAAAGTGCATTTGAACAGTGGTGAAACACTTTCTTATGATGTGTTACATTCATACGAGCAGACAGAGAAGTAAGTTTGAAGTAAGTCTGGAGCAGAAGAAATAGAAATAAACCTTGTGTAAATTGTCAGCTTACACTAAGATAAAATGCTATTTCTAGCCATTTTACATGTACGTTACCAGGCACTATAAAAAAATTTTATCAAGAAAATTCACGTTGGATCATATATATATATATATATATAGAAATTATATATATTACATATTTTGAAGTAAGGTAGGTTGTGTGTAAATGAATGAAAAACAATAAATACATATGAATGAAGCATATTTTGTCCACTCATGAGATATCGCGATTAACTACTAGAAAACATGCGATTAATCGTGATTAAAAATTGTAATTGTTTGACAGACCTAATATATATATTTACACACAAAATATCAACAATAGCTTATAAGGATACAAAACTATTGCCAAAGCGATGTGGGGAATCAGGATGCTGAAGCGGCCCGTTCACCTGCGAAGCAGCAAGCGGCAAGGTGGAGTACATGTTCGCCGGAACAGGTGGCAGGTGGCGTTAGGAGGAGGGACATTCTCAATCTACAGAGCATTTTATAGGCAAAACTTACCCCTGAGTGTGTATATCCACTAAAAGTACATTTTGTCAACTTTTAGGCATACGCTAACATACAGAGGGCCTTAAAGCTAACAGACATGGACAAAAGGCTATAAAACTCCAATTTTAATTTCATGGGTCTACTGTATATACCTCATAAAATTCTCATTTTTATTAATAGCACCTTTTAAAATGCGACCATTTTATATTATTTATATGCTCTGCTCTGGAACACAAACATCTTTGCAAAGTCCTTACAAAAAGCGTAATCCAGTGAGGAGGCATGCTAATCTTTGACCCTGCACATGAGCCACTCTTCACTAATCCAGACATGAGAGTGAACTCACACCATGTGCAGCAGACTTTACATGTGAGCTCTACATGAGCAAACAAACCTCTTCAGACCATCTCCTTAGTGTTGGTAAGGATATATAGAGGCCATATTTTACTCACATTATTAACAAGTGTTTGTCACCTAATTGCACTGAACACATTTTCTGCACTTTCCTTTTTGAAATGAAACTTACAAAAAAATAAATAAATCACATCGCACTCCATTATTTATAACCTTAAGAAATGGGTTTTATGTATCATCAGATAATAGAACATGTTGACATTTTCTTAGTTTCATGTACAAGAAACTGAATTGGCTATTCTCTGAGGAAAGAGAGAAAGGGATTTCAGTAAGCAGACATAGGCTGACACTGAGACGCAATCGTCATGGCTTCTAACTGAAAAGCCTGGATAAAGTCTATTGAACTGGAGGACTGACTCTCCGAACACAGAGAGGCTTCAGCCAAATGGACACAGTGAGAGAGGTTCCTCTTAAAGTGACTCCACTTATTTCCTCCTCCACTGCCCGCCTTGATTCACGTCCTCACAAGGGGCTCCCCAGCCAGAGCCCAGAGGAGGCCTGCAAACCTTTTGTCTGTTTCAGAGGCTTCAGACAAGCAAGCCTGTGTGCTAAGCACGTGGGACAAGATTAGTAACAAACAGGCCCAGAGAGAGGGCCCAACAGAATCACCCGGCTAATGTCGCTGAATACATTTACCTACCTCAGTGTCCATTCACACTGCCAGTTTTGACTGGAACAAAGAGACCTGTAAGTGCAGGAAAGAAAGCAGCTATAGGCTTTGGATGGGAAATCAGTGGACCCCACAGTGCCCACCGCAGATGAAAATATGGTGGCGTGTAAAGGGAGTGGGGATCAGGAAATTTCACACGAAGAGAAAAGACGGCCTTGTCTTTTTCCTGCTGCTATGGTAATTAGCATCCCAGAAAATAAATAAAGCTTGGCTAAAAACAAAGTGTGCAGAATTGCCTATAAAGATTATGGCTTATTTTGTTAGGATGGAACTATATTATTTGGAAACTTTTGGACACTTAAATCACACTTAAAAATGTCTGAATGTGTGCATGCATGAGAAAACAAAATAAGCTAGAAGCATCTGAAAAAATATATACTAGAGCTTTTTTCTGGAAATACTACACTTTTCTGAGCCATTTTTTAAATTACTTTTAACCAACTGGTCCTTGCCGAGAAAAAATAAAGAAGATAGAAACCCTCACAGAAATACTAACAGAAACCAATACAAACCATTAAATCCTAGGATTAGGGTTACAAAACCTTTCCTTTTTTTTTTTTTTTTTTTTTTTTTTTAAGCAGTGATGTAAGGTTAGTTCCCTTCAGGTTTACACAAGTGTCCTAGCAGAGTAACCAAATGTTGATTACATTAACTATGACCAACCAGAAAGTGTCCAAATACTTTTTGTCTTACTTCAAACAACATATCTATTTTTAAAATCATTCAAAACCTTTTTTGTGAACTGTTTTGCTTGAAAAGTGTGTTTGTGGTCAATTTAAAAAATAAATACAACTAGAATATGTTATATGAATGAATGAATGAACGTTACTATTATATAGCACTTTTCTGACACTACACTCAAAGCGCTTTACACAGTGAACAGGGGACTCTCCTCAACCACCACCTGTGTGCAGCATCCACCTGAATGATGCGATGGCAGCCATAGTGCACTAGTACACTCACCACACACCAGCTATTGGTGGTCATTACATGATGCAAAGACATTTATACATTTTTTAACTGTGGTTAAAATGTCCAAATACTATTTGGGGCCACTGGATGTCAGATGTTGGCATTATACACTGATGAGCAAAAACTTTATGACCAACTGCCTAATATGCAGTTGGTCCTCCGCATGCCGCCAAAACAGCGCTGACCTGCCGAGGCATGGACTCTCCCTGTGGTATCTGGCACCAAGAAATTAGCAGCAGATCTGTCAATTTCAGTAAGTTGCGAGGTTGCTCAACCAGATTGAGATCTGGGGAATTTGAAGGTCAGGGCAACACCTTGAACTCTTCATCATGTTCCTCAAACCATTCCCGAACAATATGTGCAGTGTGGCAGGATGCATTATCCTGCTGAAAGAGGCCACTGCCATCAAGGAATACAGTTGCCATGAGGGGTGTACCTGGTCTGCAACAATGTTTAGGGAGATTGCACATGTCAAATTGACGTCCACATGAATGGCCGGACGCAGGGTTTCCCAGCAGAACATTGCCCAGAGCATCACACTCCCTTGACCGGCTTGTCATCTTCCCACAGTGCATCCTGGTTCCATCACTTCTCCAGGTAAATGGCACACATGTACATGGCCATCCATGTGATGTTAAAGAAAATGGAGCTCATCGGACCAGGCGACCTTCTTCCACTGCTCCAAGGTCCAGTTCCAACACTCGCATGCCCATTGTAGGTGCTTTCGACAGTGGGCAGGGGTCATCGTGGGCACTCTGACTGGTCTGCAGCAGGGTGCGATGCACTGTGTTGTAACACATTCCTTCCGTAACCATCATTACAATTTTCTGTGACTTGTGTCACAGTAGACCTTCTGTCTTTCAGCCTTGGGCGCCCAACTCCTGTCGCCGATTTGTGGTTTGTCCCTCCTCGGACCACTTTCTGTAGGTACTCACCACTGCTGATCAGGAGCACCCCACAAGCTTTGCTGTTTCAGAGATCTCTGACCCAGTCATCTGGCCATAACAATTTGGCCCTTGTCAAAGTCGCTCAGGTCTTTACTCCTGCCCATTTATCCTGCATTCAACATGTTGACTACGAGAACTAACTGTTCGCTTACCATCTAATCTACCCAGACCTTGACATGTGGCCTTGTTAGGAGATGATCAACGTCATTTGCTTCACCTGTGAGCGGTCATAATGTTTTGGCTCATGTTTTGGTATGTTGTAAAAGTCTGGTTAAATAGTTAAAAAGAATTCTTAAATAGTCAAAAATTCACCCAACATCTTTGGAAATATCCAGACAATATAAAAAAACACATTAGGAAAATATATTTTATTAGGTTAATGTTTCATTTTCAGTACAGGGTTTTATCAATATCATTCAGCCCATTAAGTTCTGAATTTGACACCTAGAATGTAAGCTATCAATATCCATTCAAAAGAGGGTCCACACGTGATACACAACAACTTGACAGGAGCTTGAGGGGACCCGATGGGGACTCTGTAGGGTTGAGGTGGGTTTCAGAATAAATAAGCCCTTTTTAGTGTTGTCTGAAGACTGAGGTAAAGGACATGGAATTAGCAAAGCTCACAAGAAATACACCAGCGATGAGCATGCAGGTCTAGCTTTTGTTTTATCATTCAAATGCCCTTAACAAATTCAGAAAGGCTCTTAGAAGAAGTAAAATTCAGTTCACATGTAAGTCCTTCCATTTCAACATGAAAGTGGTTCCCAATCCAACAAATACAAATCTCAACGGCCTACTTAACATGTCAATTATAAACTGTCTCAGAGCATTGATAGACTTACCATGTATATTTAAATGATAATATGTTAGGAGCTGGCGACTGCTTTAAGATTCTTGTGCGCTAACGTGCAAAGAATCTCAGCCAGGTCTCTTTGAAACTGACATTGTGAAAAAGCGCAATCAAGGGCTAATCTGAGTTAAAGACACATTCTTGATATGCTAAGAATCAGGAAGATTCAGTTCTATAGCATAATTGTTTAGAGTAGGCCTGCTTAATCTAATTTGAAATAAAAAAAAATGCATGACTAAAATGCATACAAAATAAAGGAACCCATTAATGTCAGTTTCTCTTTCTTTTTAAAAAATAAATGAGAAGTAGAAGGTAAACTCAATGAACTTGACAGATGAGCTAACTAGTTTGATGTACTTTACACAAGGTGGGTTGCTCTAAGAATGTAGTCTGAATTTTCTGTTAAAGACCTTTCAAAATGTTGCAGATCTATGAATAATAATAATAAAATGAAAAGGCTAATTTTCAGAAGTATTCAAACAGGTTAATCAGTCAAGTTATTTTTTTTTAGGGCCAGCATTAGTAGTGATTACAGCTGCAAAGCTTCTTGCACAGTTTGGCTTGGACAGATTCTCCAGTTCTTTCAGCAGATCCTTTCAAGTTCTATGAGCAATCAGTTGACTGCAATCTTCTTGCCAAATACTTTCAAATCTGCAGAATTCAAATTTGCAGGTTTCAAATCTTTTTATTTCAACATCTGTTTAGTTCAAATCTGAAATGTAGACTTTTAACCAAAACTCTTCTCCAAACATTGTTTGCATTGGACAAAATGAGTCCAAATTATGTTTAGTCTTTAGCCTTATCAGACTCTCAGGGCACTAGTTTCATGACTGTGCTAAGCGCAGCATAAAAACGCACAACAACCATGCCCAATGTCTTAACTCGTTTTCGTGAGAGTGCTAATTCTAAGCGCAATTTTCGTGCCAGCGCAAAGTGCAAGTGGCCATGGGTGGGAGTGTTTGCGCTATCTTTGTGTGTATGTGCGCAATCTGAGGGTGTATTGTATGTAAACGAAGTGGTGCAAAGCGCAATTTGCTATGTTTCAGTAGCACATCTGTTCTCAGCGCAAAGTCTAAACTCAGTTCTTGCATTTGCAGTTTGGAGATTCCACCAGCAGGTGGTAATATCATGTTGAAACTAAAAATATAGTGGACCATCAAATTATGTCTCTGACAATCACTGTTGTAGCCGTTTTATGCAACAAAAATGTATGAGATTCGTGTCCTCCGTGCCTAGTAGATGCCGATATGCACAAAGACTGTAAATTGCTAAAAACAAAAGAAGAAAGTGAAAGTGGAGATTGACAGTAAAAATGACTTAAATATTGATCTGTTTCTCACCCACACTTATCATATCACTTCTGAAGACATGGATTTAACCACTGGAGTTGTATGAATTACTTTTGTGCTGCCTTTATGTCTTTTTGGGGCTTCAAAGTTTTGGACGCTGTTCACTTGCATTGTAAGGACCAACAGTGTGGAGAAATTCTTCTAAAACTCTTTGTGTTCAGCAGAAGAAAGTCATCCACATCTGGGATGGAATGAGGGTAGAAAATGAGAGAATTTTATTTACAGTATTTGGTGAACTATCTTTTTATGCTTAAATGAATAGTTTGACCCAAAAAATGTAATTCTAATTATTTATTCACCCCATGTCATTGCAAGCCTGTATGCTGCTATTCTTTCCGTTGAACACAAACAGAAATGTTTTAAAGAATCTTCACACAGCTCTTTTCCATACAACAACAGTTGCCTTACATACTTGCCTAGTATACTTCTAAAACCATACAATAACTTTGTGTGAGGAGCTGACCAAATTTTCATTACATTGACTGAAATTGTTACCCTCTGCTGCAGCTCTGAAATGTCATTCTCTATATTCAAACTGGTGCATCACATTCATTTTTGACACATGCCAGAACCAATGGGGTTTTGGCATCATAAGGCTTCAGAAGACTTTATACACTAAGACAAATAGCACACAAGTTGTATGGACTACTTTAATGGAGTGTTTTGTCATTTTTGGAGCTTTACAGCTGTGGTTACTATATGAACTATCATTGTTTGGAAAAGAAATGAGTGAAGTTTTTTTTTCTTCTTCTTTTTTTTTCTTCTCCTTTTTGTGTTCCATGGAGAAAATAATAGCATACGGGGTTGAAAAGACATGAGATGCGTAAATAATTAAACAGAATTTTCATTTTTGGGTGAACTATCCCTTTAAATACAACTACACAGTATTCATATGACAATAATGTTTTTGCAGATAGTAACAGTAAGTTTGTCAACATGGATTTTCTTTGCTCCCTACCTTCTGTTACATGAATGCAGGAATCCTGAAAAGTCTGTATCAGACCATCTCACATGACCCTGAAGTGAGACTGGCTCACCTTTCTCAGAGCATTCCAGTACAAATGAGCTTTATTCTCATTTAGGTCTTGTTTATTTATAAGATGATCTATGGAGTAATAAGTATATAAATCTGCACACTTGTGCACAAATACATGTTTATAAATAATTATATTGTTGTATTTTTGCATTGATCGGTGCATTTATATATTTGGTTGAATATCTCCGTGCATATTTATTTTTTTATTTTTTATGCACAAATATGTGGATATACAGTATTTATTATTTATGTATGTATTTGTTTATTTATTTATTCTTTTTTGTAGGTTTTGTCCTCCATAATGATAGTGGATACATCAATTCATGACTCTTCTTTATGTGGTCATGAATATTCCTATAATCCCCCGGTGTCATTTCAAATGCTTTCATTTGTTTCCAGGCTGTATGAGATCCCAGACGCTTTTTGCCTCAGCCCAGCTATTCATACCCTTGTCCCCTGTTCTCTACATAAAATCCCTCACACTCCTGGTTGTGGCCTTTTAAGCTCCCATATGCACAGGCACACAGTGGCCAGTAAAGCCTATAATTGATCTCTAATTGAAGTCTGAAACAGTGTAAGGAGCCCCACTGCATTATGGCTCTGATACAGAGTGAATGGGGTGATCACTGTACGGTCACACAGCATGTTAGCGGTGTTAACCTAATTATTTAAATCTGTGTTATAACTGTTCATTGACTCATTTTCAGGAAACAAAAAATATTAAACTTGGTTACATTACTTGATCGATTTAACTCTGTTTAGTATAAAATTATTAAAATAATTAAAATATGTTTAAAAACAACACTTGTCTTATTTTAAATGCTTGTTTTTCATAAGAATATCTGCCATTTTGCATGTCCCCATTCATGGATTAAAGGTGCATTCAGTAATTTTTCCTCAGCAAAACAGTTTTACTGAAGTTTTACAGAATACAATGTGAAAAGCAAGACGTATTGTTATTTTTTTGTTGTTTTAATTTTTTTTATCCCCTTTTCTCCCCAATTTAGAATGCCCAATTCCCACTACTTAGTAGGTCCTCGTGGTGGTGCGGTTACTCACCTCAATCCGGGTGGTGGAGGACATGTCTCAGTTGCCTCTGCTTCTGAGACAGTCAATCCGCACATCTAATCACGTGGCTCACTGTGCATGACACCGCAGAGACTCACAGCATGTGGAGGCTCATGCTTCTCTCCGCGATCCACGCACAACTTACCATGCGGCCCATTGAGAGCGAGAACCAATTAATCGCGACCATGAGGAGGTTACCCCATGTGACTCTACCCTCCCTAGCAACCGGGCCAATTTGGTTGCTTAGGAGACCTGGCTGGAGTCACTCAGCACACCCTGGATTCGAACTCACGACTTCAGGGGTGGTAGTCAGCGTCAATACTCGCTGAGCTACCCAGGCCTCCCAGCAGGACGCATTGTTGACAAATGGCATGAGTGACAGACGGAATGGGAGAAGGCTCAAGTGGACTGACTAGTTTGAATAATCTTTGTTTGATGTCAGAAAACATCACTGCATCTAAATAGTGTGAATAGAAATATGTGATATATGATACAGTATATCCCACAAAACACGTTGCATGTGGCAAAAGCTGATTTTGGACCCTGCATTGAAATTAGATTAATTTAAGCTTGAATAAAATGTTACTTCATTTTTATCACTCTCTTCTTTCTCCTCTGAAGACCCTGACATGAATGAACCCTGCTGTGGACTCTGACAGTGGACCTTCTTGGACTGTGCTCTTTTATTTGCCCTTTTCCCAGTATTGTTGGTACGACATGGGGCGTAAGATGTTTCCTGCCACCCTTAAGAAGAATTGTAGATGTTTTTAAAAAGTGGTTATTATCATTGAAATGGGTGATAGTATAAAACAGTGTGTTTTTTAATATTGTAATGGGTGATAGTATGAGTGAAATACTTTTGTTATTAACTTTTGATTTGTTCTTAAAATTCTACTCGCAGACCACATATCCTCCATTCAGAAGTTTTCCTCTCTATGTTTTCAGAGAGAGGTCTGCATATCTGATGTTGTGCAACCACACTTGTCTCCTTTAATAAAGACATGCATAAGAGTTGATGGGATTTGCTGTGGATCTTTGTGTTTGTAAACCAGTGTATAATCAGTGGAAAATACTTGACTGTTCATTTTTGACTGAAGATGGTAGATGTTGATATATTTCTACATCTCCTACAGGTTAAGTTTCACCAATGGGACATAATGCACGTTCCTCCCTGCTTAAAATGAAATACCTTTTTTTAACACTGTCAATGTCACTAGGAGGAAACAACTTTCTGTCAGTGGCTAATAGCTATTTTGAGTTCTTTAATCTTTCTAAGATTGTGCAAGTCACTGCAAAACAATAATAAAAATTTTACAATAGGACTTTACATTTTTTTATCCTGTGAAAATCTGAATAGGGACAGACCCCTCTGGACTGGTTCTTGCAGTTAAAGCATGCTTATCAGAATGAGTAAGCCAATCAGCAGCACCTTCAGGTAGAAAGTTCACTTATCTATCCATGTGTGACTTGCCGTAGCTAAAATGATTAACTTTACAGTAAGCATCGAAAACCTCCAGGGATTTCACAAAGTTCATTTCAGAGGAAAGATGGAATTATTTAAAAAAAAAAAATCCTTTGCACTCAGAAAGAAAAGAACTTTTAGGTGAAATCAACTTAAGTGTCTCACTTACAGTTGACTGCATATGGACCTACAGTAGTCAAGATAGACAGCATGTTCATGACTGAAAACAAGGCTGTAATGTAAAGTCTGTTCAATAGGTTCTACATTTTAATATCTTTGTGTTGATCGTTACACTTAACATATTGTACATCATGCCAAAAGTAATCCAGTTGACAAAAAAAATAAAAAATCTTGTCATACTTGTCACACTTAAACATGATTTAGATAGTTAAGATTTAGATAAGATAATAGATAACTCACTGATCAGTTCAACAGACTGTTTTTCTATCCCTCACTGAAGCTGTCAATTGCAAAAGAGTGTGATACTGTACTGCCTCTTTAACTGTTGTGCTTTATGTCGAACGTCACATGACCAAACCGGAAAACTGGTCTCATCACATCCGCTGTGCCTGTGTCATTTGCCTGGAAAGACTACTCTCTCTCGGCAGCCACACCAAGTGTTTCTGGGAGAGAACATGGGAGGATGGATTAACTGAAGAGGAAAAGATGGATGTTGAATTGTTGCTTCAGTGCCACGATTATGATGCAAAACCAGAACCATCATCTATGGATACAGCATGTGAGAAAATAGAGGCCCAGCAGCTGTGAAAGCAGCTGGAAGAGGTTACACTGAAGCAGTCATTTGGCTTGGAGAGGTTTTTAGCATCGGATAATTCCTTAAATTTATATAGCACTTTTCTAAGCACTCGAAGCGCATTACATAGTAAAGGGGGAATCTCATCATCCACCACCAGTGTGAAGCATCCACCTGGATGATGCAACAGCAGCCATAGTGTGCCAGAATGCCCACCACAAATATAGCCAATTCAGGGATGGAGATTTTTAGGTGGCCACAATAGATACAGGTGCATCTCAATAAATTAGAATATCGTGGAAAAGTTCATTTATTTCAGTAATTCAACTCAAATTGTGAAACTCGTGTATTAAATAAATTCAGTGCACACAGACTGAAGTAGTTTAAGTCTTTGGTTCTTTTAATTGTGATGATTTTGGCTCACATTTAACAAAAACCCACCAATTCACTATCTCAAAAAATTAGAATATGGTGACATGCCAATCAGGTAATCAACTCAAAACACCTGCAAAGGTTTCCTGAGCCTTCAAAATGGTCTCTCAGTTTGGTTCACTAGGCTACACAATCATGGGGAAGACTGCTGATCTGACAGTTGTCCAGAAGACAATCATTGACACCCTTCACAAGGAGGGTAAGCCACAAACATTCATTGCCAAAGAAGCTGGCTGTTCACAGAGTGCTGTATCCAAGCATGTTAACAGAAAGTTGAGTGGAAGGAAAAAGTGTGGAAGAAAAAGATGCACAACCAACCAAGAGAACCGCAGCCTTATGAGGATTGTCAAGCAAAATCGATTCAAGAATTTGGGTGAACTGCACAAGGAATGGACTGAGGCTGGGGTCAAGGCATCAAGAGCCACCACACACAGACGTGTCAAGGAATTTGGCTACAGTTGTCGTATTCCTCTTGTTAAGCCACTCCTGAACCACAGACAACGTCAGCGGCGTCTTACCTGGGCTAAGGAGAAGAAGAACTGGACTGTTGCCCAGTGGTCCAAAGTCCTCTTTTCAGATGAGAGCAAGTTTTCATTTGGAAACCAAGGTCCTAGAGTCTGGAGGAAGGGTGGAGAAGCTCATAGCCCAAGTTGCTTGAAGTCCAGTGTTAAGTGTCCACAGTCTGTGATGATTTGGGGTGCAATGTCATCTGCTGGTGTTGGTCCATTGTGTTTTTTGAAAACCAAAGTCACTGCACCCATTTACCAAGAAATTTTGGAGCACTTCATGCTTCCTTCTGCTGACCAGCTTTTTAAAGATGCTGCTTTCATTTTCCAGCAGGATTTGGCACCTGCCCACACTGCCAAAAGCACCAAAAGTTGGTTAAATGACCATGGTGTTGGTGTGCTTGACTGGCCAGCAAACTCACCAGACCTGAACCCCATAGAGAATCTATGGGGTATTGTCAAGAGGAAAATGAGAAACAAGAGACCAAAAAATGCAGATGAGCTGAAGGCCACTGTCAAAGAAACTTGGGCTTCCATACCACCTCAGCAGTGCCACAAACTGATCACCTCCATGCCACGCCGAATTGAGGCAGTAATTAAAGCAAAAGGAGCCCCTACCAAGTATTGAGTACATATACAGTAAATGAACATACTTTCCAGAAGGCCAACAATTCACTAAAAATGTTTTTTTTATTGGTCTTATGATGTATTCTAATTTTTTGAGATAGTGAATTGGTGGGTTTTTGTTAAATGTGAGCCAAAATCATCACAATTAAAAGAACCAAAGACTTAAACTACTTCAGTCTGTGTGCATTGAATTTATTTAATACACAAGTTTCACAATTTGAGTTGAATTACTGAAATAAATGAACTTTTCCACGACATTCTAATTTATTGAGATGCACCTGTAAGGGCCAATGGGGGGGAATTTTGTACAAGAAGTACCCTGGAATTTTTAATGACCACAGAGAGTCAGGACCTTGGTTTAACATCTCATCCAATAGATGGTGCTTTTTTAAGGTATAGAGTCCCTGTCACAGTACTGAGGCATAAGGACCCACACAGACCACAGGGTGAGCACCCCTTGCTGGCCTCCCTAATACCTCTTCAAGCAGCAACCTTAGTTTTTCCCAGGGGGTCTCCCATCCAGGTACTGGCCAGGCTCAACCCTGCTTAGCTTTAGTGGGCAACTAGGCAAGAGCTGCAGGGTGATATGGCTGCTGACAAATGATGATGACATCAGATTCTATGCCAGGTACATATTATATCATATGATATTCAGCTTGCACACCCCTGTGGTTATGACTTTGTTGCAGACCTAGATTGTGTTCATATTCATTCATTCATTCATTAACCTTTATTTATACTTGGTGACCAATGAGACCAACTCTTTTATGTGGGCACCCTGTGACCACAAGACCATATTAAAGTAAATGAATAAAAGCAAGAAAAGATTGACATTAACACATAGAGCTATAAATACAAAATAAACAGGCAACCATAAAAAATATTCAAGTTATTAAAATAAGAACATGGGGCAAAACATGATTCAAATCTCTACTCAGTCATTGCTGGTGTAGGTACAGTTTATGGTGGACTCAACTTTAAAACCGGGTAATTAAATTTCAGATTATGCTGCAATTAAAAAACTAACAGGAGCAAAATATTTAGGCCAGTGTATTGCCACTGTACTGCCACTGCCTCCTGGCAAGATCTACCAGGGCAAACATCAATAATGGGTTATGTTTTGATTTAAAGGTAATAATAATTTTCTTTCAATCTTGTAGATTTGCCAGCTACCACTATCTACAGGCATCTTGGAGACAGATTGAACCTGCAACGAGGAGAATCGTGCGTGTTCGTACACTGTCATCCACTTCTAGCACAACAGCAGCTCCTGACAAGGCCGCTGATCCACCTTGTCGACCAGTAGGCATAGTTCATACTACATCATTTTGTTTTTAAAAGCAGCTTGCTGATAAATCAGCAAGAGAACACTATTATCTTATTCAATCTAATTAAAAACACATACATACATTTATGATGACCAGGCAATGATTATCATTATTACCACTAAGACTTGTCCCCCGTATATTTGTGTCCCATATTAAAGCATAAAAATTTCTGACGGTGAGACAAGGACCCGCGTCCTGTGATGAAACGCTCAAAATGCTCAAGTATCCCGTATTCACGTGACATTCAATACTGCGATGGATTACTGCATCTTAGCGCATCTCTTTGGGTAAGTTAAGCCAATGTCTGTATTATTATAAGAGGTTTGCAGTGCTTTGTGTGCCCTGTAACATATAAATTACATATGGGTGTGTTTCATTCAGAAGTGATTATCTCTATGCCCTGTTTACCTTCCACTGTGAGAGTTTTATAGTGCTGAAATGTGTAATAAAACAGGCTGAACTCACTTTTGAAATCATTTTTATTGAAAATTCTGTTTGTGAAGATCCTACTGCATGATCATCATTATTGCATTCAATTCGAAGTGCCTTATGAAGGCATTAATTATGCCATTGTTCTGTCGAAGTCTGTTCCCCCTATGTTTAATGTTTAACTGTGCTATGGGGAACACTGTGGGAACAGACTTCGACAGAACACTGTTTGGAGCGCAGTATGTTTTCTTGTTGCAAAACCTGACGTATAACAACCGTTTTGCACATCAAATGACAAAATCCAATCTGACCATTCAGACTGAGATGCATTAAGAAAAATCTGATTTTTATCAGATTCCAAACCACCAACGAATGTGAATTTAATGTGTTTTTGTCCTGTTCAGACTACAAAAACCTAAACGGATTTGAATGATAGCCTCCAAAAAAATCTGATTTTTTTCTGCCTGTGTGAACGTAGAGCAACAATACTGAGTGTGTTCAGCAAGTACTCTGACACCCAAGTGATTATTGACTGTGCAGAGATGTGATGTCAGATGCCTTCATCTTTACTCTTACAGAGTGAGATGTTTTCACAGTATCAATCCCACACTACCCTGAAAGGAGTGATAGGTGTGTAACTGCATGGTGCTGTTAAATATTTTTCCTCGTTGTATTCTGGCTTTGTCAGTGACAAAGAATTGTTCAGGCAATCTGGCATTGTCCCTCTTTTGGATAAAGATATGGCTGTAATGGTGGACAAGGGATACTGAATCGATGAGCTAGTGCCCTGCAAAGTTTACAGACCACCTTTTCTAAGTAAAAAGTCACAGATGTCTCATGACGAAGTGCTGGTCATTCAAGACTTTGCATGGTTAAGGATTCATGTGGAGAGGACAATTAGGTGCATCAAAGAGAGCAAACTGTTTGACACTATTATCCCTCTGACCATTGCTTTTTGCGGTAGCCTGCCACCTAACTAACTATCAAAACAAGCCACTGGTCAAAGCTTGGGCCAAAGAAATGGCTATGTGTTAACCTCACTGAGCCAGCCTCTCTGGATACTTCCACACTGAATGGTCTGTCAATATGCTTGTCTCAGATCTGCTCGCCAAACTGATAATGGGCCTCCCTCAAGTCTGGATCTTTTGTCTCTCTTTGTGATAAACAATAACACTACACAACAATTTCAACAAGAACTGGATTCTCTGATGTTGCAGATTTTATACATAATCAATGAATCATTTTAATGTAGCAATACAAGTGGTTTAATTTGTCAAAGTGCCAACTGTTTTCTTTAACTGTTCCCCTCTTTGTCTTGTATATCTAGTAAAATGTATGAAATAAAAACCATACATACAGTAAAATATATTAAATAAGATAACATTCTTTATACACAGTCACCATGAGACATAAATTGTATATGAAATATTTTTTATTATTTTTATCATTTACAAATAAATAGTTGTGAAAAAAAATACATTAATCTTTTTATATTCATTGCATCTAAATCACAGAGTTGGGCTGAACAAGAGCAAATCTTTCCAACACTGATGCATGAAACATTGAAATTGCCCAAAAGAGCTCACGAAAAAGGCTATGGTCTAATTTCTAGAGCATAAAATGTGAATGACAGAAATGTTACCTTGCTTGAAGAATCAGAACAATATTTTACTGTCAAGTAATTGACAAAATTGAGTAAATGGCGCCCTTGTGTGGTATAATTAGTTTAAACACTTGTGAGGCTGTAATGCATGAAATGTAATTTCCTCCTTCTTCTTTTCACAATAACAGTTTATTTTAAAAGTTTATTGCAGGTAATTTCATTTTTCTTCATAGAAAGGCCCCCACTCGAATTCTCCTGCATCAATCAGTAAAATCTTTTTGAGGCAGACAGGTACTTCTGCATGTACACATTAAAGTAAAACTGGTCCACCCTCTCTCTGATGACTCCTGTTACCTTTGGGTCAACATGGATACGCTGCACCAGCATGACTTCCTGGGCACAAATCAAAAAGTTGCACCATTGCAGGCCAGTGATCAACAGTTGACCCTGCACCTGCCAGTAGTAAGAGTGGCCAAAGTGCCATACTGCATTTGAAGGTATTTACAGTCCACATAGTTCTTCACATTAGGGCACTTTATCTCAACCAGTCCAAATGGTGTCTGTGCGAATGGATCGAAAATCAAGCCGTTGACATTTTTCATCCTGCAGTACTTCATTGCCGCTTCAAACTCAGTGTCTGCACCTCTTCTCATTTCTGCAGTCTGCCTGGTTCCTTTGAGGATTCTTCAGGGTCAAGCCTGACTTTGTGGGCAATGTGGGCTGCTGGTACGAAAGCACACTCCCCTTATGTGCTAAGCCAAAAGCTGTCTCAACAAGGGTCTTCTCGTCACTGATGCTCATAGTTGCTGCTAAAGGTTTCTCTGTAATGTCGAAGTCTTTGTATGTGTCTCCAGTCTGTGGCAAGGAGATGCCAAATGGGTCCCCAACCAAGCCCTTGTAGAGTGCACTTCTGTGAAAGACAGTAATAGTTTTAGTCATCCCGTCATGCACTGACACAGGTAAATATGTTGGAAAAACTGCACTGTTTGCCGCACTCAGTGGCATTGTTACCTTCCGGTTGTACACTGAAATTGTATATAATATTTGCAGGTTGCTCATACCTATGAAAACTCTGATGTTATGGAGAAACCACTAGTAGCAATTATGGGCACCAGTGATGAGAAGGCCATTGTTGTAACACCTTTGGACATATTGTCGACATATTTAAAATACTAAAATATCGGTATGGGCCTCAGAACACCAGTATCAGTTAGGCTCTGCTATATAATGTGTTGGGTGTTCAATCTGTAACACTGCATGAACTGATTCTAATGCCAAATAACTGTGGATTCAAACATACCAAATGTACCATATGCCTCTGAAATGTAGCAGAGTTTAAATGTAAGGTAGTATAAAATGAAAATAATCTCAACATTAAACATACAGTAGTTGAGTAAATGTACTTTGTTACTTTCCACTGATTACTCCAAATGTTAATGTAAAAACCTGAAGACAAAAGGAGAGTTGGTGGCAGAACAGATTACACCTGGAACCATGGAACTGGTCCTTGTTTGTGGGGAGACATCTGCCCTGGACAGCCCACATTTCTGACGCAAACTATGTAGATTCTAAATACCTTCAGAAAAATGGCACTTTTGGCTTTCCATCAGGTGCTTGCAGTTTTACAACTTTGTTGTGATAAGTGTACAATGGGGTATTCAGCAATACCACTGAGTGCAGTGTGTGCTATAGTAATAACATTTTCCATACTGCCTATGACCCTATGATTGTATAACCCTGTATGATGCACTAATAGCAGCTAACTAATTCAACTGATTCCTCCTTCCATGAGCCGGCTGAGTCTTGGTCTGGTGATGACCATTTTGTTTATTGGCCCAGGTTTCACTCCCTGACAAAAAAAAAAAAAAAAAAAAAAAAAGACAAACAACATACAATCTCATCAATAAGAGACAAGAAAATTAAAAGGAAAAAAATAACACAAAAAAACGATCTAGTCAGGCAAAGTATGCAACATATTACCTATGACTTCCTATGTCAAAACAACGAGAGCAAAACAAAATTGCATTCAATAATACATTGCTGTCCATCTAAGGTTCCTGACCCTTTACAAGTTGGACTCTGGCATTGACAGATCATGCTTCCAATACAGTTTTCCTCATAGACCTGTAACAGGCTGCCCTGATGTTGCCATTTAAAAAAAAAAAAAAAAAAAATTATGATTTTGACTGTGTTAATGGCAACGGCATGAATTTTGCCAAAGGTGTGTATTTTCTGGGGACCTCAGTTTCAACCCCAGTTCCTATAATACATCTATAATACACTGTGTAAACAAAATAGTTACACTCAGGACCTTAAGTACAAAAATGTCCCCATTGAAACCCATTAAAACTGCAATATTTGATTGTGCCATTAAAGCATAAAATCATGAATTCTATGATATTATGCTTTCATTCCGGAGCCCTGGCTTCAAATTCGAATTTATTTATATTTTCAACCAGATGGTGCCATTTTTGTCATGTTTAGCCTATGGAGCAAATACAAGCTTTTTTCCTATTTTCTATTTGTGGTATTATAGAGCACTACAGGCCAATTTAATAAATGATGCAGCTAAAATTGTGTGGGTGTGTTGGTATGGATGTCAGAGTGTGTTTTGTATGTGTGTATTGAGAAATGTGTGTGTGTGTGTGTGTGTGTGTGTGTGTGTGTGTGTGTGTGTGTAAAAACAAGAGTGGCATTATGTAAAACAAATGGCATTTAAAGGGTTAAAATCTTGAAACTGAATGAATATTTAGTATTTATGATCAGGACTGATGTTGGTGTCAGTGAAAGTGGAAAATAATATTACTATATAATATTATTATGGCAATTTTTGGATGTGGACATTTTTGTCCTCTAAGGCACTGAGTGTGAGTTTTTATTTTTTTTATCTGACACTGCACAAAAAATAATAATGCATCAAAATCAATGTTGTTGCTAAGTACTGACATATCCCAGACTGTGATAATCCCAAAAAAAAAAAAAAAAAAAAAATCCTCTTAGCATTTAGTATATGGAAAATAATAAATGTTTTATGTTTTGTTTAATTTTTTTTATTATTTATTTTTTTTATAAAAAAAACAACAGTGGCATTATATAAACAAACTGGCATTTAAAGGGTTAAAATCCTGAAAATTAATGAATATTTGGTAGTTATGATCCAGACTGATGTTGAAAAAATTCATTAAGAAAATAGAGCGGCAAATTTGCGGCAAGTTTGCAGCTAGTTTTGATTTTTTGTAATAGTTATGACTGTAATAATATACAAAAACAGTTGTTTTGCTGCTTAGAAGCGGGACACTGGGCGACCAAATATTTCTTGATGTTTATTTCTTTGGTAAGTAACTGTGTAATTTTTTCCCTTCATTTGGAAAGTTGTGGAAACGTTACAGTGGTGTTTTTCTTTTTATGTTGGAGCAAATGGGTAAACATTAATTATATTTGCCATGGTCTCCCATTCACTCTGTGATAGTTTACGTTCGTGGGCAATGGAAGAGTCAGGAGACAACGAAACAGGTTCAAGGTCAGTCTCTTTAATGGCATGTTCAGGCATACAATCGACGGTAACCGTCGATAACATAAACTTGCAGGCAAATGAAAGCACTCTTAAATAATCAAAACACTCTCTCAGTTCAGGCTGTCGTGCTTTCTGGCCACTCTCTCTCTCCCACTCTGACACTTTGGCATGCCTTAAGCTGCTCTCTGATCTGCTGGAGGATCCACACTGTAAACTGAAGACATTACAGTGAGTTATTGATTTACTGTGTGAATTGTAATTTAGTTTTTTAAAATCAAATACACTGACAGCCAAAAGTTTGGAATAATGTACAGATTTTGCTCTTATGGAAAGAAATTGGTACTTTCATTCACCAAAGTGGCATTCAACTGACCACATTGTATAGTCAGGACATTAATAACGTGAAACTTTACTATTAAAGTTTGAAAAAAGAGAGTTCTCATCAAAAAATCCTCCATGTGCAGCAATGGCAGCTTTGCAGATCCTTGGCATTCTAGCTGTCAGTTTGTCCAGATACTCAGGTGACATTTCACCCCACACTTCCTGTAGCACTTGCCATAGATGTGGCTGTCTTGTTGGGCACTTCTCACACACCTTAGAGTCTAGCTGATCCCACACAAGCTCAATGGGGTTAAGATCCAGAACACTCTTTTCCAATTATCTGTTGTCCAATGTCTGTGTTTCTGTGCCCACTTTAACCTTTTCTTTTTGTTTTTCTGTTCCAAAAGTGTCTTTTTCTTTGCAATTCTTCCCATAAGGCCTGCACCCCTGAGTCTTCTCTTTACTGTTGTACATGAAACTGGTGTTGAGCGGGTAGAATTCAATGAAGCTGTCAGCTGAGGACATGTGAGGCATCTATTTCTCAAACTAGAGACTCTGATGTACTTATCCTCTTGTTTAGTTGTACATCTGGCCTTCCACATCTCTTTCTGTCCTTGTTAGAGCCAGTTGTCTTTTGTCTTTGAAGACTGTAGTGTAGACCTTTCTATGAAATCTTCAGTTTTTTTGGTAATTTCAAGCATTGTATAGCCTTCATTCCTCAAAACAATGATTTACTGACGAGTTTCTAGAGAAAACGGTTTCTTTTTTGCCATTTTTGACCCAATATTGACCTTAAGACATGCCAGTCTATTGCATACTGTGGCAACTCAAAAACAAACACAAAGACAATGTTAAGCTTCATTTAATGAACCAAATAGCTTTCAACTGTGTTTGATATAATGGCAAGTGATTAGCATGATTACTCAAGGATAAGGTGTTTGAGTGATGGCTGCTGGATATGAGGCCTGTCTAGATTTGATCAAAAATTACATTTTTCAAATAGTGATGGTGCTGTTTTTTACATCAGTAATGTCCTGACTATACTTTGTGATCAGTTGAATGGTGAATTAAAGTACCATTTTCCTTCCAAAACAGCAAAATCTGTACATTATTCCAAACTTTTGGCCGCCAATGTATTTAATTGACTTGTTTTTTAACAGAATGTCACTGAAAGTTACACAGTTTTGATAAATCTATAAAATAATAATTCTGATATGATGTCTATTTATAATGACTATGATGACTGTATATTAATGTCTGAATATTTTACAGTATTAATTGACTGGAACAATCACCTACAAAAGCAACAAATAACAAACCCAATTGCCTTCTGTCATAAACTACAAGATCTGTTTACTGCCCCCTACTGGACAAACAGCAGCACTGACCCAGTAGAGCTCAAGATGGGGGACTTCTGTTAGTTATAAACACACAAACATGTTTATAAGTATGTGCATTGATGAAGAAGCAGAAAAGTGAAATGGAGTTGAATGTTTTGAGTTTGTGTCTTTTACTCAGACAGTCATATGATGTTAGTGGAGCTGACTGTTGCACAGCTGATCCAGTATGACAGTTCCTCAGTGTAACACTGTCTCACCTGCTCCTGTTCAAACTCTTCTGAGATCTGATGATGATCCATTACCTACAGCACAGCTCATTCACCACCAGCACATCGCTGACACTCACACAAACACATGTTATACAGCTCTGGAAAAAATTGAGACCACTCCAAAGGATCAGTTTCTCTGGATTTACTATTTATAGGTATGTGTTTGAGTAAAATGAACATTTTTGTTTTATTCTATAAAGTACTGACAACATTTTACCCAAATACCACATACAAATATTGTCATTTAGAGCATTTATTTGCAGAAAATGATGCCGTGTTTTCAGACCTCAAACAAGTTCATATTCATTTTTAAACAACACAATGCTGATGTTTTAACTTAGGAAGAGTTCAGAAATCAATATTTGGTGGAATAACCAAATCTGATTTTCAATCACAGCTTTCATGCGTATTTGTGTGCTTTCCACCAGTCTTTCACATTGCTGCTGGGTGAATTTATGCCACTAATAGCTCAAAAATTCAAGCAGGAATTCGACAGACACTGGAATGGAATGGCTGCCATACATGTAGAGATGCTGATTTAAGAAACATTTGGAGCGGTCTCTTAATTTTTTCCAGAGCTGTACATTCAGTTCAAAACACACACAGCTGATTTTTAACTTCTGCTGGTTCAATTGCTGTCTAATTTGAATGTGTAAAATCACAGGAATGTCAGAGAATAGTGTTTTAAGTATTATCATTACAGATGTAATATATTACACACATTTTCTAGGTGTTTGTAAATAAACTCCTTCCTGGAAGAGTCAGTTTGTTGATGTCTTTCTGTTGTACAACAACAACAACAACAACAAAAAACTGATATTTCATATAGTTTTGACCATATGCAGACACTAAAGCAATAAAAATATATAGATATTGAAACAATAATTAAATAAGCATATGGGTAAGGTGCATAAACATTAAATAAGATTACATTAAATGTATACATACTATTCACTGAAGATAAGTGCTGTAAAGAGATTTCAGAACATATATTGGTGCACAAGGCGAATACAGGGAGAATTCAACATCTTCTACTAAAGAATAGTGAGATGACATCAAGTGGATTTGTTTAGAATCTCATCATGTTACGCTGTTTGACAATGTACATTTTTTTTATGTCGACTTGCTGCTCTTTTTCCAAGATGTTGGGAAATAAAGAGAAAACAAATATATTGGTCCTAAGGACATTTATCAGTACAAATAAGCACTTAAATGGAAAATAAAATTAGTAAATGAGGTTAAATGAGTAAAACTTAGATGTCTAAATAAATAGAATTTTGTGCAGGCTGGTACAATTACAGTAGGCTATTGCTACACACACACAATATTACATAATTAAATTTGATTGAATATTGTTATGAAATTGGAATGCTTAAATCTTTAAAATTGGATAAAACATTTTTTTTGAGTGTACAGCATTAGCCTATGCATTAACATTACTGATTGTTTTATTAATTATTTGTAAAAAAAACAAACAAAAAACAAAAAAACAAAAAAACAAATGGAGTACAATGACCATTTCATATGATAATGCATATTAAAATTAATATCAAATGTTTAAGTAGGTTATTTTATAAAAGAAACCTTATCAGATAATGTGACGTAAAAGACTTACAGTACATTATTGGGAAGTGACAACTATTACCAGTTAGTTTGTTGTTGATAATGAGGAGCTGAAAAATAGTCTCACCCATCAAAAGACCAAGAACCGCTCTGTCTTTATCAGATGTTGCAACATGGACCAACCCATAATATTCAATGGTTCAGTCCACAACATATATAAACCACTGCAGCGCTGCACTCTTTATTTCCACTGTAGGGGTTGAAGTGTCCACACCTTTAGGCAGATTGTGAAAGTTTGTACAAAGAACAAACCCTTTGAATCGTCAAACTTCAATATAGTAGAGCATCTTATTGTGATAATGCTGCAATTAAAAGTGAGTAAAGACGAGCTCTTGGACAAAGATAAACACTCAAAGTTCTCTCTTGGTTCACCACTGACTTCATTTACCGGTTCGGGACCATGTTCAAATCCAGAAAGAAAAAGTTCAGCGTCACCTCAGATGATCCCACTTATACGGTCATATATTTAGGAAATTCTACCACCATTCAGTCGAAAGGAGAGGGATGCACGGATGTGGCCATCAATAAAATCTGGAATAAAGGTGAGACGGCGCAGAAACGGCAGCAAAATGCGCCTGACCATCAGCGCAGATGGAATGCGTATGATCCACTCTGATGAGAAGTCCAAAAAACCAGGACATCTGTACTAACTTCATCAAATCACCTACTGCATGGCCGATCCGAGGCTTCCCAAGATCTTTGTGTGGATTTACAGACATGAGATGAAGCATAAAGCGGTGATGCTGAGATGTCATGCAGTCCTGGTGTCCAAACCTGAGAAGGCGAAAGCAATGGCACTTCTGCTCTATCAGACCTCAAGCACAGCACTGAGCGAGTTTCAGAGACTCAAACAAAGAGAAGACGCCAGACATCAGCAACAGAACCTCATAGGAGAGCAAACTGTTCCTCTGGTGCTGACTAGGAAGATGATGAGTGCTCCTAAACTCCACTCCATCACTGAAGACCTGATCGGAGAGAGAAAGGAGGAGAGGGCCATGCTCTTTGACGAGTTTCTGGATGATGACAGTTTTGAGGACAGCAAAGAGGAATTATGCCTCATAATCAGTGAACTTGGAGAACTGTCAATTGGAAATTATGTGAAGTCTCTGAAATCTGACATGCAGGTGACTCGTCTACTGTGTGCAGAGAGCACTGGCAGCGAATCATCCATAGACAGTAATATAGAGTTGAGCTCTGGGACTGATTCAGATGAGTTCACAGACGACAAACATCTTTTACCTCCTTTGAAACAATTGTTGGATTGATCTTGAAGTTAATGTTTAAATGTACTTAAACTATATCTTTGCTATGCAAATGTTTAAAATCCCTTAATATTCACTTGTCAATATATAGATGCTGTATTATTAACAGTAGGTTTGTGTTTAAAGTAAATGTAGTATAATTCAGTGTTATTTTTCAATAAACACAAGGCAAAGTGGTATTTCTTTGTGGTGTATATTTGAGTGTTGAACAGCATTAAACTATTAGTAGCTGGTGGTCAAGCTATGAAATTATTTTCCCAAAAAATGGAGGGACATACATGCTGGCTCGTGCACATAATCTTTTCCACATGTTGACAAGCGTTATTATAGTTCACCGTGGAGTACATTGTCCCAATTTCATTGGCAGTCAGGTCAATTGAAAATGTATCAGCTCTATTGAGTTACAGTACAGTATTGTAAAACAGATTAGGAGGAATTATGTTTTCCTCTGTGATGCACTCTTTCACCTTATCATACAAGTTTGATTATCATTAAAACAACATTCCCAGAACAGTGGATCACTATTGACCTATGCCTTTGTGTGTTAAAGATACAGTTAATATTACATTCGTTCACATATCCAATCACACCTGCCAACCTGATATTAACATTAACAAATTGTTCCAGTGTGTTAAATTACTGACAACATTTCATTTCTGGCCCAGTTTTGGTATTTGGGACACTGATATGGTCTCTGAATGGAAAATGTTTGCTGGTCCCCATTGTGCACAGGTTTGTGTTTACTGGTGAGGAAATGCCAAGAGCACAGTCAATATCCTGACCTGCACACCCCAAGAGACAACTATCTTCACAGACGTGTGCCATTTTGTGTTCTGTGCTCATATTTGTCAGACTTTACAGTAAACAAAGGAGTCAATAATTTATTATGACTGTGTTTATTGTCATAAATATTTTTAGTACTGAAATATTGTTTGCATACATATTGAAAGCCCTTATATTAATAATGTTAGAAAGGAATAAAGTTTTTGCTATGTATCAGATACTTTCACACACTGTTCATGTATGATTTGAAGCAGAGAAGTATTTGAAAATCTGACAAAAAGACAAAGGTACAAGACTGTAATTTCTTCAAAAAGGAATAAACTACAATCCCATGAAGCATTGCAAACAACGTAATCAAATTAAAGATAGAAAAAAATATAAAACTATTGATTTAAAGTTGATTATAAGAATATAATCAATGTATTTTAATTTCATTGCTAAATTTTCATATATTTTAAATATATCAGTATAGTTTAAGAGTGTAGGGAGACTTAATTGCATCATTCACAGTGCGTCATAGGAGTGGGTGGTCGCTGCAGAGCTCTTTTTGTGTCCTTTGTTGGCTGCAATTTTCTGATTGGTGGATCGATTCCCTTCAGGATCATGGGTAGTGTAGTTCTTCACCAGGAATTCCGCTAGTGAACTGTTGAAATAATTGAAGTAATTCAGATTGATGGTCTCAACAGAAGCATGCTGTATATAATCTATTAACAATTATCATTAAAAGTAATCAAATAGGAAAAAATGATCATTGTATAATTTTTTAAGTTTGCATTCTAATCTCTGTCTTGGCTAATAAATTTCTAATACAATAGAAAAGTTGTATTGCAGCACTTTTCATGTTACTGTCTCCTTAAGATGGCTTATGTTGTACCTTTCCTCATTTTGTAAGTTGCTTTGGATAAAAGCACCTGCTAATGGAATAAATGTAAATGTAAATTTCGCCTACAAAAAAAAATAAAAAATAAAAATAAAAAGGGAATTTTTACTTCCGAAACAAGACTGTTGTGCTCAAGTACTGTGTACAAGACATGCAGCAACTGACCATAACACTGGAATGTGTGGAAGATCTTTCAGAGCAGCCAATGACAGAGATGGAATTTTGTTTTTCTGAGGCAAGGACATCATTTCCTGTCTCTCTGGAAGCTTTGTTTCAACTTCCTCATGACAAGTGCAGCTGTGCTATCCAGATATTGTTCTCTCAAACACACGCTCACACTTGCAAGCATACAAACATGTTTACTTGTCCATCTCTATCCCTGTACAGATCTGCACACACATAAAAACACACATAAAAGAACCAAGCAAATAAATAGTAAGAAATAAGGCTACGTTTACATTAATCCGTATACATTTGAAAACAGCGTTTTCGTTTTGGAAATGCTCTCTGTTCACACTGCCATTTTCAAGCGTTTTCCAAAAATTGCTTGTCCACACTAAAACGTATGAAAATCCTTACATCCCCTTACTGTGCATGCGAAAAATCACCATTCCATGTACGGTCTGAAACACAGTTGTCCTCGTTTTACATTGCTGGCAGCAATTCCGAGTAAACATTGTGTCACCTTGGAAGGAATGCATTGTGAAGGTTGTACAAAGTAACATTTATCATTAACAACACTTTCAAAGTGAATAACAGGCACAATAAGACCACTACAACATGGGCCGCCATTTTGATTGTTTTGGGTTGAATGGATCACATGACTACGTCACATGACAACAAATACATTTTCATCATTTTCAGATATATCTGTCTTCCCCGTCCACACTACAATGCTGTCTCAGTGTGGACGGAAGGCCAAAATGTATAACGTATAACTACATGTATTCTTACACTTCTTTGTCTCAACAAACTCCATCCTCAGTCTAAATTAGCACAAATAAATAAATAAAATCAATAACCTTCTACGATTTTTGAGGTCATAATTCTTATTATTTGAGCTCATCTCAGTGTATATTAGAGATATAGGGTGTTTCAGACCTTAACAAAGGACAATGTCTAAAAACATCATGTTCAACAGCAGGGGAATTGCAACATTGTCAAGAGCTATTGATCAATGTATATTGATTTTCATCTTGAACGCACGTGTATCATAAATGTGCTGGTTCACCATTGATTGGCTCATCATGGGTGATTTGTGCCATGTCGAGCTGACTGATTGTCAGCCGCTGTGACAGAGAATGAGTATCTGTCATTATGGGGAAATCACTCCGGAGTGATTCAGGTAGAAAGCTGCACGTAAATGAACAAACAAACAATCAGCATATAAACTGGCACCCAAAAGTTTGGAATAATGTACAGATTTTGCTGTTTCGGAAGGAAATTGGTACTTTAATTCACCAAAGTGGCATTCAGCTGATCACAAAGTATAGTCAGGACATTACTGATTTAAAAAACAGCACCATCACTATTTGAAAAAAGTCATTTTTGATCAAATCTTGACAGGCCCCATTTCCAGCAGCCATCACTCCAGCACTTTATCCTTGAGTAATCATGCTTAATTGCTAATTTGGTACTAGAAAATCACTTGCCATTATATCAAACACAGTTGAAAGCTATTTGGTTCGTTAAATAAATCTTAACTACTTTGTGTTTGTTTTTGAGTTGCCACAGTATGCAATAGACTGGCATGTGTTAAGGTCAATATTAGGTCAAAAAATGGCAAAAATGAAGCTTTCTCTAAAAACTCATCAGTCAATCATTGTTTTGAGGAATGAAGGCTATACAATGCTTGAAATTGCCCCCCAAAAAAACTGAAGATTTCATACAAAGGTGTACACTACAGTCTTCAAAGACAAAGGACAACTGGCTCTAACAAGGACAGAAAGAGATGTGGAAGGCCAGATGTACAACTAAACAAGAGGATCTTAACCCCATTGAGCTTTTGTGGGATCAGCTAGACTGTAAGGTGCGTGAGAAGTGCCCGACAAGACAGCCACATCTATGGCAAGTGCTACAGGAAGTGTGGGGTGAAATGTCACCTGAGTATCTGGACAAACTAACAGCTAGAATGCCAAGGATCTGCAAAGCTGTCATTGCTGCACATGGAAGTTTTTTCATGTTATTAATGTCCTGACTATACATTGTGATCAGCTGAATGCCACTTTGGTGAATAAATGTACCAATTTCCTTCCATAAGAGCAAAATCTGTACATTATTCCAAACTTTTTATCGTCAGTGTAAGTGTTTGTAAAAATAGTTTCGTTGCACCCAGCCATAAAAAAAAACTCTAACAGCCGACACTTCCTGCAACTTAATAGAAAAACAACAGAACATTACTGGGAACACAGCAATAACATATTTGGAGGCCTGCAGTATATTGACATGACCAAAACCAGTATTACTTTCTTTCCGCATTTTGTTCCTCGCATGTCATTTTACAAATTTAACCCTCAGAGACTCAGCGTAGAAGAATTGCAACGTTTGCTTCAAGCAATTAAATAACTAATTTTCAGTAAATATGGGTAAAACTATAAATAGTAACAGCTGACACTCTAAACTGTATCACAACAGTAGTTTTAGTGGGGAAAAAAATGCAAAAGAAAAGAACTGTCATAGCTTGCTGAAGTCACACAAAAAGGTCACTGCTAGTTGACACAATTGCTGACACTTTTGGAAAAATTTAGCGATATTCGATATCCTGTATTTTTTCTTTTATGTCCCACCATACTCACTGATTGAAAATGATTACACCCCCTGAAAATATCATACATTTTATAAATTTGGGATAATTTTCTCTAAGCATAGGAAAAATGCAACACTGAGGCATTAGAAACTGTTTTTCTGTATTCACACAATGGAGACAATAAATCATAGATAAATTATTCCAAATGATTTTCAGCTGTATTCTGTGCTGTTCTTTCCTTCAAATATCTTCTTACTGTGGTGAAAACAGTTGTGAAAATTTGCTCTGTTTCCAAAAATTCACCTCAAAACAAAGAGGAAAAGAGGATTGGTTATTAGCCAGACTTTGTTACCACTGCTCATGTCAAGAAAAGTCCTAACGCTATCCCTAAATCCGATTGGTTGATGGGCATGTTTGTTACATGACCAACTAAAGTGATCCAGTAACATGTCCCACTTGAACACATCACAGTAAGTGTCATGAACAAGTGCACTAACTGCTGTGCTACAGCTCCAATAAACAATTTTCCTAGTGGTGGGAAACTATGTGGGACATGGACAACCAAGCTCTGTCCTAGTTATCTCATTTCTTCTCTTATGATAAGTGTGATTGTCTTTAATCCAGGAGTTCTCAACTGGTGGGTCGCAACCCAAACAAGGGTCACAGGTCTGTTCTAATAGGATAACCCCAGTGGTGAAAAAAAATTAAATGTTAAATGCAAAAAATAAAAAGCACCTAATTAATGGAAAGGTAAAGACAAATGATTCAGTAGCCAATATGACTTGTATAGTTATAATATGATATAAGAAATGTGCATTTCTGGAATTAAATTAGAAAATATTAAATTCTGAAATTCTGTGAATGAACCATTTTTCTATTTTCCTCAACGTGAGGATCTACAAAAAAAAAAAAAAAAAAAAAAAAAAAAACAACAACCACAGTGTACCCCACAACAACGTATCTTATAAATACTGCTTGCTATAGTTAAGTATAAATGGACTGACTGTCAATCAATGAAAACATTTGTTGTTCTAAACTCTATACCAACTCAATATTGGTCATTTTAAAGTGTTGGTTGTCTTTCCATGCCATCTATATATCAATTTTACAAAATTTTAGTTTTCTTTCTATTTGTTTGTTTATTATGATGCTGCATAATAAAGCTAAATTTAGAAGGAAAAAAACCTGATTATATTAGTCTAAGACATTCTGGCGCCACATTAACTTGTGCGATCACAAACCTTAGGGGCCGTTTACACGACAACGTTTTCAACTAAAAACTGAAAACTTTTTATGTGTTTTGGCTGTTCGTTTACACGACAACGGCATTTTGGGGCCTGAAAACAAAAACTTTTGAAAACGGGTTTCAAAGTGCAAGTTTTTGAAAACGATGCTGTTATCGTCTCTGTGTAAACATACAAAAACGCGAATTTGTGAAAACGATGACGTCATGCGCACGCGTATTACTTGTTCAGTCTATAGGCATGCGTGCGAGTACTTCAAAACAATGCGCAAGACATTCAAAACTACAATGGTGGACTACAGGACTGTGTTTGTGCTGTTCAAGACTTGTAGTAATAAAGCAACCTCATCGTCCATCCAGACAAAATTGCTCGATGCTTTCACCATCTTCATTGTTTGTATTCACCTCTCTGTGGAAGAATGCTTATGTGCGCAGGCGCATAGTGTTTCTTTACAAAGTGACATCGCCAACTACTGGCCTGGCATGCATAATACAGCGCTTTTAGTCGTTTTCGCGGATCCGTGTGAACGGGGATCGTTTTGACAACATTGTCGTCTGTACGTGAAACTTTCAAAGGTAAAACTTTTCCATTTTTAGTACATCGTTGTCATGTAAACGTACCCTAATTTTTCTGGATCAGCTAAACCAAGTCTTATTGGAACTGCCATCTACTGAAGATAGTTTCACTTTGCTTCATTCTCGTTCTCTGGTATTTTTTAGCAAAAGAAGCCAGAATCCAGCTATATTTCCACTTGTTGTGTGTCTCTGCTAGGGTCTATTGTCGGTCAAATAAACGCGTCGGCTAGAGGAGAGAAGCAAATGTAGCGCAGTTAGCAAGAAATGGAATAATTGAACTGAGTTTGGTACAAGAGAAAAAAATACATATTCTGGGATATATAACCCCAAAAGACCAGTGCTATCTTTCAGGGGTGGTTTTAGGGTCAGCAGATAATTGGGGCAAGCCTAGACCTCTGTGGATACATATGGGGCCATTATCATTTGATAAAATATTGGATTATAATACACTTTTTAATTGAAGTGTAAATGTTACATCTGTTAAGTGCCATTTACATAGTAAATCTTAAAATATTACTGGAACTAAAACTAAAACGTTGCATGCTTTAACACTGTGGGTCTTATTCATGAAACACGAGCAGAATAAATTTGTGTGTAAATGCATTTTTACGTAAATTGCCCCATTGAATTGAATTTACACATAAATTTGTTCTGCTCGTGGACTTAAAATACACTATTTTGTCCCTTTCAGCTTTCCATATTTCAGAGCAACTGACAGTTTTATAGTCTATTATTGATACATATGTGCTGCGTCTGAAACCGTGTACTGTCACAGTATGTACTGTATTTGATGATGGATGCACTTATCTGCAGGCAAAACAGTACGTTCTTTTAGGTATGCATGCGTAAATTATTTAATAGATTTCGGACATACTTCATCCGGGGACGCTGGCATCGCCTCGTGACCCGAATATATGACATAAAAACAACAATTGCGAAAACCAGCAGCTTTGGTTTTGTTAAACAAGCACCATTCAAGCACACGGACCAATTATCTTGGTATATATAGCACTTACAATTGAGAAGAGGCGTCCGTCTTGCAATTCACTGCCGATCCTTTAAATCCAGTGTTCTGAATGTGACATCTCCTCAGCTCCCGAGGGATTATGGGATCGTTAAGTGTCCAGTCATTAAGCACTTCAAAATCTCGCCAGAAATAGTTGGTCATCCAGGTATTTCTCGCTTACTGTTTCATGAATACTGTGGATTCGGACATACTACTCCATTGGCATACTGTTTTTGGCATATAAAGTAGAAAAGTATGGCTATTCATACACAGCGCTGGTGTTTTAAGTTAGTTTAAAAGATAGCAATCTCTAAATAAGCTAAAATACAGTATGTTTTTAGGAGAAAAAAATAGTTGCTAGACTTGCCAGTTTGCGAAGTTCATGATATTGTATCTTAAGAGTTTTGCAAAAAAACACAAAAGTACTGGCCCGTGACTTAAAATCTTTAAATTTCTGTATAGTACTCTTTGTTTTAATGATTATCTAAATATTTGGCACTTATTGCATCTGAATGGATCAACTCCACACAGTTTTCAATATCTCACCAAGACGGCATTTTGAGCGTTCACACACAGCTGCAATTGCGAATCGCGAGCGCTCTTGCATGCACGCACATACGCATGAGGGCTGGAAAGCAGCCGCCAACAGAACAGCTTGTGGATACTGAATTTAGTCGAAATTTAGTATTATTGATATTGTAGAAAGATTAAATATCAACTTGATATCAAAACACTGGTAGGCTACTTTTGACAACACTACAATATAATAGAAACATTCAGGGCTTAGGCCCCGGTAGCCCACCTCTATTGCCACCCATGCTATCTACACTAGAGGTCCTCACGGGTCCACCCTGACCCGAGACCCAACCCGGGACCCATACGGGCTCGGATCCATGTTTTATACAGTCAGCCGGGTTGGGTCAGGTCCCATTCTACTGCTGCGGGTCCCGGGTCTGTTTAACATTGTGTAATACCCGAGTCGATCTGAGAAGACCCGGCAGGGATCAGACAGCACTGATAATGATGGTGCTGTGTGTGTGTGTGTGTGTTCTAACTTGCAACATTGTAAAATTAGGATGAGAAAGTACGGGCCAGGAAATAAGATGAAAAAACCACAAGAGGGGACTCAGTGGAGCCACAACGAGCTGAGTGACGTCAGAGGCAGAGCGGAGTTAAGGCACACAATAGCAAATTAGCAACGCTAACGTTAGCAGCCGTGGTAATGAATGAGCAATCGTTATTATAGTTCAAAAGGGCAAACAGTCGAAGTTATCTTATGCGAGATACAAAAAACTGCAAAGCTGATTCTAAACAAGTCGTGTTTGTCATTCGTCACCGTGACAGCAAGTGGACTTTTGAAGCTGAAATAATGAGTGGATTAGCTATGCTGTTTCTATCAGCAAGAGAGGAATCACAGAAAACCTGGATGTATTTTACCAACTTTCTTGGCAAGGAGGATGGATTATATGCGTCACGGCTGGGCACAGGGGAGAAGGCCAATAACGTTACATTAGGTAAGACACAAAGTTTTGTTTTCACAACTTGTAAATTAACTTTGTAGGGGGCGACAGCTGGGTCCTCAAAGAGTCAGGTTTTGCAATAATCAAATGAAAGAGAGTTTACTGATTGTACTCTGTAGGTTCACTAAGCATCACAAGTCATTGAGATACAACAGTTAGAAAGACAGGAAGTCGCAGTGAAGTTTTATAAACTTTTCAAAGCAATTATAGTCATATGCAAATTACATTAAGGGTGTCATCGTACCACAATTTGTATTATCCTGGTAGGTCAACTACTTCAAACATTTTAACATATTACAAATATGGACTGTTTCTGTCATAGTGCAAACAATAATTATTAGCCACAACATGAATGTGTGTGTATATATATATATATATATATATAAGTTTGCATACCCTGGCAGAAATTGTGAAATTTTGGCATTGATTTGGAAAATATGATTGATCATGCAAAAAAAAACTGTCTTTTATTTACGGATAGTGATCATATGAAGCCATTTATAATCACATAGTTGTTTGGCTCCTTTTTAAATCATAATGATAACAGAAATCACCCAAATGGCCCTGATCAAAAGTTTACATACCCTTGAATGTTTGGCCTTGTTACAGACACACAAGCAGACACACACAGGTTTAAATGGCAATTAAAGGTTAATTTCCCACACCTGTGGCTTTTTAAATTGCAATTAGTGCCTGTGAATAAATAGTCAATGAGTTTGTTAGCTTTCACGTGGATGCACTGAGCAGGCTAGATACTATTTTATATTGCCATTTAAACCTGTGTTTTTTGCATGATCAGTCATATTTTCAAAATCAATGCGAACATTTCACAATTTCGCCAGGGTATGCAAACTTTTGAGCACAACTGTGTGTATATATATATATATATAATAATCACACATTTAAAACTATAAATTCCTCTCCACTGCCCCTCCCCGAGAGCCTTCCAAAAAGATCAAATAACTGCCCCACTTCCTATTAAATACCCCCAGGTTGCCTAGCCTTCTATCTGACATTTCTTCAAATGCCGCCACCTTGCCCATCTCCTTGCACCACTCCCGAAATGAGGGAGCTCCAGCTGACCTCCATCCCCTAAGAATAATCTGTCTGCTGATCATAACACTGGCTAGAACCCAATTACTTATGTATTTATCCCCTATATTAATGACCACCCCATGGCCTAAAATACAGAGTCTGGGGCTAAATGAAATTTGAGTGCCCAGTATGTAAAATATATAACTCTGAACCCTCAACCAAAATTCTTGGATCTTAACACACCACCAAAAAACATGGGTTGTGTCCCCATTTTCTGATTGGCATCGCCAGCAGAAGGGTGTGTCTTTAAGACCAAGCCTATACAATCTAGAGGGGGTCCAATAGACTCAACGTAAAATCTTAAATTGCATAAAGTGCACCTTTGCATCTCTAGATGCAGACTTGACATTTTTAGAATCCTAGCCCACACTCCACCCTCCAATACCAATTTTAAATCTTCCCATAATCTCTTAAGAAAAATTGAAGCTCCGTCCCCCAGACTCTGAATTAGCAGGGAGTAATACACTGATGCCTCATGACCTTTTCCAAAGGCAGTAATCACCTGGTGTCTGCCACTTTAGGGGGGTGCATGCTACTCCCAAAACTAGTACAGAGTAGGTGGTGCAGTTGATTTGAAAAGAATTGAGAGCTGGGAATCCCAAAATATTGAACCATATTTTCAAAGGATCTCAACACTCCACTCTCATATAGGTCACCGAGCGTATTAATCTCCCTCACAATCCACTCTGTCCAGCAGAAAGGGGACTTGTCAATAGATAATTTGGGGTTCAGCCATATGCTCGAAGCCACATTTAAATAAATGTCTGAATTAAACATTCTAGACACTTTTGTCCATACCACATGCAAATGCGAGATAACGGGGTGTAACTTAACTTCTCCGGTTAGTTTGATAGAAAGGCATTGCAATGGCAAGATAGAGGCAAGAACTTCCTGTTCAATACAAAACCAGGGAGGGGCTCTCTCGGGTGGAAGCAACCAATAAGCCAAATGTCTGAGCCCGAATGCATAATAATAAAGCAAAATCTTGGGTTGGCCTAGCCCACCTTTGTCAATCGGCCTATGTAACTTAATGAAGTGTAATCTGGGACATTTACCATTACAAATGAAGGACTTCGCTATGCTATGAGAGATTGTAGCAGGTAGTTGAATTTTGGAATACAATTCATTTTAATTAAATTATCCTTCCCAATCATAGATAAATGTAATGAAGACCACCTGCCCACATCGTTCTAAAACCTTTTTATTAAAGGGTCAAAATTAACTCTAACTAAATCACACAAATTTGCTGGGAATAAAATACCCAAATACTTAATGCCCTGTTTTGGGCACTGGAAGGCATCCGGCTGAAAAGCCGTTACTGGGTAGTACGCTGTCAGAGCCAAAGCTTTGGATTTAGACCAATTCACCCTGTATCCTGAGAACTTAGAAAAGGAATTAATAATTCTGTGGAGGCAAGGCATAGATCTAGTAGGGTCGGAGACAAATAATAAAATATCATCTGTGTAAAGCAAAAGCTTATGCAACACACCTCCCACCACCACCCCTGGAAAATCATCCTACTTTCTTATCGCGGCTGCTAATGGTTCCAGGGCAAGACAGAATAATAAGGGGGAAAGAGGGCAACCCTGCCGGGTGCCCCTATCAAGAGTAAAATAATATGAAATGAATCCATTCGTTTGAATCACCGCTACCGGGTGTTTATAAAGCAACTTAATCCACCCAATAAAAATATTCCCAAATCTGTACATTTCCAAAATCTTAAAAAGCTAATCCTATTCTACCATATCAAACATTAAAATAAAAATTTTAATTTTGTAACAACAAAATTAAAAATTAATGATATGCCTAATGTTATCAGAAGAGTTACGACCCTGAATTAACCCCACCTGATCTATATGTATAAGAGATGTCATAACTTTACTTAATCAGTTAGCCAAAATTTTTGACAAGCTAGCTGGATCAGGGAAATTGGATGGTAACTCTTTCACTTGCTTGGATCTTTGTCCTTTTTAAGAATCAGACTGATCCGGGCTTGTATCATGGTTGGTGGAAGCTTTCCATTCTTTAATGATTCCGTATAAACTTCTAGCAAAAGTGGAGCCAGTTCTGTAGCATAAGATCTAAAAAATTCAGCGGCAAATCCGTCTGGCCCTGGAGTCTTGCCTGTAGGCAAGGCCTTCATTACCTCACCAAGCTCCTCCAAGGTTATCTCAGAATCAAGAGAATTTTTTTGCTCAGTCGTCAATTTAGGATGTTCTAATGGTTCCACAAAGTTTCTAATATCTTCATCAGTAGACGAAGACATGGAACTATAGAGATCAAGATAGAATTTTTTAAAAGCATTATTAATATCAATGGCTGAGGTAAATATTTCACCACCAGCAGATTTCACTGAGGGAATGGTAGAAAAAGACTCTCTCTGTTTTATATATCTAGCCAGAAGCTTCCCTGCTATGTCCCTTAACTCAAAGTATGACTGTCTTGCCCTGAATAGCCAAATCTCCACCTTCTGTGACAAAACAGTATTATATCTGTATTTCAATCGGGTCAATTCTCTGAGGCCATTAGACAACATTCGGTGCTTCAGCTCTGCCTTGGCACTTTTAATATTCCCTTCCAATTCCACGAGTTCTTGTGCTTTGGATTTTTTGGTGAATGAGGCATACTGAATGATCCGGCCCCTAAGAACCGCCTTAAGTGCCTCCCAAGCCACGCCCACAGAGGATACTGAGGACCTGTTGGTCTCCATAGAGACACTGATTTCAGCCTTTAGCATTTGTTGGAATTCAGGATTTTGCAAAAGGGATACATTAAAGTGCCAACTATATGATTTATTTTTCTCCATATGTGGCAATACCTCTAAACACACCAGGGTGTAATCTGAGACTAAAATGTTTCCAGTTGAGCAATCAACAACAGATGAAATGAGGGACTTAGTTATAAAAAAAAAAATCTATTCTATAGTAAATCTTATGGACTGATGAAAAAAAGTGTAGTACCTACCAGATGGGTTCAGAAGTCTCCAAATATCTGTAAGACCAAGATTTTTACACATCCTGTGGAGCATCACGGTTGCTCTAAGGGGGCTTGCACACATTTGCTTCACTATGATCAAGGACTGAGTCCATCAAAAGATTAAAGTATCCTCCCAATATTATACCATGAGGGGTGCCAGTGGCTTACAACATCCCTTCAAGATCTATAAAAAAAGCCCTGATCATCAATGTTAGGTGCATAAATATTAGCCAAAATAAGACTTTGTCCCTGAATTTCAGCTAAAACAATAATGACTCTTCCTAATTTATCTTTACTCTGTTTGAGACATTTGAATTGTATATGTTTCCTTATCAGTGTAATGACTCGCCTGCTCTTACTTGAGCCAGTACTATAAAAAAAAATGCCCACCCCATATCTTTCCAAATTTTTCAGCTTCCTGCGGAGAAAAGTGCATTTCTGGAAGAAACACTATATCATATTTCTTACTCTTAAGAAGATAAATAACCTTCCTTCTTTTTATGGGTTGCCACAACCCATTCACATTCCACGTGGTGAGAGACAATCCACTCATATTAACATTTGACATGAAAAAATAGATAGTGTGTCAAAGACAAGATTATAAAACCACATTCCAACATTAGTGCAACAATCAAACCCCGAACATCCCCTAGAACAAAAACAACAACAAAAAAAAACAGAAAAAAGAAAAACGTGTGCATTAACCCCGCACATGACAGCACCAACTGGCGTCCATCCCTCCAAACTCAAACAGTCCATGCACGCCTACGAGAGCCCCCGCGACAAACTTGCCGTCGGATTGCTCAAGTCCGGTGTTTCTATACAAATTTTGTGAGACAGAATTACACAGCAAAAGATAATCTATAAAACAAACTCCAGCCAATAGGCAGAATAAACACAAAGACTGTGTAGATTCATCCACAAAACTGTCTTGAAGGTGTGTTATTCTACAAAATAAACTCCAGCTGATAGGCGGAACCAGCACAAAAAGAGCGCGCAGATTCTTTAAACAGTCAAGCGAATGTTCAGTGAGCCGGTCTACTTGGCTGCAACATGAGTGCAAGCAAATGACTTACTCCAATGATTTTGCAAGAAATTCTCCACAAAATAAACTCCAGCTGATAGGCAGCACCAGCACAAAAAAATGGCCAGGTTTCTTAAACTGTTAAGCGAATGTTCAGTGAGCCGGTCCACTCGGCTGCAACATGAGTGCAAGCAAATTACTTACTCCAATGACTTTGCAAGAAATACTTCACAAAATAAACTCCAGTCGATAGGCGGACTAAGCACAAAGAGCATGTAGCTTCATCCACAAAACCATCCCGAAGGTGTGTTGCTCTACTAAATAAACTCCAGCCGCTAGGCGGAACCAGCACAAAAAGAGTATGCAGATTCTTCAAACATTCAAATGTTCAGTGAGCCGGTTCCCTCGGCTGCAATGTGAGTACAACAAGATGACTCACTCACTCCACTGACTTTATGAAGGACATCGCTTGCTGTGGGCATGGGGATGTTTTACGGCCATCCTTAGCATCTATTCTCAATTTGGCCGGGCATATCAGTGCAAAAGCGACCTTCCATTGATGTAAAAATTTCTGCCATTCCTTGAAATGATCATGTTTCTCTCTTGTCAATTTCGCAAAGTCTGGGAACAAGAAAATGCTGTGGTTCTTCCAAGAAAGCCTTCCTTTACCCCTTGCCTCGCATAACACAAGATCTTTATCGGATGATCTCAGAAAATTGGCCAGAATTCATTGGGGCCTGTCTCCCTCAGTGGATCGCCGAGCCAGAACCCTGTGAGCTCGCTCAATTTCCAGCTTATGGCCTGCCATATCGAGCAGACTCGGAAAGAGCCCATCCAGGAATTCCACCATATCCTGTCCCTCCACTCCCTCCGGGACTCCCACGATACGGACGTTATTCCACCGGCTACGGTTTTCCATGTCCTCCAACTTCTCTCAGACATGCTCCAAATCGACCTTGGTTGCTAGCAGATTAGCAGATCATTCCCTCTCCGATGACTCCAGGTAATCTATCCATTTCTCAACATCCCCCACTCTTGTAACCACATCAGTAGACTTTGCCTCCATGGTGGTGATCAATCGATGAATCACAGTGTAAGGGAATTTCGGATCAATATAACTCAAAGGTGATTGAATTACAGTGAATTAGAACTGAATTAATAGGTAAATGATTCAGAATTCATATTTAACACTTTATCAACTATTCGTCCACCGATAAATTGAGATTAGAGTATATTATCAATTCTGGACAGAATATTATCCCCGTGGCCAACAGTAATAATATCATAAAGTTATGATCACCGATTATGAGCAAGGTAACAAAATCGACAGTTTAAGGCAGTAACTTGTAAGCACACAGCACAAGACACGGAGCTAAGAGAATGTCTTTGGAATGTGCAGATGGGGAGAGGAGGTGTCCCGGGGGAGAAACGAAATGTCACTGTTTTAGGTCTATGTTGATTTCGGGCCTTGGGACTGTCTTCACAAGTCTCCGTTTCCTGATATGGCCACGGATTTATGCATTAAGGTCACAAGGTGTTACTTGGAAATTTGGTGTTACAGAGGGTTTAAGTTTGTGGAACAAAGAAGGGTCTTCTTTATTGGTCAGCTCTGTCATTACAAACCCTAGTTTGAGATTAAGCAGGCATGGGAGAGATGGTCTCCTTCAGCAATTTAGGCGCCATGGATTCGTTTTTATGGCTCTCTAATGGCTCGGTGGGGGATCTCTCTGATCTGTGGAATGTGGTGTTGTGTTCATTTGATGGGCTTTGTTCTTCCCCCCTTCGGTCGGTGATGTTCCAAGTGAGGACATTGGCGAGCGCTGGAGAAACAGGCAGAGAGAGAGACAGGCACACATGCAAACACAACACTCCATCATTAGCTGAGCTCTGGTGCAAGAATTCGATTTTGGGACAGGTATATTGTGGGTCTATGGCGCAACTGGTTAGTAATTATGATGATGATTGTCTGGCCTTTTTTTCAGTGGTGCAACGCACGGGTAAGGGCATAATCTCAGTTAAATTGGCTGAGTTCTCAGGTTCGGGTTCTGGTTTGGTTCGCTCTTGGTCCCGCCTGAAGATTCGTGGGAGGTTAGCGGCGCATTTACTCATTGAGCTTAGCATCGCGTTAACCCTTTTGTGGAGGAGGAAGGCCAGGGTAAGTGTTACGACGTAGCTTACGACTGTAGAGGCGCACAGAGCGGTGTCAGCGGCAGACCAGGACCGAATTATAGGAGAACTGGCAGGCGGAAGGCGAGCGATTGCCTCTAAGGTGGTGTTGATGGGGGTCAAATCAATCAGCAGAGTTCCCTCATCCTTGATCCTTTATTCCAACTCGGGATCAAGGGTGAAGGAGTGCTGTTTGAAAAATGGCGAGATTTCAAGTTCCGTCTGATATTCGTCATCTGAAAGGTGATATAAAGCCAAACCATCTATTCCTGACGATTTCGGCTTGTGTCGTCTCAATTTGGGACTGGGGTGTGGCTTCGGCAGGACAGCAACTCGCATGGCCTTTAGGCCACAGATCCCCTCTGTATTGTCGTGAATGAAAGGTTTACTCGGAGAAAGGTAGTGGATGTCTTTTGTCAGTGTGCACATTCGAGGTACAATGTTGCTGTCGTGGTATGCGACCATCTCGGGAGTGTGTATTTTGACATGGGTGTCCCCATGCCAAAATCCCACATTCACCACATCTTTTAGTCGGTAAATTTTATTCGAGTCTATGATGGGTAGTGTGGAATATTTTTTATCAAGTTAAATATAAATTAATCAAGTATAATCAATGTAAATATAGCCATTTTTGTCTACAATTATTTCTAATGGTTAAGCATGGATTATACTGTGTGTGTGTGTGTAGATGCCTGTGTAAAGGAGGCCCCTCAAAATGGAATATGTGATCACATATGGTGCTCATATAAGGTAATCTTGAGTCTCATGTTTTGACACTAGAGGAAATATAGGATAAGGCCCCGTAGAGAGATGGAAAGGGGCCTCTCAAATAGTTTCATGTTCTCTAACAGTCTGAAGACATAGAACAAAATGTATGGGGTGCATTGGTCACGCCCTAGGTGAATATGTGTATATAGGCTTGTTTGAATACAGAAAGTCAGTTGTGCTGGGAGCAACTCGGCTTTGCTATCTCTGATAATAAAGTCTATCTTCTGGCATCAAAACCCTAAGACTTCAAGAGTGATGTTTCACAGAGGTGGCAGAAGCCACAACAGTAGACTGATTAGGAAAGCCAAATCACCCATTTCTGGATCTACGTGCAATGGGATAGCGCTACCGAGGGAATAGGCGAGGTGGGCCTGAATTGGGCTGACTTGGCCAATAGTGGTCGATGCCAGAATGTTTTGTACGAGACTAAGGGGTATTAAATATAGTGGGATCCTACTCATGGCTAGGCTATCGATAGAGGAACTGATTTTACGTAGCATATCAGACATTAGGGTGGTTACGAGTTGCATTTGAGCAAGATAACTTTGAACTACCGAAAAGAGCTTATTGATTGATTTGATGGTTTGGTTCAAAAGAGTGCTGTGGGTGTTGACGATCGTAATAGTGCCACTCAAAGATTTCCCAATTGCCTGTAATGAATGGCTCTGGACTCTGAGCTGTTCTCTTAATTGGGGAATCTCGGCCTGAATCTCACCCACATTTCGCCTCACGGTAGCCAGGTTTACAGCATTGACCGAGCTCATGCCGATGTTAAAAAGAGTCCCTACAGCCGCAGCAGCTCCCAACAAGGTGCCCAAGAATCGTTTGGGGCACCAGTTGTACCCGCTTAACTGAGCTTGGGTTACAGTCATCTTTTGCAGCTGGTGCAGCACGTGTGTCATATCTGCCTCAGAATGAGAGAGGGCCTCCCATGTCCAACGGGTTCCTGCCCAAGCAGTTTGGGGTGTGTTGAGGGTGTAGTGTGTCCGGAGAACATCATGAGGCTCTAGTTGGGCATACACCTTTTGGGTGTGGGTTTTGCAGTTCGTTATTAGCAACCCTGGCTGTTCATGGAGTACAATTCCCGATGCTGGTCCCATCGACACGACTTCGGGTTGGGGCATTACCCCAATTACACAGATAGACAGGATGGCGAGTCCGAACATCATCCTGGTAACAGAGAGGAAATGAACAGACGATTAGCAGTGAATCTCTTAATTTGGTCGGACTGTTTGTTTGTTATTTGATTGGTTGCGAGAGTGCCATGACGTAGCTCATGTTTTGGGCACAATGGATGTAGTGGGTCAATCTTACTGTTTAGCCCTAAACTCAGTTCTCTGTTGGTTTAATATTGTTTAGGTGAGAGAAATGAAAGAGAAAGAAGGAAATAAAGGGGTGAGCATTGGTAAGTACACCTGTGGGATAAGAATTACTTCTTGTTAGTGAGGACAATCTCAACAGTGTGGGTATCTCGATTTAATATCTCTGAGTAATGTGTTCAGGAGGACAATTGAATGTTTCCCTAAATGTGGTGTAGTGTGTGGTGGAGTTGATCTGTGTCAGTCACTTTTGGTCTCCCCCTTTTCTTGTCTGTTGGAGCCCAAGTGTCTTTTTATCTGCTTTCGTTGGAACCAACGTAGAAGCTTTTGGCTCATCTTGTTTCGGTATGCGACAGGTGAGAGCTTATCCACGATCTCATGGGGTCATGTCCAGTGAGGCAGAAACTTCTTTGACAGGCGATGGGGAGTCGATTGCCGTGGCTGCACACAACTGTAGTACCACACTTTGTCTCCAGTGTCAAGTTCTTTGTGGCATGCCTTTTGGTCGTAATAGGCTTTGCGTCCTTCTGCACTTTTCTGTAGTTGTTGTTGTACAAAGGCAAATGTGGTTCTTAGGTGGCGATGCAACTCTTCCAGATATTGGTGGGTGGTATATGCCGTGACAAGGCTCATATCACCTGGCTGGTAGAGCAAGTGGTGCGGCAGCGTCATTTGCTGTCCCTTCATCAGCTCAAAGGGAGGCACCCTGGTGGATTTGTGAGGAGTTGCTCTGATAGCCATTAGCACTAGAGGGAGCTTGATGTCCCAATCCTTTTGGTTCGCAGACACGTACTTCTTCAGCATGCTGACCATGGTTCAGTTTGTACGCACCACTTGCCCAGAGGAGATGGGATGGTGGCTGATGTGCAACTTGGCCTGTATGCCTAGGAGTTTCCAGATCTCCTGCATGATTTCGGCAGTGAAATGTGTTTCCTGGTCAGAGTTGACTCTCAGTGGCAGTCCAAATCTTGAGAAGATATGGTTCATTAGGAAACAGGCCATGGTTTGAGCTGTATCGTTGGAGCTGGGAAACACTCTACCCACTTGGTGAATTCACAGACAACAGTGAGGAAATATTTGTTACCACTTGTTGACCTTGGTAGAGGTCCGCCCCAGTTGATTTGGAGGTCCGACCGTGGGAAGGACATTGCATTGTAGTGGTGCTCGGTGGTTCAGGTTTGCCTGTTGGAATTGGCAACACACCGGTAAACCTTTTACATATCCTGCTACATCTTGCTGCATGCCAGGTCAGTATGCCACTTGTCTTAGCATTTCATGGGTGGCTTTGGCACCGTGGTGTCTGGCACATGGTGCATCATGGGCATATGTGAGCATCACCCCCCTTTGGCGCTGAGGGATCACAAGCTTGGGCGTACTGAGTTCTTCAGGGGCATATACCAGGATGCCGTCTTTGAGATGCAGCATGTGCAAAAGTGCATTAAGATGCCGGAGATCGGAGGAGGCAGCAAGGTCAGAGGTAGTTATGGGGTTTGATTGTGGGTCAGAAAGGTGGTTTACAATAGTTCGGATCGCTGCCTCCGAAGTTTGGAGAGTTATGATGTCATTGGTTATTTGGGGCGAGATACTGACTAGGGAGGAGGCCGGATTATGCATGGCTGTGGCGTGCTGGTGACAAGTGACAACAGAAACAGATGGGCTGGTGGGAGGGGTTCAAAAGTCCAAGGATTACCATGTAGCGTGCCAGCTTTGGCAAGGGCATCGGTTTGGTCATTGTAGTCTTTGTCTTGCCCTGGTTGCAGTGAGTGACTGCGGACCTTTTCCAATAGATGAGCATGTCATATTTTGTGACGATGGAAGAGACCTTGATGCTTGATGGGTTTGTTGTTGGATGTTTTGAACCCATTCTGTTTCCATCATGGCATTTGAAGCTGAGTCGAGCATAGTTTGAGTCAGTACAGATGAGGAGTTCTTTGATGTTGTGAGTCGCAGCTATCTGGAGGGTGATGAGTATGGCTGCTATTTCTGCATATTGTGAAGGGTGAGGGCCCAGTTGGAACTGTTGTGGTGGGCAGGGGTTGTCGTTGAGCCAGACCACACCTGCTCCCGCCTTTAGGTTGCCCTGATATATGAGCAGCCATCAACGTATGCTGTGGGCATCCCTTGACACACGTTCTCCTCAAAGTATCTGTGGTTTGTCTGTGCTGGTTGTGGGGGTTCCTTAGGTTCAGGTGATGCATGTGGGATGTCGTCGGAGCAGTTTTGGCAGGCTGCCAGTCCATTGCCCAATGATGATTTGTGATTTTGGGCATACCATACCTCGACGTCACGTCCTTGGAGTGTCATCAGCCATGTGGCTATGTGTGCGTTGGTGACCACGGCATCTCTGATTCGCTGGCTGTTAAGAAAGATTAAAGGTTGGTGGCATGTCTCTATGATGACCTTTTGTGCGCCGATGTAGTTTGAGAAATTCTGAATGGCCCATACCGTACAGAGCAAGGCCTTTTTGCAGTCTGAGTATTTGCACTCTGGCGGAAGCAGCATCTTGCTAGCTTGTCTTGGTCGTGGAGGTAGTATAGGCCCACACTGAGACATTGGTTGGAGAATCCAGCTTCCAGGTAGAATTCTTTCCCTGGGTAGGCCAGGCATGGGGCAGAGCAGAGGTGTTGTTCCGACACATTAGTGGGCGTCTTTATGTTTTGAATTGCCTGGGTGCGGCTCGATACCTTGAGGTCCGATGCACAAACCCATGTAGTTTACTTTGGTTCTACACCATTGTCCTTTGTGGAGGGTGATTTTAGCACCTGCATTTGTCAGTTGGCCCAGGACATGATCTATTTCCTTCAGATGATCAGCGACATTGGTACTCTTCATGAGTACATCATCCACGTAGATAAGGTTGCCTCTGGTTCGGGCATCAGGGCATGCTTTGTTGAGGAAGATGTTGAATTCTGTTGGTGAATTGACATACCTGAAAGGACACTGTGTAAAGGTGTACTGTCGCTTCCCAAAAGTGAATGCCAGTTTGTGTTGTTCCTCTGGGTGCACAGGAATAGTCTAGAATCCTGAAGCTACATCCAGAGTTGAAAGGATTGTTGCACCTATGATTTTTGGAAGTTCTTGGTCCAGTTGTGTCATAGGCCATCATGACCGGGGCACCTGTTGGTTCAACTTGCGATAGTCTATGGTGGGCCTCCATTTGCCGTTGGGTTTCAGAACTGGCCATATGGGGGCCGAATAGGTGCTGTTGCAAGGACGAATAACTCCCCTTTTCAACATTGAGTCAATGATTTCCTGCACAGGCTCGTATGATGCAATCTGGATTTTGTACTGCAGTACAAAGGTGGGTGGCGCATTTGGATGCGTTGGTATGCGTACTGTGTGTATGTTGGTGAGGCCACAGTCCAGAGAGTCTTTTGCGAAGGAGTCTTTGTACTTGTTCAGGACTCTGTGAAGTTCCTGCTGGTCAGCATCGTTGTGGAGGGCATCTGCCTCGTTCAGGATCTGTTGGAGCTGGGCATTGAACCCTGCATATGGCTTTTCCACTGTAAGGTCATTGGAGAGGCCCTTGGTCGATGTGATCACCTGTTTGTTTGGTTCTGTCACAGGTTGTGTTGAGATGGTGTACACAGAGAGGTGTGCATCATCTGTTAGTTCTGATCTGCAAACGTTCTCTTGGGACACTGGCAGAATCGAGGTGATGGCAATGGTTTTGAGGGGTGCTGTAAACACTCTGTGTCTGGTATGGGGCCTATGACAGGTACCGTGAGCTCAAAGTCATGGAATGTTTGGCTGATGAGCCATCCTAGGTGACTTGCTCTGGGGATCTTGATGTCATTGGCTGTACAGTTGTTGAACAGCACATACACAGCATGAGATGACACTTCCATGAGAGGTGTGGCTTCCAGAGTCAGTCCCAGTTTTAAGCAGTTCAGGGAAGCTTGGAAGAAGCCTAGATTGTGGTTGAGGTTTTGGCAAGGTCGCATGTTGAGGCGGATGCTGACACTCTTGGTGTAGGTCGGTATCGTACCTTCCTGTTCACTGGTTGTGGCACATACTTCTGGTATTGTTTGACCAGATTGAAGATACTTGAGGTGGACTGAAGTGCTTAGTTGGTGAGACAGAGGAGCCCATATGACTTCGTTCACAGTGTCCACATAGACATTGAGTCTGACCATGATGTCTGCTCCAATGTAGATATTGTGTGGCAGGTCAGGGACAACGAGGAAGTAGTGACTCAGGTGTCTGTCATTCCAATGCATGTCTAAGGCACAGACAGTCTTGGAGGTGATCATGGTCGATGAGCAGGGACTCGATGACAAGTGATTATGTTTGGTGGTATGTGGCAGTTCAGGCTTGTCTTGTTTCAGGGCTCTGTAGAACTTCAGGCTGATGGCTGAGTTTTCTGCCCATAGGGCTAGCACAGCGTCAGATACTGTCGTGCCTTGAATGTCTATAGTTGTCGTCAGTCGAGAGCATTGTGAGTCTGGGTCTGTGGTTTTGAGTGCGCACAGAAGAGAAGCTTGGCTCTTGCCATGTGGCACCAAGTTTGGGACTGGTCTTGGTCTTGGACTTGAGTTCTCGCTCAGTGAGCTGGAACCGGTGTCTGTGACTTGACAATGCACCTCTGTGGAGCATCATGATTGAAAGGGAAGAGGCTCTCGAACTTGGGCCCATATCTTTAGGTGCTTAAAGTCTATTAAGGGCTCAAAGCGATTCAGCAGATTTTTTCCAATGAGGAGTGGGTATGTGTCCAATGGCGAGATATACACGGGATGTATCAGGCACATTGGTCCGATGGTCAGGTGGATTAGGGCCACCTGCTCCAATTGCAGTCCCATGTGGAATAGGCTTTAATGTTGAGTGCACACTTTTGAAGTCTGAGGGTTCCACTGGTTCTTTTGGTTCTTTCTTGGATTTCTTCTAAAAACCGAGTGGACATTAGGGTGATGTCTGCTCCTGTGTCCACTATGGCCTCTAGCTTGACATGGTGTTCTAATGTGATGGAGAGATAAAACTTCCTTGCCACACCTTTTTCGATGAGGTTGCTCAGAAGTTGAGAAACTGGAGTTTTGGTTGAGACAGGTAGGCTGTCATGGCTTGTTTGCTGTTGCTCAGAAGAGTGACAGACGACCAGGATGGTACTTGAGTGGTTCCATCCTCCTCTGGTTGTTGGAGGTTTCCGTGGTATGAGTTGACAGGTGTTGGGTCAGGTTCTGACTCTGTTGCTAGACATTCAGGTTGAGTCTCTTGTTCCCTTGACAATGCTGCTATGGCAGCTTCACTTGTGGTGTTTTGCGGGTGGTGAGTGTGAGACAGGTGGTTATTGCTCTGGGTGATATTGTGTACCCGGTGGTCGCTGTTCCCTTGCTTCGCCTCTAGTCACGACGAATCTGACTTGTCTTTCTTTTCCCATTTCTTGTCCTCTTCATTGCGTTTGAAGAATTCTTTCATGAATATCTGTATCAGTTCTTATAATTAATAATAATTAATAATTAATAATAATTATAATATAATTAATAATTAATAATTAATAATAATAATAATTTTCTTTATTTATCACACATTATACATTTGCACATATACAGTGAAATTCTTCTTTTTCACATATCCCAGCTAGGCTGGGGTCAGAGTGCAGGGTCAGCCATGATACGGCGCCCCTGGAGCAGATAGGGTCAAGGGCCTTGCTCAAGGGCCCAACAGTGGCATCTTGGCGGTGCTGGGGCTTGAACCCCCGACCTTCTGATCAGTAACCCAGAGCCTTAACCGCTGAGCCACCACTGCCCCACACTGTTCTTGTGAGTTGACGCACGGTGAAGTCTTTTGTTCTTGTGCGGACCCAGTGTTGGGTTGGTCTGATTGATGCCTGGGTGGATTTCGTTGTCGACCCCTTGGGCTGGTTGTTCCTGGGGGCGTTTGTCGCTTTCCTTTGGATGTCCAGTTGGCTTCCCATGAACCCTTTCCCCTTGAGTTTCCATACAACCGTGGCTGGTTCCATGAATTGTCCCTGCGGTTTTCATGCGACCATGACTGGTCCCATGATTTCTCCCAGTGTCGTCCAGATGTGTGTGGCTGTCCTTATTGCCTGTACCAGCGGTTATTTGGTTGTTTGGGTTTGACACTGGCATGGGAGTCCCGATCTTTGCTGAAGGAGGGCTCTCTTCATTCTTAAGATGCAGCTTGGTGCTGTTGTGATGTTGGGTGCCCTTTAGGGCCAGTCCTTGATGTTGAGTGTTGAAATCACAGACTGCTGGTGGCTTGGTCCCCTTTTCTGAGGCCATCTTTTGTTTGCCGTAAGCTTTGTGTGCCAAATCCCTCAACTGTTGCATGGTCATTGTGCGAGGGCAGGCCATGAAGCCTAGGTGGTGGCTTACCACAGGGTGGAGGTTTCTCAGGAAGAGGGTCTTGAAGTTTAAATCCTCCTCCATGTCAGGTTCATTGCATGCCCCAAAGTACGCTCATCTGAGTCGGTTGTAATAGGCTTGGGGTGTCTTATGCCAGCCCTGTTTGGTTTCTAGGGCGGCTACCAGTCCTTTGTCAGACTCTGGGTCTACAAATTCTTTGTTGAGGGCTTCTCGGAGGAGGTGGTAGTCTGACTTTGTGTGTGTGTAGGCTGTCTGTCCAAGAAACTTTGCACCTCAGGACTGGATGTTGTCTGAAGCAAATAGATTCTGTCTCTATTGGTCGCATTAGATCTCATATCCAGGTGAAAGTCGATGTCTTGCTGTTAGGCCTGGACATCCTGACTTCCTGCCACATTCGGGGTGAATTTGTTGATGTTCCTGGCCAGTTTGTCAAGGTCTTTTAGTGCCAGGCCGTGTGCAGCTTCATGGTCAGTTTGGAGGGGCCCCTTTCTCTTGTCGGCATGGTAGTGTTTCTCTGAGAGGGCTGGAGAGGTTTTCAGTGGTGCTTCTTCACTTCTTCTGTGATGTGGCAGTCCCTGGATGGGGGACGTGGCTCTGCTGGGCAGGGGTGAGATCAGAGGACATCTTGTCCTTGTTGACTTGGGGTGCAGCTCGTAGGCATGCTTGAGTTCTTCTCTGTGTCGGACTCTTCTTTTGCATAGTTCAACTGTTGATTCAAGCTGCTGATCTAATTTTGTAACCTCTCCAGATGGTTTTCAAGGGCCTTTATTCGGTTGTTCTTGTCTCTGAAGTCAGCCTTGGCTTTTTCCAGTAGCTGCACTGCATACTGTAGCTTGTTGGCCAGATCATCTTGGGCAGCCTTTGCTTGTTCCAACTCTTAGGTGGTGGTTGTCAACGTTTCTTGGAGCCTTTTGATTTCCTCCTTGGTGCCCTGCTCCATCTCATCGGACCTTTCCTGTTGGTCCTGTGCTTCCAGTTCTAACTCGTTGATGCGTTGTTGTGCACGGGTCAGTTCCTTTTGGAGGTGGGCTCCTTGTTTGTTGCTCAGTTTGAGTGTGGCTATCAGCGTGTGGCTCAGGGAGCCAGTGATCTTTGCTAGCTCTTTGTGGTTGTAGCTGTGGTTTGTGTCTTGTTCCATGAGGTCTGTTATGCTGGCATCCCGTGTGCTGCCGTAGGTTATCGGCGGCCTTGGGTAAGAGGCTGTCTGTCACGGCACTCCATTTCTCTAGATCTTCCCAGTGGGCGATGGGATTAGCAGTGCGAGACATGTTGGCACACAGTGGGGAGACCTGGAAAAGAGACTGACACAGATCTTTAAAAGGGTGTGTAAGCTAAGTGTGTGATGGGAAGTTAAGTGTTGTTTGCTGGAACTGTGGGCCTCTAGTGAAGTGTACTGCTAACTCGTAGTCTCTGTGGGAGAAAATAGTAAGTACAACTCGGAGGACACGGCTGAGGAGAGAGAAGGAAAGAGAGAAAAGGCAAGACAAAGCAAAGTAATACTTATAGCAATCAGAGCTACGTATAATTTTGTGTTGTCTTTTTTTTTCTAGAATATGGAAATAGTTGCCATTGAAAATAGAAGGCGAGAGGTTATTTTCTCCAAAAGAAAGGAAGAAGCTGTAAAACAAAGAGGCCCCTTTTCTTTTTTTTAAGTGATTAAATAGATATGCTTTAATGAAGATCAAACTGAAAGGTAACTGAGTATTTTCTTAATGGCTGAACTACAATGTCTTAATACAGAGAGTATTATTGTTGTTATATCTCCCTCCTGACAGGAAGAAAATGCTAACAACAATAATTGTGCTTCTTCTCTCTTATAGGATTGACACCATACACCTGTTACTGTGCTCCTTTTTTTTTTTTTTTTGGAATGCGTTAGGTGAGTGGCAGTCGCTTATTGTTCCTCTTATCAATTTATTTGGCTTAAGCTGGGTAGGATGCCAAAATCTGAGAGGGTAGTGTGCAGTGCAAAGAGAGAGAATTCACACCACTGTTTAAAGACTTGAACTTCAAAGTATTTGTGAAAGATTCTTTTGAAATTTTCTGTAATCACTGTATGATTCTCACAGGTTCAGTTCCAGAAATGGCATGGGTAGAAGAGAGAAAGCGGAGAGACAAGGAGGGAGTTAAATTTAAGGTTAGGGAAGGGAGACTGACTCATCTGGCAGGTGGATCTAGTCGACCAATTGTTCTGTTATTGTTATGCTTACCCACTATGCCTATCTGCGAGTGAAAAGCTGCTGTTAATTGGCGTACACCCTAATAAAGCAATGTCAAAAAGGGAGCTGTTTTCGCTTTATCATTAGACTCGCAGGGTGTTTTATCTATCTATCTATCTATCTATCTATATATATATATATATATATATGTGTGTGTGTGTGTGTGTGTGTGTGTGTGTGTGTGTGTGTGTAAATATATATGTAAATTTGTTATGTACTGCTCCCAGTGAAGATAGGAGAAGGGAAAGTGGAGGAACAAAAGAGGAAAACAATGATGGCAATAGAACATTTTGAAAAATAAAAATAAAGAAAAATTAATAATAGCAAAAACACAAGAAAAAAAACCTAAATTCTAAAGAAAAAAAATTGTCGTCTCTTTATTCAAAACAAATAAATGACAAAAATGTATCGTCATTTATTTAAAATAAATGAAAATGACCATGGAAGTAAAACGGTAATAATAATAATAATTAAAATTTAAAGGAAAAGAAACTAGAATGGCTGATATAATTGGTAACGTGTTCACCTGAACTTCGAAGATCAAGGTTTCCTATTACACAATTGAGAGAAAGAGAGATTGCCAATGTAATACTGTGAGTATAAGGTGATTACGATGAGATTTAATTAGAGTAGTTAATTGTAGATTTGTCACAAATTAAATACTCTTGAGTCAGTATTCCTTTAATGGGAAGAGATAAGTCAAATTGGAGGTGAATAAGAGAAAAACAAGATGGAAATGTTCACAAAGTGTTAGAGTTGAGATGTGAAAGGGTTAAATCACTTCAATGCTGCTCCAGAACACACTGCATTCAGCTTCAGCGAGCCACAACAATGCGATGCGCTAACCGCTAACCTTCGAGGCTAATGGCTTTAGCATAAACTTCAACGTGAACACCACAGCTTCAGTTGGCTTAGCTACACCAGAGTTGTTTACAATATGGCGGCGAGAGGTAAACATGCACACTTAAGAGTTACCCCAGAAATCTTTTAAGACTTCGGTGCCATGGCTGTTACTATGGCGACGCACAACAGAACACAGTTAAAGATGCACATGGGTTACTACGTGCAGATAAAGTTCAAATACATGACATGAATTAGCGGTGCACAAACAATGGGCACTACTCGTAGTATTTACAATATGATGCTTAATAATCTTAGTACGTTGAGAGTGAGGCAAAATTTATCTTGAATGGCAGATTCACTGCAGTTAATACAATAACGAAAAGATGTTTTCCTGTCTCTAATCTATCATCCTGACCAATAGAAAAGATACAATCACAAAATGACTTGTTTTGTGCTTACAATTTAGTTTAAACTGCCCGCATTCTCCACCAATTTATGTAAGGGATTTTCGGATCAATATAACTCAAAGGTGATTGAATTACAGTGAATTAGAACTGAATTAATAGGTAAATTATTCAGAATTAATATTTAACACTTTATCAACTATTCGTCCACCGATAAATTGAGATTAGAGTATTTTATCAATTCTGGACAGAATATTATCCCCATGGTCAATAGTAATAATATCATAAAGTTATGATCACTGATTATGAGCAAGGAAAGAAAATCGACAGTTTAAGGTAGTAACTTGTAAGCACACAGCACAAGACACTTGTATGTAAAATCAAACAAGACTTTATTGAACTACTCTAATACACATAAACTAATCTAACGAAAACACACACACACATTCATTTGTACAGTGGCAGGGAAATGGTGATATTAATGGAGGATGAATGGAGTCCCAAATGTCTAGCATTAGACACTATTTCTTAGACTGCAACATGAAAGAATCATCATACTAGCAATTCAACCTTAATTAGTTTGCTTAATAAAATTTGCACCAGTTCAGCAAGAGTTAGGAGACTGTTGTACTTGCGTTTGGTTGCTCCTGTGATACAGTTTGCTGGAGGAAATCTCGGCAGCGCTGATTGGCTGGCGGTCGGTCGATGTTGAGTTCTCAGGGAAACCACTCTGCGGTGAGTGGATGGTTGGCTTTGCAGGGTGGAGCCTCATGTGCCGGTTGCCGGGTTACACGTTGCTGCGCAATGAAGTTTTCTCCACGTGTCGAGGAACTGCTGGAAGCAAGGACTTTCAGGAGTTATTCTTCGGCGAAGTTTAACGAAGGCTCAGACGGAAGAGTTGATGAGTCTTGGAATGAGCTCCTGGTGGTCGAAGAGCGTGCACGCAGGATAAGTGGAAAAGCAAGCAAAAGCAAAGCAAAAGCAACTTGAACTGATTGTCATTGGGGTTTAACCATGTCGATCTGGTCCATCCCCACGAGTATTTCTTCCAATCAGATATTGTCTTGGGCGGGTCCTACGCCCCGTTCTCCTGTTCTTGCATGTAATTAGCATAATATCCACATGATCGCGTGCGCCCAAACTTTTAAGAGTTTTAGTAAACGCTTTAAGAAAACAACTTTCATATTGTAAATATGGTGCATCCTACACAAATCTACTTTGTATCAAAATACTAGAAATCATTCACCCATCAAAAAGATACCAAATAACATATACTTCCAATAATTGAGGTAGAAGTTTGTAAGAATATAGCTGTAATAAAGGTTTAACACACAGAAAGAACTCCACAGGTTATATAAAACATACATGATACATAAGATATATCTAAGGCAACTACTGGTGATTAATGCAGCTTATTGGCAGCAATTTTGAGACCGTTGTCTATTAAACCATGAGAGTGGGATCCATGCGGTCTCTGCTGAGCTAAGAGAGAATATCTTTGGAATGTGCAGATGGGGAGAGGAGTTGTCCCGGGGGAGAAACGAAATGTCACTGTTTTAGGTCTATGTTGATTTCGGGTCTTGGGACTGTCTTCACAAGTCTCCGTTTCCTGATATGACCACAGATTTATGCATTAAGGTCACAAGGTGTTACTTGGCCATTTTGTCTTACAGAGGGTTTAAGTTTGTGGAACAAAGAAGGGTCTTCTTTATTGGTCAGCTCTGTCATTACAAACCCTAGTTTGAGATTAAGCAGGCATGGGAGAGACGGTCTCCTTCAGCAAATTAGGCGCCATGGATTCGTTTTTATGACTCTCTAATGGCTCGGTGGGGGATCTCTCTGATCTGCGAAATGTGGTGTTGTGTTCATTTGATGGGCTTTGTTCATGGATAATCCTACAACAGCAAGATCCTCCAAGTCAGCAACGACCTTCGTCAGCATTGCCGACATGTTCAGCATCTCCCGCCGCATTTCCCATACCTCTCTGACCAAATCGACTCCCAGGCCCATGGCCTGCTCGGGGGTGTCAGCTTGAGCACGTATGTGTTTTTTAATGTCTCCAGAGCCCAAGGATTTTGAATTCTTTGACATGTTGTCCTCCTAGAACAGTTATGGAACAGAGTGTATCGAATCTCACTGGTTTATGTCATAAAAAGTATTAAAACTAGCAAAGTGGGCAGAGTTACCTGTTTAAATACTGTGTTCCAGCCGATTCATCAATAAACGTACCTGTATTATATGATCCATCTCTCTATCGTCATTGTGTCTAAGCCGGTATGTGACAATGTGCAAATTACATTAAGGGTGTCATCGTACCACAATTTGTATTATCCTGGTAGGTCAATTACTTCAAATATTTTAACATATTACAAATATGGACAGTCTTCGTACAATAATAATTGTTAGCCACAACATGAATCGAGGTCCCATCCTTGGTTGAAACAAATATATGATCAGAAATCAAAGGTTAGCTATCAGTTATGGCTACTCGGTATTTCTTTACATCAAAGGGGTACCAAGGAGAGCAGTTAAAATCCTTGGAAGTTGTTTTCGACTATGGCAAAGTCACATGTGAGAGGGCACGATAACCATAAATAATTCAGAGACATGAGTTATTTAGACATACAGTGTGTAGGTGTTATCTTCTTCTCAGGAATAGAGGCTTTCTCCCCAACCTTGCTGGAATGCAGGGCCTTACCATGTGTGGAACATTAGGACAGAGCACAGAGAGAAACAAAAGGGCACAAAAGAGCACAAGAGAGCACACTATTGCTGCATCTAGTTGAAGTAAATTCATGTTTCAATTAATTGTCGAGTCATGGTTACTTTTACGAACCATAAAACAAAGATAATAACAAAAAATCATAACTATGATCTCTCTCTCTTACATAACTACTTGTGATTAATCAATCCTCAATATAATAAAATGGTTAAATAGGGTATATGATTCATTATGTAATAAAAATAGAAATAAAAATGGAATAAATGCAATACAACATAAAATGCACATTCTCCGTAGGCCGGGCTAAATAAGTAAACAATGTTACTGCACTCCTGACATGGGCCAGACCCTCAGTCACACCTCAGATTACATACATATTACTTGTACCTTTTAGGAAAAGAGAACAGAACATTGATTAATATAATAAGAATAAGTGAGGATTGTGAAATATAAGATATAACTTTCAAGAGCAAAGAGGGATTAGAATTTTTCCCGTTCAACTTGTTAATAGCAATCAGCTGTAAAATCGGTGTCGATCGGGTCTGTGTCTCCCAGCCGGGTCCGGGTCCCAGCTTTCAAATAATAGACGGGTCCGGTTCGGGTCCGGCATTTCTCGGTTCTGTATAGGTACGGGCCAAGCTTTCAAATAATAGACGGGTCCTGTTCGGGTCCGGGTAGTACATTTCAGGGTCCCTTTGTGTTCGGACAATAATTTTTGGACCCGTGAAGACCTCTAATCTACACCCCTGAATGCATGCGGTGTCATGTGTTAACATGATGTCTAGCAATACAGATGAAACCTATGTGTGCTGAACTTGTGGTTGGGTGGGTCAGGCCCTCTATGGAACCGGGCCTGTGTGTGCAGTAAATTTTTGGTTGCAAAGAGTATTAAACTGAAATTCAGAAGACATTTACAAACCAAAGTTGTCAGTTCTCCTATTCAGCCTATGTCAAGTTAATAATTTAGCAAATTGTTGGGTCTATGCAGTTCATTGTAAAACTAACAAATTTCAAAGTTGTTTTTTTGTTGGTATCTTGGTATTATGTAGGGTCGCCACTTGATGCCTGATGTAATATCTAGGCCGTGAACCACTTTCCATATCCACAGCCATTTCAAAATATGTATTGTAAGTATCTTTGCTTACTGAGAATAAAACTTAAAATGTGAAACTTGACACTTGGCACTAAAACAAAAATTGGAGAGAAAATATTTTAGTCCCTAAAATGGCTCCATACACCTCTCTCTAGAATATAACAACAATGCATTTCCCTTACAAGCCAAAAGGTTTAATGAGCTTGTTGTTCCTTTCAGTGTTAACAAGTGATCATGTAAACGAGCAATGCATAAGGTACAGTCTGAGCTTCCACAAATCATAGTCTATTTGCATAGCCTTAAACAAAGCCTATATTACAGTTAACATGTCCTTCATAAAGAGGCCATAATGTGTTAGTGCTGTCCTGTGTACTGTACCATAAGGACAAAAATTCATTAGCTAAACAACATCGCTTCATCATACTCCGTAATCGGTGCTCTAAGGATGGCCAGTTGGCCAGTTTCCATTCATGAGTTTCCATTCATAATGAGCTTTTATAATAGGTGAGATTATGATTTTTCTTACTTATCCCTAAACGATACTGTATGTGCACAGGCTTACAGAGGTGGTGTGTCATTGTGTGGAAGAACATGCAAGCGTTTGCTGTTCCACGTTGTGGCATGGGGGGCATGGTCATGTGTCGGTCTGCGGGAGAGGGAGAGCGGTAAGGCTCATCACCTGGGCCGTAATTACCTCTAACACCTGTCTCTCATTATAGTGATGGCGGAGGGAGACCTGAAAAGGCACGCCAGAGCATCAGAGTGGGGAGAGTGCATGATCTCGACGCTGACTGAATGTTGTGATTCTGACGGGGTGTTCCAAGAACAGATTATTTTGTTATATGTTTGAGTGAATAGACTGCATTAATTCACCCCAGAACCTGTTTTGTAAGTTTGTACACAAAGATGATAAAAATTAGGATAAGTGACTCGAACACCTGTTGTTTGCAGTACGAGAGGTCCCACAAGCCTCCACAGGGTTTTCCCCATTTGTGCTACTGCATGGGCGTCGGCCGCGCGGCATACTTGACATCATACGGTAAGCTTGGGAGGAAGGACCTTCAAATAGCATAAATCTAATTCTTTACATTCTTGACCTTACAGAAAAACTGCACACTTTGGGGCAGGTAACACAGGAGAATTTGCTCCAAGCACAAGAACGTCAATGCCGACTGTACGACAGGGACATTCGACTACAGGAATTTGCACAGGGAGATAAAGTGTGTGTATTGCTGCCCACTTCAAGCACCAAATTACTCGCCAAATGGCAAGGACCCTTTGAGGTCACACGACGAGTTGGAGATCTCGATTATGAGGTTAGGCGAATGGCTAGGGGAGGGGCACATCAAATCTACCACCTCAACCTCTTCAAACCATGGAGGGAGGCGGTGCCTGTAGCCTTGGCGACGGTAGTTCCGGAGAGGGCGGAGCTCGGGCTGGAGATATCTCCCAAACCAAATTCATTCATTCCGGTCCCTTGCAGAGACCACCTCTCACTGTCGCAGCTTACAGACATTGCCAGGTTACAAGCGGAATTCGCGGATGTGTTTTCACCCCTTCTCGGTCACATAAACCTCATAGAGCACCATATTGAGACCACCCCGGGGGTGGTGGTTTGTAGCTGCCCCTATTGCCTTCCTGAACACATGAAAATGATTGTTCAGGAAGAATTAGAGGCAAAGCTTGAAATGGAAAATACAAGAGTCGCACAGCGATTGGGCCAGCCCGGTAGTTCTGGTACCAAAGAGCGACGGCTCGGTTCGGTTCTGTGTTGACTACTGGAAAGTATACGCGGTGTCCAAATTTGACGCTTGTCCAATGCCGTGAATTGACGAGTTACTCGATCGGTTGGGTGCAGCTCAATTTTACTCGACACTGGACTTAACAAAGGGTTATTGACAGATCCCTTTAACTCCAATATCCTGAGAAAAAAACGTTTTTTCCACTCCGTTCGGATTACACCAAGTCAAGTCAAGTCATTTTTATTTGTATAGCACCTTTCACAACACACATCGCTTCAAAGCAGCTTTACAGAAGATCATGCATTAACAGAAAATGAAACTGTAATATCTATAATGTCTTAGAGTCATCATTGTGTAGTTTGATAAAATACGATTGTGAATTGTGTTTAAAAATAAGTAATTAAATAATAATTGTATTTATAACCCCAGTGAACAAGTCGAAGGCGACTGTAGCAAGGAACACAAAACTCCATAAGATGTTGGTTAATGGAGAAAAATAACCTTGGGAGAAACCAGGCTCACTGTGGGGGCCAGTTCCCCTCTGGCTAACATCATGAATATAATTCCAATATTACTTATGTATAGTGCAAGTCATGGTTTAAAATGATTAAACTAGTAAGTGTTAAGGGTTGGTGTTTAAACAAAGATTTTGTATGAACTGTAAGATTAATGACTAATGTCTTTTAAATTCATCCTGGATTAACTGCAGAAGTTCACATAGATGCAATTGTCCTTGTTAGTTGGCTGATGAAGGGTTTTGTTGACAATTAATTGATAGTCTGTGTATTCCATTTCAAAAGTGTAGTCCATCATTAGACCGAGGTGATGCAGGCAGAGATCAGTGAGGTGCATCGCAGTTCAACCTGGCCAGTAATTTCGGTGAGGTCTATCCTATGTCCAAGGTTCAGGCAATGGCATATGAGGTATCCCATGTCTTATGGTTAGAGTTGGCATCAGTTCATCCTCTGAAGTCCATTGTAAAAGACTGAAGTGATGTTTGGCTGGGACCGGCTGCTATTAGTCATCATCACACAGTGACACGTAGCAGTGGAGTCCAACATGAAGTAGGAATGGAGCTGGATCCAGCCGGTTCTGGTGACCTCAGGATAGGAGTCCCGAGGTTGAGACAGGGAAACAAATAAAATAATATTAACATAAATTTATTCCAGAGTTATAGATCACGATCAATGTTTCTGGTTTTGGTTCCGGCAGACCTAACTAAAGCAGCCTTATTGTGAGTTGAAGGATAAATTAGGTTTTTGCCTGGCTAAATAGATGAGTCTTTAGTCTAGACTTAAACTGAGTGAGTGTGTCTGCATCTCGAACAGTGTTAGGGAGACTATTCCATAGTTTAGGAGCCAAATATGAAAAGGATCTACCTCCTTTTGTGGATTTTGATATTCAAGGAACTATTAACAGGCCAGAATTTTGCGATCGTAATGAACATGATGGAATATAGCATGGTAGGAGGTCAGTTAAGTATTGTGGAGGTAGACCATTCAAAGCTTTGTACGTAGTTAACAGAATTTTAAAATTAATATGAAATTTAACAGGTAGCCAATGTAATGACGATAAAATGGGGCTAATATGATCATATTTCTTTGTTCTAGTCAGCACTCTGGCTGCTGCATTTTGAACCAATTGAAGTTTATTTATTGATCTTGCTGGACATCCTCCCAGTAATGCATTGCAATAATCGAGTCTTGAGGTCATGAATGCATGAATTAGATTTTCGGCATCAGCAACAGAGAGCATGTGTCGTAATTTAGCAATATTTCTTAGATGGAAGAATGCTGTTCTACATTTATAGGTAATTTGATTTTCAAAGGACAGATTGGTATCAACTATAACACCTAAGTTCTTTGCTGTTGAAGACTATGTAACAGTACATCCATCGAGAATCAAATTATATTTTAGCGGCTTATTTTTAGAGGTTTTTGGTCCAATAATTAGTACCTCTGTTTTGTCAGAATTGAGTTGAAGGAAATTTCTGGCCATCCAATCTTTTATTTCATTGATGCACTCTGCTAATTTGGAGAAATGTGAAATTTCGTCAGGTTTTGAAGAAATATAAAGTTGGGTATCATCTGCATAACAGTGGAAACTTATTCCATGATTCCTGATAAAATCTCCCAGGGATAGCATATACAAGGAGAAAAGCAGAGGCCCTAAAACTGATCCCTGTGGCACTCCATACTTTACTTTTGTTTGGTTTGACAATTCCTCATTTACATAGACAAAGTGGTAGTGGTCAGCTAAATAGGACCTAAACCATGCTAATGCAACTCCACAAATGCCAACATAATTCTCTAGCCTATTCAAGAGAATGTCTTGATCTATCGTGTCGAATGCAGCACTAAGATCTAAAAGCACTAGAAGTGAAATGCAGCCGCGATCAGATGATAAGAACAAGTCATTTGTAACTCTGATAAGTGCAGTCTCTGTACTGTGATGAGGCCTAAATCCTGACTGAAATTGTTCATGTATACTATTCCTCTGTAGAAATGAACATATTTGGGAGGATACTACCTTTTCTGGTATTTTCGACATAAACGGGAGATTTGAAATCGGTCTATAATTAGCCAGTTTTCCAGGATCAAGTTGTGGCTTCTTAATAAGCGGTTTGATAACTGCCATTTTAAAGTTTCTTGGGACATGTCCTAAGGATAGTGAGGAGTTAATAATATTAAGAAGAGGCTCTGAGATTACAGGGAATACCTCTTAAAAGAGCTCGGTTGGTATTGGATCTAACATACATGTTGTGGCTTTTGATGTTTCGATAAGTTTTGTTAGCTCTTCATGAACTATGACAGCAAAGGATTGAAGCTGCACATGAGGAAAATTTTGAGACACTTGTTTTCTGAGGTATTGTGACAGATGATTGCATAATTCCAATTTTATTTCTGATTATTTCAATTTTATCAGTAAAGAAATTAATGAAGTCATTACTCTTGTGCTGCGACAGAATATCTGGTTCTGTTGAGGATTTATTCCTAACCAATTTAGCCACAGTACTGAATAAACACCTAGGATTGTTGTGGTTATTTTCTATGAGTTTGCTAAAATATGCTGACCTGGCAGCTTTTAGTGCCTGTCTGTAGCTACAGACACTATCCTTCCATGCACCACGAAATACCTCTAATTTTGTATTCTTCCACTTGTGCTCCATTTTCCGAGCTGCTCTCTTGAGAGCATGAGTGTGATCATTTTACCATGGTGCATGGCTTTTTTCTTAAATTTTCTTTAATCGAAGGGGGGCGACACTATCAAGAGTGCTAGAGATGACTGTATTTATATTTTCTGTTATTTCATCAAGTTCTTCTAGGCTTTGGGGTTTACTGAGTGTATGAGATAGATCTGGAAGATTATTAGTGAAGCTATCTTTAGTGGTCGAAACAATAGTACTACCTGAAAGATAGCGTGGTGTAGATTGAGTAACATTAGCTGATCACAGCATACAAGAGATGAGGTAATGATCCGAGATGTTATTGCTCTGTGGCAGAGTTTCTATAGTATCAACATCAACTCCATATGACAGAATTAAATCTAGCGTATGATTATGCGATGAGTTGGTCCTGTTACATTTTGTCTGACTCCAATAGAGTTGAGAATATCGATAAATGCTAATCCCAATGTGTCATTTTCATTTTCTATGTGAATGTTGAAGTCACCAACAATTAAAGCTCTATCTACAGTAACTACAAGATCTGATAAAAAAAATTTGCAAATTCACCAAGGAAATCAGAATACGTGACCCTTCCATTTGGTTTCTTCGGAGCCCCGGCCACGTTTCAGCGCCTTATGGATAAGATCCACAGACCGCACACAGCATATGCCGTATCATATCTAGATGATAGCATCATTTATAGTAATGACTGGCGGCGGCATATGCAACATCTGAGGGCTGTCCTGAGAGCACTGCAGCAGGCGTGACTCATGGCCAACCCGAAGAAGTGCGCAATTGGACGGGTGGAAGTTAGGTATCTGGGGTTCCACTTGGGTCAGGGGCAGGTGTGTCCACAGGTTAATAAAACCACAGCGATTGCAGCTTGCCCGACGCCCAAGACCAAAAAGGAGGTAAGGCAGTTTCTGGGACTGGCTGGCTACTACCGGAGGTTTGTGCCTAATTATTCTGATGTCACCAGCCCACTGACTGATCTTACTAAAAAGGGGGCTCCTGATTTGTGCCAACAGGCTTTCCTTAAGGTAACGTCTGCACTGTGTGGGGGGCCACTTTTACATGCACCTGACTTCTCTCTCCCCTTTATTTTGCAGACTGATGCATCTGACAGAGGGCTGGGTGCGGTGCTCTCGCAGGAGGTGGGAGGGGAGGAACAGCCAGTGCTATTTATTAGTCGAAAGCTCTCCTTCAGGGAGACGAAGTATAGTACCATCGAGAAGGAGTGTCTTGCGATTAAGTGGACTGTTCTTACGGTCCGCTACTACCTGTTCCGATCACGCTCCTCTGCAGTGGCTCCATCACATGAAGGATACTAACACGCGGATCAACTATTGATATCTGGCTCTTTAGCCCTTTAAATTCAAGGTGGTCCACAGACCGGAGGCGCAGATGGTCGTGGCTGACTTTCTCTCCAGAAAGGGGGGGATAGGCAGGCCAGATGTTGCCCCAGCCTGAGTCGGTGGTGGGGGTATGTGGCATGGGGGCGTGGTCATGTGTCGGTCTGTGGGAAAGGGACAGTGGTAAGGCTCGTCACCTGGGCCGTAATTACTTCTAACACCTGTCTCTCATTATAGTGATGGCGGAGGGAGACCTAAAAGGGATGCCAGAGCGTCAGAGTGGGGAGGGAGAGAGCATGATCTCGACGCTGACTGAATGTTGTGATTCTGACGTGGTGTTCCAAGAACAGATTATTTTGATATATGTTTGAGTGAATAGACTGCATTAAGTCACCCCAGAACCTGAGAAAAATAAACGCTGACCTTGAACCTGTTTCGTTGTCTCCTGACTCCTCCATTGCCCACGAGACTATCCTTATCACACACGTGTTGCTCTGCAGCATCCTCACTCTCCACACACACCAACACACCTTCTTGTTCCAACGGCCGCTGGCAAGAACATTGTATTTTCCATGCTTGCCATGAGCAAGCAGTCATAGGTGGTTATACTGTCTAACTGGCCAGTCTTAAAGACCCTATGTGATCACAGTTGGAGTTTTCTTGCTTTTAGTCCATGTCTTTTAGCTTTGAGACCCTCTATGTGCTTAAAATACTGATAACTCATCTTGTGCTCATGGGCCATGAGCGACAACCTGACTCTAACTAGCAACAGCAAGCAGCAAATCATGGTTCCAAGCTGCAGAGCAAATTTAAGGCTATTGGCATTTAAAAAAAGAGAGAAGCTGTTTGATATATACTACACAAACTTCCTGTTTCAATAAGAAAAATGTCAACACAAGAAATTAATTTTTTTAAAGAACAACAGCATGAGCCTCATGTGGATCATTTTAAGTTCCTAAGAAAAATCTGTGTCCCAAATGACGCACTATACACTGTGCATTTAGCCATGTAGTGTATGAATTTTCAAAGTGTAGCATTGTCCCAGATGGAACACTTAACAGTTTTTTACTACACAGAAGCATTTGCTGTTTTTCAGCTTACGGAAGTGACGTTTCAATTGCACACGATGTGCTGACACTAGCTTTAGCACGTTAGCCAAACTAAGTTCAACACTTATTTCTCAAATAATGTACTTATTTACACAGCATGGGGTGATGGTAAGCATTCAACTCACATTTGTAAGGTGCTGCCTTCACAGAAGTTTTGGTAGTTGCCACAAATCACCATTAATTACAACAGTTTTTTTAAGGCCAGCATTGCAGCCATGTATCTCTGCTCCTTCCGCTGCATAAGACAAGACATGACCATTGTGCATTGAATGTCCAACATTCCACACTCTGTTTTGTGTATGTGTGTGTGTGTGTGTGTGTGTATGTGTGTGTGTGTGTGTGTGTGTGTGTGTGTGTGTGTGTGTGTGTGTGTGTGTTTTGGTTGAAGAAGTACATTTCCCGGGAACTCATAGTACTCTTCTTTTTGTTGCATTTTCAGTGTGAACATATCGACTCGCACTACTTACACTACAAAATGGAGTAGAATAGTGCAGAGGTATGTGATTTGGTGGGATATCTAATGGGTCCTAATCAACAAAGTAGGGCCAGTACTGAAAATACATTTGGCAAAAGGTTTGGATTGGGGTTACAGCTTGAGGATTTTAGGATTACTGGTTGGGGTTTGAAGCTATGGGAGTAGTGGTAATGATTATCAATTTAAAGTTGAGGTAAGGGGTCAGTGTTAAAAGTATAGGTTAGGGTCTGGGATTGGGCTCAAGGCTAGAGTTTACTTAATTTTTCTGTGTGCCTTTACGTTTTAGCCTTTCAAAATATACTATATTGACTGTGATCCTGTATGGACACATTGCAAGTATGCGTATTACAACTGCTTTGTAATAATCAACAGGTGCACAAGGTTATAAAACCAGGCTGCGGGAGGCCTGGGTATCTCAGCGAGTAAAGACGCTGACTACCACCCCTGGAGTCACGAGTTCGAATCCAGGGCTTGCTGAGTGACTCCAGCCAGGTCTCCTAAGCAACCAAATTGGCCCGGTTGCAAGGGAGGGTAGAGTCACATGGGGTAACCTCCTCATGGTCGCTGTAATGTGGTTCGCTCTTGAAAGGGCACGTGGTGAGTTGTGCATGGATGCCGCAGAGAATAGCGTTAAGCCTCCACACATGCTCAACAAGCCACATGATAAGATGCGTTGATTGACAGTCTCAGATGCGGAGGCAACTGAGATTCGTCCTCCGCCACCCGGATTGAGGCGAGTCACTACGCCACCATGAGGACTTAGAGCACACTGGGAATTGGGCCTTCCAAATTGGGGAGAAAAAGGGGAGAAAAAAAAATAAAAATAATAATAAATATATAAATAAATAAAACCGGGCTGCACACGGGCAGTCCGCACAGACTCCTTTTCAAAAATGTAAAAAACTTGAAATTTTTTGAAATGTAAAAAAGCTGCAAATTCGGCACTCATTATTTTCTCATGTAAATGAGCTTTGCGGCAAACTCTTCATTGCTGCAGGTTCACCACTATTTGTTAAGAGCTGCAAACTTCTGGCAAACATTTGCAGTGAATCGCAAGCTTATTTGCATGTGAAAATAATGAGTGGGAAATTTGCTGCAAGTTTTCCAGAACTCTAGATATTTTGTAATGGCTGTGCTGATGACGAAATTTACATTAGGCCCTATATGCACTGGAATGCATGGCTGGTTAGCAGGTTCCTATTAACCCCTGCTGGTAGACATTGGAACTACATCTTATGATGGCAAAAAGCATGTTGCTCCATTCACAGCCATTCAAAAGTAGCTGTGTTGTGTGACAAAATTATATTTTTTTTCTCCAAAAATATTTAAATTGCAGTTATTTAATTGCATTCAGTAAACAGATGTTTTGAAGGGCTCTTAAATGTGTGACATTTGAATGGGAATGCTAACAGATAGCATTCTCCAGGTATTTTAAAAGTTGGGATTGCGAGTAAGGGTTAGGCCTGGGTGTTGGAATTAAAGTTTAGATTAATTAAGGTTAAACTTTGAAATATTACCCTATATTTTTGTTTTACGTCTTTATATAATTTTAATAATATATAAAAATATATATATAAATAGATGATTTATTGACTGTTTCTTAGCAGATGAAAATCACACCTGAAGCTCTAATAAAGGAGCATAAAATAAATCTAAAGTATTTAACTGAGGTTTTTTTCAAATGTATACTTAAGCAACCATAATTTGTTTTCCATTTCCCTAATGCATTTCATCTCACAGTCTGTTTAGTTTTCCATTAATCATTGTTTGGTAACACAAACGAAGATTATGCAGAAATGAACTTGAGACACTGTGACACTATACCCATAGTTTTTATTATTATTATTATGTATGGGTGTGTTTTCCAAGACAACTTGCAAACAGAGTGAAATGGCGAATGGTGTAATTTCTATAATAGATAATTTCAGAGAGAACACAATTGTAAAAATGTGATTATTGGTTTGATGTCTTGATAAATATATATGTAGAGCTTTTTGTTGATGATGTTTCACTGAAATGTTAACAATGAGACTGCAAAGTTTAACACAGATGCTTTTGAAAGTTAACAGAATGGTCAATATTCATTCTTTGTTTTAGTAAGGAGCATAAAACAAAGACAGAGTTATGGATCTTAGAATAAGAACATGACATGCTTGTTTGCACGTTTGGCCACGTGAGCAAAAGAATGAAAGACTGACAATTAAAGCCATCAGACTTATGGAAGCTCTTCTGGAATGAATGAAACACTTTTGTCATATGGTCTACTAAATGTGTCACATATTCTAATTAGATCCAATGTAATTAAATAGCAAAGGTTTGGAGGGATAGTTTAATAGATTGCAGTGGCTGCATGCATTGGTGAAAAACATGGGTCACGTCCATCAACATCTCCAAGAGACGTCACGTGACAGCAAAAGGATAAGTATGGGGGATTTGTCTACTCATTTTATACTGAACTCAAAATAACTGTAAAGCTTCACCAGACACTGGAGTATGAGCAGATTTAAATGCAAATGTTGCTGTTTACACTGACCTGAGAAAACTTTGTAGTTAGTGGAGTTTGGTAAGGCAAGCAGCACTATTACTGTATTGCTGATATACTGTATTGCTGAATGATAAAACTGGCATAACCCCCTATAACCATCAAATGCTCTAACAACCACCAAAAACACCTTAGCAACTGCATAGTAATCCCTGGCAACCATCCACAAAACCCTAGAGTCATGGTATAAAGTTTAGCATCTGCAAAAACCTCTCACATTTTCTTCAGAAAAGTAAAAATTTAGATTAAAGGGAACTGGACCTCAGTAACTGCAGATTATCCAGCTTCAAGTCAAAATACTCCTACTACTCTTTTCACTCTATATACTGACATAAAACGGCAACCACACAAAGTCATTCTAACTTTATTGTAGTTTTCATTTAATAAAATCGTGTTTTGTTCCACTCCTTTTAAGCCCAGCATTTGATTCGTCTTATAATTGCTTTCTCTTCATGGTAGATGCATTAATCACTCTGCTGATTGAGTTTTTCATTGTCAGTATACATGCGTTAATGAGAGTTATGGTGGCTGGATGAGCAAAGTGGATTAAAGGGTCACCTTACAGTTGTTTTTGTCTATTTACTTATTGCTTCAAGGTCCCAAGGGACTTAGTTCTTTCCTACAGCCCTTAGGTTCTAGCACATTTGGTTCTGTCTTGTTTCTGTCAGTAACTGGTAATATGAATGAGCACCCAAATGCAGGAATGATTTAAACTGAAAATGTATTAAACAAAAACAAAAGCAAACTTTCACGATGGAGAAAATAATAACTAGACAAATACAGAACAAAATAATAACTGGCAGGAAGCAAAACAGGAATACAGGAATTTTACACTAACAAACCAACTGGACACAAGAAACAAAATGAACACAAACAAGACAAAGGAGAGAATATAAGGGGAACAGAAGAATGAAAACCAGGTGCTGCCCATAAACACAAGCAGTGCTAATCAGCACTGCCATAGTAATGCTGATTTCGCTGCTGAGCAGCACCTGGGGAAACACAAGGGAGAGAAGAATACACAAGCACATGGAACAACCTGAGAGGTGGGTGGAGGAAACTGTCATAACCCTGCCAAAACAAGAATAACACAAGATCAAAAATGGCAGGATCATGACAGTTTCAGGTATTATTTTCTATATTTATATACTTTTAATATACTGTACCTGTATTGTTGGCACAAATATAGTAATAAACTTAAATAACATTAAGATTCTTTAATGGTTCTTTACAGAGAACCCTCTTTTATCAAGGAAAATTTTTCCCTGAGTTCTTGAGTTTGCTACTTGTGGCAGGGAGGAGGGCGGGGCCAGGTTGGGTCGTGATGCTGCACACTCAGCCCCTAATCAGGCTAATCAAGCCCTCAAGAGGGATAAAGGCGACCGGAGGCGGCAGTTCGGGAGAGAGAGATTTACGGGCAGCTGCCCTGCATGTGTTTATGCTTGTGTCTTTTTGTTTTATTAAAAGATTATTTATATTGTCAAGCCGGTTCTCGCCTCCTCCTTTCCCTTTTACATTGTTACACTACTGTACATAGTTCTTTCGAGATTAAAAAATCTCAGAGAATGTACATGTAAATGTAGCTTTTATTGAAAATAAAGGGGTCATGTCATAAGGAATCACATTTTCCTTGATATTTTGACATATAAGAGATCATTCTACAAAATAAAACCTACAGTAAATCTCAGATTTCAAAACTTAATCCCCAGTGCAATAAAAGCATTTATTAAAACGCGTTCTCTACTTCCGCTACTTCCCTACCCTAGGGGGCCAATTAATTCATGACCGCCTCTACAGCTCAACAACATCAATCCCTACTTTATGTCATAGCACCCTTGGCCCCGCCCACTGGCGCTCAGTTTGTACACACAGAAAGAGATCAGGATAGATAGGCCTAGTGTGGCCTACTAACTATTCCTGAACACCAAAGAGGACCCATCTGGACTATTTTGACATATATTTTTGTATATAAACCTGCACTACTCAGACCTCTTTGATGGTTTTCATGTATCTCACACCACTTTTAAAAGATGTAGTGTCAAGTTACAACTCTGAAACGGAGACACCTTTTTCTGTCATACAGCTGCTGCTACGTATTGTATGTGCATTTTTTTCTTCTCATATAAATGTGGATTGCTTGTGAACCAGTCATAATACGATTTAAGCTTTGCAAAGGAACTGTTATTGAAGGATGGGGCATTTAAAAACACTTGGACCCAATCGCAAAACAGTAATTAAACAGTTTCATTCATGAATATTTCAAATGTCATGACTATTTGATAGTTTATGGTGCTGCTGTGATTACAGTAAGTAAACAGTTTAATATATTCAGATGCAATGTGCTGGATGTGCATTATGTGAAAACCCTGAAATTTTGTTTTATAATGTTGTGGAGCTTTGTTCATTCTTTTCCTATTGAGTTTCAAATATGGCTGTATTGGAGAATCTGCACGATGTTAGCCAATCATAACAGTGGGCGATAACGTTGAAGTTTAAAGCAGGCATTTAGGCCAAAACCAAGCATATCAGACAGAGGGCCAGAGACAGGGTGGAAAATGATCATATACTACTAAATTATTAATGTTATGGTGCAAAAAAACTTCACTAACAATATCAGTGGACCGCAAGAAGGAAGATAATAACATTATTTGAAAAAAGAGTATGTCATGACCCCTTTAAAATATCATGCTTTTATCCTGTTTATATAGCTAAGACCTTCAGCCCCATATCATTCAAACTCGAAACATGAATGTAACAGGGTTGAATTGTTTTTGCACAAATGTTTTGAAACAGAAATGCCATGAGTTAATATTAGTATTATTATTTTCCAATTCTAATGAGTGATTTATTGCAAGGTACAGTACATGGTACATAGTACAGAGTGATACTACCAGAATTTACTCAGTTATCTATTCAAATTCTATGAATTCCAAACTTGCAGATTGGATTGAAATAATCTAGCATTTTAGGGTTAGGTTAGTAACAATAAATAACTATTAGTAGTATTGGGGTAAAAGTTTAATAATTAGCCATTAAAAACACTCATATTGGTTGACCACTAATCTGAATATTGGGGGACACTGTGGGTATGTGTAGCACTGTCGCCTCACAGCAAAAAGATGCCCTGTTCGAGTCCCGTCTCATCCTGGGCCTTTCTGTGTGTAATTTGCGTGTTCTCCCTGTGTTCGCGTGGGTTTCCTCCGGGTGCTCCGATTTCCCCCCACAATCCAAAGACGAGCAGATCAAGTGAAGTCAGGAGATTATAAGTTGCCCGTAGGTGTGAGTTAGAGTGTGAATGTGTTTGTCTCTGTGTGTAAACTATGCTATGGATTGGCTACCTGTTCAGGGAGTTTTCATGCCTTTGGCCCAAGACAGCTGGGATAGGCTCCAGCACTCCCTGTAACCCTACATAGCGGCTATAGAGAATGAATGGCTGGATGGACATCCCACCAAGGTGGTCCCCCAGTGTCTATGGCCCCGGTACTTCAGATTGATCTCACAGTTAAATCGGAAACAGTATGTTGACTTTTCTTTGGTTAAATCATTCTGTGCTTACCGAAATGCGAAACCTTGTCCACAGTGGCCAAAGCGGTTAGTGCTGTTTGGCGTGTAGGTATGTGTGATCTCCATTTTCCAGGTGTAATATCCATGCAGGGGTGCCAAAAAGATGTGAAGTGAGTATGGACTGTAATACAGTGAAGAGGAACGGATATTTTATAAACTGAACCCCCAACACATCCCCCAAACTTAAACCTAACTGTCAGTTGAGTAAAAATGTAATCTTAGAGGGGGAAAATGCAACCTCAGAATCGCGCTCGTCACTAATTATGCAAACACAAATACTTCTTGGTTTCAGCGCAAGATCCAAATCAAAGTCTCCCATGCTGCTAATACAACGCACTTGTGGTCGCACCACAAGGCAAGGAAAACACACTGGAGCCAATGCAAAAATGTCTGATTTGAGATGCCGCTTGTCAGTGAGTCGGCATAATTTTGCTGATCCTAGGGTACCGGTACTCTCTGAAACAACATGCTGACTTCCCGTGTGATCATGTTTCAGGTACTTTGAGCCTGAGGTGGGTAAATATTACTCTTTGAAAGTTTAGCTGTAACCTTTTAAATTAATGTGGAAATCTAATGAAATCTCTATACAAAAAGTACTTTGGAGTGTCTCTGTTACTGCACATTAAACTGTCTGCAACCACTGGTATCTGGTATACTGGGCCTTTACATCCCCCACTTGAAAGACACTCATGTCACTCATTGAATTTCCTGTTTATAAAGGAAACAAGTCCATGCATGCTGAAATTATTCCAAGCCACCTGGAGAAGTTGCTACAGCCAGAACTGCTTCAGATGAATGAAAACTGTTTACAATTAGTATTAAGAGATGTCCAGGGTCCCTGCTCATCTGTGTGAACGTGCCTTAGGCATGCTGCATGGAGGCATGAGGACTGTAGATGTGGCCAGGGCAATAAATTGCAATGTCCGTACTGTGAGATGCCTAAGACAGCGCTACAGGGAGACAGGAAGGACAGCTGATCATCCTCACAGTGGCAGACCACGTGTAACAACACCTGCACAGGATCGGTACATCCGAATATCACACCTGCGTGACAGGTACAGGATTGCAACAACAAATGCCCGAGTTACACCAGGAATGCACAATCCCTCCATCAGTGCTCAGACTGTCCGCAATAGGCTGAGAGATGCTGGACTGAGGGCTTGTAGGCTTGTTGTAAGGCAGGTCCTTACCAGACATCACCGGCAACAGTGTCGCTTATGGGCACAAACCCACCTTCGCTGGACCAGACAGGACTGGCAAAAAGTGCTTTTCACTGACGAGTCATGGTTTTGTCTCACCAGAGATGATGGTTGGACTCGCGTTTATCGTCGAAGGAATGAGCGTTACACCAAGGCCTGTACTCTGTCTGGAGCGGGATCGATTTGGAGGTGGAGGGTCCGTCATGGTCTGGGGCGGTGTGTCACAGCATTATCGGACTGAGCTTGTTGTCATTGCAGGCAATCTCAACACTGTGCGTTACAGGGAAGACATCCTCCTCCCTCATGTGGTACCCTTCCTGCAGGCTCATCCTGACATGACCCTCCAGCATGACAATGCCACCAGCCATACTGCTCATTCTGTGCGTGATTTCCTGCAAAACAGGAATGTCAGTGTTCTGCCATGGCCAGCGAAGAGCCCGGATCTCAATCCCATTGAGCACGCCTGGGACCTGTTGGATCGGAGGGTGAGGGCAAGGGCCATTCCCCCCAGAAATGTCCAGGAACTTGCAAGTGCCTTGGTGGAAGAGTGGGGTAACATCTCACATCAAGAACTGGCAAATATGGTGCAGTCCATGAGGACGAGATGCACTGCAGTACTTAATGCAGCTGGTGGCCACACCAGATACTGACTGTTACTTTTGATTTGAGCATTCATCATTTGCCTTGTTGAAAAGGAGAAACTGCCATTTGTTCTACTTAAGTTCCATTTGTTTTACTGTTTTTCTTAACAAGGCTACACCCTCCTAAACAGAAAATGATTTACAAGTGTCTCTTCTCAGAAGATATTTGTTAAAATCGTTTGAAATGGGTGGGTTCTATAAATCATTAAATACCTTGAGTCATGCTCCTCTTCAGAATGATGTATAACATTCCTCATTATATACTCCCTCATAGGCAATGGGAGATGTTGTTCAGTTCAGAAAACTGGTCAGTACTAGTCAAATACTAGTCATACAATTTCTAAAATTCTTTCTTCATAGAGAAATGTGATGTATCTCTTTATCTCTGTATTTATTGATCGAACTGAAGCAATAAAGAGCACTAAGGGTGTTTGGGAATGTAAATGCACTTCCTGGATTCATTATGATAAATGTACGACAATAAAAATATCTGTTTTCATTTATCCTTGATAATTATGTGATCTTTAATACATCACACCCATACAGTATGTGCTTTTTAGTGGTTGGTCCTTCCACTGATTATTTAACAGCTTCCACTCTTCTGGGAACATTACACTGACAACACATAAGCTTAATTGAACACCTAAGCTAAAATGTACGTTCCTTGCTCCAGCACAAGCAAGTCTTTGTCATCATTACTATATTCCAGTTGGATGTGAAAAAGTCTCATAGATGGTCTGAAGTGCTAAGTAGACATTCACACTTAATGCAACAGTCAAACATGCCAAAAATGTCCCAGATTACCCTAATACACACTACAAAACAAAGAATGTGAACAACAACATGCATAAATATATTTTGAAAGGTCACGTGAACAAACGCTAAAGGTTCACAACATCCACAGTTGTTTATTTTCTATAGCATATATTTAATTCAGGGGGCAGAGAGTACATTTGAAAAACATGGGGGTAAATACATTGTTTGGTATTAAGCCAGATGGACAGAGAATAGCTCATGACATCCTGTTGTGGACGAGATGTTCAGGATGTGACCTCACAGTTAGAAGAGTTTCCCGTGAGAGCTCTTATGTACAGCCTGCCATTAAGACCTAAATACAGAATAAGACAGTCTGTGTTCCTGTTACTTACAAAATGACAACTGCAAAAAGTGCAAGCCCTTTACTCACAAATTAGAGACACTTTTTCCCCCCACTTTAAATTGAAATCAAACAAAGAAAAACATCCATACAGTACATGCTTGGAGAAAAGTGCAAACTTGCTTGCAAGGTTGTCAATCCACAACCAAAGCAACCAGTGTGACACAGTCATCTAACAGAGAATGACTAAATACTGTGAAAAAGATATAAAATGATCTTGAACATTTGTCTATATGGCATAACATAGAATACATCTATTATAAGTGTATATGTACACTCAAAAAAATCCTCTCTTGTTCATTTTACAAAAAAAAAAAATAATAATAAAATAATAATAATGTAACCAAGAGAACGTAAATTAATTCAATTGTTTCAATGCTTTCAAGCTTTACTTAATCAATTTGTGTTGGGACAACATAAATATTTTTTGTTTGGTTAACTGAAACTGGGCAGGGGATTTGTATTTCCCAGGAGCTCGGAAAGTAAAATTAAGTGTTAGTGTCTTTCTGCAAGATGAATGTAAATACGGAGACTAGATAGTGTTTAATGTTTTTAGTGTTGAGATTTAGAAGAGTTTCTGTTATGTTGGAGTTTTTGGGGTTGCCATTATGGTGAAGAGTGGAGTTTGCGCTTATTTTGAGGACAGACTATGTTGAGAATGCTCTAAAAATGGCTTTACTCAATGAACAATTGAAATGCTGATCATCCAGTAGCTTAATGTTTCCCATTAGCATGCATTTAGCTAGCTAGTTTACATTGATGAGCCAAAACATTATGTTCACCTGCCTAATATGCTGTTGGTCCTCCGCATGCTGCCAAAACAGTGACGACCTGCCGATCTGGAACCATTAGCAGCAGATCCTTCAAGTCCTTTAAGTTGCAAGGTGGAGCTGTCGTGGATTGGACTTGTTGGTCTAGCACATCACACAGATGCTCAATCGGATTGAGATCTGGAGAATCTGTAGGCCAGGGCAACACCTTGAACTCTTCATTATGTTCCTCAAACCATTCCTGAACAATGTGTGCAGTGTGTCAGGGCACACTAACCTGCTGAAAGAGGCCACTGCCATCAGGGAATACCATTGCCATGAAGGGGTGTACCTGGTCTGCAACAATGTTTGGGTAGATGGCACATGTCAAATTGACGTCCACATGAATGGCCGGACCCAGGGTTTCGAGAACTACAAGAACTGATTGTTTGTTTACCATCTAATCTACTCAGACCTTGACATGTGGCCTTGTTAGGAGATGATCAATGTTATTTGCTTCACCTGTGAGTGGTCATAATGTTTTGGCTCATCGGTGTATAATGGAAAGAAATTTATTTGAATTAATTTAGTTAAGTTTACTCTGTTTAATTAGGTGTCCTCTACTTGAAATATTTAAGTTGGTTCTACATGGTAATTTTAATTAAAGAAAACTCACTTCAATCACATTGAACCACTGTCTAAGATTCAATCAAGTTCAGCCAAAGAGTAATTTTTTTTAGTGTATATACAGTGGCCTCCAAGTATTTAGACACTCAATATGCAAAAAATAAAATATGTCCATATGGTTTTCATGATTTGTAAAGTGAAGAGAAAGTTTTCACATATTTAAAACCATATATTTCAAAATACTAAAAAAACAAAAATGGCAGTTTTCATAGTTGTAATACATATTTTCCCAAATAGAGCTAGTAGTGGAATTTGAATATGTTATAAACTATTATTATATTTATGTTCAAAATACCAATCCATGTGGCATCTGAAAACAAATGATGCTCAGGCTTTTCACAGAACTAACTTCACTTTTCTGAGTCAAATTTTTGCAGTGGCTTTTAACCAACTGGCGTCAAGGTGATTTTTAGTGGATGTATTTTATGAAGTCAGTTCTCCTCAAGTTTACACAGGTGACCCTGTATCTATTTCTTTTTATCATTTAAAACCTAACAAACCTCTTTTTGTTAAATATTTGACTTGAAAAGTGTGCTTGTGCTATCTTCAAAATAAATGCTATTGGTTTGATATTTTGGTAATGACATTCATTTTAAGCATGACTTAAAATATAAAGCATGAGTGTCCAAATACGTTTGGGGCTGTTAAATACTATATTAATATGTGATTATCAATACTTTGGATGTAAAACACTTTTACCATGCTGATAAAGCTTATAAACTTATTATACTTTAGGTACTTAGATGCAGTAGTAACAGTACACAAATTAGTGTAGTTCTTGTTATCTTGAAATGTTATTATCCGAGTTCAAATTTCTTTATTGTTGTATTTGTACAAGCACAATGGAATTGTTTTATCTTCTAAAAGGTGTTGCATCAAATCAAATAGAGAAGTAAGGATATGAATAAAGCATACCTTATGTTTAAAGGTATAGAGTAACCAAAGATACTGAGAAATGTATATAAGAATATCAAAGTTAAAGCAGGAATGCAAAAATGATGAAAGTGCAGCTGACAAAAATAATAATAATAATGAACTTGGTAAATATCTTCGTGTGTGTGTGTGTGTGTGTGTGTGTGTGTGTGTGTGTGTGTGTGTATATATATATATATATATATATATATATATATATATATATATATATATATATATATATATATATATATAGAATTCACTAGTTTCCGAGTGGGAGTGTCTTTTGTTTTATTTATTTTTTAATAAACAGCGACCTCATGCGAACAGGGACACACATTACATTACACTGCAACATGAATGATGGCGGATCTGGCACTTGTATAGGAAACAAAGTCAGACGATTCTGAAACCAGGTGAGAATCTTAATGTTGAAACGAGTTCAGATCGACTGGGCTCATAGTTGGAGATATGAAATATGATATAAACATACTATCATAATCTTGTTTCTGTTCGATATTCAGTCACGTTTTCCTGATCCATCGAAACCGAAGCTTTACTTTCGCTGAGGTTCATCCTGTGTATGCCCTCACCTGCTGTGTTACCTGGTAAGTTACATCGCTATTGTATCGTTTCATCGTGACGTCACATACATTTTGATTTCAATTTTATTGTTGCAAACAATTCGTTTGTTACACTGGGCCAAATCTGTTCTGATGAATGATGGCGAAATGAAACTAGATTGTACTGTTCAACAGAACTGAATTGAAGATTGATTCACTTCCTTGTTTGACCTATTTATGAAAAACCATTTAACATACATAGATTTATTATTATTATTTTTAAATAATCTTTTGTATTGCATATAGCTTTGAACATGGGCCCTCTTGACCTTTATCTGAAATTTAGCAGTTGTCTATATTATACAAATCTTCCTACACAGGCCAAAGATTAATCAGCTCATTCAGATCATTGACATTTAATCAGCTCCATTACAATTATTTAATGTATGCCTGCCAAAGAGACCACTTTTACCATATTTACCATGTTACTACTGAACAAAAGTCTTGGAAGAGCTTTACATGTATGTGTTTCTCTCTTTACTGCAATGGAGAAATGAGCGATCCTCTGCTTAACCCATTGACCGTCATATGTGCGGGATCCTGCTTTGCCTTCTCTGGACTGTTTTATAAACTATACTTGGATAAAAGACGAGAAATAGAGAAGTTGAAGGTAATGCTTTTCATATTACCCAATGGAAAAAATAAGAATAGGAAATAATAGGTCCCACTTGGATGTTTCGCCATCTAACCATAAGGCCATATGCTTTCTTTGGAATGATAGCTTTCTAGCACTATGCTCTGTTAGTTGAGCTACTGGTAATTTGATATAACCTATTCTCAACACTTACATTCCCAGGAGATCCCAAACTTTCAGCCAGACCATCACCTGTTGAGGATTCTCAATGCATCACCCAACAAAAGACTTCATTATGTTGCTGTAGATGGTACTGAAACTCTCAATAACTAAAGAAAATAACTGCACATGCTTGGAAACTTCTGAATTTATGCATCTTTATTTTCCCTCCATTGTAGGTTTGGTGCAGGCCATTGGTGAGCCCATTTCCAGTCAGTATGTGCCACGGTGTCATGGTGTTATACAGAAAATTTCTGTGCAAGAGCACTGGAAATATTGGAACTCTTATATAAAGTCATGGTAAATTCTTCATTGATAATAATGTAGTGTGTTTAAGGCAATAAGGTCAGAGAGGCTGTGCTATATTGTGAATATATTGTCATGGCTAAAGGGCGATGTTTGGTACGATGCACAGCTGAGTGACTATATTTACGTTATGGCACAGTGTCAAATGCTTATTGCTTTTATAAAATGGTCACTAGTACATAATAAAAGTATCAGTGACATATTTTCATTAAAACGTTATTTTATTAAGTAAACCCTGATAGCACCCGTACATCACCCAGACGATTTGTGTGTTTACATCTGGAAGACGTATTTTTGCATTGTTTGCTCATCTGAAATACGTCTATAAGATGCTTCCTTTAGGATGTCACAAGACATTCATCAGATTTCTTTAGGATTTAGAATGTTTTTAAGATATTTATCAGATGTTAATTAGAATGCGATGCTTTCCAGATGAAAAGATCTAAAACAGACATCTGGGAGATCTACATGTGCTATCTGGGAATTTATTAAGTGGCATTCCTCCGCTAGAAGACAAAGTCCCTGATATGTAATTGTGATTACTTTTAATAATAAATGTAACTATTTTATTGAACATTGGTGTCTTTTATCATATTGCTGTTTCTGATGTTTTATAAAAGCAATGATTTTAGGGATTTTACCATTTGTCAAGAGCGTTTCATTTTAAACATTCCAAACATCTTCCACCCAGGGTCTCCAAAAAAATGAACAAGAAACAAACCACCAACACGGTTCCCTTCAGTCTGGTCCAGCCTGGCTCATACATCAGTGACGTTTCCGTCCGCGTGGACTCTCCTCTGGAAGCAAGCGGTGATTACCTCGAGCAGGTGCACAAGCGACTCCGGCATGCTAAAGAGGGGCTGGTGGACATCGTGGTGCAGGAGTTGAGCGGTGAGAGGCCTGTAGCTCAAGAGGAATGGGAGGAGCTGCTGCGTGTGGGGGCGTCCCTCACAGGTTTCGGAGAACTCGTGCTGGAGCAGGATAAAGTGATGAGGTTACAGCCGCCCAAAGATGGCCGCAGCTACATTCTGATTCCCGGTGATTATAAGAGCTTCATCCAGCGACACGAGAGCAGCGCCATCATGTGGAAAGGGCTGATGGCAGTGTTTGGAATCACAGGGTTTACGCTGCTGGCTGGTTTCATCCATAGTGCCATTAATAAGGACAAGAAGAACTAGTCTGGGTTATATACTACACTTACAATAATAGATTAACTGGTTTGTGTGGTTTTAACATTTGTTGTGGCTCTTCACATGGGAGTGTGTTTGAATCCGGTGAAACTTACTTCAATATGCTTTTCATTTGAATAATGATAATTCTTATGGTGACATTTATGATTGTTGAAGATAAATATGAAATATGCAAAATCATGACAATAATAAACAACTGTTTGCTACAGTCTTCCAGTTTGACAAATTTTTCCAGTGTCGTGCACTTCAAGAAGTGACCCAAACAATCTTTTCATATCAGTGTTTATTTTTATAAATGCAAAATTATTTCATCCCCTTTTCTAAATGTTACAATCTGCATTTGTCTGAATTGCCTTTGCCTTGAATGTAAGAGCTTAACATTAAAATTTGTAATCCATTTTACGTTCGTAATGTGACACATATTTCCCATATTTCCAGTGTAGATTGGGATTTTATTAATTGAACATTGTTTGGATTGTAAAAGTGGGGGTTCCATACCAGAATGGAGCAATTTCTGAAATGTAGGATGGCAGGGGAAGAGTCATTATATTCATGAAGAAAGCCATACCTGTAATATTCAGCATTAAAGCATTACCTGATTGGTTGGAGAAAGTTAAATCCAACACGGTCCTTACCCAAAAAACTAACCCCAACCAAAAAGTTGCCGCTTGGTGTGTTCCCCTGCCATCCTGCTTTTTGTAAAGTGCAACGCCCCTCCAGAAACACATATCGGCAACCACTGGTTAAAACGTAAAGGAATAGTTCACACAAAAATGAAAATTCTCTCATTTACTCACCATCACATCACCCCAGATGTGTATAACTTATTTTTTTCTGCAGAAAACAAATGATGATTTTTATAAGAACATCTCCTCTCTGTAGGTCCACACAATGCAAGGGAATGGGTGCCAGAATCTGACGCTCCAAAAAGCACATAAAGGGAGCATAAAAGTAATCAATAAGACTCCAGTGGTTTAATCTATATCTTCAGAAGTAATATGAGAGCGGTGGGTGAGAAACAGATCAATATTGAAGTACATTTTTGCTTGAAATTCTCCTCCTGCCCAGTAGGGGGTATATGCATGAAGAATGTGAATCACCAAAAACACAAGAAGAAGAATGTGAAAGTTAAAGTGGAGACTGACTGAGCAGGGAAGATAATTGTTTGTAATAATTGACTAAAATATTTATCTGTTTCTCACCGACACCTATCATATCACTTCTGAAGACATGGATTTAACCACTGGAGTCATATGTATTACTTTTATGCTGCCTTTATGTGATTTTTGGAGCTACAAAATTTTGGTCACCATTCACTTGCACTGTATGGACCAACAGAGCTGAAATATTCTTCTAAAAATCTTGTGTTCTGCTGAAGAATGAATGTCATACACATCCGGGATGGCACAAGGGTGAGTAAATGATGAAATTTTCATTTTTGGGTGAATTATTCCTTTAAGAAAGAAGCTAAGTGATTCACTGATTCATGAGGTCTTAAAATTCGCTTCACTGTTTTCGGCACAAAAATGTAATTGTTCATTATTTATGGGAACTCTCATTCAAATAATGCACTAGTGATACTGTACAATGTTGAACCCCCAAAAAGTGTCAATCGCAGTGTTTACACACTTTTTGTATAGAAGTTTATTCATTAATGAGGTCTTTTAACATTGTTTTACAATACATGTCTTTAAATAAGCATTACAACCCATACATCAAATCATAAGAAACAGAAAACTATGTATCAATGCTAGTTTCACTCCTTTATACTTTGCCATCCAGCTGGTCAATTTATGAAACCAAGAGAAAATGAACTTTCTGTAAGTCAAGTCAGCTTTGGTAGAACATGGCATGCCTCAAAGCATGTTTTATTAGGTTTGTAAAGTGTCAGAATGACCATCGGATGGGTTTACGAGTCAATATCAGATCCTGATGAAGGTTCATGTTCATTCATCTCCTTCTGAAGACTCTTCAGCCTCCTCCAACCACTGAATGAACTTCAGGAGCTGTGGAAAGACAGACGGTAACCTCCAAAGCTGGATTTGACTTCATTTTATAGCATGAAAACCATAATTTTTCACAATTAAATGAGTGAATATTTGATTCTTCCTCATAGTGTGGTCCTCACCCCTTGATTCTTACGGAGTTGGTGGCTCTTGTCTGTAGTGGCGCCCTGAGAGAACCAGCGCATGATGGCATCCTCATCCAAAATCTCCAGCTGGTACATGTTTATCAGCACCTAAAATGTGCAAATACAGAAAAGTTTGCACAATCAGCCCATGACCGTTCCCTCACCATTGATCAAGGAATTTCCATGGCTTTCCCATGATTTTTCCATTCATTCGTGATTACTGTATATATTTGTTTATGATTTTGCACTCAAAAGACATTTACCCAATAAAATATACATTTCAGAACATAACATAACTAGAAAAAAAATATTAACTAGAGCAATTTTTTTAGCAAGATTTTAGTAATTTCCACAACATTTCCAGGCCTGGAAATGACTATTTTTTAAAAATCCACTGATATTTCCAGGTTTTCCATGAGTATGGGAGCCCTGCTGTAACAAATAAACGTGGCTTCCACAAGAAAAAGAGAAAAAATTCTATACTTTGTATACAGCCTAAACAGTGCCGTTCTTACCTAAACAGAAAGTGAAACCGTTCATAATTAGGTAACAATACACGTTTCAAAAAGTATTATGGCTTCATTGTTGTCACGACACGTCATTGTTACATGTTATTCATCAAGCGGCATCTGGTTATAATCTCCAAAAATATGATATCAGTTCATTTTCTTCATTTTAATCTGTTTAAAGAAAAGATGTTCAAAATCGTGGTTGATATTACTTCTGGTTCATGCATCATACTGGAAATGGAAGGTCAAGTTGAGTATACTACATAGTGGGATACAGTACACCACACAATGTGCTCTGGATGTATACTGCCCATTTTAGCAAAGGAATTATGACTTCATTTTTTGACTGTGGGTATTCCAAGCATTCTGATAATTTACAGACTGCACACAGTATACATACTTCAGAAACAGTACAAGTAGTGTGCTGGTATGCTATTCGAACATAGCCAGTTGGTGTTTAAACTCACTTTGACTAATGCTGCCCAATGAGTGTCACGCTCCAGAAAGACCTCCTCCAGAGAGGCCAGACAGTCCATGTGGTCTTGAGCTCTCTTCACATAGTTCTTAAAGACCGGTGCCCACTTCTTCAACAACTGCAGAGGAACATGACAGCAACTGTTATCAGTTTCTTCAGCTACTGTATTATTATTAAATGAACAGCAGAAGGGACTGACAGTCACTCACAGGCAGCATATGTGATGAATACTGGGCTGTGGTGATCTGAGCTCCCTGTTGATGGAAAGGAAACTCAAGCACAACTGTGGTCAAGATCTGCATGACCTCCTTCAGAGTAATGTTGTATGCATACCTGACAGAGCAAATAAAACAACTGTCAACTGTCATTTATTAGCATCTAAATTATAACTAAGGTACGTGCATGATACATATTTGACCTACTTGAGTGAGTTAATCTCAAGAACCAGATTGTCACAGCTGATGTGCTCATCCAAACCTCTCTGTAACGTTCCATGAACCTCATTCTGAAACACTGAGAGCATGAGGAAAAGACATATTAGAGAAAACAATAAAAAAATCTGGGAAATATTTATGATGCATTTAGGAATGCAATTACGTAGTTTTTACGGTCCTCACCTTTAACATCATCAAGTTCAGGTGATGCCGTGCGGCTTCCAGTGTCATGTGACCCTTCGCTGACCTCACTCTCACTGTCACTCTCTGGATCTGGATTCAACACTAGGCCTAGTCAAATGCAAACCGTATGAAGCATTTTACAGTGATTCTTAATGAACTTTTGAGGTGTTCATGGAATACGACAGACGTCTCACCCCAAATACATTCTGCAAGTTCGTCTTCTTCGGTTTCATCAAGGCTGTTTGTTTTCCATCTGTATCCTTTGCCCTCTGTGCCCACCTCTGCTGGATTAAATACTGACCACAAATGCACAAAACTCAGAGTTAATGACACTTTAAACATGTCAATCACGTGTCAAGTCAAGTCAAGTAATAGTAGGGTCCAAAAATGTTCAAATGGATCTTAGTAAGTCGGGGAAGACGCCACATTCAATATAAAACGAATGAAAACGAGGAATGTGAGGAATAGACGTGCAATCCGTTCAAGATGTTCTCCTGTCTTAAGATGTTTACATTGCCGTAACATTGCTTTGTTTAGTCGATTTTAATTTGTTTGTTCACTGAATGCAAAAAACTCTTGCTGAGAGAACTACAAATTTCTTGTTCAGCCAACTATCAATTCACAGTTCAACAACTTTCATTTTGTCACCCTTTCAACTTTAAATAAGGTTTTAAATTACTTTTACATGAAGTTAACTGCAATCTTTGCCTCTGAAGAAAGATATGCCTTAGAGCTCAACCCTACACACACAAACCTCAAAAATGGTGACAATCAACAAACCTCATTAAAGGTGCACTCAGTAATTATTTTGAATTTGTCATCTTGGACTTACAGTAACACCTAGCGGCTTGGATGCAGCATCACTCAAACACAACAGATTCCAGTTACAGATGTCATTGTATATAATTCACAGTCAGCCATGATTAATTTAATCCATGTGTGAAAGTGTCCAATGACATTGCAGTTACTGAGATTAAGTGAGTGGTATTCGGCTGGTCATGTGATTTTAACATGGCAGCCCCCATGTGTGGACCCTCTCCATGTAGAATAAAACAGCTTTTATAAGGTTACTGATATGACTGGAGTCTTCATCTCATGCGACTGGTCATGATTTTATACATGTTTCAAAATGACTATTCATTTATTTTGGAGAAAAACTTTTTTAATCAGGAAAAATGACTGAGCACCTTTAAGTTAAAAGATGAGCTCTCAACATCACCACACACCAATTAACTAAAGTGGCAAAAAAAACAACAACAAAAACAGCAGAAATAAAGTCAGTAAAGAGCAAAAAATAAGCCTATAACACTAAACGCATAATTTATTCTGTTAGGCTTTGAACAACATTAGGGGGAATATTGTTGGTCTAACAATATTGGTGATTTTATGTAGATTTTTACAATGTAAGTCACATGATAGTGTGCAGTTATTTTTTAAGCACTGAAGGTGTTTTTAAAGATTTCCTGTTTCAGTGGCATACACAGTATTAAAGGGTTATAAAATGGTATCATTGTAAAGAAAACTTTTCAAATTTGTTATTAATATAGATTATGATAAATTCTGAGACTCTCAGCCTAAGAAACTGCTAGAAAATCACAAAAACATTGAGCCAAAAATGTACTTATTTTATTTTTCTTATTTGACATTATGTATCTCTGGGTGTAAATAAGGTGGCTCAGAAAAAGTGCTTTTGTTTTGTTCCCAATCATGTCAACTGCATCTGAGAACAAATTTGTGTTGATACGACAAAGCCATCAAAAGATATAGCATTACAAAAATAATTTATCATAGTGTCCAAAAAACGTCTCCATGTGTCCTAAAGCCTCTCTAAACAAATAAAACATAACAATTGTACAGAAAAAACAAATTAAACATGCAAACACAACAATGACTAAAGGTATGCATAGCTTGGAGACATGATTTTAGTAATGAGATTTCACAGAATGAGTTTCATTCTGTGCCATTTGAGTCATCTTTTTTTTTTCCTCCCCAATTTGGAATGCCAAATTCCCAATGTGCTCTAAATCCTCGTGGTGGCGTAGTGACTCGCCCAATCCGGGTGGCAGAGGACAAATCTCAGTTGCCTCCATCAACCGTCTGAGACCGTCAACCCACACATCTTATCACGTGGCTCGTTAAGCGCATTACCGCAGAGACATAGCACGTCTGGAGGCTTCACGCCATCCACCGCGGCATCCACGCACAACTCACCACGTGCCCCACTGAGAGCGAACCACATTATAGCGACCATGAGGATGTTACCCCATGTGACTACCCTCCCTAGCAACCGGGCCAATTTGGTTGCTTAGGAGACCTGGCTGGAGTCACTCAGCACGCCCTGGGATTCGAACTTGCGAACTCCAGGGGTGGCAGTCAGCGTCTTTACTCACTTCACCATCATTGGGTCTGTGTCATGAACTTGGCGCCATCTCCTGGTGGCCACATGTAACATTGTGCTTTGTGTCGATTGTCTAATGATCTATGTATCCAATTACATTGTGTGTGGGCTCGTTTGAAAGATAATCAACCTCCTCTAAGTAATGGTCTGTCATATTTTATGTTCCGTTTATTTTTCGTGAAGTTATAAGTGGAAATGCGGCATATAAGCAACAACAACATAATTGTTAAAGACATATACTTAGCTATTACTCACTATATTTTTGTCTGCGAGTAAAGCAAATAGGCTGGTAGTATTCTATTCTTTGAGAGCTTTCCAGCTAGTGATGGGCATTCCGGCTTTTTTCAGTGAGCCGGCTCGTTCGGCTCAGCTCCCCAAAAAGAGCCGGCTCTTTTGGCTCCCAAACGGCTCTTTAAAAAAAAATTGTTTTGTATGTTTTCAAGTCAGACTTGAAGTTTGCGATAGTTTGACTATGATTGGTGTTAAAACAATTCTAATTAAATTATTCAATGAAATCATACTCTACCTTAACCACAATGTATTTAAAAATACATTGGTTTGCATTTTCATGTAAAGTACAACTTTTTAATGTATATAAATCTAACCATTCAAAAATAATACAATTTGAACAACATAATAAGTTGGCTCCGCCCTCCCTCACGCATCTTTGGTTCATTGGTTGACTGTGTGTCTGATTGACAGGAACAACAGGTGAGGCTGTTAGTCTGAGCAGACAGTCAGAACGAATGTGTGTGCGCTTGAGCATTTAGGCCTATATTATTTTATTTCTTTTTTCATTCTTTGAATTCGTTAATTCTATTCATTTAAATCTTTTGATTATTCATATCTTAATTTTTTTTATATTTTTATAAATAGATTTGGCTCTTCTGATATGCGAGCTGGTTCCCAACGTTCACCTACAAGAGCCGGCTCTTAGAGCCGACTCGTTCGTGACCGACCCATCACTATTTCCAACAACATATGGCAGGTGGCTATTTGATGAGTTTTATGTTTTTACTGATTGCAATAATATGTACAGTGCATTTTTTGTATTAAATTATCAAGACGGAACACTACTGATTTGTCTACAAATTTGGTCATAATGCCTACATGAACTGTAAAGTACAGCTTCTAAGCTTTCAAACTAAACCTGTTTTGTGTTGGTCAACACTGCAGTCATGAATATTTTTATCATAAGTATTTTTTTCCTCTCAGGCCCATCCGAGCTTAAAGGGTTAAAGAAATAATTGGGACATTCACCTTTCTGTCGGATTTTGTCTTTATTGTGGGCGACATCATTGTCATAACTCAAGAATTCATCATCATCCTCCTCATCTTCTTCATCTGGATGGTGCATGGACAGAACTGTGCCTCCTGGAAGTGTGATATCTGGACCAACCACGACCTGCATATAATGACATCTGATTAAAAGACAAGGCAACCAGCTCAGATTTTAAGAGACTCTCATGGCACAGTGGACAAATAAAAAAATAAAAATGTAATTATTAATTAAATATGAATATATCACTATAATTTAATGATCTTAGTGATAATCCTAATACGTGGTCGATTGATATGGGGTTTTTAATGGCCAGTATCAATATCTATTCAGCAGAGTGACAGAGGGTGTATGTGTTTGTGTATATATATATATATAGTAGTGTCCCAGCATGTCTTATGTCAAGTGTAAGCAGAAAGGCATTAGTTGTTATTGAAGCAGACCATTATGGATAATTGTCACCATTCTATGTGCTCATTAGGCGACTGTCAGTACATTTGCATGCGCAGTCGTAATTGAGCTACAGTGGGTTTTTGCTTAGTCGAGCTACAGTCATCATTTGTCAGTCCAAGTATACATAACACAATTTGTAATAAAAATTAGAAGGAAGGACGTCAAATACAGCAGGTTATATACATGTCGCGCATAGGCTGCCAATTTTCTTCCAGCCAAGTATGATGCAATTCACTGACTTGATTAATGGAATATTGTAAAATGCCTAACATAAAAAATGCTTAATGTGCATGCACTTATACAACGAGTAGGCAAAACTAAACCTTTAAAAGCGTTGTCTTTCCTATAATTGATAAATGTTAAGCCATTTCTGTTTTTTAAAACTTTTCTGTTTTATAATGTGCTACAAAAATACATTTGGCCCAGGGCCACTGTCTTAGTACTGTACATGGAAAACACGTCTTCCTTGATCATTTCCCCACTGTCAAGTGTAGTAGGGAGTGTTGGTGTTTCAGGTCCATTTCTCTGGGTACATGGACAGTAAATGTTAGATCAACTCTTGTGGTCTCCCAACACTATTACGCAAGACTGTTAAACAGAGGCCAGCTGGGTGAATTGGAAAACAAGTAAATTAGGCTTCTAATTTAAATGTCGGCTAATTTTAATATATCGATGCCTCAAAAATATATTGATAAATTAATGTACTGATCAGTAATCAGTATATCGATTTTTTCTGACATCCCTAAAAACAATACTTAATAAAAAGAGATTCAACGAAGAGCCTCCAACTCCACGGAATTTGTACATTAAAATGTTCATTTAAATAAACAAGGTCAACTAATGTTTCAATCTAACCTTACCTGACTTTGTTTAACTTACATATATTAAACACTTCTTTAAACTCCAGCAACTAGGTTGGTACACTGCAAGATAACCCTTGTGTTAAACCTTAAAAATGTTTCTTTTTTTCTTACATTGTAAGCGAGCACACACTGCTTATTGAGGGTGACTCCCTGTTTCACTTCCACACCGTCACAGATTACAGACTGCTGGACCTTCACATTGTTGGCAATATGGACTCTGTTCCATATATAAGCTCTGTCCAGAACCACATTGTCCCCTACGAGAGAGGAGAACAGAGAGATGGGGCCAATCAAACAGATCACATGGTATTTAAAAAAATACTAACATAGGAATCAAGTCATAAGACGGAATTGACTTTCTGCAAGCACTGAATATTTGTAAATGCAAGACACTGAAAACAAAACCATCAGACCCACGTCATACATGACACAGAGGACAGAAACATTATATAAACAAAAATGAATGAATTTCATATGAAGACCATACCGATCACACAGTCTGCACCGATCACAGTGTTGGATATGGTGCAGTTTGCTCCAATCACTGTGTTTCGACCAATGAGCACGTTCTCCTCCATCTGGCTGCCAAGACCCAGACTGACCCCCAGCTCACGGTACACGTTATGTCGAGAGTGTGTACAGCTCTGGCCTTCATGGTCTGCAAAGTTAGCTTCAGGTGTGACCGGATAGATCCAGCGTTGAATCATGTCAGAAGAGATGGAGTCGTACATGAGGAGGTTAGACACCCGAGCCCCGTATCCATCTTTAGTGACGTGCATGTGGATCTGGTTTCCTAAGATCTAAAGAAAAGGAAACTCCATAAGGATAAGACAAGAATGCATGAAAGAGTGTGTCAGTTTATTGCACATTTCATACCTCCTCACTGACTAAAATCCCACGGACAAAGTCGTTTCTTGTCTGGTAGTCAAAGTTGTCAGTGAAAAGTTCAGCAACCTAAGAGACAAAATCTTCACTGTTTATTTTAGGGTTTTAAAACTGATCAAGATACATTTAGATATGTATATAATTCAAACACGTACAGTACAAACGTAAAACAGCATACTCACCTGTGGAGAACAGATGCTGATATGACAGTCCAATAGATCATACCTAATTTCAAATTCATCACTTCCACTATGGAAAATATTCTGAGTGCAAGAGGAAAAACTGCCGTCAATTAAAAAACAAATACTTGTATTTTGCATTAAAAAAAATGCAACCTATTTTAAGACCATTATTATTATTATTATTGCATTATGACATTATTTTAATGACAGCTGGGCTCGCAACATTCCCCCAAAATTATAATTACCATACTGCAAATTAATTAATCAAATTAATTTAAAAAAACAATATTAATACAAATAAATGATATACAACAACTAAATTAGTTAAGTATATATGCATCATGGTAGTATTTGTTGTACAACCTTTAATTTATGCTAATTTAATTAAAAAAGTAATTGTCTATTGACAGGAAGGATGATTATCTGGACCCACTTTATATTAGGTGTCCTTAACTACTATGTACTTAACCATTTGATACAGTGTTCTTATTATGTACATACATGTTATTGCATTTAATTACATTTGTAGTTACACTGTTAACTTTACCCTTAACCCTAACCCAACCCTTAAATCTAACCCATAATCCTATCCCTACCCTTACTCCTAAACCTACCCGTACCTCAACCTCCATAGCAGCAAATGTGGGAATTTTGCAGAATAACCTGTAGTTACACAGTAAATGCATAGTCTTGTATGTATTTAATGTTAGTACATAGTAGTGAAGGCCACCTAATATAAAGTGTGACCGATTATCATTACTTTATTCCATTAAAGGCTCTTGAACTTAATAAAACTGAACATATTTCTCCCATAAATAAATACACATAAAAAATTACAAATAGTTTTATTTATTATTAATAATTTATAGGAAAATTATGCACAATTGCCCCAAAAAATATCATTTCCATAATGTGAAGGAAAAAAAAGATATATAATTGAAATTGTGAAGTTTCTATTAGGGCTTTCATTTTAATTATAAATTTAGTGCAATTAATATAAAAATAAAATGAACGCAATTAATCATGCCTCCTGACTTGAGCGTACGTATATCAGTAATAATATGAAGTATTTTGCTACCACTGGAACAAACTTGAAGTAAATGTCACTTCATGTTTTTATGAGCTGCATCAGCTGGGGGCAGTCAGCACGCCTCTACAAACCTCACAAGCAGTGATGCCACAGAATGAAAGTCGGTCACACAGAGCGCATTCTTGACAGCTGGACGAAACACAACAAAATGCTGGGATCTCGAGACATGATCTTCAAAGTTTCAACTACTTTTAACTTCACACAGCATCCTAAAAACGTGCCGTTTATGACTTCAAAAACCAATTAGATGCTTCAAAATCGTCCATCTGTCGCACATGTACATAGACTGACAATATAATTAAAAATAGCACAGATTATTATGTATTATTTATATTTAATTATCTTTATTTGGGGGCCTTTCTCAGCAAATAAAGATATTTGCAATAAAATGCTATTTATTCTATGAATAAACTGGCAGGTCATGTTATTAATTTGATTAAACATTTTAATCGACTGACAGCCCTAGAATTTATAATATGCTAATTTATATTAAAAAGCAATTGTGTATTGATAGGAAGGATGATTTTTGTTACATTATTACAATAATGAGAATCAAATGAGTAAACACTGAGAAGAGTGAGGATCTGAATAACCTCTAAACTCAGTTAAACAAACAATTTACTTTGGCATGTAGCTCATCCCACATGTTTGTGCAACCAACATGAACCACCTCAAATCAAGTGGCTTGTTGAGGAGATTTGTTCAAGTACTTCTTACAATAACGATATAAGGATTTTCAACTAGGTCACATCTAGACACCAGCATATCAGAGAGACTTGGGGGTGGGCTCTTTTGACTTGGGCCAGTAAGCAATCACATATGGTACTACTAACCACCCAGAACACCCTTGCAACCACATAGCAACGTCCTAACAGACTGTAGTAAAACATGGACATGTTCACTCTAAAATATCACTGAAATCTCATACCATAGGGAACTGTAGTCTCTTTAGCCCCTGTGCTTTCTGATAATGAAGGACACGTTTGTTCTTGCTGTCCATGGCTACAATGACGTCGTCTTCATCACAGCGAGTCTTGTGGCCAGGCGAGGACTCTTTGAAGATCATGGTCATCACCGAGATATTTTTCTCCATTTTGCGCCGTTGCCTTTGAGACAAAACACCACATATTGTTTTAAGAGTTAAAATCAACGACAGTGTACGATATAACTGTACATTTGGCACAGTAAATTATGATGAATGCAGTTTATAGACAGGACAGAGAACCTGATCATGTTTACTAAATATGGTTAACACTCACCTGTGCTCCTGTAAGGCCTGGGAAACATCAATGTTGGACACCACGTCTCCATATACCAACAGAAAGTCTGAGCGGACCAGAGCCTTGGCATCCACGTCCCTCAATACATCCCCGAGGGAACGGTACAGGTCAGACGTGATGATGTGCACCGTGTTTGGGGAAGAGGGGCGACACCATTTTGACTTTCTGTAAAATAAGAAAATAATAATAAGTCAAAAGGACCCCAGTCATTCTTTGATATCAATTTAAACAAAAGGTACAGTGTCTCACTGTAAGTACTCCTTGATTTTGTTGGACATCCAGCAACAGAAGACAAACGTCTCTTGCACTCCAGTAGATGTCAGGAACTCTAGTGTGTAGTCGATCATGGAGACGTTTGCCAGTGGGAGAAGAGCCTGATAGGACAAAGGTTTATTCTGAATTAAACAGGCAACAAATAATGTCCTTACAAAAAAAGTACCATGGTACAGTGACTGTTTCACCTTGGTACTGAATGATTGCCATTTTCCTAAACTCTGAAGTATTTTAAGAATCCCTGTGTTCTACCATGAAGGGTTCCCACCTTTTTCGACCAATTAAATACTCCACCTTCACCGTTTTGTAAACCATTTCAACCAAATAACTGCAAACAGCAGACTCAAAAGAAGGATTTGCTCACAAATCGAACCACACAATGGCTTGCAAGCCAGTTCTAATCTACAAAACCTCAAACCAAGAGCAATATTTAGGGAATGAGCAAAGTGCAACTCAAAAAATGAACAATCTCTATTGAAATTTCCACGATTTTCCATGACTTCGAAGATTTTATTATTATCATGACTTTTACAGGCCTGGAAAACACAGTTTTAAAATACCCAATACTTACAGGTTTTTCATTATAAGGGGAACGCTGTACCATGGTACCATGTAAGAAAATACTATTGTACTACCATGGTATATATCCAAAAAACTTGGCAGTACCATGGTATTGGATGTTACTTTAATGGTACATAGTACTTTGATCCCATGATACTGAATGATTAGCATGGTATTTACAAGGTACTCCTAGGAACTTAAAAGAATAGGTATACCCTAACACTAACCCATGGAACATGTCCAAATAAAATGGCATAACTATGGTATCATGCCCAAAAAAATTAACAAAACAAGGAATGTCAAAGAATACCATGGTACATATTAAAATAAATAAAACACAATGCCATACTACAGGTCCAGAAAACATGATATTCCTATGGTATTAGATGGTAAAACCATGATACTTTGAAATATAAAATGATACTGAATGATAACCATATTCTTCGTGTATAATTGTGTTTACATGGTACTCCAAGGCACTTCCAACAGTAGCATGGCACTACCATGGTTACATATCCAGAAACATAGTATTGCCACTGTAAGGTACTTTTTTGTTATTACTGTATTGTAGTGATGAGCAGTATTCTGCATGGTGATCCAGAGGCACACATGTGCTCACTGTCATGTGCACTTGACTCACCCGCGGCTGGTTTTTAGTGATGGGGAAGAACCTGCGGTTGAAGCTGTCCGCGATGAGAACCGCCTGCAGCGGCTGCTCCTCTTCATCCTGATCCGCTCCGGGCTTCCGAGCGCGGTTCTGTTTCCCTGCTTTGCCTGCCATGTTTCTCATCTGTAACTACAAGCGCACAGAAATAAAGAAGATGCTAGAATGGCAATGAGAATGAAATGTAAAGCCCTAAATGGGATGTTAGGTTTAATGGTTCAAAATAATATATATTATTTTTAACTATTCATGGTGTCTTTTCAATGTGATAGTTATTAATGTTTTTCAATGTCGTTATTCGGGTGTAAATTATTATCCAGCGCTGCTGGGGAAGCTAATAAATGGCAGTAGCACGTGGTATGTGTTCCGTTTCTCAGCGCAAGTTCAAGATGGACCAATCACAGTCGATCATGATTAGTGGGTAAAGACATTTTATATGAGAATTTATAGGTAACCACTAGGGATAATGTATATTTATTTATAACAGGTAAAAAAACTTGGAATTAATAGATTAAAATGGTAATATTTATAGTATACAGTTGTGCGCAATAAGACCAACAAATATCGTGAGATTTGAATGCGGCTCAATGGAGGATGCGGCCTTCTAAGCCGCCGTGCGCCTGCTGCTGGTCAAAAACGAGTATTGCGCATTGAACAGCTGTGGCATCATACTACGAGTACAGAAGCCGGACGGGGCCAGAAAGTTTTTTCTGTTGACTAACGTCGATGTAGGTGTTGTAAGTTGAATTAAACCCAAACTATTTAAAATATCATTAAATAGTTTATCGATCTTTTGTTTATAGACCTCATTTACATATTTGATTTTTCACGGGAATGAAAACGAGGCTATGAGGGATAGACATAAAGTCTCTTCAGGTCTGCCCTTGGGGTATGTTGATTAAAAAATAAATAAATTATATATATATATATATATATATATATATATATATATATATATATATATATATATATATATATATATATTAAATTAATCAAACTTAGAATATTATTTTTTTTATATTATTTTATTAAAGTTTACTCAATTCAATTTGATGGAATTTTGATATGAAATTGAAATGTACAAATCTTAAAATTATTATTTGCATCGTCCTTTGCCTCTCACATGTTTTTAATATGTTTAGGTAACACGTTATTCACCAAATTTCAGAATAAATAACCTCTGCAATCAGCTAAAGAAAGAAATGTTCAGTAAATGTTTCTGTGTGCACTATATATATATATATATATATATATATATATATATATATATATATATATATATATAAAACAGTTAGTTCCAGTCCTCGAATGTGATTGGACGAGAGACATTCAATGAGTACTGATGGTCTCACACCATCATCACTCCAACGCTTCACTGTGTGTGTCACTCCGCTTGTGTTCGTGCCGTTCTAAACTAAAGTGTAAGAGCAGTGCAGATGTGTTAAGAGCTATCTGTCTCTTTACATTTAATTTTGTCACATTACATATTTTAGCAAGCAGGTGGAGGCAAAGACCATTTTTGTGTGTAATATGAGCCAGTTGGTGAAGTGAGTCAGCGTCACTCAGTGTTTTCATTCAACAGTGCTCCGTGATCGCTTGTATTACTACTACACTACTAAAGCTAGGAAATAGCTTTAAATGATCTAACAACTACAGCATTACGGCTCATCACAGCTGAGAGACACGACAGACTGATTAATGAAACAAACTCAAGGAGCTTACCTCTTACCGGAGTTTCCACATTAGAGAGGACAAAATGGCAGAGGACTTTGAGGTTTCTATAGTGAAAAACTCTTGCGCACCGGTTACCGTGAAATAGGGAGGAATACCCCCGCTTGGATGGCTATTTTTGCACTGAGAAAATAGGATGAATTTCACCAAAATTACATTATCTTCAAAAAGCTGACTAACAGACTATAGCATCATCAACAGGTGATCTCAAATGCCCCATATCTTTCTCTCTCTCTCTCTAACACACACACACACACACACACACACACGCACACATCCTTGTTTCTCCAATAACATGTTAGAAACAGCCCAAGCTGTGATACTAGTTCCAAGTGATGTTTTTGAGAGGCTTGGACACATAATTTTTTGAACCATTAACGGCAGATTCTGATCCGTCTCGTAAGAAAGTAGTTCCATGCACAAATGTGTTTTTATGACTGTACTCAGTTTTTCCTAATTTGAAAAAATTTACTTGTTCATTGAACTGTTGTATATAAGTAATATCACACTCACAATCATGCTATATGGCCCTACATCAGCACTGCTGTGATTACCTACGGCACTCAACCTGTGGCCGAATCACAGCAGTGCTGATGTAGGGCCATATCGCACTCTTACTCGTGTGATATTGCTTAAATATATATATATATATATATATATATACAATATTTTGATCTAATGGAGTTTATGTGAATAAATAAAGGTATTTCTAGTTTCAACATTATTTGTACTTTTTGTTGGACAAGAAAAAATAGTTTCATACTGTGACCCACATATGGTTTTCGACCATTAAAAATGGGTAAAATATTACAACTTACAGATGAAGCCACATTGAGAAACATATATCTCAGATTTAACCATATAGGGCCATAGAAATTATAGAAATGAAATTAGAAAAATTATTCTAAAGTTTATTAAGAAAGTTTCTTTCAAGTTTAAATTAAAAGGAATGTTTGTTCTGAACAAGAATATAAAGGGATAAAGGGAGTTATAGGCACTTTTGGAAAAAGAACACAAAACGTTTTTTTCTTCCTATTTTTTGACTCCTTGGCATACAGTGCATCCGGAAAGTATTCACAGCGCTTCACTTTTTCCACATTTTGTTATGTTACAGCCTTATTCCAAAATTGATTAAATTCATTATTTTCCTCAAAATTCTACAAACAATACCCCATAATGACAACGTGAAAGAAGTTTGTTTGAAATCTTTGCAAATTTATTAAAAATAAAAAATGAAGAAAATCACATGTACATAAGTATTCACAGCCTTTGCCATGACACTCAAAATTGAGCTCAGGTGCATCCTGTTTCCACTGATCATCCTTGAGATGTTTCTACAACTTGATTGGAGTCCACCTGTGGTAAATTCAGTTGATTGGACATGATTTGGAAAGGCACACACCTGTCTATATAAGGTCCCACAGTTAACAGTGCATGTCAGAGCACAAACCAAGCCATGAAGTCCAAGGAATTGTCTGTAGACCTCCGAAACAGGATTGTATCGAGGCACAGATCTGGGGAAGGGTACAGAAACATTTCTGCAGCATTGAAGGTCCCAATGAGCACAGTGGCCTCCGTCATCCGTAAATGGAAGAAGTTTGGAACCACCAGGACTCTTCCTAGAGCTGGCCGCCCGGCCAAACTGAGCGATCGGGGGAGAAGGGCCTTAGTCAGGGAGGTGACCAAGAACCCGATGGTCACTCTGACAGAGCTCCAGCATTTCTCTGTGGAGAGAGGAGAAACTTCCAGAAGAACAACCATCTCTGCAGCACTCCACCAATCAGGCCTGTATGGTCGAGTGGCCAGACGGAAGCCACTCCTCAGTAAAAGGCACATGACAGCCCACCTGGAGGACTCTCAGACCATGAGAAACAAAATTCTCTGGTCTGATGAAACAAAGATTGAACTCTTTGGCCTGAATGGCAAGCATCATGTCTGGAGGAAACCAGGCACTGCTCATCACCTGGCCAATACCATCCCTACATTGAAGCATGGTGGTGGCAGCATCATGCTGTGGGGATGTTTTTCAGCGGCAGGAACTGGGAGACTAGTCAGGATTGAGGGAAAGATGAATGCAGCAATGTACAGAGACATCCTTGATGAAAACCTGCTCCAGAGCGCTCTGGACCTCAGATTGGGGCAAAGGTTCATCTTCCAACAGGACAATGACCCTAAGCACATAGCCAAGATAACAAAGGAGGGGCTACCGGACAACTCTGTGAATGTCCTTGAGTGGTCCAGCCAGAGCCCAGACTTTAACCCGACTGAACATCTCTGGAGAGATCTGAAAATGGCTGTGCACCGATGCTCCCCATCCAACCTGATGGAGCTTGAGAGGTCCTGCAAAGACAAATGGGAGACACTGCCCAAAAATAGGTGTGCCAAGCTTGTAGCATCATACTCAAAAAGACTTGAGGCTGTAATTGGTGCCAAAGGTGCTTCAACAAAGTACTGAGCAAAGGCTGTGAATACTTATGTATATGTGATTTTTTTCGGTTTTTATTTTTAATAAATTTGCAAAGATTTCAAACAAACTTCTTTCACGTTGTCATTATGGGGTATTGTTTGTAGAATTTTGAGGAAAATAATGAATTTAATCCATTTTGGAATAAGGCACATAACAAAATGTGGAAAAAGTGAAGCGCCGTGAATACTTTCCGGATGCACTGTATGTACAACTGCATGTACAATGGGAAGGCACATTTGCAATACATTGGCCAAGCATTGGCGTCTGTATTTGTGCACTTGTGAAGAGTATGTTTCTTAGAATAAGAACAGCATGGAAAGAAGATTCAAACTCCCAAGTTTGCAACAACCAACAGATGTTTTATTTAAAGTGCAAATTGACAGGAAAATGATAGAACAGAAAAAGGCACAAGCTCTGGAGTGAAGATAAAGGAGGAAAACAGCATCCATGCATGTGATCTCTCATGTACTGTACAGTAAGACCCTCTTGCTAGTACAATGGAAGAAACCTAGACACGGCCCTCACATACTATGCATCTAATGGCGCTTATTCCAATGCTCTGATAAAACCTCTTTACTGTGGTTTGTCTTGTTCAGTTTGCATACTTGAAAACAGCATGGACTATTGTCAACAATACAAATCTGCTGACATCAAACAATCATTCAGCCCTTTCTGCAGCAGTTTATAAATGTGATGCTCTTTCAGTGTGTTGAAACAATATTATTCCCTCTCATCATTTCAGCTCATTCAAAGCGACTTCACTCCAGATTCTGATAAAAACTATTTTCTCCAGTTCAGAAATGAGAGAAAACATGAGGAAATAGTTCCTCCAACAGCTTGCTAATATTATTTACTTACACAGAAACTTTAACACTCTTTATGTACTATACAAAAAGGTAGGTCCACTAACAGCATCCGCTGTATTGTGTAGCAACACCTCTGGATGAAATGTCAAGTGAATAAAAACACAACTGCGCACAAGACGGAATTATAACATCAGCAAATAACAGCAATGAGTAAAGACACACAGCGTAATAAATACAAGAATAGGACAATGCTTGCTGCCTTCAAGTCCTCCTGGGAAGTTCCTACTTACGAGCTCGGAAGTCGTGATTGCGATGTGATATGCATTCAAGTGATTTAGGTGTTAAAATTATAAACACACGATTATACAACAAGCTGACAACGTGTAAAGTCATGTAAACGTTTTAAACGGTTTTCTTTTATCAGGGTAATGTCATAAACGGTTTAAGCATGAACCAATCGACAAACTTAGATTTTTGCCCATTTTACAGATTTTCAGACCATGTAAACCACCTTTACCAGCGTTTTAGCGGCTTAAGAATCCCAGGGTACTATCATGCAGGGTTCCCAACTTTTTCGACCAATGAATTTTCATGACTTTTCCAGTCATATGTGATATCTGGAAACACATTTTTTTAAATAATTTTGATTCAGATTGATTCGCTAATTAATCAAACTGTTTTGCGATGATTTAAAATCTTGAGTTATCGGATTTTTGGAATACGCAGATTTTTGGTCGTAATCAGAGCATTGGTGTGCATCTAAACGCACTCATTGTAGTGGCATTCATGTGCATTCATTACTTAAATGCCATCATTCTGACATAACTTGAAGGCAGGATTACATATGGAGCGAGAGGAAGTTTGATTAGAATATATTACTACTGCTTGGCTATGTAGAAAATAGAATAGGCCTACTAGTGTCCTGCTATCTGCATACATTTTACTACCTATTAAACAGTGCCTATGAGAAACATCTGAAACAGTGGTTTGCAGGATATGAACTACAGATATCAACAATTCAATTTTAACAAGATAAAATGCTAATTCTACTAGTTCTTTCAATTAGTCAATCTCCCAATTAGACTTTGGGAAAAGTTCAATGTTGAGGCTTTGATTGGAAAATGTTAATAAAGCATTATATTGTAACATTGTTTTGTTTTCTTTCCTAAAAAGGAAATCAGTTTTGACAGGAAAAGAAGTATATATAGAGTCAACAGCACTTTCAAAATCTGTGATTAATCCCAATTAACAACAAAGAATTATGTGATTTATCACGATTAACAATTTCAATTGACTGACAGTACAAATTTTTTTATATCAATAATTTCTATTAGTGAAAATGTCCAGTCCTGATATCAACAGTTGAATTCAAGTAAAAGTGCTAAAGTGATACTTTTATATCTATTTTTTTTTTCATATATCAATACATTGAAGAGTCATTAAAAGATGTTGAAGGCTATTATAGATATTTGTGATTGCATTTTGAACATGAGTGAATGACAGATAAATGTAAAATTCTACAAGTGATAATTCCGTTACAGATATCAATAATTATTTTTACTTGTTCAAATTCAACTTAAGATATCTAGAATGGGTGTTTCCACAAGTGGATACATTTTCAATTGTGCAAACCATGATCTCAAGAATTAGCACTGTAACTACCGAAAACTGAATTGTACATATCTATAAATCATATCATGTACATTATTACATTTCAAAAGGGTTTCTAGGATATGGTATTCTATGAAGTGTGTTTGGTTGTATACTGTACTTTTTGGAAAATATAGTAGGTCAACTGGGTATTCCATGCATACAAAAAATTCACATATTGCAGAAATAGTACACGTAGTACACTAGTATGCTATTCTGAACAAAGCCCTTGTTTTCCATCCAGTGTCCTCTCAAAGTAATGCGATCTGACACACTTCAAGTGTCTGCTCCTCAGTTAGCACAGCTATCCTATGATCATTATGCTACACCATACAAGACATTTTCATAGTGATATAAATGCATTACAGCACTATATACACAACTGGTGTTTTGATTATGAGCTAGAAAAAAAAAGTTTGTCTAATTAATTTTATAGCTTTTGATTGGGCAGCCTAGACAAACCCAAAAAAGTAATGCTGTACCATTAAAGTAATGCTAGAGTAATGTGTAAAGGTGAAGTATGTAATTTCTGCGTTGCTAGCGTAACCAAACATGAATTGCAAAAACCAAAACACTCCCCCATCATTGGTCGGACAAACAGGTAGTCCTGCCCCTAACTCATGAAATTGGTGAGCTATATGGGACACTCAACCAAACAGAGAATGCTTTCATAGCACCACAGAGCACCAGTGTTTACACTTGTCAGGAAAATATTACACACTTTACCTTTAAGAGTTGGTTAAATTAAAAATTGGTCCAACAAATTCCACTTAAGTATGCTGGTTTTCACTTAACTGATCCATAAACTTAAAGTGTGCTTCATATACAGTGATGGATCATGATGGTGTTATAATTACTGCACAGTATTTCATAGCCTATACAATTGAATGAAGGATTACCATATTTGCATACCTGTCCAGAGGTTGCTATCATATCTATGAACGACACATATAACCTTACAAGCACATGCAAGTTACGATAAGAAACCAACAATTGAGCCCCTGATGAGCAGAAGTATCATAACTGCAGAAATTTCCTTTTTTTTTTTTTTTTTTGCAACATATGAAAAAGTCTTTGCCTTTGATGCTGGTTACATTAAGGATCTGAATAGCAAAAGATGGAAGAGTTCCTTCAAGATGGAGAAGAATATCTGATCTTCAGAAGACCTTTGCACATAAAATCTGACGTGAAATTGTCTTACCTTGTATCTTCTCTAAAAACTCAAAAGTGTTTTTGGATGTCACTGGCTTGAGGTAGTTGAAAGCATTTCCCTTTTAGATTTGGAATTTGATGTCTACATTTTTAAACCAGCATTAACAAGACACAAGATGACATTTTCATTTAGCGGCTAAATGCAGAATATATGTGCAAAGGCCATTATTCTCAATTAATCCAAATGCTAAAATAATACAAGTGAAGACTCTTCATGTGTATGAATGGAAAGGACAGATATATTACTGCACATGTACAGTGGCAAGAAAAATTATGTGAACCCTTTGGAATTATCTGCATTTATGTATAAATTTGTCTTAAAATCTGGTTTGATCTTCATCCAAGTTACAATAATGAATAAACACAATCTGTTTGAACTAATAACACACAAATGATTGTACTGTTCTACATGATTGATGTACATCATTCAAACATTTACAGTGTAGGTTGGAAAAAGTATCTGAACCCCTAGGCTAATGACGTCAACAAAAGCTAATTAGAGTCTGGAGTTGGCAAACCTGTCATCCAATTAATGAAATGAGATTGGTGTGGGTTAGAGATACTTTGGCTTATAAAAAGCACTCAAAAATTTTGAGTTTGCTATTCACAAGAAGCATCTGCTGACATGGACCTTGTTTTGCAAAAAGAGATCTCAGAAGACCTACGATCAAGAATTGTTATTTTGCATAATGCTGGATAGGGTTACAAAGTTATCTCAAAGAGCTTAAATATTTATCTGTCCACAGTTAGACAAATTGTTCTATAAATGGAGATGATTTAGTACTGTAGCTACTCTCCCTAGAAGTGGCCGTCCAGCCAAGATGACTCAAAGGGCACACCATAGAATGCTCAATGAGGTAAAAAAGAACCCTAGAGTTACAGCTTAAGTCTTGAAGAAATCACTGGACCTGGTTAACATCTCTGTTCATGTGTCTACTACACAAAAAACATTAAACAGGCATGGTGTCCATGGCAGACACCATGAAAGAAGCCACAGCTTTCCAACAAAAACATTGCTGCGTGACTTAAGTTTGCCAAAGACCAACTCAACACACCACAGCGCTATTTGGAAAATGATTTGTGGACTGATGAAACTAAGGATGAATTGTTTGGGAAGAATACACATGCCATCATCAAGGGAAAAATTAATTCCCAAGTTTATCAAGATATCCTACATGATAATGTCAGGGAAGCTGTGCACAAGCTGAAGGTCAGCAGAAGTTGGGTGACGCAGCAGGACAATGACCTTAAACATCGAAGTAAATCCACTACAGAATGGCTTCAAAAAAAGAAAATCCACCTTTTGGAGTTGCCCAGTTAGAGACCAGACCTTTACCCAATAGATTTGCTGTGGAATGACCTCAAGAGAGCCGTTCACACCAGACATCCTAAGAATATGGCTGAGCTGAAGCAGTTCTGTAAGGAACAATGGTCCAAAATTCCATATGAACGTTGTGCTACCGGAAATGCTTGGTTAAGGTTATTGCTGCCAAGGAAGGACCGAACAGTTATTAAATCCAAGGGTTAACTTACTTTTTCCACAGCACTGTGAATGAGATGTGTTCAGTAAAGACATGAAAGATTATAATTGTTTGTGTGTTGTTAGCTTAAGCGCATTGTGTTTGTCTATACTTGTGACTTTAATGAAGATGAAATCGCATTTTATGACCAATTAATGCAGAAAACCAGCTAATTCCAAAGGGTTCACATACTTTGTCTTGTCACTGTATCTGGACACTTAAATGGATAGTTCACCAAACATTTTTAGTTATGGCATCGTCTCAATGTCATTGCATTAGATACAAATTATCAAATGGCATCTGCAAACAAATTATTCTAGAGTTTTTCACACAACAAACTTCACTTTTCAGAGACATTTTTTTCCAGTACTTTTACCTAACTGGCCCCAAAATTATTTTTATTGGATGCATGAAGTTTCCCCTCAAGTTCACAAAGGTGTCTTAGCAAAGTAACCACAGCTTAACTATGGACATGTTCCACTAATGTCTGAAAAAGAGAAATTGTCTAAATACGTCATTTTCATAATGAACAGTATATCTATTGGTTTTAAAAACTAGTTTTCATTAAATGTTTTGCTTGAAAGGTGTGCTTGTGCTATCTTTCTTTAAAATAAATGTTACTTGCTTTTTATATTTTAATACCTAATGCAACAACATCCATACATATTTAAGTGTCCAAATATTTTTGGGGCCACTGTAAATATTAAAGAAAGAGTAACTTTAGCACTCGATTTATGGGCAGTTCAGATGAATCACTGACCACTTTTACATGCACATTATTTTCCTGATTAAAGTTCATATTCTGGTAAAGCCTTTATTCTGAAAAAGACATTTACATGCTCTACATCTATTAGAATATATATGTAATCAGCATATTCTGAATAAACTAAGACATGAATGTTCTTTTCCTGCTATTCTCTGTTCTATTTATTTCAAATAATTTCCAGTAATTCTGCACAGTAATTTAATCAGCTTATTAATTCTTATTCATGTCCTTAAAAATAGCACACAAGAGCACAATAAATGCAAAAGTGTAGGTCATGAGGCTTTCAACTCTCTGTATGTAGATTTTTCTTCCTTTTTTAAACATTTGGAACAGTAGACATTATAAATAAGACAGAATTACAATTAATACAAGTGTATGACGGTTGTCTTATTCAAATTACTAAAAAACTGAATATTGGCTTAATCAGGTTAAGACAATCGGGTTAATGCATTTACATGATTCTTACATAATCAGAATATGACCAAATTCCAATATTAATCTAAATATCCATGTGCATGTAAACATGGTCAATGATATACAGATAAGTGTCAAGATTTCATTTACAATTTTACCTCAAAGTTTACATCTACTTTGTTTGACTGATACGCATTGTCCGTAATTCCATTTTGATATTAAACAGAATATTAGAAAATACTGACGTCAACCAAATAGGTTCAGGAACAAACAAGCACCCTTTTGATGTTAAACGATTCATTTCTCAAAATTACTAAATTTGATTTTATAAACAGAGCAGACCTGGAATTCATCAGGTCTCAAACAAGCACCAGTGCAGTGAGGAATTTAAAAAAACCTTATACATGATATGACTAAAAAATTAGGATACACACATATAAACCATTAATATATGCATATTTGTAATAAGAAAAAAGTATTTGTGCTGTTAGCTGGAGAATGACGTCACACACTTGGACGTAAAGGATAATGTTTGTCAAATCTACAATAGTTGTGGCGTCCAGTGTAAATACAGTTATACCTGAACGTGATCTGTAGGTGGAAGAATTACACTATTGTGCGCTGGTGAGGTGTTGAAGTTTAGGACTCCTGTAGTTGTAAAGTTATAAATTCTTGAATGCATTTTTTATACTGCTGCTCTGTGTGACTCTTAGAGAGAGAGTGTGGACCTGACTGACCAAACGCTCCCTCAGACTCCTTCATCTCCTCATTCATCTTAGCCAAACGCAACCTGAGAGACAGAAAGAAAACAAATTTTTATGTCTGAATACTAGAGGTAGACTGATATATCTGTTTTACCGATTAATCGGTGCCGATAGTTGCTTTTTGGACCTATCGGTAATCTGCAAAAATCTATGCCAATGGTTATGGATAGGTTTTTTTTATTATTCCTCCGTGTTTCTCTGTGGCCAGCGTTATTTGATTTCATAATCAAGTAATCTAAATTGAAGCGAGGGCATGCAAAGAAAAATGCGACTATATGGAACATACATTGTGTTTTCAACTTCATATCCTGTGAATATGTAACGTAAGCTGGATCTGCTGACAATGATGACGATGATGAGGACGTGAAGATGAAGAACCCAAGTGCAGTTTATTTACAGAACGTGAACTCCAATAACCCTGACTACAAAACAAAACATGAACATGGACTTGACAAACACATACCATCACATACAATACTCGACCAATAGACAATGCAAACATGAGGGCTTAAATACAAGACATGGGAGAACATAAACCAATGAACAAACAGAACTGATAACAAGATAATTAAACAATAAACCAATGAAAACATGACACATGAACATGGAGGGAAAACAGAAATCATATGACTAGGGAAATAGGAACACATGACATGAAACAGGAACTAGAATTTCAAAATAAAAGACATGAGTCAACAGAATACACCTGACATATCCCCCCCACTAAGGGGTGGCTCCTGACACCCCAACACAAACAAAACACGTAATACATGACATAATTCAAAGTTCTGTAGGGAGCGGGGGGGGGGTGTCTTGAGGCGTGGGGCGTGGTGTGGCGAGAAAGGGCGAGGGGCATGAGACCAGGGCAAAGTCCGTGGGAGGTGAAGCCATGAGAGGCTCGAGGAGCGGAGCCATGGAAGGTGGAGCCGTGAGAGGCTTGAGGGGCAGAGCCTTGGAACGTGGTGCCCGGAGAGTAGCTGAAGATTCGAAGGGCCAGGGTGGAGCCGATGGCAGGGAGGACCAAGGCGATGCTAGAGGCTTGGAGAGCCAAAGCGGAGCCAGGTGACCGACAGACCAAGGAGGAGCCAGAGGGACGAGGGACCCCGGCACAGCCGACAAGCTGAAGGACCGTAGTGGAGCCGAGGGAACGCCGAGCTGAGGCAATGTCAAGGGACTGACAGGCCAAAGCGAAGTCCAGGGCTCAGAGGGTCCAGGTGGGATCGGAGGGCCGAAAGTTCCCCTTGCCTGCTCAGGAGAACTAAAGGTGGGTATAAGGGTGGGAACCATCTCCAGGTCCCACTGCTCAGGTGTGGCTGTGACGTGGCATGGAGCAGGCTGAGGCGTCGCCGTGACGTGGCATGGAGCAGGCTGAGGCGTCGCCGTGACGAGGCATGGAGCAGGCTGAGGCGTCGCCGTGACGAGGCATGGAGCAGGCTGAGGCGTCGCCGTGACGAGGCATGGAGCAGGCTGAGGCGTCGCCGTGACGAGGCATGGAGCAGGCTGAGGCGTCGCCGTGACGTGGAACTCTGGCGAGGTCGATATATTGAGCCAGGCTGAGGGAACTGCGATCGCCAGGCATCAAAAAAGAAATGGACTCATTTAGTCCAAATCTAAAACAACCCTTGAGGGCAACCTCATTGAAGTCTACCTGGCTGGCTAGACCACAGAAGTCCTCAACATAGTCCTCCAGAGGACGATTCCCCTGACGTAAGCGCAGAAGTGAAACTGCTGGGTTCATGGTTGGTCGAGTATTCTGTAACGTAAGCTGGATCTGCTGACAATGATGACGATGACGAGGACGTGAAGATGAAGAACCCAAGTGCAGTTTATTTACAGAACGTGAACTCCAATAACCCTGACTACAAAACATGGACTTGACTTGACTTGACTTGACTTGACTTGACTTGACTTGACTTGACTTGACTTGACTTGACTTGACTTGACTTGACAAACACATACCATCACATACAATACTAGACCAATAGACAATGCAAACATGAGGGCTTAAATACAAGACATGGGAGAACATAAACCAATGAACAAACAGAACTGATAACAAGATAATTAAACAATAAACCAATGAAAACGTGACACATGAACATGGAGGGAAAACAGAAATCACATGACTAGGGAAACAGGAACACATGACATGAAACAGGAACTAGAATTTCAAAATAAAAGACATGAATCAACAGAATACACCTGACAGAATAATAATAAACCTTATTCCTAATTAAGCCTCATCTGGTGAAATATATAAACACACTCTTCATCTGGTGAATATATAGGCTCTAAAAAGCGCATTGTAATGGTGCCAAGTCTCCGTCATTTCAAATTAAGAGCCCATTGTGTTTTTTGGGCTTGTTTATGCACCAAATCTTAATTTTTTCTGATTATTACTGGGATTTTATTCATTTTTTGACTCACGCAGCCTCTATGTCTGTGCTGGTTACAATAAGGATTTTTTACATTCTTAAAATTGAATTTAAAAACTGTCTGCCGATTAATTGGTTATCGGCCTTTTCCACCACCTTAGTTATCGTTATCGGCAAAATCCACTATTGTTAGACCTTTGTTCGAAATTTGACAAAACAGTTGGAATTCAATGATCAGAAACTTTAATGAAGGAACAGAGAGAAGGGTTTATGGTGTGTAACGTACAGAGTGACGATGTCGGCATTGGCGGCCTCTACTGCGATGGACAGTGCACTTCTGCCATCAATGTCCACAGTGTTCTGCTTGGCCCCTCGCTTCAGGAACAGACATACTTGACTGGCACAAGATCAATCCAGAGAAAGAGATTGAAGATATAAGTACATTCTCAATTTGTTTGCGATTAATCACAAATCTGACATTTTGAGTATGCTAAATAAACAGTTAATATATATTGTTTTTATTCAGAATAAAGTGGATTCAATGGATTCCAGTGGCTGAAATGTTTTATCATACTAAGACTACAAATTATTGTACTTTTTTGATAAAAGTCCCATCCGGATACATTTGTGTGATGAGGAGGAGGGCGTGGCCAGGCTGTGATGGAGCACGGCCGGTGCTGAATCAGCTGGTCAGCGGGAGAGTGAGATAAGGGACGGCCGTAGACGTTGGTTCGAGACAGTGAGATGCACGTGGCCGGGCTGCATGTGTGTGTGTTTATGTTTGTTTTATGTTAAGTTTTACATTAAACTTTATGTTGACTGTTCAGCCGGTTCCCGCCTCCTCCATGCCCACATTACCCCGTTACACTGGTGCCAAAACCCGGGAGGGAGGAGGGGTGCGTCGCTGCCATCCGCCAGGGGAGCAGCCGTGGCCATCTGCCTGGGGACTGAGGGGTCGCTGCTGGCCGCAGAGAGCCGGAGGAACCGCGGCCATCTGCCAAGAAGGGGAGGAGAGGTTCTGTCCGCCAGGGGCCGGAGGACCCGCTGCCATCTGCTGGGGGAGGAGCGAGCTGGCATCTGCCAGAGGGTGGAGGAGCGGTTGAGGACCGGGTGACAGTGCGTCCGGGAGCCGGCGAAAAAGTTCTTCTCTTTCTCATCTCTCTCTCTCTCTGTGTCTCCACTCACTCTTTCCCTCTCCCCACGCCTCCCCTCGTCTCTCCCCCCAGGTTCACAGGAGGCGGGGTGGACCACTGGCTGATAGAACGGCCGGAAGGGCAGCGTCTCCCCCCCAGAGATGTGGGGGTAGTTAGTCAGACCGGTGGCGCCCTGGCCTTAATCGGGCGGGGGAGGAGTGTGACAAGGAGGAGGCATGGATCAGCTGAATCAGCTGATCAGCGGGAGAGCAAGATAAGGGGCGGCTGGAGATGTCAGTTCAAGAGAGAGACATGCGGCTGCGTTGTATGTGTGTGTGTTTATGTTTGTTTTATGTTTAATTTTACATTAAACTTTATGTTGACTGTTCAGCCGGTTCCCGCCTCCTCGTTGCCCACATTACCCCCGTTACAATTTGTTAAGAAGGTCTTTCTTTCAAGAGGTGGGACTCTGAATTATGTATTGTTATAATGAAAAAACAAGTAAAAATTTGTTAAACGTTTTAAATAAATGTAACGCTGATAATCATATTGATTAATTTTCCTAAATGAACGCATTACAGCCTTACAGCAAACATATAAATACTGCAATAACTGCTGTGTCACGTGACATGACATAACGTCTTCACGTGAGTGTCTTTGTACATTAAAATATACAATTATATTGTCATTTTATACAAGTTACTTTTAACTGAAATACCCTGTGTGACCCTGTATGGTGGCGTGAATCAGAGGTCCTCTGCCACGAATGTCCTGCTGGTCCACGTTAGCAGCATTTTGAAGCAGGAACTCGCAGGTGATCAGTGATCCCTGAAACACACACACAAGCATGGAGTGTTTACCTGTATGAGTGTTGCAGTTGGGTAAGAGCTACAATTGATTTTCAAATGCCAGACACTTTTAAATTAGTTCAGTCATGACAGCTCTCTGAAAGATTTAGCATGTTAATGTGGGTATGACATACTGATAGGATATTGGTCTTGGCGGACTAGCAACGGAGACTACGGGGCAAGTACGGAGACTTGCTTCTGCTGAAAGTACTGCTGCTACACAATTAGACAAACACAAGACATGCTGCATCAAGCATGTATGACATGCTGTTGCACAATTAGAATTACAAACAGTCCCCATGTAGCAGATCTAGACCATTGGAGCTGGGGAGGAAGAGGGTTTCAGAGAAAACTCTTGCAGTGTGCTGCAGTGAAACCGGCTTACTATAGGATATAGTTGAGCAATACTCAACTTCTAAAGAATTACAGCATACCTCTGCTTACAAATCAATGTAAATTATCTTTAATTCAGATCTGATTCATCTGATGTGCTGTCACATATGTACATACCCCCTGTACAGCTTGTATGAGTGGAGTCCGATTGTTATCTTCACCGTTGACCCAGTTGACGTCGGCTCCGTGAGCCAGTGCCTCCACCATGTCTGTCAGACTGCAGGCACAGGATGCCCAGTACAGCAGAGGATCAGCAGAGAAATCAGTCAGCTCAGAGAATACAGGAAGACAGTCCGTCTGAGTCACTGACATGGGCGACTCTGACTCTTGGAGCTCTGAAATATATTCAGCTGTGGTTATTATGATAGGACTTTTACTCATGACATAAAAAGATGTATAAGGCTACTGTAATTACACTAGGGTTTTAAAAAAAACAACGGTTGACTAGACAGCTAACACCCTGTCTACACTAGACTCAAGTGTCATGTTGCATTGCATCAAAAGATATTTGGGTTTTGAAAGTTATACTATGTTACTCTTTTATCTCAAAGAATCAAGGAACATTTGATTCCTCATAAAAAGACATTAAATGTGACTGCATTTGATTGTTAGAGTATCTAAACCTGTATTGTGTTAAACTCACCTGGTTCACTCAGGCTACTGTTAGAGGCAGTGGAGGCCAACATCTCTCTGCTCCCGTCTGCACTGTTCTGAATACCACTGTCTGCACTCCTCACTGCCATTACATGGACAAAAGTAAAGACTGTATCTGACCTTTTCAACCAATGCATGTGTAATCAGAACATTGCAGCAGTAAAACCTACAATGACACTGGTACTGGTGCTACAGTGCAACCAGTTGCCCAACAGTTGGGGCAAATAACATACAGTATATGGAGCTTTGTCAACACCAGTATAACCCTTATGTTGTGTTCCAGTCATTTTGACCCAGATAACTTTTTTTTTTACTTAATCCAATTGGAAAAAATACCTTGACTTTGTTCACATATGGTATCTGAAAACACTTTTTCTTTTTTTTTTTTACAATTTTCTTTAAATGTTTTTTGGTTTTATTTCACTTTGTTAAACCTGTTGTGTTCATGGTCAGAAACGACAGGCCACTGGAAATTAATGGCTGGTGCTACAAAAAAAAAAAAAAAAAAAAAAGAATAATGTTCAGGAGCCTGTCCAACCATCTGATGATCACATATGTGTATGTGCACATATAAAGTTCTCGGACATGTGTACACACTCCTACACACACCCATACACACACACTCTCTCATATAAACAAAAACACACATGCCCTTTGGTTTCCTAGGCAAGCTCTGAAATTTTGCATGATTTTTACCAATGCAGCAAAGGTTCAGAGGTTGCCTGGGAATCCAAAGGGCGTGTGGGGGTGCATGGGGTGTATGGGTGAATGTGTGTGCTCGGACATGCACACGCGCACACACACACACACACACACACACACACACACACACACACACACACACACACACACACACACACACATATACACACACACACACCTGTGGTGTTCCCGTTTAGAAATGACCGGCCATTCGGAATGAATGGATAAGTTTCCAAAAAAGACAAAATTGGTGTTCAGAAGCTTTTTCAACCATTAGATGAGTACATATGTGCATGTGTGCTTGCAGTCAGTCTTCAAACATAAACACACACCCTTTGATTCCTTGACAACTTCTGAACCTTTCTTGACTCCATAGGAACAAAAGAACATTGAAAACAATACTATGACAATGTGTTTTGGGAACTTTCACATTCACTCATTCACACAAACACTCACACACACACACACACACACACACACATACACACACACACATACACACACACACACCCTTTGATATCCCAGGCAACTTCTGAACTATTCTTGACAACACAGTAACAAAGGAACAAAGGATAAATATTTTAACAGTGTGCTTTGGGAACTTTCACATTCTCACAAAGAGTAAGAATGTGTGTTCCAGTTTTGAGAAAATAAAAAGTGTGTCAAAGCAAACTTCTTTGTTATACATTAAAACAACATTAAAATAATAATTGTGTCATAAATAGCACATCAAATTTAGTTTATGCAATTTTTTACACAATAAGAGTAAAACAATATCTGGTTAAACATTATTAAACACAAAGTGTGATAAGCAGGACAGAAAATTAGATGTATTTAATACAGTAAAAATATCCATTAAAAACTCTTTAACGCAAAAGTTTAGTTGCATTAGTTTAGGTAATTTAGGCCTATTGTCAATAAATTACAAAAAGAGGTACAAAACCTGTTCTAGTTACTAGAAATCAAGTTGAAAAAAAGAACTAATGCCTTAACCATTATTGGGGACAGTGGTGGCTCAGTGGTTAAGGCTCTAGGTTACTGACTAAAAGGTTGGGGGTTCAAGCCCCAGCACTACCAAGATGCCACTGTTAGGCCCTTGATCATGTCTGACACCAGCCTAGCTGGGATATGTGAAGGAAAAAAAAAAGAATTTTGCTGTATATATGCAAATGTGTGACAGAATAAAGGCTTCTTCTTCTAAATGGGTTGGTCATTTTGACTCAAGAACATAAGAAGTGGTAGCCAATGAGGAACACGGCACAAGGGTTAAATAATTGTAAGTACTGTTCTGAGACCCAACAGACAGAGCCAGTGTTCTGATGTCAGTGCACTGGTTGCTAGGAGGGTTTGGGCAGTGTAGCACTTACAGCTTCGTAGCTTTGAGGATGTGTCAAAGTAAGAGAAGAGAGAATCAAGCTCGTCAGGGCAGAACAGCGAATCACGGCGTACCTCTTGACCACCGAGGTGAGCTGTTCACATTGGATGGCAGTTACAGGGTCAAAAGGAGGAAAAAGATAACATATACTAATACTATTTTTAAAATTAGAAGTTGTAACATGTTAACATTTGTAAAAGCATTATGAACTTATATGGACTAACAAGAAACTAGCTCTCACCAGAGGTATTAGAGGTAGTGCGCAGTTTGGGTGTAGGAGGTGGAGGACGCGGGGGAAGAAACTCCATGTTTCCCTTCATGCGTTTGTCATGTTTCCTCAACGCCATAATCTTTTCTTTTTGTTTTTGAGCTGTGGGTTTCAGGACAAACTTCTTCTCAACATACTTTGCTCGGATGAAGGCCTCAATTTCCTGTCTTGAATTTCACACACACAAAAGGTTTGTGTAAACACACAAAACAACATAATGATTAGTAAATAATGACAGAACTATTTCTTTAATATAAACATGCATGAACGTGTCCACTTTCAGACAGTTAAAGATGTGGAATTCATTATGAAGTTAGAGGAGCTGATGTGTTTGAGAGCTGCATTCAAGCCATTGGGAGGTACCTGGGATCTCCAGGCTGAGGTTTCTTGCTGCCCAACTCTTCTCTACGAGCCTCATAGATCTGATTAATGACAGTGTTTCCCAGCTCGCACATCAACTGTAAACAGTCAAGAAATAAAGTTAAAGAACTGCTGACCATATTGCGCAAATATATATAACTGAATATATTAACACTTACCTTAAGCAACTCTGGCTCCCATGAGTCGAGTGTGAGTGATCGCACCTTTGAGTTGTGAACTCCTAAACTCCTGAGAAGAAAATATAGGACATTAAATGAGGGAAATGTTCAGCAGAAATCTGTAAGCAAGTAAAAGACAATTTGTTCTCTTTAGAAGTAGGTCAAAGAAGCTCAGACAAGGCTGTATCCTGCAGCAAAGAAATAAACCTAAAAAATGAGCAATACTTTGATGTCAGTTCTGCTTAAATGTTCTAAACAAATCCTGCTGCTTATAATCAGCACCCTCCTCCTCCTATCTTTTTCATGACTCATTTCACTAGAGTTTACAAAAAATTTATTTTAAAATGTGAAATAAGTTTCCATATTTATTTTCTGAGACAAAACTAAAGTGCATACTGTTTCACATTCTACACTGCCTGGCCAAAGAAAAAATCGCCGTTTGGATTTAAATAAACAGATACTTAAGAGCCTATGATTGGATCATTATTGCAGTGATTAATATGTTTCAGCTGGCAACAATTCTTTTATCCATAACTGATGCAGTGTGTAGCTTCTCATTTCTTAAACAACCATGTCGAAAGATGTATCCTGTGGTCGTGGAAAAGAGAATGTGTTTCAGAAGGGGCAAATTATTGGCCTGCATCAAGCAAAGAAAACAACTAAGGAGATTGCTGAAATCACTGGAATTGGGTTTAGAACTGTCCAACGCATTATTAAAATTTGAAAGGATAGTGGTGAACTGTCAGCTTCACGGAAGATATGTGGTCAGAAAAAAATCTTGAATGATCATGATCGGAGATCACTAAAACGCTTGGTGAAGTCACATCGTAACAAATCGAAAGTAGAACTTACGGCTATGTTTAACAGTGAAAGTAAGAGCATTTCCACACATACAATGCGATGAGAACTAAACAGCTGTGTGGCCACAAGAAAGACACTTGTTAGTGAGGCTAATCAGGAAAAACTACTTAAATTTTTTAGGGAGCATAAAGATTGGACTGTGGAGCAATGGAAAAAGGTCATGTGGTCTGATGAGTCCAGATTTATCCTATTCTAAAGCGATGGGCGCGTCAGGGTAAGAAGGGAACACATGAAGCAATGCACCCGTCATGCATAGTGCCCACTGTACAAGCATCTGGAGGCAGAGTTATGATCTGAGGTTGCTTTAATTGGTCAGATCTAGGCTCAGCAACATTATCCGGCAATAAAATCAGCTGACAACCTGAATGTACTGAATGACCAGGTTATCCCATCAATGGGTTTTTTCTTCCCTGATGGCACGGGCATATTCCAGGATGACAATGCCAAGATTCATCAGGCTCAGATTGTGAAAGAGTGGTTCAGGGAGCATGAGGAATCATTTTCACTCATGAATTGGTCACCACAGAGTTCTGACCTTAACCCCATTCAAAGTCTTTGGGATGTGCTGGAGAAGACTTTACGGAGTGGTTCGACTCTCCCATCATCAATACAAGATCTCGGCCAAAAATGAATGCAACTCTGGATGGAAATAAATGCTGTGATGTTGCATAAGGTTGTTGAAACAATGCCATAATGAATGCATGCCGTAATCAAATCTAAAGACGGTCCAACGAAATATTAGAGTACGCAACTTTTTCTTTTTTTTTGGCCAGGCAGTGTATTAAAAAAACATAGTAGGCCATATATGTAATGTTTAATGTGTGTGTTCATGTATTTCATGTCTTTTATTTTGGAAGTTTATTTCCTGTTTCATGTCATGTGTCCCTAGTCATGTGATGTCCTGTTTTCCCTCCATGTTCATGTGTCTTGTTTTCATTGGTTCATGGTCTTGTTATCTTGTTATTGGTTCTGTCTGTTCATTGGTCATCTTTGTCATGTGTTCTCCCATGTCTAGTATTTAAGCCGTCATGTTTTCCATTGTCCCTTATTAGGTGTTATATATTTGGTAACATTGTCAGTTTATGTCAAGTCAAGTTTTAAGTCAAGTCAAGTTCATGTTTTCACATTTATTAATAAATTGCACTTGGGTTCTTCATTTCATCATCATCGTCTTCGTCACTGCCAGCAGCAGCAATGTTACAGAATACCTAACCGAACTATGAACCCAGCAATCCAGCTCCTCCGCCTACGTCAGGGGAATCGTCCCCTGGAGGATTACGTGGAGGACTTTTGCGCTCTGGCCTGTCAGGTGGACTTTAATGAGGTTGCCCTCAAAGACTGTTTCCGATTTGGACTGAATAAGCCAATCTATATTCTGATGCCAGGCGGTCAGAGTACCCACAGCCTGGCTCAATATATCGACCTCGCCCTGCAGATTATTGGTTCCACATTCACCGTGGGGGAGGCGGATGCCGAGCCAGAGTTCCATGTCATGGCTGCCGAGCCAGAGTTCCACGTCATGGCCGCCGAGCCAGAGTTCCACGTCATGGCCGCCGAGCCAGAGTTCCACGTCATGGCCGCCGAGCCAGAGTTCCACGTCATGGCCGCTGAGCTAGCGCCATCTTTTGCCCCAAATCCTCAGCCTGCTTCATGCCATGTCACAGCAATGCCTCAGCCTGCTCCATGCCATGTCACAGCAACGCCTCAGCCTGCTCCATGCCAAGTCACAGCAACGCCTGAGCCTGCTCCATGCCATGTCACAGCAATGCCTGAGCCTGCTCCATGTCACGTCACAGCAACACCTGAGCCTGCTCCATGCCTCGTCACAGCCACGCCTGAGCCTGCTCCATGGCACGTCACAGCCACGCCTGAGCCTGCTCCATGGCACGTCACAGCCACGCCTGAGCCTGCTCCATGGCACGTCACAGCCACGCCTGAGCCTGCTCCATGGCACGTCACAGCCACACCTGAGTCTGTTCCACGCCATGTCATGGCCACATCTGAGCAGCTGGACCTGTTGATGGTTCCCGCACTTGTACCCACCCTTAGTTCTCCTTAGCAGGCAATGGGAACTTTCAACCCTCCGACCCCGCCTGGACCCTCCGAGCCCTGGACTCTGCCTTGGCCTGTTGGTCCCTCGACATTGCCTCAGCTCTGCGTTCCCTCAGCTCCACTGCGGTCCTTCAGCCTGTCGGCTTTGCCAGGGTCCCTCGTCCCACCGGCTCCGCCTCAGTCTTCCGATCCCCCAGCTCCACCTTGCTCCTAAGAGCCTCACTCGGTTTTCATGTTTATTAATAAATTGCACTTGGGTTCTTCATTTCATCGTCATCGTCTTCATCATTGTCAGCAGCACCAACGTTACAATATACAGTATACTGTGCAGTAGGCAGTATGTTAGTGATCCAATAAACACAACCAAAGATTTTCTAAGGCCATTCTCTTGCAGAAAGATTTAGAAAAATGAGAGCTGTTAAAGTAAATGTGCATAACTAGAACAATTAGTCTTAAAGGTGCACTCAGTAATTTTTCAGCATTAAAAAGGTTTTACTCCAAAATAAATTAATTGTAACTTTGAAACATATGTATATGATCATGACCACTCACATAAGATATCAGTAATCTTATAAAAGCTGTTTAAATCTACATGGAGAGTGTTCCCTTGGGGGCTGCCATGTTGAGATCACGTCCTGTTATTGGACACTTTCACTCTTGGATTAAAGTAATCATGGATGATTGTGAATACTACATTTCTACAATGGCATCTGAAACTGAAACTATTGATTTTAAATGATGCTGCATCCACCCCACTAGATGTCACTTTAAGTTCAAAATTACAATCAAAAAAGCTACTGAGTGCACCTTTAAAGTTTGTAATTTCTGCATTACAATGTCGTCAAACGGAATATAAAAAAATATTGATTGTTTTCAAAAAGATTGGCAATTGGTCAAGTCAATGTTGGAGGATGCTCAAACAAACAGAGCAATGTTTTGATAGCATCACAGAGCCACAGTATTTACACTTTTCAGAGGAATTAACCTACGAATGGCTAATTGTCTGCATTTTAAGTTGGAACAGGAGAAAGTATTTTAACATTGAAAAATTTACACACTTGAAATTTAATTTAAGTGAATCAAGTATAGACATCCCATGTAAACACTGTCCTAGTACCTGTGAATGCCTGAGCACTCGATACAGAGTGTAATGCCGAGGTTGATGCTGGCCCAGCGGGGATCGCTCTGGCCACAGTCACAGCAGAACTCATTGCCAGGGATGGCCTGCACCCTCTGGAGAGCACTCTCAATTTTAACCGGCTTCACTGACTCACAGCCAGAGTCCAGGCTGCCCAGAGACGCTGATGACTGCCTGTCCAGACTCTACAGCATGACACACATATTCACAAAGAAACACTGGAATGACCTTTGGGCTGAGAATCACACTTTAGATACATGTGAACTTATGTTCTAGATACAATTACCAGAGGAAATAATTTGGCTCATCTCTCAGTTTGTGAAAACAAACTAAAATTGTGTTGATAGTAACGCATTTACGCAAGTCTATGGGGCAAGTCATTGCACCAGGAAAACTTTAAAATCAGCGCTATTTCGAAAGCCTCGCCACAAGAATGAAACATTATGGGGCAAATACATTAACAGCTGTGCCTCTTTTGCCTGTGGTATTTCGGCAAATAAACCCATGTTTTATTCACTAATCACCAGAAATCTTGTTTTATCAGGCACAATCAGTGCAACCTCGCAGTGAAACAGGGGCTTAGTGGAGAATGGGGAGTGCAATAAGATGGACCAGGATGTGGGGAATTCCCCTCTTATATGTGTTAACATGAAATTAGTGTGATAAAATTGCTATGTGTAAAGTTATATCCACTGTTTCAACTCATGTCATGACTACAGTATGTAAAACCCCCAAACCCTGTACCTTTCACATAATAATGTACAACCATGGATACCAGAAAAAGACAACGCAACTATCAACAAAGTATAGTTTACATGGAGTAAACTCCACCCACAGGAATTACATTGGCAATGAATAACCAGAAGTTATATACCTATATTGCCTATAGAAAAGTAGTTCCACCTCTAAAGATATTATTTAGATCATTTTACTGCTCAAATAACACACAATCTTGTACAGAAGATGCACTTTAACAAAAATATGATGCCTTTCCTCACTGACTTCCATTGTAAGTGCATTACTGTAAACATCATTTTTGTTTGTTTTTACATACTGAGAGACGAGTCAAAGTCATTTACTATTCCTTCAGTGTGTGTTGTTCACTCACAATAGTGTGTTCCTCTCCATTCTCTCTGTACGCTGTGGCGATGCTGTTCTGTACGGCTTTGATCCATGCCAGCCGCAGTTTCTCTGAGTCCGCTTGCATCATGCAACTCCTGAAACACAACACAGATCACATGAGTGTACCCTCCAATACAACATCTTATTCCGCTACCCAGAGAAGATAAGACTTACTTGGAGGGAGACACCACTTCAAAACAGAAGCGTCTCTCCACGTCCTCACAGTGTTTCACAGTGCAGAGTCTCAGATCTTCCACCACTACAGTTGGGTTATCCTGAAACACACACACACAACTGCAGAAAACCACTTCAGATCACGAGTATCGGCTTGATTTGACTGTTTACACTAGACTTACCCTAAATCTCTTCTGATAAACCAATTGACTGTTTTGAATGGAGAACCAGCGCCTATATGAGGGGGAGAAATAACTTGATTTCTGTTAAAGATAAAACGTTTTATGGGAGAGTATTTGTGGACAGCACAAATAAAATAGTGTTGAGGTGATCACGGATATCCAAAAGGAGTAAGAATTTTAAAAGCCTTACATTAAGTATATAATATTGTACCTGGCAGGCTCAGCTTTGTGTGTCATTTCAACATTCGTATGGACCAACAAAGCAGATGAGGGCAAATAAACCAACAAAAAGAAAAAGAAAATACAACTGAGGTAAAGAAAATGTCAATGGAGATGGGAAAAATGAATTCTGATGTGAAATGCTCATGCTATGAATTATGCCGACCCATACATTGAATTCAACACAAACACACCAATAAACAAAATGGTCTCAAGTTCACTACCACAGATTTGGATCAGATTAGCAGATCTGCTTTACCTGTTCCAGGATTTGAAGGCATTGCTTGCTCTTTTAAAGAGATATCCCTCCATTGCAATTCCATTATCTGTGTCCACATTATATTCTAGTTTGGTATCATCAGTGGAGAAATCCTTGAAATTCAACCAGAGAAGTAACAGTCAACTTCTACTACAAATATACTGATAAATAATTGGGTGAATCTCCCGAAGAACATGTCATAGTCATCTTTAACCCCAAAACAAAAGAAAAAAATATAATATTAAAAGTAGAATTTTTTTAATGTCATTTTACATACGTATTTTACAGTATGTTGCATGAAAATAATGCCCAGAGAACCACCCATAGAGACTGACAATATATTTTAGTTTTTCCTTCTTGATCGTGCTTATAGGAATCCACTGATCAATAATTTTTTTTTTTTTTTTGGCATACTGTGGGAAATTTTTGCTTTGAGGTTACTATTGTTGTGTCATTCAATAAGCAATTTTTTTCCATCCAAATTGTTGTTGTGATACAGTTCAGAGTGTCAGCTACTGGTTTTTTTTTTTGTTTTGTTTTTTGACCACACGTTGCAGTTCTGCTACGCTGGGTCTCTGAAGGTTACAATTTGACATTGTTTTCATGACAATGAAGCACAATTCCCCTCAAATTCTCATTACTTTGAAGCATCTAGATGTTTGCTTTTGAGTTTGTTGTAATTCTCATAATTGTTTAATGATTATCATTAGATTCTCATTATTGTATATACTGTAATGGATATCACCCTTTCAGGGCTCAATAATTATTATATTTTTATTGTATATTAAGCCTGATCAGAACTTAAATCTACACTTTAAAGTATGTGGTAATATTGTACATTATATGACATAAATAACATACTGTAATTATTTTTACAGTGTCTTTTAGTTTTGCAATAAAGAGAATTAAGGTTTTTCTTGTTTTGCATTACAGTAATGAGAATTTGGGGGCAAATGTGCTTAAAGGAATATTCCAGATTCAATACAAGTTAAGCTCAATCGACAGCATTTGTGCATAGTTTTGATAACTGCAGAGGTAATTTTGACTTGACTTTGAAAAAGCAAAAATCTGGGTTACAGTAAGGCACTTACAATGGAAGTGAATGGGGCCAGTCAATATAGTCACAAGACGTAAATATTATACGTTAACTGATTTTAATGTGATAAAATCACTAAATAACCTTATCTGTGTAAAGTTATATTGCAACTGCATTGTCATGATGAAGCAATGCTGGCAAACCCTATAATCTGGTAAACGCTGTAATGCCGTAATTGTATCACACTAAAATTATGTTAACACATATAATGTTCATGCATTGGGCTATACTTTTAAAAAAGTGTATATTTTAAAGTTTAGCAGCTAGCCCTATTCACTTCCATTAAGTGAATCACTGTAACTGCAATTTTTGTTTTTAAATAAAAGAGGGATGAGTCAAAAGTATTTTTGTGGTAATTAACAAATGACAATTGAACTTGTATTGAACCTGGAATATCCCTTTAACAGTCATGAATATAATGTCACAATGCAAAACATTTGTAATGGTCCTGAAAACAGGCTTTATTTTCTTTAAGCACATATAATAACTAAAACAATATCATTTCTTTATTTTGATTTTAGAGTGAGATCTGACCTAGACATGTTCTTGGAAGATTTCCTGAGATTCAACCATCCACTTTATGTCCTTAAAACAATGAAAGAGACATACACTCACTGAGCACTTTATTACAAAGACCTGTACACCTACATATTCATGTGATTATCTAATCAGCCAATCGTGAGGCAGCAGTGCAATGCATAAAATCATTCAGATACGGGTCAGGAGCTTCAGCTAATGTTCACATCAACCATCAGAATGGGGAAAAATATGATCTCAGTGATTTCGACTGTGGCATGATTGTTGGTACCAGATGGGCTGGTTTGAGTATTTCTGTAACTGCTGATCTCCTGGGATTTTCACGCACAACAGTCTCTAGAGTTTACTCAGAATGGCGGCAAAAACAAAAAACATCCAGTGAGCGGCAGTTCTGTGGATGAAAATGCCTTGTTGATGAGAGAGGTCAACAGAGAATGGCCAGACTGGTTCAAACTGACAAAGTCTACGGTAACTCAGATAACCGCTCTGTACAATTGTAATGAGAAGAATATCATCACAGAATGCACAACACATTGAACCTTGAGGCAGATGGGCTACAACAGTCTTTTACACTGGACTTCAGAGGATGAACTGTTGCCAACTCCAACTGTAAGACATCGAATACATCATATGCCACTGCCTGAACCTTGGATTTAGGATGGACCCCACCGAACCTCACCGAAATGACCTGCAGGTTGAACTGCGATGCACCTCATTGATCTCTGCCTGCAGCACCTTTGTCTATTGATGGACTACATTCTTAAAATGGAATACATAGACTATCAATTAATTGCCACAAAAGCCTTCATCAGCCAACTAACAAAGGACAATGCATCTATGTGAACTTCTGCAGTTAATCCAGAATGAACATCAAAGACTTTAGTCATTAATCTTACAGTTCTTAAAAAATCTTTGTTTAAACACTGGCCCTTAACACTTACTTAGTTTACTTATTTTAAACCATGACCTGCACTGCACATAATTAAGTAATACTGGCATTATATTCATGCTGTTTAGTCAAAGGGGAACAGGCACCCACAGTAAGCCTGGTTTCCCCCAAGGTTATTTTTCTCCATTTTGTGTTCCTTGCCACAGTCACCTTCAGCTTGCTCACTGGGTTTCTAAGTACAAGTATTATTTAATTAATTATATTTATACACAATTTACAATTACACAATGATGACTCTAAGACTTTATAGATATTACAGTTTAATTTTCTGTTAATGCCTGATCTTCTGTAAAGCTGCTTTGAAACGATGTGTGCTGTGAAAAGCGCTATACAAATAAAAATGACTTGACTTGACAACAGACCACGTCGGGAACTTTATTAAGACTATAGTGTTCTTTATAAAGTGCTAAGTGAGTGTATATGTGATAAGAGGTCTTACCTGCAAAGCAGCCTGAAAATGCAGACAGAAATCAGAAATTAGCCAAGAAGGTTTTGAAAGGAAGATACAGAACACATTCCTTACAGCATGTTAATACAGTTCAATTTTGAAAATGATGTGCAAACGAAATCTAGTTTCTGTCCACATTCTACCTTCTGTTGGATAGTTGAATGCTTCTGCTCCATGTCTCTCTTTTCTTTTGCTGAATCCACTACCAGCTGATCCAACTGATGAAGAAAACACTACATTAGCACACTGTGAGCTAAACATCCGAACACAGGACATGTGTGTGTATGGGTGTCTAATGCATGCTGCAGTGTTTGTACCTGACCGCCCAGCTGCTTCATTAGTGGCTGAAGTTGGCTGAACAAATCATATCCTTGATGGAAAAATGTGAGGTTGGAGTTCATATAGGACAGCATCTACAAAGACAGGAATAATATTAGGAATTTTTCTTAAAATCTGGAATTAAAGAGTCCTCTGTAAATGATAGAGTCTTCTAAATCTTCTAAATATTACCGATTTGAGGATTTCCAATCTTCTTTTGGACTGCAGGACATTTATCTGGAAAATGAGCACAACATGTTAAACTAGAAAAGGAAAGTTTTTTGAGAAAAACTTGAATGATGAATTTTGGCTTGAAAAAGCCTAAAAGTTCAAAAAAGTTTCAAACGCCTTTTTGAACTTTTGATGGTAATCAGTTAGATCAGTTAATTTCAAGTCAACTTTTTCACTGCAGAAATTAATATAAAGTGTATGAAGTGTATGATGATAAAGAGTCATTAACTGACCTGTAGCACGTAGTCCAGGGCGATGTGGCGGAAGCACTTGCGTGTGGTGGTCAGGATGTTGGTGGCCTCTTCCACCTCGTGCTGTTTGTTACGAGGAACCTGAGCGTTCTTCACCAGTGCCACCTCCTTTTCTTCACTCACCTTATCAAAATGTTTCTTAGCATCTTTAAACTTCTTCAAGTCTCTGAAAAAAATGTAATAAAAAATATCATTGCGGTCCCAAAAACCAGTCCCAAAAAAATACAAAAAAAGTGTTGAAAACACTGAAAAAGTGTTTGCCTGCTTCCTGATTTCTTATTTTTTTGCATGTTTGTCACACTTAAATGTTTCAGATCATCAAACAAGTTTAAATATTAGTCAAAGATAACACAAGTAAACACAAAATGCAGTTTTTAAATGAAGGTTGTTATTATTAAGGGAAAACAAAATCCAAACCTACATGGCCCTGTGTGAAAAAGTGTTTGCCCCACCTGTTAAAACATAACTTAACTGTGGTTTATCACACCTGAGTTCAATTTCTCTAGCCACACCCAGGCCTGATTACTGCCACACCTGTTCTCAATCAAGAAATCACTTAAATAAGACCTGCCTGACAAAGTGAAGTAGACCAAAAGATCTTCAAAAGCTAGACATCATTCTGAGATCCAAAGAAATTCAGGAACAAATGAGAAAGAAAGTAATTGAGATCTATCAGTCTGGAAAAGGTTATAAAGCCATTTCTAAAGCTTTGGGACTCCAGAGAACCACAGTGAGTGCCATTATCCACAAATGGCGAAAACATGGAACAGTGGTGAACCTTCCCGGGAGTGGCCGGCCGACCAAAATTACCCCAATAGCGCAGCGACGACTCATCCAAGAGGTCACAAAAGACCCCACAACAACATCCAAAGAACTGCAGGCCTCACTTGCCTCAGTTAAGGTCAGTGTTCATGACTCCACCATAAGAAAGAGACTGGGCAAAAATGGCCTGCATGGCAGAGTTCCAAGGTGAAAACCACTGCTGAGCAAAAAGAACATTAAGGCTCATCTCATTTTGGCAGAAAACATCTTGATGATCCCCAAGACTTTTGGGAAAATACTCTGTGGACTGACGAGACAAACGTTGAACTTCTTGGAAGGTGTGTGTCCCATTACATCTGGCGTAAAAGTAACACCGCATTTCAGAAAAAGAACATCATACCAGTAGTAAAATATGGTGGTGGTAGTGTGATGGTCTGGGGCTGTTTTGCTGCTTCAGGACCTGGAAGACTTGCTGTGATAAATGGAACCATGAATTCTGCTGTCTACCAAAAAATCCTGAAGGAGAATGTCCGGCCATCTGTTCGTGACCTCAAGCTGAAGCGAACTTGGGTTCTGCAGCAGGACAATGATCCAAAACACACCAGCAAGTCCACCTCTGAATGGCTGAAGAAAAACAAAATGAAGACTTTGGAGTGGCCTAGTCAAAGTCCTGACCTGAATCCTATTGAGATGCTGTGGCATGACCTTAAAAAGGCAGTTCATGCTCGAAAACCCTCCAATGTGGCTGAATTACAACAATTCTGCAAAGATGAGTGGGCCAAAATTCCTCCACAGCGCTGTAGAAGACTCATTGCAAGTTATCGCAAACGCTTGATTGCAGTTGTTGCTGCTAAGGGTGGCCCAACCAGTTATTAGGTTTAGGGGGCAATCACTTTTTCACACAGGGCCATGTAGGTTTGGATTTTGTTTTCCCTTAATAGTAACAACCTTCATTTAAAAACTGCAATTTGTGTTTACTTGTGTTATCTTTGACTAATATTTAAACTTGTTTGATGATCTGAAACATTTAAGTGTGACAAACGTGCAAAAAAATAAGAAATCAGGAAGGGGGCAAACACTTTTTCACACCACTGTAAATACAAAAAATTCTTGTTGCACTTTAATCTGTCTTGAATACTGTGGCAGCGGGGGCGTGGTCAAGCATCCGTCCGGAGAGAAAGCGGTAAGGGCGCTTGCAGCTGAGCTAGATTATTTGTAACACCTGTCTCTAATTCCAGTGAGCATGGGGAGAGCGGCATATAAGCAGCCAAACCACCAGCAGAGAGGGTGAGAGAGTCTGGCACAATGAAGGCCACGGTGCTCCTGAAGCTGAAGCTGTTTAACCTGTTATGTTTATGAAGCTGATGTGTTAAATGCCTATGTGCCTGTGAAGCTGATGAGTTTGTGAAGTTGTAAAGCACTAAATTGGCCTATTAAAAGTCCTACCTGAGCCAGGAAAAACTTGCTTCCCTGTGTTCTCCTTCCCGCCGGTTGTGAAGCTGTCTTACAAATACTACTCTGATGCTAGTGAAACTTTGTAATATGGCACTTTTCGTACCACTGTCTCCTTAAGATGATTCGCTTATATTGTATTCCTCTTTTGTAAGTCGCTTTGGATAAAATGTAAATGCAAAAACAAGCAACACGGCAGCAGTCCTCACAAAACAAAGGATAAATGATACAAAAGTCTTAAACACTCACTCCTTCACAAAAGTCTGAAGTTGAGACTTGATGGATCTCTGGGCTTGATCAAACAATATCTAAAGAAACGCAATAGAAAAGAGAAATTGCTTTGAGCATTTTTAAACAGAGTTAAATTTGAAAATTAATAATACAGTACATAATGGCTTTATAATAAACTTCTCTATAATGGTAACACTTTAAATTACATGTACATGTTATATAAAAATTTAATGATTTTATAATTATTTTAAATACAATAGTATTAACAATGTGTAATTACAAGCAGATCACCAAAAGAATTACACAGAGTACATCTTGTTCATTATAATTACTCATTAATTATCTATGTAATTACATAGTAATATGACACTAATGTAAAGTCAGACCTTAATTGTATTCATTAAGCTAAATAATTTTGTAAATCAGAAACAGAAATTGTTAAAGGATGACAATGAAAAGTACAATCATGATGCACCTGAGCATGTCCACACACAAACTCACACACACACACACACACACACACACACACACACGTTTACTAAGTTGAGAACAAATCATAAACTAGATAATTATAATTACTACAGACCAGTGTTGGGTGTAATCTAATAACACAATAATTAGTAATTATTTGTAATCTAATTACTTTTCCTCAAAAGTAATGCAATGCATTACATTTTAAATTCCTGTAATAAGATTACAGTTACTAACCTTCGATTGAGTTCATTACTTTTAAGCACATTACTTGGGTTACACATATTTCTAAAACAGTATTATTTATGTAGAATATATTTAAAACAAAAATTATCTTAATATGTACTGTATGTCTGTTTGCCTTTCTGTGACGGGACAAAATACTGTTCTGACATCGTTTTTAATTTGTTGCATGAAAACAAAAAAAATATATGTAACAAGTGTTTTAGAAAGTAACTTAAAAGTAAAGTAATCAGTAACTGAATTACCTTTAACATAAATTAATCAGTAATATGATCTGATTACAAATTAAGAGAAGTAACTGGTCATTTGTAGTCGATTACTCTTTTTGAGTAACTTACCCAACACTGACAAACCAAAACTCAAACCTAAACTCTGCCCATGTTTCTTTGCATTTTTAGATTTAAAAAATAAAACAATTATTTACCTTTGAGGACATCGCCAAACAGTCCCCTGGACATCCACAAAGGGAGGTTTTGTCCCATTTAGCAAACTTACAGGGGCAATTTTGTCCAGAATGTATAGTAATCCCACACACATATATAAATATACTTTCAGTCTGAGGGCTCTTACTGTATGATAGTTGTTCATTTCCAGCAGAGTCTCAGCGAACACTGCTAAACTGGACTAGAAGAGAAAACGCAGTTATTGGGAATAGCATGTGGAGAACATTGAGTCAGGGGTCTCTAAAATCAGATGGTAAAAGAAACAGAAAATCGAGCCAGAAGACAAATCACAACTATCAGCCTGGATAAAACAACAGCAGTTGCACACATTTGAGAGACTGTGAGATTAATTACAAACCAGACGATGGGAAAAGAGCCAGAAAGTAGAAAGAAGACAGAAAAGGCTGTCTCTTACCCCAATGACCTCGTCTCTGGTAGACTGCAGGGCCAGTTCTCTGATTCCATTCACAAACTGCTTGTTGGCCTGATTATAAACTCGTCCAGCATCTATCATCCCTATACACAACTTCACCAGCTACAAAAGAGCACATTATCATTTGGTGCATACCACTTCAAAATGAACACAAACATATGTTTCTAGTAATATCCACACATTTGAGGCCTAGGCCTACTGTAAATATTTATAAAATGTCAAAGGAAAATGACACCCAGAGACTTTAGGCACAAAGATAGCAACAGCAATTGCATTGGTTTATTTTTTATTATTGCTGAATTAGGAGCAGTTTCACATTGTCATTTGGTTTGCATTGATGACTGTAAGTATAACATTTGTATGATGTGTATACTAGGGTTGCTCCGATACCAAAATTTTGGCTTCGGTACGATACCAGCCCTGGTACCTTTTTTAATTAAATGTTATGATCAAATTGCATTTAATCAAATGAAAATATAATACATTTTCAACAATATAGAGCCAATAATAATATTTCAACAATAATAATATATACACTACCATTCAAAAGTTTAGGGTCACTTACTCATTCTTTATTAATTTATTTATTTATTTTTTCACATTTTAGAATAATAGTAAAGTCATCACAACTATGGAATAATAGAAATGGAACTATGGGAATTATGTTGTGACTAAAAAAATCCAAAATAAATCAAAACTGTGTTATATTTTAGCATCTTCAAAGTAGTCACCCTTTGCCTAGAATTTGCAGAAATGTACTCTTGACATTTTCTCAACCAACTTCTTGAGGTATCACCCTGAGATGCTTTTTAAACAGTATTGAAGGAGTTCCCATCTATATGATGGGCACTTAGTGGCTGCTTTTCTTAATTATTTAGTCCAAGTCATCAATTTCAAAAACTTTTTCTTTTTAAATACAATTTTAGTTTTGTAATGTAATAAATTAATATGGTGGCAGAATTATATTTTTGTCTACAAAACTAATTTCAAACATTTAAGCATACGCCTTCAGATCAAAAGATTAAGATCATGAGAAACATTTCAGGCAAGTGACCCCAAACTTTTGAAGGGAAGTGTATATTATTTTTGGTAAAAAACAAAAAAGATGCACAACAGAGCTTTACAGTATTAATGAAAACATTAAATGAAAACAATCTTATTACCTGAGGCAAAAGTCTGCCATGGCTGAATCACAACATGCTGATATTCAGCACACTTACTTTTGTGATATTGCTTACAGATAATAATACTAATAATATAACCATTTAATATTATATTATTGTTATTATGATTATTATTGTGACTACTTTGAATATTACACTATTATACAATAGTAATATTTTTCTGTCGTAATGTCTTCAATTTCACGCAATCAGCTGAATAGAGCTCTCATTTCAGCGGGACTTTTATTTTGAAAGATCTTTGAAGTTCTTCATGTTTGTGAAGGATTATAGCATTATATCAAGCTTCCCGTGACTTGTGAGCTGAAATCTCAGAGCAGCAATGGTGAAAATAGTCATTTCAGAGTTCACAGCTGATTATACACTAAACACACTGCTCTGCGGCTCTGCAGATGGATATTATTGGACACACTGCATGAAAATCAAGCATTAGTAGTGTGTGTTGCGTTTGTGTGCAAGTGAAGGAGATGACAGAGCATAGAGGCCCTCTCATTCATTCTGTGGTGCGCATGTGACTGTATATTATTTCATTAAATGACATCCTTCTGCTGTTTAATGATCACACTTGGCCATATCGAGACTTTTTTTTTTTTTCAAATGGTCTTTGATTTAATCTCAAAACTCTCACATTACATTACATTTTGCTAATGGCAGCATACTTTAATATGGTACTGAAATGAACAACAAGATGATATCGTACCATTTGAAATTTTTTAGTATCGCAATATTTCTTTAGTACCGGTATACCGCACAACCCAAGTGTATACAATCACTGAACACTTTATTAGTAAGACCTGTACACCTACTTATTCATGCGATTATCTAATTTGCCAATCGTGTGGCAGCAGTGCAATGCATAAAATCATGCAAATACAGGTCAGGACCTTCAATTAAAGTTCACATCAACCATCAGAATGGGGAAAAATGTGATCTCTGTGATTTCGACCATGGTATGATTGTTGGTGCCAGACGGGCTGGTTTAAGTTTTTCTGTAACTGCTGATCTCCTGGGATTTTCACACACAACAGTCTCTAGAATTAACTCAGAATGGTGCCAAAAACAAAAAACATCCAGTGAGCGGCAGTTCTGTGGACGGAAATGCCTTGTTGATTAGAGAGGTCAACGGAGAATGGCCAGACTGGTTCGAACTGACAGAAACGCTACGGTAACTCAGATAACCACTCTGTACAATTGTAGTGAGCAGAATAGCATCTCAGAATGCACAACACATCGAACCTTGAGGCAGATGGGCTACAAAAGCAGAAGACCATGTCAGGCAATTTATTAGGACCATGGTGTTCCTAATCAAGTGCTCAGTAAATGTATATTGTTATATGATATAAGTGTAGCATTCACACGTTTAACTGTCCAAATAATTCAATGCCCCCAGGAGAAGCCTACCTTGTCAAGTTTTGACTCCAGTTCACCAACATCTCCCTCCACCTCCTCTATTGTGGCCCTACAACACATCATTACAGAAATGATTTAAAGAGTCAGCAAATGTTCTTAAATTAGCATGCAACATTTTTATGAATCATCTGTAAGTTCATGCAGCTTTGTTATGAATGGTTCCCTAAGCAAAAAAAGAAAAGAAAAAAAAGAAGCTAAATTCCACTTTAAATCATCCATCCATTTGAGAAACTTTCTGCACTGTAAAATAAATCGACCTGGGACACACTAGAAGTGTTTAGCATGCTACTGATTCATGATTTGCATTCTGATGAGGGGGGATATTGATCACTTCTCAAAATGTATTACAGAGGTGTACCTCAGCTCTGACTGGACAGACATGCGCACCAGAATTGAAGCCTGAGGCTGAGTTTGGAATTGCATAAAACCATTTCTGCCATATCGATATACTGAAGAAATAGTAAAAGTATGGTAGTATGTCATTCTGTATGCCAACTGAATCTTGTGGTCTTGGTCCTTAGACATCTCAATACCACACAAATATGACCTTGGTCTTTCAAATCTTAAAGTCTTGTTTTATGTTTTTAGTTTACTGTGTTATGTGAGCATTGCATAGACATACTATTGTAGTATTAAGGTTCACTTGCATTATCAGCTGAGGCTGTACAATATAAAATACAAATAATAAAATCTTCCACTGAACTTGAATCAGCCATAACACGAGTATCACCTCTTAGATTGGTAAGTGTAGTACAATACAAACATTAATAGTAGATAAAACACTTGAATAATCATATTAAAATATACTGGTAGTGATTGAGTCTGCTGTTCTCTATGTTTCAACCACAGATGTAGCTAGAGTGCACAAAGTTACGTAATGCAGCTTTAAGGTCTCATTCAAGTTTGAGCCCATGCGTATAATTTGATTCTATGTTTCCGACTCAACTTTCAACCCTTTTTCTAACCCTAACCCCAAATTATCTCTATGCCACCCAAGCGTGATTAAAGCACAGTATCGAAATGTATTGCCCTAACCTTTACGAATGCGCTGGAATGAAAGACGTCCAGTGATTTTGTCATTGCACTAAAGCAAAAAGAAATTATAAAAAATATTATTTGGAAGAAAAAAAAAGTTTTTTTTATTAAGTTGACCACGTCTTGTTTACACTCACTATTAGAGTTACAAGATGTATAAACCTGAAGAAAAACATTTTCAATTATATAAAAATTAATTTTAATTTCTTAGAAAACAGAATGAAACAGTAATCATTTTAAATTTGAAAACATTAAAAAAATTTTACTTTTATTAAAAAAATGTAACTTTTTTCTCTGAATTTTTCCTAGCACCACCTTTGCGGCCCCTGGGGGTCCTCTGACCCCAGTCTGAAAACCCAAGAGTATTTTGGTGCAAATATGTCTACCAGGTGGTAGAAGCTAACCAAATTAGGCAGATACCCTCATTTGAAAACCATAAATGCAAGAAATGCAAATCTATGCAAGGTTCTGTAAAATGAAACATGATACAGACAACATTAAATACGGTTTCACTTGCAGGGATAAATATGGTTTGTGCTGACCACAACATATTTTGTATGATAAACAATTTTGTGTCCTGAAGCAAAATCAGTTGAGAACCACTGGTTTAAATGATAAAACTTCTGACTGTAATTTTCAAGTGAACCCAATGACATTTTTAACTGATTCATGTGTGTTTGATTTGTTTAATCGAAATTATTTTGCGAGATTTGATATGATATTATAATTGGATATTTGGTGTAATATCACAACAGCTGAGCAAAAGTAGAAGATCAAACCTAAAACAAATAATGCCAGCATTTTCAAGTATTCCATTAACTGTTTCACATACTTTAATCTTCTTCACCAATACAATAACATTTGGGTTATCTTTGTAAAAATGGCAATTTGTTTTGCATATATTTTAAAATATAAAATCAGTCGGACACACATATTTCTCAGGTTTGCAATAATGTGGGCATTCTGGAAATAAGACTCGTCCATTTAATGGCCAATATTAGTAATGTATGACATCTGTAGTGAACAGAATAGGGCCTAGACTAGTGTACTAGCACTGATCTTGTTGCCCTGCCCTGGTAAATGAAAATCCATGTGTTGGTGATGAACAAAAATATCACTACATAATCAGAACCATGAGAATCATGTTTTCATGTTGCTGTCTTCATAATCCAAATGCACACTAGCATGCGTGTCTCTACACTTTTTATATAAACACACAAGGTTTAACCCACCATAGTGACATTCATACACAAACAGTATTATATGCCATAAAATATAAATACAGAGTAGCCACAATGTAAACATTTCTAATGGACAGAAACATATCATTTCTACACCAGCGCATCTCAGCCATTGACAATGCAGCGGGAGAGGCGAGACTACATGGCTGTGACTTAAAACTTAAGAGCTGCCTACTTAGACTGCCATGGAACGTTCGGAACGCGCATATGGTGCCTAGAGATGTTTTCTAGGTAGGCAGCTCATTAGGGTTTGAAACGCAGCCCGCTGCATTCATGAGGACAGAGTGATGCAGGAGCGCCGCTTTTGTGCATCATTTGCGCGTGTATTGCAGGACGTTTATGGTTTGTAATAAGCATCGGACTCACCGGAACCGCGGCGAGTCTTTGAGACATTCTTCAAAATCCACCGTTACTTTCATGTTGATGAATGAATGATAATGATGACACTGATGTCTGGAGGTTATCCCAAGAGCACGAGACACAATAATTACAATGATTCACAATACGTTCGCGTTTAACGCAAGAAATCCAAATCATTTACAGTGCACGCGACGGCAGATATTGCTAATGCGGTCATGGTATTGATTTGAACAGCGCCGGGTGTGAATATATCCGACGGTGAAGCATCCCAGATGATACAGTAGCGCTGCACCCCATCCGGATAGCGGATTCACCACTCCTACTTCTGCGAAGGCTTGACTCATGAATATTAATGACGTAACGTGGCGTTTGGCTTGAAGGACTGGCTGTGTTTCGTTTGGAAGGATGCGTCCTCCTGAGGTCGCATTTGTCGGCCGCATACGTCGAATACATCGAGAAAAGCGAGTAGGACACTTTGAATGCAGCCTACTTTCACGGGAATTCGGAGGATGCATGAGGTGTATACTTCTGGGCACTCACAACCCACAATTCTTTGATTCAATGGAAATGTCTAAAAAAAAAATGACGTCAATTTGCCCATAAATATGATGTTCAAACTCACGTAATGTTAATTCCCAAGCTGAAGTACCTCAGTAGATGGGTGCAAAGTATATGATATGTATAATTATATCAATATATAATTAAAATAAAGTATTAGACTAAAAGTACACCTCTAAAATCTATTTTCTTTTCTCTTTACATCATTATAACTCTCCTAAAATTTACCTCATACATTCCCTTCTTGTTCCCTTGTCACTCAAAGCGCTCGAGCTTGTTAAAGAGTGGCGTGCTGTCATAGCAACCATGTTACGTTCTGTTTCCGTTTCCGTTTGTCCTACGAAGGCCATCTCGTTTAAATAAGACTTGTTTAAAGGAGGACACTCGGTATACTGCAGCCTTCAAAGGACGCGTCCTACCTAGCACGCAGCCTTCGAAACGAGACACAGCCACTGATTGGCCGAACCTAGTGTGACCAGACGTACCGATAAAACCGAGAAGTATGGAAGGCCAGAGTGTTAAATATTTATTTTGGTGTAACAAGAGTCTTGAAGTCAGGACGTCTTTTACCTCGATAATTATCAATTATATATTAATTTCTGGTGGAAAAGGAATAGGAAAGAAAAGATTCTTTAATTCTCGGTTTCAGATTGTTTTCTGTTAGGCCTATATGTCATATAGACACCGTTCACACCTGGTATTACGATGCTTCTCGACCACTGATTTTTTTATATATGGAACTGGACTGCTGATGACGTCATATCAGTGAAGCCACTGTGCCACCATATTGCTACTGTATGCCCAACAGTGGCGTATCCAGGACATTTTTACTGGGGTGGCCAAGATGGGGCACAGACCTAGTGTGGGGTAGCGATACCGGGAGAACCTTTATGAATGGCACATGATCAAAATGTGTAAATATCGCATTGCTTTGCTTCAACATCTACACACGTAGAATAAATGAGTTCTTAAACTCATGTTAGCATTCACCGAATTGTTTGTATTCAATATCAGACTGTTGTTTTGACATTTGACAGTTTTCTATTCCTGTTCTATTTCAACCTATTACAGTTTCTGGGAATCTCTGGTTATTTTAACATAACATCCATTTTTAAATCAGTAATTGTTTAGGAAAAGTCAGTTACACATTTTTAAGAGCTATTCTCATTGTAGAGAATTAATCTGCGTATAACATCAGGTATAGTGTATAATCATAAAAAGATACAAGTACAGGTGATAACTGATTGAGGCGCAATTCAATCAATCATTCAATCAATTATTCATTCATTTATTAGCTTTAACTGCACTGTCCAGCAGAAATATTGTTAAATTGGGTACAAATCAGTGTGTGAAATTGGCTACGAGGGCTTATAGGTGTCTGTCTGGAAACCCCAAAATTGCAGATTGAGCTCTGAATACAGTAAAAAACAAAACTCTATTTACAGTGTCTACTCAGGTTTATTTCCCACATGTTCTGATAGCTTCAATTACTTTGAATATTACCAAATAAAATAGTTAGTCAAATCATTTGCGGCATTTAAGTGCAATTTGCCCTGCCTCTGCATATTTAAAATGTCAAATAAGGTATAAAAACTTTGAAGATTTTATTGGTCTGACTGACCAATAATACACATAAAGAGCTCATAAATAACTCATGTAAAGATTTAAAGTAAAGTCACAGCACAAACCCTTCCATTTCACACACAGGTTAGCCATATATATAACTTTAGCTATTGAACATATACAAATGTAAAACGCTTTACACACCTCCGTCATTAAATCAGAAAACATGGCATTTCATATTTCATGTCAATATCAAGATAACATGCTGAATGTGGTGTAGGGTCTAGCTTATTCTTTAACCTAGCTACTGTAACAATGAAAATGTTTTCACATTCACGTGGAAATTCGGGATAAATTAAACTTTATATTAGATGAACATACCTCTCAAATAACAGCTTTCTTTTTGACCACAAATCGACGTCGTCAACTCATTGGAAGTTGGAGGTAGACGCTAGCTCGTGTCAGCTTCGTGCTTCTGAACGACCATTATACTCCAGACCTGGCACCCGCTGCCTGCGACCTGCGGCACCTGCCTGGCCACCCGCGGCCTGCCCCTCCCCCCACTGATCAAAGATCAGCTCACACAGCTTCAGTTCCACCACTACTATAATGGTCAGAAATATAAAACTGACCCTGGGTCAGTGTGGCTCTAAATCAACAAATGACCTGAGATGTCATCTTTGATTGACAGGTGTTTCTATTGGTTCTTCGTTCTTGTGTTGATGAACATGATGAACTACCAATCAGTTCTAGGGTGGCCACAGAGTGGCCAATGAGATTTCAGGGGTGGCCCAGGCCACCACAGGCCACCCCCTAAAATCGCCACTGATGCCCAAACGTTCCAATGTCCCTATTGACTCATCTCATTTCAGCGAGTAAACATTGGCTGTTTAAGTGTGATAACTTATATATTAATGTAATAGTTTATAATAATTAATGTATCAGTGAATGTGTTTTCAAATAAATTGTTGGAGAGATCAGGGAATTTAGTCCCACTATATACATTGCACAAAATTGCAAAATAAAAATAGTGTGACAACTAGCCCTATTATCCCCTATATGTTATGTGTTTTTTTTTTTCCTGGGTCAACTTGTGCAATGAACTTATAAATATAAGGGGGGAAAAATCACAAATATATAAAAAATGCATTACATCACACAATCTATCTGTTGGATGGCAATATTCAACTATGTTATATTAATGCATAACAAAAATGAGAGAAGAGATGCTTTAATTTAAATATGCTACCAAATATAAAATATAAAGAAATGGATAATAGCAAAAATATTGATGTGATCAAATATAGAAAATAAATATAAGTATTATATATTTTTTATAATCTAATTGTTCATTTGCAACTCGTACTAATATATTATTATAATAAAAAGACATTTAGTTCATTTATTCAGTTCATGTCAAAACAGACTGCTAATGCACACGCATACATTTTTTAAATAGATTTCTTATTAGATTTTGGTCAACTAATATTAAGGTCTTTAAAAAATCTTTGGCAGACTATAACATTTTCATCTTTTGTTCAGCCCACTAAAGTATTTCATTGACAAGATAAACAGTATATGCAAACCTGTTCCCTTCAAGTCCTTCTTCTTCTTCTTCTTCTTTTCTTTTTTCTTTTTTTAAATATTTCAGGGGCTGAAAAAATATGAAAATGTACATGAACTATTTTGCAGATTTTAAGAGTAAGTTCCAAATAACACATCGACTATGTACAAAATCTGAGTCCATTTAGCAACACATTTATTTCATTCTGTCTGATTTGACTAGAACTAGGGTTAGCATTAATGTAATAGATCAAATATTTTGACATCTTGCATTTTAACAACCTAATGCACAGCTTATGAAAACAATCTTACAATCTAGTATGAACTGATAGCTCTTGCAAATTTGTCAGCACCTTGTCATTTGTTTCAAGAGTTTGGATTTTCATTTGTACATTTAAACCCGGATACAATGTTTTATTTTAGCAAGATTTCTTTTTATTTTATTACAAACACCATTTTAACACTGAACATTTACTGTAACAACATTAAATGCTTTTTATTCAGGGCATTTTCACAATCAATACAATGTATTACAGTGTTGTTACACTTGTGTGCCTGTTTATAGTGACATTATGCCAATAGCTTACAAGGTGGTGGTATTGCATTGCTTTCTATTCAAGGAACAGTCACATTATATTGTACAGTATGCCATGGAAAAACATCTCCAAAAGAATCCGTGAAACCAAGGAGCACATTTTCACTGAAATTAGTCTAGGACATCGACTGTTCCCATTAATGCATAATTATTTATTTTTTTGCTTGTTACAAAATGAACAGAATGAAAAAAAAAAATACAGCTGTTGCAGGGCACTCAAAAGATAAAATATATATTTACAGCTCTCTATCTCTTTTTACATTTTTGCAGATAATGAACTGCTGGATAAAATATATAAAGTTTAAGAGGTATATGTTCTTCAAATCTAGTAGTAGTGGTATTTAATTAAAGACAAACTATTCTTACAGAAAGCTATCCAACTATAATTCAAAACAGCTTGTGAGTATTACAAGGAACTGCACTAAAATTCCCTTAGCAAAGCTGTCATGTTAATGTGCGACAAGTCTTCATAGGTAAACACTAATTCTTCATGAATATTATACATAAATAATTCATATATTTGGGATAAAATATTAACAGAATGATTGTTAAGACATACACTCTTAGAAGAGATTGAACCTTAAAAGTTCAAAAAAGGACTTCTAGCCAATGAAAAGTTTCCAAGTTGAACTTATAGGTGCTATAATGATCCCTTGGTTAGTTGGCATATCGTTATCAGTTCTTTTTAGAACCTTTGTTGTGGGAAAATGGTGCATATTAGAACCTGGCTGGTACCCAAGGCTCATTAATGAACCATTTCTAAGATATACTGCAAGGATTTTACTACTGTTTTGTTGTTGGTGTTATTATTATTATTTTACATTCATTAGTGCCATTACACATATAAAGAGTTTTGTAGATGTGGGGAACTGGGGTTTCCCCTCATTGGCTAATTTTTGGGCTGATGAATTAATGGGTCAGCTGATTCACGTGACATGAAGAGATAAAGGTAGGCTCATCTGTATACACACAAGTGATCCCTGGTTGTATCCCAATAACGTGGCATGCATCATGAGAAAACAAAGGTGATGTCTTTTCCATAATAAGGTATCTGTAATTTAAAATACAATTAATAACTGTATTTTCTTTTTCTTTTTTTTTTAATCCCATTTCTCCCAATTTGGAATGCCCAATTTCCACTACTCACCTCGATCCGGGTGGCGGAGGACAAGTCTCAGTTGCCTCCGCTTCTGAGACAGTAAATCCACGCATCTTATCATGTGGCTCATTGTGCATGACACCAGGAGACTCACAGCATGTGGAGGCTTCATGCTACTCTCTGTGATCCACACACAACTTACCACACGCCCCACTGAGAGCGAGAACCACTAATCGTGACCACGAGGTTACCCCATGTGACTCTACCCTCCCTAGCAACTGGGCCAATTTGGTTGCTTAGGAGACCTGGCTGGGGTCACTCAGCACACCCTGGATTCGAAATCGCGACTCCAGGGGTGGTAGACAGCGTCAATACTCGCTGAGTTAACCAGGCCCCCAAGAACTGTATTATTTTCAGAGATGACGTATGATTAATGCATGTAGATTATATGATGTATGATTAGTGCTTGTAGTATGCAAGAGTGATTTAATCATTTTGTGTCTGTTTAAAGGGAGACAAGGACTGTGATTTTTAAATTGAGTTGACAACTCTTACATGGAGTGAATTAGAGGAACTTCATTGTGTGGGCACTGATAAATAGAGGTATAGCTGATCAGAACGGATTTCTGGTAAACATTCGTTTTTGAGTTTTTCTTATATTTATCATTGTTTGTTAGTGAGTGTTTATATATTTATATGTGTTTTATTTTTTCTACTAGTATTGCATCTTGCTTTCCTGGATGTAGTGTCAAGGCTGGTGGTGATTTTATGAGCAGAGTCGTAGTGTGCCAGCCACTGTTTTATTCTCCGTTGCGTTCCGGTGGCAATCAAGTGTCCGTTCTTTTTAACATGTTTGATTGCTGTTCTTGTTTCAGAATTGTTGTGTTGATTTGATGTGCAAGGCCGATTAGAACGCGTTTTCTCACCTCCCACTGACTTGGTTCCCTGACGGTTGCGGTTCCTTGGTGTGTGTTATGGTGTGGATACGGTATAACTCATATATTTAGACATATTTCTTTGGTGTGACTGTAGACATTGTAGAGTGTGGGGTTGAGAGTGCTTGCATGTAGTGTGCTTGTCTTGGGTGGCTCTCTTTCCCGTTTCTCTTTCAGGCACCTGGAATATGTTGGGTGTGGACGGCGTTGTCTAACGGACTCTGCTTTACCCTTTATTGAGGAAAGTTTTCTTTCTTTGTTGTTCTTTTTCTTTTGTTATGGACTGATCATTTATTGGCTCTATAAAGTGATGTTAGTACTGATGTTTATTCCTGGCACAATTGGAATGACCATTTTAATTGTGTGTTTATTTAAAGAGTTGATTTTATTTTAAAGTTGTTACTATTTATATTAATAAAAAGTGTTGTTTAATGTTCAATTCATGCCTCATTGCTTTACTATTCTGTGAGGGTTGTGAGATTAGATCTATGTGATTATATATGTTGGGTAGACTGGAATCCTTCTACCCCTTTCCAGAAAGTGGCATAGTTGTGCCTAAGTGTCTGAACTGTTCTAGTAGTGCTTAAAGCTGGCACTACATAAAAATTTAGGGCTGTCAGTCTATTACAATTTTTAATCGTGATTAATCGCATAATTTTTCATTGAAAGTGCTGAAATTTGACTCTAAATAAACGTATTTTCCTGTAAAAATGTGTTTATTTCTTTCTTAGGAAAGAAAACAAAACAATATGTAACAATGTTTTATTAAAATTTTCCAAACAAAACCATCCACACAGTGGCATAACTTGGATCTTATGGGCCTGGTGCAAAGAACCTGTGACCCAGCAAACACAGACCGTTGTCTCAACATTGCCAACTTTCTACCGACTTAGCGACGACGTGGCCAAAATACGCCAAAGTACTATGTTACATTATTTTGAAAATATGAACTTGTTTGTCTTTATATATATATATATATATATATATATATAAGTATTATTTTTTCTAGGATCATCATGGACATTCAGTGGCAATTGAAGCATGCCAGATATTGGAAGACAAAATTATAAGTAATTTCAAAATTTAAGTTTAAATATTTAAATAATTTTTTGTGCTTTTGTTTTTCAAAATTTTCACAAAATTTTGCAATTATTAACACAATTGCTTGCCTTTCAGATGATGACGTTGTTCAAAGGTCAAGTGGTGCTTTAAATAACAGTAAGTAATTAAAAAAAAAAAATTTGTACAAGCAAGTCCTTACAATCTGACATTGAAAAGATTTCCAGCTTTGTCCTCAATAAAAGATGGTCATTTGTTGCCACCTACTAGCAGATGTAATCAACAGAAATATTCACTAAATGTATCAGTGAACAAATCTGTTAAAAAATATTTTTAATGAACACATTCAAAAGACTTGTGGGTCACTGGGATGAACCAAAATCCCCACCACAAGCTTTATGCAGAGCTCTCAAACTGATTTGGAACATGTGAAGTATCGAGGACTGGAACTAACTGTTGTGTAATGTAATTTTACACTGATCAGCTTTACATTAATCAGTGTGAGTGCTCTTGTATTGTTTAATGTACTGTACAGCTGGTGAGCCTAGCTTTAGTCAGAAGGAGAGGGAGACAAATTATTTTAGGTTTTAAGTTTGTAACGTTTAAAATTTTTATTTATTATTTTTTAGCTAAGTTATAATTCATAAAGGAATATTGTGGGTTCATTTAAGATTAATCAACAGCATTTGTAGCAATGTTGATTATCACACAAAATAATGTATTCAGCAAAAAAAAAAAAAAAGTTAAAATCAAGGTTACAATGGAAGTGAATTGGGGCCAATTTTTAAAGGTTTTAAAAGGCAGAAATGTGAAGCTTATAATTTATTTATTCTATTAAAAGTTGTGTATTATTTAAGCTGTTAAGTTTAAATCAACAATTTTATGGTCGCTTTAGGGTTTACCGCGTTGCATCATTGTGGCAACAAACTTTACACAGAAAAAATTAATAAGTGATTTGATCACACTAAAATCATGTTAACATGCATATTGTTCAAGTCTTGTGGCAATATACTGTTGAAACAGTACTGTTTATAGATTGGCCCAAATCACTTCCATTGTAAGTGCCTCACTGTAACCCAGATTTTATATTCTTTTAAAGAAAAGGAGGGATGAGTCTAAATTAATTTCGGTGGTTATCAACATTGTGCTACAAATTCTGTTGACTGAACCTCCATTGAACCCAGAATATTCCTTTAATTTGACCTAATACACTACATGTAGTGCAATTATAATAATTACAATACCACTGTAATGTATATTAATAAAGTTGATGAACTATTACCCTGTGTTGCCTGTGTTTTACTCTCCAAAGCTAAAACTGACACGTTGATTATAATTGATTTATTTATTGTTAAACATAACTTATAAAAAACAATGTTAACAAAATTAAAAATGTTATTACATTATTTGTTATTTTATTTTGAGGCTTTGTGTGTGATTACTGAAAAATGTTACCTATAATATATACAAGAACAGGAAGAAATAATGAGTAATCGAGTTGTGTGTTGCAGTGGCATCAGTAATAATCAAATGTGGTTGGAACGTCGTTTCGCGGTCACTGAATGTTGCGCAACAACATTGCCACAGCCTTCTCACGTCTTGCATTTCTACGTGGACACAACGTGGAGAACATGTCTCAAACAACATTGCAATGATAAAAATGGAACGTGGCGTGTGGTGACATCGCTGCCACATTCCATTTTTTGGGGAGGGGACCTCTGTCATTTTTCATCGCCCTTCAGGCCCATGGTTGTTTTTATGGTTCCTTTTGGTCGACCGTCACGGGCCCCCTCTCATCCCAGTCCCTAGGGTGGCTGCCCACCCTGCTCTCTCTGTAGTTAGGACCCTGCTTCCACAGTATAAAGATAGAAATGCACTAAAATAGCATCAAGTAATTAAATGTTTCCCAAAGTCTAAGTGGGAGTTTGACTATTTGAAAGAAATGGAAGTGTAAGTGGTAGTTCTAGCAGGAAGGCTCTGGATCCTTATGCTTTCATTCAGTCACAATACAGCCTCCTCTTTATAAGCCTAGACACCTGTCTCTATTATTTGCATACTTCCGTTTTCACAGTCACACACCTGTGCAAGAGACACACATCAAGTTACACGCTATGCTTTGCTTCTCCAAGCAACAATCGCTTCGTTTTGGATTGTCACTTACCTTGGTGTACTGCTCTACACCTGCCCGTTGGGTTCCAGCCTACTACCAGGAAATACACTAAGTTCTCACTTCTCACTTCTCAGTCTGTTCTTTTTTTGGTGAACTTTCGTCATTGAAAATTAAATAGCTGGTGGAAGATGGTTTCATTCTTTTTGCTTCCAATGTTTTCAATTCTCTGTTCATCATATTTATAATGCATCAATATCACTTTCAAGCGGCAATATTTCATTTTACTAGAACACTGTTCTCACCGTTCATGTTTGGTGATTGTGCGTGGTGCAGCATGGCGTCAGCGCATGAGTGTAACCAAGCTTAGGTTCACAAATTTGATCTGTTCGTTTAGTGTTTACGCCCAGGTGTACCCCTCACCAGGGAATCATGATACAATATTTATGCACATCATCAAGAATAATTCTTAGCCTACAGGGTCTTTTTATGTCCGTTCAATTAAGATCATGCTCTCGCGTTTTGTTTATTGCTCCCATTGCACGTTCTTGAATCCGTAGGTTTACATCTGCATTCTCTTAAAGGGTCAGTAACATCTGTTGCTACGTGTCCTTTGACACCGCGTTAGGTATTGCTCATCACATTTCTGTATTTCATTAACAGTACACTGCTGATTGCGCTCTAATACATGCAATTATCAAAGCAATCAAGGTATTATTTCCATATAATTTAAATGTTTCATCTGGCATCATTATAGTGTAGAGATTTACATTTCTATGGGTCACTGAAACTATTAATTATTTTATTAGTGATAGGATCATGAAGCTTTCTATGAGGCTTTACACACAATGGGGCTTTATCACAAACATTTGAAATTCCAAGCTTCATTATTCAGTTTCTGCCTGCATTTCATTTCTGAGCTGCTGTTCAAATCATAAGCTCCCCTTTAATGATCTACGTTAGCTCAACATATGTGTTCACTATATGTGCTTGTGTTCGGGGCAATAACATTTAACAGCAGATAAGTAAGGTATTTGTATGACTTTATTGGGATAAAAACAGTGCTGGTAAATGTGATGGCAGCGCAAGTGTGCCGTCCAGGCGCTGCAACTGCGGCTTGTCTTTCTTGCCATGCAACTAAGCGTCCCACGGCACCGCAGCTGTGGTGTGTTTTCTGCTGTCGGCTCAGTACATCTCCTAAGCAGCGCAAATGTGCTGTCTAGGTGCCGCAATTGCGGGATGTCTTTCGAGCCATGCTTCTAAGTGTCCCAAAACACCAAAAATGTGGTTTATAAAGAAAGCATTAATTTCCCTTCACATGGCAAAGCTTTGTTTTTCTTTGCAGGGGTTTTGCACAAACAATGCTCGCCCCCATCGTTGGGCTCAAATGCAAAATGTTGTTCAAACGCAAAATGTGTTATTCTTTTGTAAAGGTATTGCACAAACAACGTTGCCCTTATCAGGGCTCAAACACAAACTTCTTTTGTCCTCCTGCAGGGGTATTACACAAACCACATCGCCCCTATTGTGGGGCTTAAACACAAACAACATTTGCCCTTTTGCAGGAGTATTGCACAACTATGCCCGCCTTTTCGTAAGGGCTCAATGACAAGCAATGGCTCAATCACAAGCATTGTTTACCCCTCTGCAAAGATATTGCACAACAAGGCACACCCATTCGCAGGGGCTCTACAATTCTAATAAGCTTGCCTACCTTTCTACAGGGTCTGGCACAATAGTAGCATGTTGCACAGTCATGTACAGGCTTATGTTTGCATCATTCATTGTTATTTCCTCTTTTTTCAGATTGGTCCCTCACCTTCTGAAGACCTGGGTGTTGTCCTGAGTCTAATTATTTGGTTTTATATTTTCTTTTGGGGGCATAGGTTAAATTAGGTAGTTATTCCTTTTGGGGTAAGCTCCTCTCCCCTGCCATCATCGCGTCTGTCAGGATCTGACGGTTCCAACAAGTATCAGAGCGCTGAACCGTTGGATGTGGCTTATGCCAAATATGATATGTTTCTCTACATTCGTAATAATTCCAATCATACAGAGTCTTTTCAGATAGAAATGGAAGTGTAAGCGGTAGTTCCAGCAGGAAGACTCTGGATCCTTTAGCTTTCATTCAATCAGGCATCTCATCCAATCACAATGCAGCCTCCGCTTTAGAAGCCTACACCCCTGTCTCTATTGTTTGCATACTTCCGTTGTTTTCACCCCCCTCCACAAGTTTAGCTTCCATCCCAGTCAAGAAAAATTAACGCATTTAACTTTTTTAATTATTGGCATGCGTTAACGTGTTAAAATTAACAGCGCTAGTAAAATGTTTTATTACATGCACAAACAATCTGAGAGTACACCACCACAGTCCCCGAAACACTATAAAAATAAATAAATAAATAAATAAAAAACAGTCAACCCTCAGAATATTCTCCTCTTTATTATTTCTCAGGCAATTTCAACCAGAATTGACAAATAAATAACAATTCACTATAGTTGGCTACTGTCTTTTCACTGTCTTTTCAAATGTGATTATTCATATTCTTTTGAATTTGTGAATGAAAAAGAACCAGGTTTAAGTGAGAAACCTTCAATTAGCAAAACTTTCTTTTTTTGTATTTCTAGGCTAGCACTCGATGCGAAACGATGAATACTCAAATGTCATCCTCGTGCAAAAACTGTTACAAACTCTCAAGCACGAGCACAGGGACAAGGAGGAGCGGTGTGAATATTTGAGGTAAGACTTAAAAAAAATACATCAAAAAATAATAATTTTTGTATATACATACAAAAATGTTGTATATAGGCCTTTACAATAGCTAAGTAAATGATAAATAAAATAGCCTATGATTTTTCAATTAACATTTTTATTGATTCATAAACATAAAACAAAATAAAAAAACACAACATATATACATTGAATCAACATTTAAACTGCATAAGTCGAACCCTTGCAACTCTAGATGCAGACTTTACATTTTTTAGAATCCTAGTCCACACTCCCTCCTCCAATACCAAATTTAAATCTTTCTCCCTTTCTCCCATAATCTGTTGAGAGAAGTTGAAGCTCTGTCCCCCAGACTCTGAATTATCAGGGAGTAATACACTGATGCCTCATGACCTTTTCCAAAAGCAGTGATAACTGCTCCCAGACACTCCCAGAGAAACCAGAAACACTGATTATGATCTATAACTCTACAATAAATTGAATGGCATCTATGCTAATATTATTCTATTAGTTTCCCTGTCTCAACCTCGGGACTCCTATCCTGAGGTCACCAGAACTGGCTGGATCCAGCTCCATTCCTGGTTCATGTTGGACTCCACTGCTACGCGTCTCTGAGTGATGACGATTAGTAGCAGCCGGTGCCAGCCAAATATCACTTCAGTCTATTATGATGCATGATTTTCTGTAAAGCTGCTTTGAAACGATGTGTGTTGTGAAAGGCGCTATACAAATAAAAATGACTTGACTATCTGTTGCTTTAGGGGGGTGTGTGCTACTCCCAAAAACAATACGACAATTACACAATTAACAATGAGACGGGGGGGTAGGAGAGACAGACAAGGGGAAGGGTCCTCTGGACCGGGGGCGGGGTTAGGGTGGGCCTCCCCACCTCCGTGGAGCCGGAACTGGGCGAGAGTGAGGGGAACGGGGGGAGGGTAGGGAACATGAGGCACAGGGGGTGGAGAGAGAGAAGAGAAAGGAGGTGGCGAGAACCGGCTTAACGATATAAATAATATTTTAATTGTAAACTGAATCAAAAGACAAATACACACAGGTGTCGGACAGCTGTCCATAACTCTCTCTCTGCCGCACTGCCATCTCCAGTTGGCCTTTATCCCTCTCGGGTTAAACAGCCCATTTAGGGGCCGGGTGTGCGGAATCACGACCCAGCCCCGCCCTCCGCCCTGCCACACCTGTGCTTTGGATTTTTTGATGGATGAGGCATACTGTATGATCAGTACCCCTAAGAACTGCCTTAAGTGCCTCCCAAGCCACACCCACAGAGGATACTGAGGTCCAGTTGGTCTCCATATAGACATTGATTTCAGACTTTAACATTTGTTGGAATTCAGGATTTTGCAAAAGGGATACATTAAAGCACCAACTATATGATTTATTTTTCTCCGTATGTGGCAACACCTCTATACTCACCAGGGTGTGATCTGAGACTAAAATGTTTCCAATTGAACAATCAACAGATGAAATGAGGGACTCAGATATATATATATATATATATATATATATATATATATATATATATATATATATATATATATATATATATATATACATACATACATACATATAAATCTTATGGACTGATGAAAAAAAATGTATAGTCCCTACCAGATGGGTTCGAAAGTCTCCAAATATCTGTAAGACCAAGATTTTTACAAATCCTGTGAAGCATCACTGTTGCTCTAAGGGGCTTACACACTTTTGCTTCACTATGATCAAGGACTGAATCCATCAAAAGATTAAAGTCTCCTCCCAATATTATATCATAAGGGGTGCCAGCGGCTTGCAACATAGCTTCAAGGTCTATAAAAAAGACCTGATCATCAGCGTTAGGTGCATAAATATTAGTCAAAATCAATCTTTGCCCCTGAATTTCTGTTAAAACAATAATGACTCTTCCTAATTTATCTTTAATCTGTTTGAGACATTTGAATTGTAGATGCTTACTTATCAATGTAATGACTCCCCTGCTCTTGTCCACCCCATATCTTCCCAAATTTTCCAGCTTCCTGTGGGGAAAGATGCATTTCTTGAAGAAACACTATATCATATTTCTTACATTTAAGAAAAGAAATAACCTTCCTTCTTTTTATGAGGTGCCCCAACCCATTCACATTCCATGTGGAGAGAGACAATCCACTCATATTGACATTTTGACATATTAGAAAAAATAAATTGTGTGTCAAAACCAAAATTATAAAGACCACATTCCAACATTAGAGCAACAAACAAACAAAACAAAAAACGTGTGCATTAACCCCGTGCACGACAGCGCCAACTGGCGTCCATCCCTTTAAACTCAAACAGTCCATGTACGCCTATGAGAGTCTCCGCGACAACTTTGCCATCAGATTTCTCAAGTCCGGTGCTTCTATACAAATTTTGTGAGAGAGAATTACACAAAAGAAAATAATCTATAAAACAAACTCTATCCAATATGAGGCATAAGCACAAAAAATGTGTAGATTCATCCATATAACTGTCCCGAAGGTGTGTTCCTCCACACAAAAAGCTCCAGCTGCTAGCGGAACCAGCAGAAAAAGAAAAAAAAGGCCGTTCAGTTTCCTTGGGCAGTCAAACGAATGTTCAGTGAGCCAGCTGTTACATGAATGTAACACATGCACACATCACTCTAATGATCTGCAAGAAATATTCCACAAAATAAAATAGCCTATGCTAAATGTTAAAACAAACAAATAAATAAATAAATAAATAAATATTTCTTCCACTAAAAACAGCAGTACATCCTGGCCACTTTGAAGTTTTATCAGGTATTGTCCTCTAGTGTTATATTATTAAAAATCATCATATTTCAGGCGTTGGAGCAATTCACCAATATGATCATTAACCTTAAATACAGTCTGACAGACTCATTCAGGCAATGCATCATAGACCGAATAGATAAATATTTGGTAATAAATATTTCTATAAAAAATATGAAACAGTATTTTGCATTATTTTTATTAAAATAATAGCCTACCTGTTTGTTCTTATGACAATGGGATTATTTAACTTTTTTCACCTATATTTGTGATAAAATCACATCATATGTGCCAGTCTCCGTCTCTATGTAAATCAAACACATGAAGACACGTCGACCCGATATCATGTTGAACGCTGTGATTTTGTTCCACGTTTCAGATTTTCTGTGTCCTAGATAAACTTGTTCAGCTATGTTTTCCACTGTGGTGATGGAAGACACGAGTCACAACCGATGTTCTTAGTTGACCGTTTATGTCATTTGATTTGATCACGTCTCATCGCCGATCATCAGAATATCATTATTATTCAATAAGAATTTAACCATGTACTATACTGCATTTCTTGTAATCGTTAACGGTGTTGTGCCTAAATTTGACTCCCCGCTACCTGATTGGTCTTTATCCCTGAAGCCTATCCCTACACCCACCCCTAACCTTAACCATAGTAGGGAGTCATTGCTCCCTATCCCTAAAGCCCCACTCTAAACATAAGGATACTAGGGAATCAAATTTCAGCACAGCCAAATGGCAAGTTTAAATGGCCAATTATTTTTATTTATCTTCACAAAAATGTTTTATTGTATTTTATTTATCTTTTGATTTTACTTGGTGAATTTATCATATTTCTCACACCTCCCCTGACATGCCTTGGCATCCCCTGGTGAGGCGCACCTCCCGATTTGAAAACTGTGGCTGTAAAGGAACTGGATATGTGATATCACCACAATTCTCTCTAAACTGTAATTTTCTGTATACAGATTGAAACCAACATGAGGTGATTCAGTGGAAAATCCAAGATGTGGCTGATTTGTAGACTGCAAACCATTTCCATGAGTTCATCCCTACATTTCAAGGTTGATCTCACAGATATGCTGACTCTTTAACTGCCCCCTATGCAGCAAACAAACATTTTCCCTAATTAAACAGATTCGACATATTGGCCTTTATCACCAAAGTGACACAAAATCTGAATTTACATGTGGATTGAATGAAGGTTTTGTTAATTTTGCCACAACCAGTTTCTACAGATCACATATTTGTGAAGGGAAGCTTGTTATAATAAGGTTAATAACTCATACTAATGACTTTGATTATTTTGAAGAGGAATGTCCTAGCACTGATGTGCTGGATTTTAACAACTGCAGAGAGTTTAGAACAGAAGATTTACTGCAAAACCTAAAGTTTTGAGGAGAACCTACAGGTCATCTTTCAGGAGTTCACCACTCATTATACTGTGATGCGGAGATTTCATCTTCAACAACAACATTAAATTGACCCTGATGGTGATTTCTGAACTACTATTGCATACAAAGTAACTGAAACATCTTGGTGTGCCGTCCAAGTAAGGGAAGAGTTAGCATACAATCGACTGCACACATATGAAGACCTGGAAGGAAATCTTTTGATTGCATTTCTAAACACTATGTGTCAGTGCACCATATACACTGATGAGCCAAAACCTTATGGCCAAATTGTTATGGCCAGATGACTGGGTCAGAGCATCTCTGAAAAGGCAAGGCTTGTGGAGTGCTCCCGGTTAGCAGTGGTGAGTACCTACCGACAGTGGTCCGAGGAGGGACAAACCACAAACCGGCGACAGGTGTTGGGCGCCCAAGGCTCATCGATGCGCGAGGGCAACGAAGGCTATCTAATCTGGTCCAAACCGAAAGAAGGTCTACTGTGGCACAAGTCACAGAAAATTGTAATGATGGTTACGGGAGGAATGTGTCACAACACATCTGCTGTGTATGGGGCTGTGTAGCCGCAGACCGGTCAGAGTGACCATGATGACCCCTGTCCACCATCAAAAGCGCCTACAATGGGCACGCGAGCGTCGAAACTGGACCTTGGAGCAGTGAAAGAAGGTCGCCTGTTCTGATGAGTCCCATTTTCTTTTACATCACGTGGACGGCCATGTAAGTGTGTGCTGTTTACCTGGGGAAGTGATGGCACCAGGATGCACTGTGGGAAGATGGCAAGCCGGTGTAGGGAGTGTGACACTCTGGGCAATGTTCTGCTGGGAAACCCTGGGTTCGGCCATTCTTGTAGATGTCAAATTGACATGTACCACCTACCTAAACATTGTTGCAGACCAGGTAAACCCCTTCATGGCAATGGTATTAACTGATTGCAGTTGCCTCTTTCAGCAGGATAGTGTGCCCTGCCACACTGCAAACATTGTTCGGGAATGGTTTGAGGAACATGATGAAGAGTTCAAGGTGTGGCCATTGCCTCCAAATTCCCCAGATCTCAATCCGATTGAGCATCTGTGGGATGTGCTGGACCAACAAATCCAATCCACGGCAGCTCCACCTCACAGCTTACGGGACTTGAAGGATCTGCTGCTAATTTCTTGCAGCCAGATACCACATGACACTTTCAGGGGTCTTGTAGAATCCATGCCTTGGTGGGTCGGCCCTGTTTTGGTGGCACGCGGAGGACAAACAGCATATTAGGCAGGTGGTCATAATGTTTTTGCTCATCAGTGTATAATTCAGTTGGAGGTCTGTCTAGTGAAATGTTTAAAAGGGTTGTTTTTTTCCTGAATGTGGATAAGTTGCCATATACAGAAAATAGTCTGAACATTGCTGAACATGGCTGTTTCTCCATTGAGAGGCTGACTTTTGCCCTGAAGCGAAATCATTTTTTGAGTCTGCCAAAGTTTATGTCGAACAATGTGAGGCATGAGTTCCCCAGCAGATGTCTTCGTCACTTTTTTTACTGATAAGTTTACAGCCATCAGTAGTACATTCTTTGCACCACACCCTCTCAAACAAACATATCCTGTATGCAGCTCTAACTGACACTGAGCTCTCTAAACTCCTCTCCAACCATCCCACCACCTGCCCCCTTGACCCTATTCCTTCCCACCTTCTCCAAACCATCTCTCCATCTATCCTAACTGCACTCAAATGCATAATTAACACATCTCTACTTAATTTCTCACAGCATTTAAGCAGGTTCGAGTAACTCCACTGCTTATGAAAATTAAAGACCAGTTTCTCTCCTCCCATTCATGGCGAAAACACTTGAATGGGTAGTTTTCAATAAGATTTCTGTCTTTCTCTCACAGAACAAGCTGCTAGACGACAATCAGTTAGGCTTCAAAAGTGGACATTCCACCGAGACTGCCCTGCTGTCTGACAAAAGCTCGATCCAGATCATCTGTCCTTATTCTGCTGGACCTATCTGCAGCCTTTGACACAGTCAACCATCAGATCCTCCTGTCCAATTTCACTACTCTGGGCATCACAGGAACTGTGCTTGGCTGGTTCAAGTCCCATCTCAGGTAGGTCTTTCAAGGCAGCCTGGAGAGGTGTGGTGTCCAAGTCACATCAGCTACTTACTGGGGTACGCTAGGCCTCAGTGCTTGGACCACTCCTCTTCTCTATATATACACAACATCACTGGGACCCATCATTTAAGCACACGTTCTTTTATCACTGCTACGCCAAAGACACGCAGCTCTACTTGTCTTTCCAGCCCAACGACCCCACGGTGACTGCTCGAATCTCAGTCTGTTTGACAGACATCTCAGCCTGGTTGAAGGAACACCTCCTTCAATTCAACCTAGCAAAGACCGATTTCCTTGTCTTTCCAGCCAATCCTGCTGTTGAGCAAAACATCACCTTTCAGCTGGGTTCATCTACAATAACACCATCCAAAACGGTCAGAAATCTATGGGTAACCATGGACAACCAACTCAATTTCACCGAACACATCTCAAAAACAGCCCGATCATGTAGATTTACACTCTACAACAACAGGAAGACCCTTCCTCTCTGGTCATAACACAACTCCTTGTCCAGTCACTTGCCATATCTAGACTGGATAACTGTAATGCTCTTTTAGTTGGAATTCTTACATGCAGAATTAGGCCTCTGCAAATGATCCAGAATGCAGCAGCACGTCAGGTCTTCAACTAACCCAAGAGAGCACGTCACACCTCTCCTTGTCTCTCTATCAAGTTCAAGGCTCTGATGCTGGCATACAGAAAAGTCACTGGGTCTGCTCCAGCTTACCTAAAATCATTCTTGCAGAGCTACGTTCCCACCAGTAGGCTGCAGTCTGCAAATGAGCAGCACCTTTGTCAACAACTTTGCAGACTCCCTCATTGTCTTCAAAAAACAGCTAGACACATTTTTCGTGAGCACTTGACCATACACAAAACCCCCCCCCAAAAAAATCTTGTTGCACTCTAATCCAATCCAATCTCTGTCTTTGTACTTTTCAAATGAAATTGAAATTTTGTAATGCAGCACTCTGTCTCCTTAAGATGAACTGCTTGTTGTAAACTTCCTTATTTTGTAAGTCACTTGGGATAAAAGCATCTTCCAAATGAATAAATATAAATGTTTTAATGTGATGACTTTATTTTATTTCAGTAGGACCAATTTAATGATCTTGAAAATCCTTTAAACACATGACAGAGAGAGAGAGAGAGTGCACTGGCAGAGCACTGTGTCCCGATTTTTTGTCATGGTCAATTTTTCACCCTAGCTGAACAGTTGAGAGAGTTTGCAAGTGGGAACTACTTTATCATTTAATAATAAGTAAAATAACTGTTATGAATTTTAAGTTTAAATCTAAACAGGCAAGAAATTCATTGATGACTGAATAATTTTCTAACTTGGTGTTTATTCGTCACCTTTCACTTATTTTGTATGGCACTTTCCTCAATTTTAATACTTAAATACTGATTATTCCTGTAAATATAACAATAAAACTAAAGTCAATATTTAACTGCATTTTTCCTGTTAAATCTCTAATTAATTTAAATGAATATTTAGTTTGATAACCATGACGATGGTTATGATTTCCTAATGACTAAACCTGGAAAGAAGTGTATATTACATGTTAAAATGTCTTAGAATACAGTACACACTTTAACCAAATAAACTGGACAATGTTAATGCTTTGGTGTAATTGATTTATAGTTTTGCAGTCAATACAGTCAATTTTAACCTTATTTGTGGCCAAATCTTTAAAGATTTCTTTCAGGACTGTACTTTTAGACCAATGTAACAATAAATGTGCACCTACATCAAGTTTAACACCTACAGGAGTGCGGACAACACAAGCCTCTAATGAAACATCATATGCAGCTCTGACAATTTGACAATTTATACATGGAGCAAAACTACTGGGCTGTTACAACTATACCACTGGACAACTTTTTTTTAGACCAGTGTAACAATAAGTGTGCACTTACATCAAGTTTAAGACCTACAGGAGTGCTGACAACACAAGCCTCTAATGAAACATCATATGCAGCTCTGACAATTTGACAATTTATACATGGAGCAAAACTACTGGGCTGTTACAACTATACCACTGGACAATTTTTCATTTCTCACTGCCATTTCTCACCTTTTTATACAGCAGTTATTTTAATTATATATAAAAAAAAACAGCTATCGATTTATCTATTGGACATCATACAGCTGCTTTCTTGTTAAAAGTATGTGATTCTTTAATTGACAAAGTTTCAGTTTAAAGGGACATTTCACCCAAAAATAAAAATTCTGTCATCATTTACTCCATGTTATTCCAAACACATCTGACATTCTTTCTTGGAACACAAATGAAGATTTTAAGCAGAATGTTGTGACAGACACAAGAAGGGAAGTCATACAAGTTGGGAGAGTAAACGATGACAGAATTTTAATTCTTGGATGATCTATCCCTTTAAAGGAAGCTGATGGCAGCTGCATTTTCTAGACTTATTGACTTACAAGTTATTGCTGGTTATAGAAAGTGTTTTCACTGCAGTAATTGGTCCTAAGCATGACATATCACAGTATAGGGTAGATAACACATTGTTTTCTAGATCAATAATTGTCCAATAATTGACATGGTCCAATTGTTGGTAATATCACTAACATTACACTCACTAAGCACTTTATTAGGAACACATGTACACCTACTTATTCATGCGATTATCTAATCAGCCAATCATGTGGCAGCAGTGCAATGCATAAAATCATTCAGATATGGGTCAGGAGATTCAGTTATTCACATCAACCATCAGAATGGGGAAAAAAATGTGATCAGTGATTTTGAAATTGGCATGACTGTTGTTGCCAGACGGGCTGGTTTGAGTATTTCTGTAACTGCTAGTATTTCTAGAGTTTACTCAGAATGGTGCCAAAAAAAAAAAAAAAAAATATCCCGTGAGCGAAGAGTGCATACTGGATCAAGCTGACAGAAAGGCTACGGTAACTGAGCTAACCACTCTGTACAATTATATTGAACAGAATAGCATCTCAAAATGCACAACACATCGAATCTTGAGGCAGATGAGCTACAACAGCAGAAGACCACATTGGGTACTTTATTAGAACCATAGTGTTCCTAATAATGTGCTCTTGAGTATTAATTGGTAATATCAGATTATCATTCCATGTGCAAAAAACCTAAACAGAAAAAAATAACATTAAATGAACTGTAAAACTGACACAAATTACAGGTTGTCATATCAAAGTGGTGTAAGAGTAGAAGAGTGTCTGTGAAATGGTATGCAAGTGGTTGAATTTAGGGATGAGCCTTTATATTAACTACAAACAGTTTAAAAAAAAAACAACAATAAAATTAATTAAAAAGCACCCATCTACTGTAAACAACAAATGATTTAAAAAAAAAAAAAAAAAAAAAAAAAAAAACACAAAACAGATACAGTATGTGCAGACAAAACCAAGAAACCTCTCAACCAAACTAATCCATTTGTCCAAAATCACTTATTAAAATAGCATCTTCATTAAGGGCTCCATGCTTCCCATTGGGAAAACAAAATAATCATTAACATATCTGCAACTTAAGTTGAGAAAAAAAAAAAAAAAAAACACCATTTCTAAAGTGCTCAACTCTCATGTAAAGGCTGCATAAACTAGCATTTTTAAGGCAGAACAGAAATAATGCCCAAATGTTACAGAGCACACAACGGTGAAATAGTGGAAATAAAATACTAGCATTAAAAATTAAGAACAAAGATTCACTTTGAAAACTAGTCAAAAATCTCTGGATTTAAGAGAAGTTCAGCTTTATTTAAAATCGAGATATTAAAACCCAAGCTGAAGTTTAAATTATTTGGCAACATCCCTGAACACAAAAACTTTTAACACTTCCTGAGGCTAAAGCTAAATATTCCAAAAACTTGCATATGTAATGCCATCAACTCAAATGTAATTTCAAGATTTAAGAACAAAATGTTAAAAATCAAATAAAAATCACTTTAAACTAAAAAACAGTTCATGGTATCTTGTTGCTTTCATAATAAATAGAAATCAGCCTGAATCACTATTGATATGCATCTTGTGCAGCTAATTGTTGAGGGGACCAATCACAGGTCCCTGCTGTTTGGTTAAGAAGATAAAAAAAAAACAATACTGAAACCTGCGGAAATTATAAAATAGTGTTTGTGCTATTTCATACGAGTGTGTGTTTATGAATGTGTGTTGTCCGAGGGTCTCTTGAGCACAGCGCTGTACTTCATAGGAGCTCCGTCAGCCTTCAGCTGAACATTCAACAGGGTGAAAATGGAGATCTCCTGCAGAAGAGGAAAACAAACCATTATCCACAGCAAGAATAATTCAGATAGGAGAAAATCTGACCAAACTAATGAAGGAAACAGAAGATAGTGACATGACTAGATTTTTACAATTTGCCAATGCTAAACTCATATTGCTAAGGGTGTTTCGGGTGTACCGTCACTCATATTATCATCCAGCAGGTGAACTTTGTAAATCTGATTGCTTAAAAAAAATAATAGCACACCTCTCCTCAAAAAGCCACATGCTTTGAGGTATCATTCACGTCCGTAGCACAAACGGTGTGGGACAAATTACGCATCCAATTTGGGGTTAGGGCTTTGTTCGAAAGTGCTGCTTTCCATGTGCTACCAAAGTTTAATATTTAAAAAAGGGCTATTTGACACATTTTGAAATTGTACACGCTCTGTTTGTAACTGCTTGTTATGAACAACCCCACTAAGAAAGTAAAAGAAATTGGGTTAAATCATACAGTATTTCTGAAGATGTGGATTGGGCACCTGTTGTATGGGGTCTTTTCTCGGGTCGTCTGTTCTCCAAACAAGCGTCATCTCTGGTCTCTTCCCCACTTTACGGAAGTGGAATGTCTTTAGTCCCTCCAATGCCTTCATGAGAGAAACGGCACATTAGGCATTGATAATTGTTTTGTGCATTGTTCATAAGCAATCAACCTTTCTGCTGTTTTATTCCACGTTACATTCAGTTAAAGGAATATTCAGGGTAGTGATGACAAAAGTACCGGTACTATGTTAAGTCGGTACAAAAATAAAAAAAGATATCACGATACCAGTGTTTCTGCAGTACTGGAAGTACCAACTCAATTCGTGTGTTGCAAGAGATGATAGAGCAGAGCACTTATCCACTATGAAGCGCAAAGCGTTGGTTTGAGTATTTCTGTAACTGCTGATCTCCTGGGATTTTCATGCACATCAGTCTCTAGAGTTTACTTAGAATGGTGCCAAAAACAACCAGTGAGCGGCAGTTCTGCAGACAGAAATGCTACAGTAACTCAGATAACCACTCTGTACAATTGTAGTGAGCAGAATAGCATCTCAGAATGCACAACATGTCGAACCTTGAGGCGAATGGGCTACAACAGCAGAAGACTACGTCATGAACTTGCAATGCATACTTACTTTCATCTCGAACCTCAGTTAGTAAAAACATGTTGACACTTAAGCACTTAACATACAAAAGTTGCCCCTTAGCCTTTCATTGTAAGTGCACTTCTGTACATGGTTTTGTTCCAAATTATTCTCTGTGGTAAATTACAGTATGTCACTGATGCTGCCAATAGAGTTTAACTTGGATTTACAGTTGAAGTCAGAAGTTTACATACACCTTAGCCAAATACATTTTAACTCAGTTTTTCACAATTTCTGACATTTTATCATAGAAAACATTCCCTTTCTTAGGTCAGTTAGGATCACTACTTTATTTTAAGAATGTGAAATGTCAGAATAATACTAGAGAGAATGATTTATTTCAGCTTTTATTTCTTTCATCACATTCCCAATGAGTCAGAAGTGTACATACACTTTGTTAGTATTTTGCAGCATTGCCTTTAAATTGTTTAACTTTAAAACATTTAAACGTTTTGGGGAGCCTTCCACAATCTTCTCACAATAAGTTGCTGGAATTTTGGCCCATTCCTCCAGACAGAACTGGTGTATCCGAGTAAGGTTTGTAGGCCTCCTTGCTCGCACATGCTTTTTCAGTTCTGCCCACAAATTTTCTATCGGATTGCAGTCAGGGCTTTGTGATGGCCACTCCAATACCATGACCTTGTTTTCCTTAAGCCATTTTGCCACAACTTTGGAGGTATGCTTGGGGTCATTGTCTATTTGGAAGACCCATTTGCGACCGAGCTTTAACTTCTTGGCAGATGTCTTGAGATGTTGCTTTAATATATCCACAAAATTTTCCTTCCTTGTGATGCCATCTACTTTGTGAAGTGCACCAGTCCCTCTTGCAGCAAAACACCCCACAACATGATGCTGCCACCCCTTGCTGCTTCACGGTTGGGATGGTGTTCTTCGGCTTGCAAGCCTCACCCTTTTTCCTTCAAACATAACGATGGCCATTATGGCCGAACAGTTAAATTTTTGTTTCATTAGACCAGAGGACATTTCTCCACAAAGTAAGATCTTTGTCCCCATGTGCACTTACAAACTGTAGTCTGGCTTTTTTATGGTGGTTTTGGAGCAGTAGCCTCTTCCTTGCTGAGCAGCCTTTCAGGTTATGTCGATATAGGACTCTTTTTACTGTGGATATTGATACTTGTCTACCTATTACCTCCAGCATCATAAAGTCCTATGCTGTTGCTCTGGGACTGATTTGCACTTTTCGCATCAAATTATGTTCATCTCTAGGAGACAGAATGCGTCCCCTTCCTGAGCGGAATGATGGCTGCGTGGTCCCACGGTGTTTAAACTTGCGTATTATTGTTTGTACAGGCATTTGGAAATTGCTCCTAAGGATGAACCAGACTTGTGGTCCAAAAAAAAAAATAATTGAGGTCTTGGCTGATTTCAAGTAAAGAGGCACTGAATTTGAAGGTAGGCCTTAAAATACATCCACAGGCAGGTTTGGGAGGGTTACTTACCATTTATCTCTGGGTAAAAGCGTTACAGTGCCTGGAAACATGTGCATGTAAAATGGCTAGAAATAACATTTTAGCTTAGCGTAAAGCTGATAATTTACACAAGGTTTATTTCCATTTCTTCTGCTCCAAACTTACTTCTCTGTCTGCTCATTTGAATGTAACACATCATAAGAAAGTGTTTCACCACTGTTCAAATGCACTTTGGATTGCATCATCTGTGTATAAATGTTTTCCATCTGAAAGGACTAAATATTTAATGAAACAAATGACAATAAAATGCCAAGTAATCTCTTCAGTAATCAAAATACTTTTTGAATGTAACTGAATTCTAATTACCAATGATTTAAATTGTAACTATAATGCAACACAGTTACTTATATTTTGCATTTTAAATACGTATTCCCGTTACATGTATTCCATTACTCCCCAACCCTGTCCACAGCTACACCTTAAATTGACGCCAAATAGCCTATCAGAAGCTAATTGACTAATTGCCTAAAGGCTTGACATCATTTTCAGGAATTTTCCAAGTTGCTTAAAGGCAGAGTTAACTTAGCGTATGTAAACTTCTGACCAACTGGAACTGTGATATAGTCAATTAAAAGTGAAACAATCTGTCTGTAAACAATCGTTGGAAAAATTACTCATGTCATGCACAAAGCAGATGTCCTAAACGACTTGTCAAAACTATAGTTTACTAATATGAAATCTGTGGAGTGGTTAAAAAATTAGTTTTAATGATGTCATAGTGTATTTCAACCTAAGTGTATTTAAACTTCTGACTTTAACTGTATCTTGGAATATTCCTTTAAGAATGAAACCATTCACAATTTTCATAACTATTGTGATGAAATGAGGACAAATTTCATGCATGCAGTGCTTTCATTAAACAGATGTTGCATACCGAAGAACGTAAATGCAAACAACACAAATACGTAGAAAAAAGAGGTACGTACATTACAGTAGATTCGTTTCTGCACTCCATAGCGAAGCACCAACACATCAAAGGACTGATCCAGAACTCCCATGACCATAGCCTCAGAGTCCAGAGGACCACACTCCTACAAACAGCAGCACACTCACTCATCAATACATACTGACTCCCATACTGACTACGATATGTTTGACCTCTTCAACATCTATAGTTACCTTCACAAAGATACCAAAGAAAAGCTCAGAGCTCAACTCTTGAACTCTCTTTGAAGCAGTCTTCCTGTCATTGCAGTGTGACGCCTGTTTGTGAACGTCCTCCCCTGAGAGACCCAAACGCGGCCCACAATCTGAAACAACACACACAAATGCACACTTGAGGCTTCAGATAAAACTATTACTATGCACTGTTACCAAGGAAATACAGAAGTAACAACTAGTGAGAGACCAATGTGTTCTCTAGGCTGAAGAGTTGGTCGATATTTGGTCTTTTTGACAGTGTTGGGCATTGGCCAGTAACCATTTCCACTTAATAAAGTGGTAGCTCCCCCTACCACTGTGATCACTCAGCACTTGATTAACTCACTGAGGGAGGCGGCCAGAAGACGGTGCACTATGACATCAGCGTAGCGTCGTATAGGGGAGGTGAAGTGTGTGTAGAGAGGTACGTTCAGAGCATAGTGATGGAAGAGCTTCTCGTCCTTCAGCGCTCCAGTACAGAAATACACTGCCATCTAAACTCAACAAAACAATCAACTATTGCTTCAGTTCTAACAATATGTCATCATATGCTCTGGACACATAGGAGAAAGAGGACTGCACAGAGAGTAAATAGGAGAATATTTTCACCTGCATTGGCCTGGAGCACATATTAGTGAGAACTTCCTTCCTGGCTGCTGTATACTCGTCATTACCAAGGTTTTGATGCAAAGTCCTCTGTTAAAAAAAAAAAAAAAAAAACGTTTCATGACTATGTTTTTTTTTTTCTCCCCAATTTGGAATGTGTTACCGTGGAGGCGGCACATGTGGAGGCTTCACGCTATTCTCTGCGGCATCCACACACAACTCCCCACGTGCCCCACCAAGAGCGAGAACCACATTATAGCGACCACGAGGAGGTTAACCCAACATGATTCTACCCACCCTAGCAACCGGGCCAATTTGGTTGCTTAGGAGACCTGGCTGGAGTCACGAGTTCAAATCCAGGGTGTGCTGAGTGACTCCAGCCAGGTCTCCTAATCAACCAAATTGGCCTGAGGGTGGCGGTCAGCATCAAAACTATAAGAGACTATAAGACATTGTTGACATTCAGTGCGTTCACACGCACTTTACAATAATTTGTTTTTTTAATGACAAATGTGAATGCTTTAGTCCGACTAAATTTGTAATCTGTCGGACTAACAGACCTAGATAAATAAGATAAAATAGACCACACCCTACATTTTCTATTGGCTTTAGATAGCTGTTAAATTCACAGTTGAACCTGTTTTTGATGATTATTGACAATGGAAATAAAGGAAAAAAATATCATAAAAAGCATATACTTACAAACACAGCAAATAACTCGAAAATGAAAACTGAAGATATATTTTGAAGAATATAGAGGTCATTTTTTTCCATACAATTACAAAGAATGGGGACTAGAGCTTTCAAGCTTCAAAAACGATGCAAAAGCACAATAAAAATATCACAAATTATAATTAAAGTAGTCCAGAGGACTCTTAGGTGACTCTACGTCATTACTCACTGAAAATCTTGACACTCACCTCAGCTCTCCTTGGCACATTCATGAGCGTTCAATGAGAGTTCACGAGAGAAATAATGATGTCAGATTTGTAAACAAATTGTTCTTTTGAACCAGATATTTTCAATGAATCTGGTTTTCGACTTCAGCTCACTAACTGAATGATCTAGTTGCAGCAGTTAACGGTTCTCTGTACAGTTCGAATCCATGAATAACAACTTTCGAAATTTTGGTCTGTTCTACAGGTCGACCAATAGTGTATTTTGCAATATCGATAACTGGGGTTGTGGAAAAGGCTGATAACAGATTACTATGATTACTATAACAGATTACTATATTACTACGACGGGGACTAACATACAGACTACAAGATTACAAAATTAATAAAATCTCTAATGCCGTTTATCTTGCAACTCGATATAATGAATAGAATTTTATTTTTTTTTAATTTGTGGATGACACGGGACACAAGAGGCTCTTATTTAGAAATGAAAGAGACTTTGATCCATTTCAGTAATCTATATTAAAGTATTTACCAAATTAAGCTTTTAATCGCCAGATGAAGAGTTTTGTGTACATATATTTCACCAGATGAGGTTAAATGAGGAATAAGGTTTATTATTATTATTCACAAAATATAAAGTTGTAGACACAATGCATGTGCTGATGGGCACGTTTCCATATAGTCACTTTTTTTGCATGCCCTCACGTCAATTTAGAACACTTGACTGTCTATTCAAAATAACAAAATATGCACTGAAGCCATTTTAACTGAAGAATCCTCCAGAGGAGGAACACAGGGAAATACATAAATTACTGGCAACTACCAGCACATATTTTTGCCAATAACCGATCGTTCTGAAATGCAACTATCTGCACCGATTAATCGGTCTTCCACTAGTCTGTTCCTCAAACAAAGCTACGATATGGTTTCTGAAGACATAAATATATAATGCACATAAACTTATATGGACTACTTTTATGATACTTTCATGGTACTTTAGTGTCCTATTTTGAAGCTTGAAGGCCTCAGTCCCCATTTTTTGTAATAAAAAAAAAAATAACCAGTACAATTCTTCACAGTTCTTCTTTTGTGTTCTACGGAAGAAAGAAAGTCATACACCGCTTTGGAACAACATGAGGGTGAGAGGGGCCTGGGTATCTCAGAGAGTATTGACGCTGACTACCACCCATGGATTCACGAGTTCGAGTGAATCCAGCCAGGTCTCCTAAGCAACCAAATTGGCCTGGTTGCTAGGGAGGGTAGAGTCACATGGGGTAACCTCCTCGTGGTCGCGATTAATGGTTCTCGCTCTCAATGGGGTGCGTGGTAATTGTGCGTGGATCACAGAGAATAGCATGAACCTCCGTATGCTGCGAGTCTCCGCGGTGTCATGCACAACGAGCCACGTGATAAGATGCGCGGATTGACGGTCTCAGAAGCAGAGGCAACTGAGACTTGTCCTCCAACACCCAGATTGAGGTGAGTAACCATGCCACCACGAGGACATACGAAGTAGTGGGAATTGGGCATTCCAAATTGGGAGGGAAAAAAAAAAAAAAAAAGAAAAGAAATGAGAAAATGAGTTAATTGTTTTTGGTTGAAGTAGAGTTAGACACCCACATGCAGCGCTCCAGATGAAGAAAAGTCGATGTCAAGGCCCATCTGATCACAGAACTCCTGCAGGTCATCCACCATCTTGCTCTGAGGTGGCGGGTGTCTCCTCAGCAGTGCCAGCTCTGGGTACGAGCGGTAGATCTGATGAGCCACCGCCATGTTCGCCAGCAACATGAACTCCTCAACTAGTCTGTGTGAAACAGGGCATGTGATTCACATCTTGAAAGCTCAATATGGAGGTGTTCAGTGCCACATGTTATGCAATACTGTTACAGGAAGTGAGAGCGCACTAAAAGAAAGAGGACAGAGCGAACAAAGCTGGCTGTAGATGAGAAAGCATGTGTGCCCTCTTACAGCACAGTAGGAGATCTCTAAGCAGTGAGTATTTTATGACAAAACCTACAGTGACTTTTGGCTTACTTGTTGCTGTCCCGATACTGATAGACATAACAGCCCTGAGGCATGCTGGACTCTTTATCCAGGGTGAAAGACAACTTCAGCTGCAATCAAGACATGACAACAAATCAATTAAATGAACATTACCATAACCACAGTCATTTCAAACTGATCATCAAACATCTGAGAACATGAATCTATTATTCATCACAGATAATGTAGCAACTTTTAATGACAAACCACAGGCCATGATGAAGTATACTATGTTTTTCAATGTGCCGCACCATATCGCGCACAGTGCATCTGACGCAAATTTCATAATCAGCAGTCAGTTTTCCTAGTCTTGCGTACTTGTACGCATTGGTGCGTGTGGTCTGCGCATGCACCTGGAGTTGACCGTACTAATGATTATTGCAAAGCAGTCGTAATGTGCATGTGTGGAACGCATCCATTCAGGCTTGCAGTCAAAAGGGTAGAACGCCCAACCATGCGCGAGACGTAATGGCATGCAGAAAAACAAAGTATACCCTAAGAACACTACAATCTACATTCTCTGTGTGACTCTCACAAGGCCTGTTAAGAACATGTCCAGGTCATGTTTTGCAGCAAATAAATAAATAAATAAATAATAATAGTAATGATAATTTTGCATATAGAAATGTTTAGGACTTTATTTAATTTCATTTTTACATTATATGACAACTAATCACATTTAAGCCGGGACTAGAAACAGTTCAAGGAATGAAACCTAAAAATTACTTCTTTTTTCCATTTCTTTTTTTGAAAAAATGTGAACAGTCCCTTTCAATTGTTCCAGAGTGAAAATATTATTTCTAAATGCTATAAACAGTTAATAACGTTCTTTCATTCCGATACTTTTTTTTTTTTTTTTTTTAAACCAAAGACCAAAATAATACAGTAAAATTTCAGAATAACACCACTTCCTGTTGCCTGAAAAAAATTACGTTTGTCTCTTTTTAAGCTGAACATAAGCATGTGCATATGATGCATTAACATAGATTTGATTCTGCCGGATTTTGACAAAAGCAGACCTGTAATTAAAATTAAATTACCCATAAAGTAAATTTTTTTAATTAGCCCTTCCTTCCTTAATTCCCAGTATCTTACTGTAATGTGAAGAAAAAAAAAAAAAGATTTTTTTTGTTTTTTTTTTGCATTCTCATTATTAAAACAAGTCACTTGCGAAAAACTGATAGATTTTAACTTGTAAAGTATCAAGGCAATGAATTACATGATACATGATTAATCAAATTAAATGCCATTAATCAAATATCATCAATATTTGCCAAAATAGGCCCCCAAATAATGATAATTAAATATAATCAAAATATTAATAAATACAAATGAATATAATGAATACTAATTCAGATAATTCCAAGACATTGCATTATTGTAGCATCAGATGACTAAAGCATTGACAACACAATACAAAAAGTGGCTTAAGAAGGCAATACTGTATATATTGATTGGTTTATTTTCATAAACATACAGTTAGTCAATCACTAGCTTACAGTCCACAGCAATTCATTTCGCAACAGAGATTATCAGTCTATTGACTCACAGGACGGTTTCTTGCATTCCATCTGTACACATTTGTCAGACAGATGCTTTTAGACCATCTAACTGAGGTTGTCAAGTTTCACAGATCTCACACTGCATTTTTAGGATACTGTGTAAGTTAAATGTACGATAGTTAGAAACTTTTAAAAAATGCAACTCGAAATCTCTGCATTTTAAACAGTTGTTGTTTTGTTGCCTGTACAGCTGCATGTTGCCTGTACAACTGAAGTTGCGCCGACTGCCCCCTACTGTCCCAGACCGAGAAAATTTAGGTGGAAGCTTAAACTGCTCTATTTGTAGGAAAATTATTCTTATAGAATTTATGTAAGTGGGAAAGATTAATTACGTAAATGTTTTAAAGCATAATTTGTTTTTATAAACTGAATGTGTATAATTTTACAGCTTCTGAATTAACACGTCACAGTAGATTTTTTTTTCCTCCAATATCTAACATCTTTAGTAGTTTTTTGTTCCTTGCCACAGTTGGCTTTGGCTTGCTGTAGGCCTAAAGACAACCAATTTCAATGACGTTTTTCAATGCCTTTTAAGACATTACAGCATGATTTTCTGTATAGCTGCTTAGAAACCATGTGTATTGTGAAAAGCGTTGTACAAAAAAAATGACTTGATTTTAATTTATTGTACTGAATTGCATTTATGCTTAATTTAATTAAAATCAACATAATAATTTTCATTATTATGGTAATGAGGATTATGGGCAATTGTCATGAAAATAATGATGTTGGAACAACAGTGTAAATGTATAAATAGTCAACTGCAGAATGTTAAAGTGTGACCACATGGATGAGACTGAGAAGTCATAGAGAGGATATTAGTATTTCACTAAAATGACACACCTGGTCAAGCCTCAGAGCTCCACCCTCGAAGCGCTGGGCCCGCAGTTGTTTGGCGATATTGTGCAAGTTGAGGACAGCCTCCTGTATCTCAGGGATGGAATGGTGTGGGGAGCAGGGCGGCAGCTCTTCAGCATGGAAGCTCTTTTCAGGAGCTTCAATCATGCTCTGAGCGTGATCATAACTCAGCTTAATGCAGGAACAGATGACAGAGCGGCCAAACCACTCGCTCAGGATCTACAGGATGTACAGAAAGCAACATTATAGAAAACAGTGGGCAAAAGGGGTTATTATTCTGAGAGCTCTTTTAGAGGTTTGCTCTAAATAAGAGTCAAATATCCATCTCGCACACACACACACACACATTACCTTCCCCTCTGGTGAAAGCTTCCAAATGACTGAGAATGTCAGTCGATCTGTCAGAGGATTCAAGCTGCACAGCTCCTCACACAGGAGACGAGGTAACATGGGGATCACCTGCATCAGAACATATACGCGTCAAAATTCAAACCCATGAAAAAAATAAACATCCACATATACTGTACATACACAGCTATTCTATCAAACAATACAAAAATCACATAACTCTTAAAACTGCCCTTTAGAAGAGATCTGTCAAATAATGCAGCATGAAAACCTGATGTGCTTGATTATTATAGTTAGTGAAATCTATTGGATGGTTCCAACAAAAAATGTCAGATGGAATTTTAGCTTTTACTTTTTTTTTTTTTTTTTTTAAAGCATTGCGCCCCTTTTCTAATTAAAATATTGCTGTAATTAATGAAAAAAAGGAAAAAAATAAATATAAAAAAGAAGCTTTAGGATATTTTAATAATGTTTTCCATTATTCTCAGTGGTAATTCTCATTAAATTCTTATTTCTGCAATATCACACGATTTCATTTTTTTTTTTTTTTCTCCATTAAATCCGTATAAATTAAAGGCAGTCTAACAAATACTAATGTTCTTTCTTATACTACCATTAATTCTGCCCCTTTTCTGGATAATAATATTTTTAAAATAGCATTTATAATAGGTGTGGAAGAGGCTGATTGTGTATAGAGGGGGATGTAGGGGAAACTTTCAGGTCATTTTTCACCTCAAAATTAATAAGAAAATTATATTTATTTATTAATTTTTTTGGCAGTACGGTAACGAAAGTTTTGGGGAAAATGTGTTTAATTATCAAGAAAATAATGTATGTCACAATGCAATATATTAATGATCCACAAAAAAATACATATATTTTTTTTTTTTAATAATTACTTTTCTATGTCTTTCTTTTGATTTTAGGGTGAAATACGACCCAGACATGTTCTGGACAGGTTTCGTGAGATTCACCCATAGATCATTTTGAAATATGATGGTTACATAAACTATATGCTTGTTAGCATAACCCTTATATTTGATTAGAAACCTTGGAAACATTTAGCTAATTTACAGTGCAAGTTTAAACAGAGGCCATGAAAAGAAGTTAATTAACTACTAAAATAATGACTGATGACAGATTTGGCAGCTGTACATTGTCAATTTGTAAAACTAGTTCCTTTTCTGAAAAATTCTTGCTCTGTGAAACCTTTTTAAATGTAAAGTACTGTGTTCCTTGTGATATATTCTTCTACATTATACTGACATTTAAAACTAAATGCAGTATTCTACCAAGTGTATGCAGAGTCGTAAATCTCATTTCACCCCAAAATACTGTAATACAGTAATATTTAAATCACTTGAATAATTGAAATCAATACTATTGCACATACAAGAACAATAGACAGAAAATTAGCCCTAAGCTTTGTTATCGTTGTGACACTCACCTTTGTAACTTTCTAATATTAACTCATCTGAAAGAGTTATTGCTGTCTCATTCCATGATCTCATTCAGGAATCCCTTTATTTTGTAAATACAGCAAGCTCAAAATGGTCTACAAACTTTGTAATAAATCAAAGCGTAGCTGTCATACAGAGAACGGGAGAAAGATTAATGTGCTCCCAAAGATGATACAGCAATAACAGATCAATGAGGTTGCAAAACACATGATGGAATTTGTTTACATCTCACAAGAGTATGTAGAATGAACCCAAATTATGTTGAACAGGCAGAGACAAAACCTCAATCGAACACTGAGAACAATGTGTAACAGATCAATGTCAGATTGTCAAGTCCACTGTAAGTGTTTGGATTGTGTATCTGGGTGAATCTCACAACATTTGTACTGTACATTTTGGTGAAATTTTAACCCAAAATCAAAAGAAATGATTATTTTTAAGACAACAAAGCCTATTTTAGGACTCTTAAAGATATTTTGAATTGTGACATTATATAAAATATTTATTAATCATGGTATTATTTATTGTACTGGCTTTATTCTGATTTGAAGTTTAAAAAGTATTGTATTACAGTGATTTTTTTTTTAAGCTGTAATACAGTAAAAGTAATGAGAAGCACACAAAAATAAAAATAAAAATCAGAAGCCAAAAAAATAAATAAAAATAAATCACAAAAATAAAAATAAAAAACATCTGGACATTTTGCAGTAATGCAACAAAATATTAAAATAATCTAACAAGGCAAAAAAAGATTAATGCTTTAGGCTTGGATGGGCCCTCGAGAATTTTTTTTTTAATCAAAATATTAATAACTATAGTCTTGAACACAAAATAGGTATCGTTTTAAAACTTAGAAGCTGTACTTTACAATTCATGTAGGCATTGTGACTATGAAATTTGCAGACAAAAAGTGTTCTGTTTTGATCATTTATATTATTTTGCCCTGCACATATTATTGTAATCAGTAAAAACATCAAACTCATCAAATAGCCATGTGTCATATGTCGTTGGAAAGCTCTCAGAGAGTACAGTACAACCAGCCTGTATGTTTTACTCACAGACAAATATATAGTTAGTAATAGCTAAGTATATGTCTTTGACATGCATGTTACATGTAAACAGGTGTTGCTTATATGCTGCGTTTCACTTATATCTTCACGAAAAATAAACAGAACATAAAATATCACATATCATTACTTGGAGGAGGTGATTATCTTTAAAACGAGCCCACACACAACGTAATCGGATGCAAAGATCATTAGATAATCCATAGATGTCCATAATCCATAATCTGGCTAAAAACACGTTAGCTTTCCTGGATCAGATGACTTAATCGGAAATTATGTAGTATGTTGTCCAGCATCATGGAACACTAAACTAATCATATTAAGATTCAGATAGCTGAAACCAGAGGATGAAGTCATCCAAATATGGGCAGAGAGGATCGTTCACTATAATTAGATATGACCACCAGGAGATGGGGCTAAGTACATGACACAGACTCAATGATGGCTCAAATGACACAGAATGGAATGGAATGGAATGAGATCTTGTTACTCATGTCTGCATGATTTGCAGAGAGAGAATAATATTTGCATGTGTAATTAGTTCTTATGTTTCATTTGTTTGGAGTCATTTTTGGACATTAGGATATATATTTTTTGTAATGCTATAACTTTTGGCTGCTTTGTCGTATCAACACAAAATTTTACTCAGGAACAGGTAACATGATTGGGAACAAAACAAAAGCAGTTTTTTCAGGGCCACGTTATTTACACACAGAGATATATAATGTAAAATCAGAAAAATAAGTAAAAAAAGTTCATTTTTGGCTCAAGACTTTTTGTGATTTTCCAGCAGAGTCTCAGAATTTATCTTAATCTATATCAAACAATTTGAAAAGTTTTCTTTAAAATGATACCAAACATTTGACCCTCTTTTTTTGTCAAATTATAAGCTTTTTATTTCAGGTTTCACTGAAACAGAAAATCTTTAAAAACACCTGAAATAATAGACTTCAGTTTCTTTATGCTAATTATTATTTAACTTTTAATTTAAGGTGAAATGTGACCTGGACATGTTGACTGATAGTGAGATTCAACCATCCACTAAATACCTACTTAAAATGATCACAGCATAAGGTACAAGAAACTGTTTGGTAAGAGAATGCTGAAATATGTTTTCATTAAAACTTAGTACTGATCACACCTCGTTTAACTTTCCCAGTTCATATTACAGATCGATCATCTTCCAAATATGTAGCAATTTAAGCTGCGTGTCCAAAAAAATGTCACTCTGTCAAACATTCAAACACTGGTGCCTACAGCAATGTTTAATTCAGTCTAAAATTAGCATTGCTTTAGCACTGGAGGATGAGCAATTTAAGATACTTTAACTAAGAAACTAATGTGAATTGGTTTGGTTTGACAATTTGTCAGGTTAAAATGAGCAGGCTTTGTACCTTTTGGACCAGATAGACACTTGTGGCTCTTCGGCTGGCAATCTGATCCAAGGCATTTGCTTCCTCCACAAAATAACTCACATCAGCTATATGAACACCAACCTCGAAATTACCTACGTTGAGAAAAAAAAAAAAAAAAAAAAAAAAAAAAAATGGGAAGACACTTAACTTTTAACTCTGTGAATTGAATGAATAAAAATTTAAAATAAAAAACAGCAGGAAACATACCATCCGAGAGTTGTTTGCAAGACAGAGCATCATCCAGATCTCTGGCTGTAGATGGGTCGATCGTAAAGATGCATTCTTTTCTTTAAAATAAATAAATAAATACATATAGTTGAAGTCAGAAGTTTACATACACCTTAGCCAAATACATTTAAACTCAGTTTTTCACAATTCCTGACATTTAATCATAGAAAACATTCCCTGTCTTAGGTCAGTTAGGATCACTACTTTATTTTAAGAATGTGAAATGTCAGAATAATAGTGGAGAGAATGATTTATTTCAGCTTTTATTTCTATCATCACATTCCCAGTGGGTCAGAAGTTTACATCCACTTTGTTAGTATTTCATTGCCTTTAAATTGTTTAACTTTAAAACTTTTAAACGTTTTAGGGAGCCTTCCACAAGCTTCTCACAATAAGTTGCTGGAATTTTGGCCCATTCCTCCAGACAGAACTGGTGTAACTGGGTCAGGTTTGTAGACCTTCTTGCTCACCAGAGCATGCGAGCTAAGCGGTGAGACACTCTGCTCAATAACCCATTCCATGCGTGTGCACTCGACTCAATCACTCACGGCCCAAGCAGACACTCCGCTCAAGTACTGCTCACGCTCACCAGTAAAAAAATTTCACTCAAATCCCGCTCCGACTTGAAATGTCTCTGTAGAATACGTGTTTCCTGGCACATACACAAGGGGGTGACTACAGTGGCCTGAGCAACTGCCCCTTTGGCCACATGGGCTGAGGTGCCCCTCTGGGTGAAATATAGACCATAGGCCAACATTTATTAAATTATCAAATGCTTAGTAACGTACACACCTGAAATTATGTAACTGTATTGTTGTGTTTCAGTATATAAAATCTTGCTGTTTATTTTGTAATGGTTTACAATGACTGTTAGATAATCGGGTCAGACCTTCTTTAACATTTGTAATCAGTCAAATATTTCTCTGTTAGCACATGTCATTGAACAACTTCAAATAATGGCTTAACATTTGTTTTCAGTTCTAATTACCGTTATTTATTTTAAACAAGTCATCAAACATGCCTCTACAAGTGATAAACGTGTGTTGGCGCGGAAACTTGCATATGCGCAAATTTACGCTTTTCAGTTTAAACTGGATCTGAGTGACACATCCGACCCAGAAAAACACAATCTTTTAAACTTTAACATTTGATCGAGTCGTTAATGGCAATAATGAAAACATGGACTGGTACCAGGAAAAATATTGCAGGTAAAAGTGAAATTCATAATTGTTTTTCAGTTGTCTCCATGGAATGATTATACTGTAGATTTGATACATTAATAGGTTTCGGATTTAATCAAACTTTAGGTCTGTAAATTAAAATGAGCAATTTCTCATCCTAATTTTTTGTTCAGTTTTAAAGGGCGTGATAATACATCATGATGGCACCGCGGATGGCCACCTCGGTGTGGTGCGCTCCTATTCTTTTGTTGTTTTTGTTTGTTTGTCCTGTGTTTAGTAATATTTTACCAGTCAGTTTTACCAGGGACAAACTGCTGAACATTAAGCATATACAAACAATCTTTTCCCGGTTTTTGAATATTCAGATGCTTTGCTGGACATTTTAGTCGGAGGTGCAGCTTTGCTGTTCAAGAGACCCAGGCGAAAGAGATGAGCTGGAGCGCTAGTGAAGCTCCATCGGCGTGGATTTCGAACAGCGCTGCAGAGCATTCATCTAGCAAATCTCCATTCTCTTCCTAACAAAATGGTCTAACTACATCTCCTCACCCATACAAACAAGGACTTTTAAACCTCTGCTGCCTTGTGCTTCACAGAAACCTAAGTGAAGCCATTCGGACAGCGCATTACATCTGCCGGGCTTCCAGCTGTTCAGAGCAGACAGCGCATTACATCTACCGGGCTTCCAGCTGTTCATAGCGGATCGCATCGCGGATTTAACGGGGAACATGCTTTTACATCAATAAAAGTTGGTGTACAGATGTAACAACGTTAAAGAAGATGTGCTGTCCTAATTTGGAAGCGCTCTTTATTAACTGTAAGCCTTTCTACGCGCCGCAGGAGTTTTCCTTGTTTATTCTGGTGAGTGTTTATATCGCACCAAACACGTGCGTGAATGCAGCGCTGCAACAGCTGGCTGATCAGATCACAGACACGGAACAACAATACCCAGACTCAGTTATTATTATTCTTGGGGATTTTAACAAAGCAAACCTCACACGTGATCTGCCCAAAAACAAACAACACATCACATGCACCACCAGAGAAAGAAATATATTGGACCACTGCTACACCACTGTAAAAGATGCATATTGCGCTGTCCCTAGAGAGCAGCTTTGGGACTCTCTGATCACTGTCTGGTTCATCTTCTTCCAAACTACAGACAGAAATTAAAATCAGCTAAGCCTGTAGTAAAGACTGTAAAGATTGGACCAATGAGCTGGAACTACAAGCCTGCTTTGACTGCACTGATTGAAGTGTTTTTGAGGCTGCAGCCACTGACCTGGATGAGCTCATAGATACTGTGACATCATATATCAGTTTCTGTGAGGATATATGCATTCCTACTAGGACTTATTTAACATTCAACAACGACAAACCATGGTTTACAGCAGAACTGGGGCAGCTTCGTCAGGCCAAAGAGGATGCTTACAGAGTTGGGGATAAAGTCTTGTACAATCAGGCCAGGTACACACTGAATAAGAAATCAGAGTGGCTAAAAGAAGATACTCTGAGAAGCTGAAAAACAAGTTTACAGCTAACAACCCTGCATCAGTGTGGAGTGGCATGAAACAATTTACGAATTACAGGACTCCTGCCCCCAACCCTCTGGTGGACCAACATCTGGCTAATGACCTGAATGTGTTCTACTGTAGATTTGAAAGGCCCAATCTCACACCCCACACCCACTCTGATCTTCAGTTCACACAAACACTAACACCTCCTTCAACCCCCCTCCTCCCCCCTCCTGCTGCTCAACCTGCACTTAAGATCTGTGAAGAGGAGGTGTGCCATGTCTTCCGAAAACAAAAGACAAGGAAAGCACAGGGCCCAGATGGTGTTTCACCCATGTGTCTTATATTCTGTGCTAACCAGCTGGCCCCCATCTTCACACTAATTTTCAATAGATCACTGGAGCAGTGTGAAGTCCCATGCTGCTTCAAATGCTCAATCATCATTCCTGTCCCAAAGAAACCAAAAATTAATGACTACAGACCTGTTGTCCCACCTGAAGGACATCACTGGACCCTTTCTAGATCCCCATCAATTTGCTTAGAGCAAACAGGTCTGTGGAGGATACAGTCAACATGGGATTGCATCATATCCTGCAACATCTGGACAGAACATGGACATATGCAATGATCTTTTTTGTGGACTTCAGTTTGGCTTTCAACACCATCATACCAGCTATACTCCAGACTAAACTACACCAGCTCTCTGTTCCCACGTCTATCTGTCAGTGGTTTACCAGCTTTCTGATGGACAGGCAGCATCTTGTGAGACAGGGGAAATTCATTTTCAGCACCTGTACAATCAGCACTGGTGCCCTCCCAGGGATGTGTGCTCTCCCCACTACTCTTCTCCCTTTACATCAATGACTGCATCGTCAAGGACCCCTCCGTCAAGCTCCTGACATTTGCAGATGACACCACTGTCATCGGCCTCATCAGAGATGATGATGAATCTGCATACAGAAGGGAGGTTGACCATCTGGCTGTCTGGTGCAGTCAAAACAACCTGGAGCTGAACACGCTCAAAACGGTGGAGATGATTGTGGACTTTAGGAGGAACACACCAACACTGACCCCCCCCCCCCACCATTCTGAACAGCACTGTGGCAGCAGTGGAGTCATTCAGGTTCCTGGGCACAACCATCTCACAGGACCTGAAGTGGGGGATCCACATTGACTCCATTGTGAAAAAGGCCCAGCAGAGGTTGTACTTCCTTCGCCAGTTGAGGAAGTTCAACCTGCCACAGGTGCTGCTGATAGAGTACTACTCAGCAGTCACTGAGTCTGTTCTCTGCACTTCAATAACTGTCTGGTTTGGTTCAGCTACGAAATCGGATATCAGAATACTACAAAGGACAGTTCGGACTGCTGAGAGAATTATTGGTTGTCCCCTGCCCTCCCTTCAAGAACTATATACTTCCAGAGTGAGGAAAAAGGCTGGAAAAATCACTCTGGACCCCACTCATCCAGCCCACTACCTTTTTGAACTTTTGCCTTCTGGCTGACGCTTCAGAGCTCTGAGCATCAGAACTGTCAGGCACATTAACAGTTTTTTCCCCTCAGGCTATCCATCTCATGAACAGTTAAAACTGCCCCATTGAGCAATAATTATGTGCAATTCACAGTCTAGTCTTTTTATATTTATCCAACACATCCAACCTCTTCTGCCATTACATTCCCTTGCACTATATAACAGATTTGTATTTAGTTTTGCACTACGTATGTGTATGCGTGTATGTATGTATGCATGTGTGTAATATATATATATATATATATATATATATATATATATATATATATATATATATATATATATATATATATATATATATATATATATATATATATACACACACACACACACACACACACACACAGTTGTGCTCAAAAGTTTCCATACCCTGGCAGAAATTGTGAAATTTTGGCATTGATTTTGAAAATATGACTGATCATGCAAAATGTATTATCACCTAGTTGTTTGGCTACTTTTTAAATCATAATGATAACAGAAATCACCCAAATGGCCCTGATCAAAAGTTTACATACCCTTGAATGTTTGGCCTTGTTACAGACACACAAGGTGACACACACAGGTTTAAAAGGCAATTAAAGGTTAATTTCCCACACCTGTGGTTTTTTAAATTGCAATTAGTGTCGGTGTATAAATAGACATTGAGTTTGTTAGCTCTCACGTGGATGCACTGAGCAGGCTAGATACTGAGCCATGTGGAGCAGAAAAGAACTGTCAAAAGACCTGCGTAACAAGGTAATGAAACTTTATAAAGATGGAAAAGGATATAAAAAGATATCCAAAGCCTTGAAAATGCCAGTCAGTACTGTTCAATAATTTATTAAGAAGTGGAAAATTCGGGAATCTCTTGATACCAAGCCAAGGTCAGGTAGACCAAGAAAGATTTCAGCCACAACTGCCAGAAGAATTGTTTGGGATACAAAGAAAAACCCACAGGTAACCTCAGGAGAAATACAGGCTGCTCTGGAAAAAGACGGCGTGATTGTGACGGAGCACAATACTTGTTGGCCCCTCTCCAAACATAGCGCTTATGGTTGTGACCATAAAGCTCTATTTTGGTCTCGTCACTCCAAATTACAGTGTGCCAGAAGCTGTGAGGCGTGTCAAGGTGTTGTCGGGCATATTGTAACCGGGCTTTTTTGTGGCATTGGCTTCTTTCTGGCAACTCAACCATGCAGCTCATTTTTGTTCAAGTATCGTCATATTGTGCTCCTTGAAACAACCACACCATCTTTTTCCAGAGCAGCCTGTATTTCTCCTGAGGTTACCTGTGGGTTTTTCTTTGTATCCCGAACAATTCTTCTGGCAGTTGTGACTGAAATCTTTCTTGGTCTACCTGACCTTGGCTTGGTATCAAGAGATCCCCAAATTTTCCACATCTTAAGTGATTGAACAGTACTGACTGGCATATTCAAGGCTTTGGATATCTTTTTATATCCTTTTCCATCTTAATAAAGTTCCATTACCTTGTTATGCAGGTCTTTTGACAGTTCTTTTCTGCTTCACATGGCTCAGTATCTAGCCTGCTCAGTGCATCCACGTGAGAGCTAACAAACTCATTGACTATTTATTTATTAATATTCCCTACAATTGTATATGTACGAATCATATGCAATCTAAAGGACTGTGGTTATTTATATAATTATTATTATTATAATAGTAGATACCGTGTGCCCCCTTTGTTTTTCCTTGATATTTTTAAAGTAGCATAAAGTGAATCTGGACTTTATATGCATCAAACGATCATGTGTTTTGCATGCACTCTTTATATGTACAGCAAGGTTTAACCATGGATTTAACAAATAAAAAAATATTTGTCCTGCATAAAGTGAGATTTTGTCCAATATATATATATATATTAGATGAAATCATGTTTAATGATCCCAAAACAAATAAAAATGATTTAATTCACAAATTACACTACCTTCATTTAAGAAAAGCTTTTTTTCTAATGTTCAATAATTTATAGCTTTTTCTCTGCGCATGAATGCAGCAAGCAATGTCGAAGATGTTATCTGCAATCACTAATCTAGAGTCAGTTTTTTTATGTTTCACTTATCGTTAAGGTGTGGATTTGGCTTTGGGAAATTGACCAGCAGTTATGGGCCACTTTATCCCAAAGCAGAAATCGAAAGCAACAGGCAGTCGATTAAGTGAGATAATTCCGCTATGAAATTCTCTATGCGAGAGTGGAAATCTTTTATAATCAAATGCTCAGTTGTACAATGGATGCATGAAAGCAGAATGCTGTGCCTGCATATTAGGACACACTGATCTGCAAGATCATACATGTTTATTGGTTTTGATGCAGGGATTTTATGTGTGTGTTCACCAGGATTCAAGGAAAAATGCTTTGCCAATATAGGCTTACAGTATTATTAAGCTTACATATTCAAATGAGGGTGCGCTAATATTCGCAACCCTGCAGAACCGGGTCTGCATCTAGCTGGCAGCTCATTATGCCATATATTTTGTGAAATGCACCAGTCCCTCCTGCAGCAAAGCACCCCCACAACATGATGCTACCACCCCCATGCTTCATGGTTGGGATGGTGTTCTTCGGTTTGCAAGCCTCACCCTTTTTCCTCCAAACATAACGATGTTAATTATGGCCAAAAAGTTCAATTTTTGTTTCATCAGACCAGAGGACATTTCTCCAAATAGTAAGATCGTTGTCCCCATGTGCACTTGTAAATGTAGTCTGGCTTTTTTATGGCGGTTTTGGAGCAGTGGCTTCTTCCTTGCTGAGCAGCCTTTCAGGTTATGTCGATATAGGACTCATTTTACTGTGGATATAGATACTTGTCTACCTGTTTCCTCCAGCATCTTCACAAGGTCCTTTGCTGTTGATCTGGGATTGATTTGCACTTTAGGAGACAGAATGCGTCTCCTTCTTGAGCAGTATGATGGCTGCGTGGTCCCATGGAGTTTATACTTGCATACTATTGTTTGTACAGATGAACATGGTACCTTCAGGCATTTGGAAATTGCTCCCAAGGATGAAGCAGGAATGGAGCAGGGCCTCAAAGCAGGAATGGAGGGGATGGGTCTGAATATACTGCAATTGCTTTTTTTTTCCATAAAGTATGAAAACAGCTCTTGCAATGTGCTATGTTTCTGGCCTGTGATCTTATTTGCTTCATTAATTACTCATTAATTTATTTTTCTGTCTGACTGATAAATTGCCATACCACGAAACAATGTTATATGTTAAAATACTTTCGATCATTGATCAGTAAACAATGGTTAGGACCCTCCTATCGACACAATTTCTTAATTTCCTGAGTAGACCTAAACGCTGTATTGTTTTCTTATGTATATGATCCACGTTTTCCTGGAATGTGAATGTCATCAATGACTGTACCTAAATATTTAAAATATTTAATTCATTAAAATATGAATATAATATAAAACAATGTTGTTGTTTTTTTAAAGAATAATTTTACTGATTCAATTAACTAATTTAAAATGGACTTCAGATGGACTTTACAGAGAAGTGATGGTTAATACATGTGGAAGAATGAAAAGCTGTAATATGAAGCCTAGCAAAACTGGGACAGGGTTGCAGGTTACCTGAGATCTCTTCTTCTTGAGAGCTCACGAGCAGGGATGCTCCAGGGCAGATCTTGAGGAAGACATCCTAAGACCTCATCTGAAAACTCGGAAAAGTCCACATCATATTCAGCCAGCATGCCTTCAGTTTCTGGCTCTATTTCACCTGCTTGTCCTAAAGTTTTCGCAAGCCGCCTTAAACCAAAAAATAATAACAGTGAGTATGATGTAAAAGATCAAGTTCAATCAGAGAACCTCCAAGTCCAAGATCACCATTTTATGTTCTTCAGTTTGAATTCTCTGTACAGACAACTCACCCTTCAGCAAAGTTGTTGTCTGCTGGCCAGTGTGTTATGCGACAGATGAAGAGAGTGTTTTCATAGTCTCCAGGTCTGGTGATGAAATCTGCAGGACAGTCTGCTAGAGGCACGTTAACTCTCGGTACTCGATGGTCCACAGGAGAGAACATGGCAAAATTCTTGTCGGGGAGAAATTTGAGGAAGCCTGATGCTGCCCTGGAATGCTTCTGCTCAACAATGAACACAACCTGAAACACACAACATCCATGTACAATTATACACAAAGTAATGCATAAATTCATTTATAGAGTCACTGTAATGGGAGGGATGTATTAATGTTACGATTAGTTGAAAAGCACTTAATTTTTAGGACATGCCTAAATAACCCTTTTTTTTTTTTTTTATCTATTACACATCTCTTTAACTAAGAGAGGCCATGATTTTTAATCTTCATTTATGCTTATTAAAAAAGTAATGCACAAACTATAACACAAATAAAGCCTGAGACATACAAAAACAAGCTATTTGTTCTTGGTCTGAATGTATTTTTTCCACTTACAACTGCGGTGTATTCCTAAAGGTAAGCCTCCTGGATATCCTTTCAAAGCAGCACTTACCTTTCCAGTTCTTTGCACTGCTTTCTCTGAACTCGGTCCAGGAGTGTTGGATGCATTTACATGTTCGGCAGGGGCTAGGATAAATGAAAGAAGTCAATTTGAAGTCAATTTAATTGGTAAAATAAATGTTTTTCTCATATTTCCTCCATTGGATTTAATTAACTGAAGTACTTTGTATGAAAGAGAGAACTCTTCTACAGGAGGTGGAAACCGTATGCTGGTAAAAACTGCATAATTTGTCCTCATTCTGCTGCCTTCAACACAGTAAATCATAAGATTCGTCTGTCTATCCTCTGTAATGTCAGCTAAACACTGTGTACCTCAAGGTTCAGTTTTAGGCCCTCTCATTGCAATAAACAGAACATCGCCGGGATCATCAATCAGGCACAAAGCTTTTCCTACCACCGCTACACCAATGAAACACAGCTCAAACGTTTGACAGCCCCACAATTTCTAAATAAATCAGTTTGCTTTACAGACATCTCGGCCTGGATAAAAGAACACTTGGATAAAAGTGTCTCCTAAATTTATCAATTTATTTATGTATTACTTTGAAAGCCGCTGAATGCAACATTGTTATGCAACTTTTATGCAACATTCAAAAGCTTTAAATTCAATTGTTAACAAAATCTGATTGTTATCCATCAACACAAGGGTCATTTAAGGACATAACAATGAGTCATGATGATCCTGGTTTTGGAAAAAGTGAGGTGAATAGCTCATTCATCCTGCCAACACAATCATGTCTTTCATTGCCTGCTCACTTCAGTCGCCACATGCCCTGCATCACACTTGACACTCTGGAATCTGTTGCTGTGTTTTGAGCAACGGATGTTTAATGATTTAATATGTAGACCTCTTTGGGAGGCATGTGCTAACAAAGATATCTGGACTTGAAAACAAGCAAAAATGATCTCAGCTCTTGGCAGTTTAGTCATCAATGTGTGACTCAACAATTTTGATTACTGCCCTGTAAGATGGTACAGAATACATGTGTCAAGAGAGATATATGTTAAAAGTCTCCGATATTTGTATAGCGCTTTTCACAACACACATCGTTTCAAAGCAGCTTTACAGAAAAGTATGCTGTAACAGAAAATGAAGCTGTAATGTCTGAAGTGTCTTAAAGTCTTAAAATGTGATTGTAGATTATGCCTTAAAATTATTATTTATAAATGTATATTATTTGTCTTTACACCAGTGAGCAAGCCAAAGGTGACTGTGGAAAGAAACACAAACTCTACATGATATTAGTTAATGGAAATGGAGTGTTTAAACACTCCAATAGACAGCTATAAATTCATAGCTGAACCAATGTCTGGGGTGATAACTTTGGTGATGCACTTATAACTTAAAGGAGATTACAAGTCTTTTGGCCTTATTAATCAAAACATTTGATAATTGCAAATAAACTGAAAATACATTTGATGGGCTCGGCACAGGAGAGACCAAAACAAATGAAACAATTCACTTATTGTTATGCGAACCGGGTAAAATAATCAAATCCAAACTTTTGATTATTAAATTGCAAACTTGTTTAAAATTACAGCACTGAAAGTCACCTAAGGACACCAATACATAATGAATAAATTACTTTATCGATTAATCAATTACAAACAGAGAGAAAATTATGCTAGATAAAAATGTTTATAGGAAAACTCTAAGTAACGGGTCTATTAGAACTACACTTATCATGGTACCTGCAAGAACAGCTCATTACCTTTATCATGAAGACTGACATTCTCCATTTTACTGATCACCTCATTATCTTCATTAAAATGGGCCTCCACTATGACATTGCGACCCTTTGATGTATTCTGATTGGCTGCACTGCTCTCATTTACATCTCCATTGATTGCCTGTGGAAGTGAAAACACTCAATTACAATATCACAAACTAAGAAATACATTTCAGGTTGAATGTTGTGTAAATTCCTTGGGAATCTGGATGATTTCTACAAGCGCAGATTCTGCAGCTAAAAAGATTTTGTTGTACTTCCATTATTGGTTCTACAGTTCCACGCTTTTTGCTTTGAAAAGCCAGAATGAAGTCCGGCTCAAAAGTTCTTATATTTCACCCATTCTTATTGGATTTCTGATGACAGTAAAGCACATGACTCAGATCTGAGAATATAACGATTTTTGCCTGTAGGGTGTAATAGCTACATTTTCTACATGTTTAATTACTTTCCTGATGCTGCTGATTATTTACAAAATGTCTTCTTGACATAACTTGCCTCACAGCATTTTAGATTTCCTGACACAAACTGCCCACACATGCACACAGATCTAGATGAATTGGGAGCCCTCAAAAGCTTAAGTGGTGTTGCTGATTCTGATATACAGAAGGTTTATATAACTTAATAATTCCAAAAGGAAACATCTTCCTGCATCGTCAATGATTCAAAGGTTCAATGATATTAAGATCTGATGATTGTAAAGGCTATGATTATTCTGATGATTTTTTGGTATCTCACATTATTAAAACAAAATTAATTAGTGGCGGAATAGCTTTCACAAACATGTTGAAACACAACACTGAAACTTTTCTGGAAATAATCATTGCTAGGTGACATTAAGCCATGGGTTATATAAGCCAGTGCCTTTCTTTTTGTTCCAGAATCTGCAAGTCACGAATTGACAGCTAGAGAACATCAAAACGTTGAAGATGCCAATTAAAATGTCATAAGCAATATTAGATTTCGTAACACTTCACAATAAGGCTGTATTTATTAATATTGTTAGTTCATGATACCAAATGCATTGACCAATGAACAATACATTTTTACAGCATTTATTAATCTTGGTTAATGTTAGTATATAAAAATACAATTGTTCATTGTTAGTTTCATGTTAGTTTATAGTGCATTTACTAATATGAACATAAAACTTTTGATTTAAAAAAAAATTATTAGTACATGTTGAAATTAACATTAACCAAGATTAATTAATGGTTTAAAAGTATAGTTCCTTGTAAGTTCAACTAATTTATTTAACTAATGTTAACAACTGGAACCTTGATTTGGTTGATTGTTTAAGAATGATCACCAATGTAGGCCTGATAAGTCCTTAAATATGAGCAGATCTTGCCATTAAATTCCTAAATGTGTCAGAATTTGTGGAAATTTTGACAAAGTACCTTCCACTGTTCAGGGGGGAGTACTTTCACCACGACAACATCTCCATTTAGAGCCCTGTTACGAGCTGGAATCCCATCCAGAAAGATATCAGCAGAGCCATCCTGCAATACAACATCAAAACAGGATCCCACACTTAAACTTATCACAAGAGCTGTGTAGTTATATAGTTTCCATTCACTTTTCACACCGTTCTGTTATCGACAAAGTTAAAACGCGTAAAGAAAATTGTGCAACACTTTTCGTCTTCTTCCTGTTTCCATTCAAATGGCCTTTTATCATTAAAAATGGTGTGCATGATGACGTCATGCTTAAAAAAACACTTTGACGCATCATTTTGGTTTATCGCAAAAGAAATCTGCCCTTATGCCGTTTCCATACAGAAATGTGTGTTTATCGCTAATTGTGTACCTTTCGCCTCCCAGATGTCCCTAATTTTTTTCCTCCAAAGTTTTGGTAAAATGGGGAGAGTATTGAGACAAATCATTGAAATTATCCAGCTTACTGTCATTTTAATTTCACAAATAAATGCAATCAGAAGATGAGAAATTGCAATCAAAAGGGAACAGTTGCCCTTCTGATAGGACTGTAATATCGGTCCTGATGTTGTGCCTATCACAGGTTGCCACCAGTCCCGACCCGAAAGTGAATCATCATGGTCCTGCAATGAGGGAAACTTTCAGTCTTAGCATAAGGACCATCCATCGATGTGTATATGCTGTGTGCACAGCTATTAAAGAAAAGTTGATGTGGTGTAATATCAGGGTTTACATATGATACATTCCTGATATTCAACAGGCTATTTTGAACAATCATCTAAAGCATCGCCATCACAACTGCATTATGTCCCACATATTTGTCCAGCAACTTTTAACGACCAACTGAACTTGATTGTCATCTAAAATTAATTTTAGCATCATAATGCAATTTACATTTTCTGAAGAAGCTCAGCAAATGCGATCTGAGGTAAAGAGGGTTAGATTTAAAATATTTAAATGTTTTAAAATGTTCAAAAGCTTGTTTTCTGAAAGTGAACTCATTGGACAAATAGTTCTGATAGTTTATAGTCTTGAAAAAAGTGTAGAACATTCTGAGAATGTCATTCAGACAACTTTTTTCATCTATAGAACAAGGTAAGGCTAATTTAAGTTTGTGTAAAGAAAAGGCAATTATATAGGCCTAACATTATTATTTTTAGTAATTTATTTGTTTAATTTAATGCTTTATTAATTTGGTAATTTATTTAATTTAATACAGGGAATTTTGCCGGCATTTTTTCAAAAGTAAGCTAAACAATAATTTTACAGAATTGGGCTCTATAAATTAATTTTCTATAAACAGAGATGATTTAATACTGTAGCTACTCTTCCTAGAAGTGGCTGTCCAGCCAAGATGACTCAAAGGGCACACCGCAGAATGTTCAATGAGGTAAAAAAAGAACCCTAGAGTTACAGCTAAAGACTTGAAGGAATCATTGGAACTGGTTAACATCTCTGTTCATTAGGCATGTAATGATACACAAATTTCTTGATACGATGCAGAAGCCCCACAATATGATACGATTATTAAAAAAAAAATTTTTTAAAACAGCGCCCACAATATGTTTTTGCTTAAACTTATTCAAGGATTCAACATAATTGTATTTAAAATCTTAAGTGACACATCAGTGTCTGCCATTGGCAACATAAAGAAGAGCTCTATAATAAAGTAACTTAAATGCAATGTTGTTGTTTATCAGCAGATTGTTACAAGAAAAACCTCCCAATTTTCATGTTTTTCCAGAGAAAAATTATGATATTTGTCTACACTGAAGTCATTTTTAGTTGTATAGCACTTTTCATAATACACATCGTTTCAAAACAGCTATATAGAAAATCATGCCTTAAAGTCACCATTGAGCAAGCTAAAGGTGACCGTGGCAAAGAAACAAAAAAAAAAAAAAAAAAAAAAATTTCTAATAGTTAGTGGAGGAAAAAAAACTTGAGGAACCTGACCTCTGGCTTTACATTATATGTACATAGTACAATATTATTGAGTGGTTTGAGCAAAAAATTGTCAGCACACGTAATTTTTGTTTGCACTCTTCCTCCGGTTTCACATTGCATGTAAACTTGAGCAGTCTTACGGCTTGTCCAATGACTGCAAGTGTTGTGCTCATAGCCGTTTACATTTCGACATCAAAAGCAGAGAATAATAAGTCTCATGTAATCGTGGGTTCTTTACGTTGTTTTTTTTTTTTTTGTAAGTGGGATCTGCGCTGTGATGTCGGCATAAATAAAAAGACATGTTTGATGTATTGTAGCACCGGGACATGACACTGTTGTCTGGCATATTTGGCAAGCTGTTACACTGCAATCAATTTGCCGTTTGCCATCGATCTTCTAGCTCTCAACTCGCCTAAGTAGACTAGATGCTCTTTTTTTCTGTGAGCTCTCAATGTTGCATTGTTTGGTTTTAATCACACTTACGTACTTATTTATGTATCGTACGATACATGTGGTATTGAATCGAGAGCATCATATCGTACGATACAATACAATACAATATTTTTTTAAACCCCCACTGTTCATGAGTTTACTATACGGAAAACTTTAAACAGGCATGGTGTCCACGGAAGGTCACCACTATGGAGGCTGCTGCTTTCCAACAAAAACATTGCCGCACGCCTGAAATTTGCCAAAGACCACCTTGACACTCCACAACCCTACTGGGAAAATGTTTTGTGGACTGATGAATCTAAGGTTGAACTGTTTTTTGGAAGAATACGCAGCACTACGTATGGCATAAAAAGGGCACCGCATACCAACATGAAAACATCATACCAAAGGTGAACTACATTGGAGGGAGCATCATGATTTTGGGCTGCTTTGCTGCTTCGGGGCCTGGACTGCTTGCCATCATCAAGGAAAAAATTAATTCCCAAATTTATCAAGATATCCTACAGAATAATGTCAGGGTGACTGTGCACCAGCTGAAGCTAAACATCGAAGTAAATCCACTACAGAATGGCTAAAAAAAAAGAAAATCCAACTTTTGGAGTGGCCCAGTCAGAGCTCAGACCTTAACCCAATAGAGATGCTGAGAATATGGCTGAGCTGAAGCAGTTCTGTAAGGAACAATGGTCCAAAAATTCCTTCTGAACGTTGGGATACTGCAAACGCTTGGTTGAGGTTATTGATACCAAAGGAGGATCGACCAGTTATTAAATCCAATGGATCACTTACTTTTTCCACAGCAATGTGAATGTTTAAAGGGATGTGTTAAATAAAGACATGAAAGATTATAACGGTTTGTGTTGTTAGCTAAAGCACATTGTGTTTGTCTAAACTTGTGACTTTGCTGAAGATGAGATCACATTTTATGACCAGTTAATGCAGAAAACCAGCTAATTCCAAAGGGTTCACATACTTTTTCTTGCCACTGTAAATAGAAAAATGGTCGACAGCTAACTTCTCACCCAAAACATGTTGTGTAGTGGGTACATTCATTGTTCTAGCAATCGTACATGTGCAACAATATTTTCCTTTTGTTTGAGGGTGAGAAATATTTAATACTTACAGGAGACGGGACAAAAGCTTCCTTGTACTTCTTGGGGTTTATTCTCAGTACTCCCTTTAGAAGAATGAAATGTAAATGTTTCACTTATGATGACTGTTTTTTGTTTTGTTTAAATAAGTTTACATTTGTATGAATGTACCTGAATGAGCTGTCCTCTCTTCAGGCCAGCAGACACATCCTCTGTGGACATGTACTGCTCGAACAGTTGCTTTCGTAACCCTCTGCCACCTTTATTCCATTTATCCTTTTCACTTTGGCGTAAACTTTCTTTTGAAACTGAAATCAAGAATGATATTTTACTCACTAGCTTTCATTATCCTGAAACACAAGTGTCATTTGAACAGCAAAAGAATGAGTGGGATAGTATAAACCAAAACTATGGATGTAGGAGTCAATCATTCTGAAAAAAATAAAAATAAAAGCTTTACTATAGTAACACCACGGTTAATTTGTGGTACAAGTTACAGTAACACTGTTAACCTTACCCCTAAACCTAATCCTACCCGAACCCTTACTCAAAAACCCTGACCCCTAACCCAACTCCTAAACGTACCCGTACCTCAACCTCAGTAGCAGCAAATATGAATCTTGTGAGAATTTTGTAGAACAACATGTAGTTACACAATAAATACATTGTACTTTATGTATTTTAATTTTAGTACATAGTAGTTAAAGACACCTCATATAAAGTGGGACCGTAAAAATAAATAGAAGTTTATTACCATAGTTTTTGTTTTTCTGTAACTCTGGTTTTACCATGAATATCATGGTTAAAAGACAGTTACCATTGTAAAAACAAGGCATGTCATAAAATATCCATTTATTGATTATTGATCAGCACGTCGATACGTTTTTGAGGCATCGATATATTAACATAAGCCAACATTTAAATTAGAAGTCTTATTTTGCCACCACATTTTTTATATCTGCCCTGGTCAATATCTAACCCTTACAATTGACATTTAGACATTCAAAATCAACTGATCAATATAATCTTCATTACATATAGCCTAATGACAAATATTCAGACCTTGATCACCCAGTATACGATATGTGAAAATATAGAAAGACTTTTGTACTGAAACACCAATGTTGTTGTTAGGGGCTTCACCTTTTTCGAAGTCACTAACATCTGGGGTACAAATGAGGTCTGGTTTTGAAAGATTGGCTTTTAACTTCACTAAATACCTTGAGTTTGTGGAGCTTTTTTATTTGGTGTATACCCAGCAGCAATGGCTTCAACTTCAGGACCGCAAGCCTCTTTCGGTTTTTTATCCAAATTCCCTTTTGATCTCTTCTTCTTTGATTTTTTCTTGGCTTGTTCTTCCCCACATGAACCACTCAACTGCTGACCGTCACCTTCCTTAGATCCCACCAGACTTGTGCTGGCTTTCATGTCTTTTTCACTTCTCTTCTGTTGCTGTTTGGAAGGTAACTTTTTGGGCACAGCAGCCTTATGTAACTCTGTCTTGGCATGCTTCTCCAGCACGTCAGGTTTCATGTCCCGGTCCTCAGTGCATGTGACTTGATAGGCCATTTTGTCCACGTTCACACAGTTAGAAGTGTCGGCCATCTGCCTACTCTGTTGAGAGGGTAAGCTATCACTGCAGTAAGATGACTCTGAATTGGCTTTTATTCTTCTGTTCGCATCATTTGATGAACTTGCGTTCTCTTCTGTTTGCGCCTGCTGCTTTGCAAACTCTTGCAAGTAAGATCGAAACTTGCCATTCTGATGCTGATTCAGAAGTCGGGCGTACGCGTCTTTCTGGGATCTGGGAAGATTTTGTCCACCTTTTCCATCTCGAGGTTTAGTGGTTCTCTTTACTTTGGGTGAAGACTCCATAATCTCTATTAGGACAAATACTGTCTGTAAGCAAACAATGACCATGTCAGTAGTTACAAGCAGGAACAGAGCAGCTTTTGTCAGGTTTAAAGAGTCAACAAATATCAAATATGTTCCACAGCTTGTTTAAAATATAATAAACGGGTTTACCTCAAATAAGGGCACTTTTGTCCCCCTTAAAAACACACTACTCAAACAAATGTCAAATCATGTATTGTGTTTGAAATAAATAAACAAAAAAACAACATTCAGTGGCAATGACAGTCCAAATCTTTTGGTTTAAATAAAAATAAAATCCGTAATCCGAAAACACCTTTGAACTTTTATATTTTGCAAGAAAGAGATCTGTGGTGGCCACAAGAAAAATATAATGTTTACTCACTTTCACAGGCTGTTAGCTGATAAGCCTTATTATGAACTTCAAAATAATGTGACTGTTATCCACAAAACATCATTCACTGAGGTAAATTCAGAAACAAGTTCACACAGTGAACTTTAAACAGTAAGAGTTTTGTTCACATTGTGGTTTACAAACGATCAAGGCTTTACTTTAACAGTTTGAGTCATACTGCTGTTGCTTTACAACGAGCTAAACAGCTACATATTCCCACAACCTACATCTTTCAATAAAATAGACCTGAAACCTGCATATTTCTATATATATATGTGTGTGTGTATAAAAACATAAATATGTAACTCACCACGACAATCTGAGATTAAGAGCAATAATGTGATGTTATGTTTCACTGTTGACCCCCGAACAACACTAACTGCCCTTCTCTTCCGGGTCCTTTAAATCAAGCGCTACAGTTGCATTGTGGGAGATATAGTTTAGTTGCTTCAAAAGTACAGACTGATTTAGTCAAAAATCATATACCTCTCTGATTTAAAAGTAAATAATAATAATAATGATTTAAATAAAAGGGAAAATACTAACCCAGTGTTTTTATTTAGTAAAAGGGTCATCAATTTGATGGTTAAAATATATGAAACGTTCTGAAAAATACAGGTAAGCTAAATAAGAATCGACTCTGAATTAGGATAAATATAACGAATATGAACACAGAAAAAAATACATTTAACAGATTTCATAATGACAAGCTATAATCAATCAATAATCATTTTAACTGCTGCAAAGGAGTCAAACAATGTCAAAAATACTTTTGTTCTTGTCTAAGTGCGAAAAACTTAAGAATAATTTTATCTAAATGAATCCTAACAAACAGGTCATTAAAATATTTGGCAATATTGTTCAAAGCAATGCAAGAGTTAACTCGCTTTCACACGCGGAAACGTCCTATTTATTTATTTAGGCTATTTATTTAATTATTTAGGCTATTTATAGCTCACTTTCACACGTGAATAGGTCATAATTAATCATTTATTTATTTATTCATTCTTTTATTTATATTTATAGCTCACTTTCACACGTGAATAGGTCATAATTAATCATTTATTTATTTATTCATTCTTTTATTTATATTTATAGCTCACTTTCACACGTGAATAGGTCATAATTAATCATTTATTTATTTATTCATTCTTTTATTTATATTTATAGCTCACTTTCACACGTGAATAGGTCATAATTAATCATTTATTTATTTATTCATTCATTTATTTATATTTATAGCTCACTTTCACACGTGAATAGGTCATAATTAATACTTTATTTATTTATTCATTCACTTATTTATATTTATAGCTCACTTTCACACGTGAATGGGTCATAATTAATCATTTATTTATTTATTCATTCTTTTATTTATATTTATAGCTCACTTTCACACGTGAATAGGTCATAATTAATCATTTATTTATTTATTCATTCTTTTATTTATATTTATAGCTCACTTTCACACGTGAATAGGTCATAATTAATACTTTATTTATTTATTCATTCACTTATTTATATTTATAGCTCACTTTCACACGTGAATAGGTCATAATTAATCATTTATTTATTTATTCATTCTTTTATTTATATTTATAGCTCACTTTCACACGTGAATAGGTCATAATTAATCATTTATTTATTTATTCATTCTTTTATTTATATTTATAGCTCACTTTCACACGTGAATAGGTCATAATTAATACTTTATTTATTTATTCATTCATTTATTTATATTTATAGCTCACTTTCAGAAGTGAACAGGTCATAATTAATAATTCCAAGGGTCCTATTTATTTATTTAGACAATTTATTGCTCAATTTCACACGCTAATAGGTCCTATTTATTTATTTATTAAGGGTATTTATTTATTTAGGCTATTTGTTGCTCACTTTCACACGCTAATAGGTCCTATTTATTTATTTATTTATTTATTTATTTATTTAGACTATTTGTTGCTCACTTTCACACGCGAAAATCTCCTATTTGTTTATCTATTTATTAATTCATTTATTTAGACTGTTTATTTATTTAGGCTATTTAATGCTAATTTTCACGTGCGAAAAGGTCTTATTTATTTAGGCCATTTTTTATTTGACGAGAAAACGTCTTATGCTTCAGTTAAAGATAAACAAGAGCTGGAACAAGCCAGCATCAAAGTAGCTACTCAAAGGAAATGACACTATTATTTAAATGGTGATGACATCACAGCCGCATTATAAAACAGTGGGTATGTGTGATCCAGTCTGTTTGCATTACTGTGATTTGTCGCGGGACTCGCTGGGATGGACATGATCTACACACTCATCTGCGGACTGTTCATGGTCAGTCTGTCACTTTATGCCAAACCTCTCACAACAGTCCAGTACAAGGTTTGTAGCTTTTCATGCAGACTAAGAAAGTTGGACCGCAGTGCACTTTAATGAATTTAGGTCAAAAGTAACTGAAATGTCAGGTTGTTCATTTTGATTACATATGCAATACAAATGTGCTTTTTTGATTATTGCATGGGATGACAGCATATTTAAAGCAAGATAAAGCTATCTGATTTTTGTCCATTAAACATATTTGGTATGTCTTTTACAAATTGCTAAAATGCCATGCATATTTACTTTTGACAAAACCTGTGGGGAAATGTCTCATAATAATAATAATGGTGATAATTTTATTATAGCCTACAAAAACTCTCCCAGCACGAGCGGTGAGGAATGAAACGGAAGACGCGCGCGTTCTGAACAGGTCGCGTGCTGCGAAAGAGCCGCGCGAGCTGGACACGAGCGTCAAAGGCGTCAAACAGCGACCGTCATCGGGCGAGCAGTCCAATACACGCAAAAAGCAACCACCAAAAAACAAAGAAAAACGGAAAAACTGCTTCGGTTTCAAGATGGATAGAATAAGTGATATAAGTGGAATGGGCTGCAAGAGCGACTGAGGTGCACAAGTGCACTAATGGAGAATGCTAACTGGACTAAATGTCTCATACAGACCAATGGACATATGCGGGGCAGATGCAGCTGGGACATTAAAAAAAGAAAGTTTCTTCAGTGGTTCTCTTATAGCTACTGAAGATCTCATAACCCTTGTTTAGGGTTCTTGAGCTGACTGTTTATTTACAGATTAAATACGTTCTTGGTGTTACAGATCAGTGTATTGGTTTCTGGGGTCTTTAAAGCACCAGTATACTTATCTGGATTTCTAAAGACCTAAAACTTAATAAAACCCTTTTGGGGTTCTCAGTTGGAACTTTTATTTTTAAGTGAGTCAGGAGTTAGTAGTGCTATTTATTTTTACATTGCAAACCACACTGGCATGTTTGGGAATACGAGATTAACTGTCATATATATTATTGTGTAATATTGCAATTTGTATGTGTTTCAGTTATAATGCAATATTTTCTGTCACATCACTGTGGATTAAAATGCTTTAGGAATAACTCAATATGAGATATGAGTGATTTCTTTATTGTTGAATGTTGACTGACTAAAACGTTTGACAAATGTTCTTGTTATGGAAGCGACATCTGAATATGAATACAGTATAAATGTAAGGGATAGATATTTAAAAGACTTCTCAATTGATATTTCCTAAAAACTATTCATTTTCTTACTCTCACAGAGCATTGATTTCATGAGAGAAAAGCAGCAGACAATTTAATATCACAAAGACACAATATTTTCACTTAACCATTCTTCCAGTCACATTAACTACTGATGTTTGCTCACTTTGCTGGGAATCAGTGAGAACTAACATCACACATAACAAGTGGTGTCACTTTGAAGCTTGTACTCTACACCATTTTGTTTTCATATTCAGTAATTTATTCTTATCCCTGTTTTAAGATTATATGCCTATATATATTTATATATGAATGTTATATATAAATTCTGAAAATTACCCTTTGTTTAAAGGTGAGTTTGCATTAAAGTCATTTAAAACCATGAATAAAAAGCCCTGCCCTGATTCAGTTCTGTCATAGTCACACAAAGCAAAAACTTAAAAACTCTCCTCTTACAGCACATTTTATAAGTAATCTTTATGGGCATGACATTATCAGTTTTATCATTTTTGATTGTTCAGTGTTCCTTCCATACTTTTTATCATAAAGAGTCAAATTCACAAACAATACATTACAGTTTAATTCATAATTTAAGTTTTAATAGATGCTCAAATTATCACAGCAAACTGATGTTATAGTAAGTCCTGCTATCCAATAGCTTACAACAAAATTTAACATGCAGTAATAGTAATGCATCATGAAAGGAATATAGAGCTGTTGAGTTGTGACATACATTTCCTGGAAGGCTAATGCTGCCTTCATGTGCTATACATCTGAAGTGGTATAAGTATGTCATGTTCAAGTGCTTTGTTGTTGGAAAGAACAGGAAACATGGACGACGCTGGGTTCAATCATACTGTACATATTTATTGAGGAACTTTTATTTTGACAACATAATATATACTGTGCTAGCTTGCTGACAATAATGGAATTTTGGTCAAATACAAGATATTTTCACTGTGTAAAAATGTACAACATGCATCAAATGGTTTCTGATATAAATGAATATGACCGAAACAGCAAGTGCTAACAATTAGCTGTATTTAGAAAACTGAATAAAACCTTTCATTCTTTACAGAAACTCTCCTCCACCATCTTGGAAGTTTACACCTTCTTCCAACTCAGAAATTTGGATATCAAAATTATCTCAGAGTTTCCCAGTCAGTAATTACAACTTATGGGGTTGTCCATGGGCAACTTCCAAGTGGGAAACTCATATTTATGATAATTCCGATAGCACGTGAAGGCAGCATTATTCGCTGTGGATTTCCTCAGGAATGCGTTTTTTCAATCGAGTAAAAATACATTCTGTGGTAAACTTTACTTTAAGATACTTTGTTGTTTTGTTCTACAACATAAATTACTCACATTCATACCTCAAACATGAATTTTGAAGCCGCCATGTTTAAAAAAAATTATGTTGCTGATAATTTGCTAAATAAGGACTACAAATACCACTAGCAAGTGAGTGAACATGCCTGACGAAACGGAAAACCATTGTAGTTCTTAACTAGAAACATGTTAGCAACATACCTTTTAAAAAACACCCAGCGACAAACGTCCACATGGCCTGGCCTTATTTTACTCATAAATACAAAACTGCCATTATAAAATCACGAGGGAACCCATGGCACAAAAACGTTTATTCTCTTTTTAACTGTTGAAGTGCTTTGGTCTGTATGACAAGATTAGAGAGTAAAAAAATCGCATCACCTTATGTTTTTGTATTTTGTACTTAATTTTCTTAATAATTAGAGTTTATTTATATACATAAATAAGATATGTCTAAAATTGTATACATATATACACAGTAAAGCACACTAAATTGGAAAAACTGAAGATATTCACCTTATTTAGCCCCACCCCTTTTCCACAATTTGTGTTTTGTCTCTTAACCTACGGTTATATTGAAGCTACTGAGAAAAGTCAATCAAAATGGATTAGGTGTGGGAGCACAGGAAGTACTTTTCCCCAAGAGTTGATGGTGTGAGTTTACAGCACCCCTACGTGAAAATGCTTACTACGTGAAAATGCTAGTGAGGTGTTTTGATGTCACTGTAAAAGTTAGTTTTTTCCAGTGGTGTAGTAGAGTCTGAAGAGGTGGGCATACTGTGAATTTATTGAACTAAGCCCTCTCTGGACTACCATTGCCAAGGTCACAGGGACCACCTCCCTCCAAGATTTTAGGAGACTGAGTTGGTAAACTTGATGTGCCCCACCCCTATCCATTCGCTTAACCTCATAATCAAGATCTCTGACTCGCCGTGTGACCTCAAAGGGCCCTTGCCACTTGGTGAGTAATTTAGAGCATGAGGTGGGGAGTAATACAAACACTTTATCTCCTGGTGCGAATTCCCGTAGTCGAGTGCCCCTGTCATACAGTCGGCTTTGACGTTCCTGAGCTTGGAGCAAATTCCCCTGTGCTAGTTGACCCAAAGTGTGGAGTTTTGCTCTAAGATCAAGAACGTACTGAATTTAATTTTTGCTGTTTGAAGGTCCCTCCTCCCAAACTTCCCGCAAGCCACACGGCCGATGCCCATACAGCAGCTCAAATGGGGAAAACCCTGTGGAGGCTTGTGGGACCTCTCAAACTGCAAATAACAGTGGTTTGAGCCATTTATCCCAATTTCTAGCATCCTCATGTACGAACTTACGAATCATATTTTTCAGGGTTTTATTAAATCGTTGAGGGACTCGTCACTTCACTGCTCTAGAGGGAAATTCCCTTCAGGAAACTCCCTGAGGGTGGGGACTCCCTCCCTTGCATCACTTTGATGCAGAGCAGACGTAGATGGCCCTGGCACCACCTCCAAAGCCATAGTATCGCATGTCACACACCGAGGCATTATTTCACAGGACCCATCCGCACATATTTCCATTAATATATTCATAAAATCAGGCCAATTCGTCCCCAAAATCAAAATATCAAGATGGCGCCACGGATGGCAACCTCGGTGTGGAGTTCTCCGGTTCTTTTGTTGTTTTTGTTTGTTTGTCCTGTGTTTAGTAATTTTTTTCCAATCAGTTTTACCAGGGACGTACTGTTGAACATTCGGCAGCACATACCAGACAATCTTTTCCCAGTTTTGCACTATTCGGACACTTTGTTGGACATTTTAGTCGGAGACGCAGCTGTGCAGTTCAAGCGTGCCTTGAGACACAAGTGAGGGAAGCGAGCCGGCGTGCTGGTCAAGCTCCGTCAGTGCGGTTTTGAACAGCGCTGCCAAGTATTCATCTAGCGAATCTCCCCTCCCTAACAAAATGGACAAACTACATCTCCTCACCCGTACAAACAAGGACTTTTCAAACTCTGCTGCCTTGTGCTTCACAGAAACCTGGCTGAATGAAGCCATTCTGGACAGCGCGTTACATCTGCCGGGCTTTCAGCTGTTCAGAGTAGATCGCATTGCGGAGTTAACAGGGAAAACGAAAGGTGGTGGATCAATAAAAGTTGGTGTACAGATGTAACAACGTTAAAGAAGATGTGCTGTCCTGGAAGCGCTCTTTATCAACTCTAAGCCTTTCTACTCGCCATGGGAGTTTCTCTCATTTATTCTGGTGAGTGTTTCTATTCCTCCACACGAGTGCGTGAATGCAGCGCTGCAACAGCTGGATAATCACATTACAGACACGGAACAACAACACCCGGACTCACTTATTATTATTCTGGGTGATTTTAATAAAGCTAACCTTACCCGTGAACTGACAAAATACAGACAGCACATTACATGCCTCACCAGAGACAGAAATATACTGGATCATTGCTACACAACAAAAAGGATGCATATTGTTCTGTCCCTAGATCAGCGTTGGGACTCTATGATCACTTTCTGGTTCATCCTCTTCCAACCTACCGGCAGAAACTAAAATCAGCTAAACCTGTAGTAAAGACTGAAAAGGAATGGACCAATGAAGCAGAGCTGGAACTACAAGCCTGCTTTGACTGCACTGATTGGAGTGTATTTGAGGTTGCAGACACCAATCTAGATGAGCTCACAGATACTGTGACATCATATATCAGTTTCTTTAAGGACATGTGCATTCCTACTAGGACTTATTTAACATACAACAATGACAAACCATGGTCTACGGCAAAACTCAGGCAGCTTCATCAGGCAAAAGAGGATGCTTACAGAAATGAGGATAAAATCTTGTACAATCAGGCCAGGAATACACTGAATAAGGAAATCAGAGTGGCTAAAAGAAGCTACTCTGATAAGCTGAAAAACAAGTTTTCAGCTAATGACCCTGCATCAGTGTGGAGTGGCCTGAAATAATTTACTAACTTCAAGACACCATCCCCCAACACTGTAGGGAACCAACAACTGGCTGAAGACTTTAATGTGTTTTACTGTAGATTTGAAAGGCCCAGTCTCACACCCCACACCCGCTCTGACCTTCATTTCACACAAACATCAACACCTCCTGCAACCCCCCTCCTCCCCCCTCCTGCTACTCAACCTGCACTTAAGATCTGTGAAGAGGAGGTGTGCCATGGCTTCCGGAAACAAAAGTCAAGGAAAGCACAGAGCCCAGACGGTGTTTCACCCACTTGTCTAAAATCCTGTGTTAACCAGCTGGCCCCCATCTTCACACTGATCTTCAATAGACCACTGGAGCAGTGTGAAGTTCCATGCTGCTTCAAATGCTCCATCATCATTCCTGTCCCAAAGAAACCCAAAATCACAGGACTTAATGACTACAGACCCGTCGCTCTGACACCTGTGGTCATGAAATCATTTGAGAGACTGGTGTTGGCCCACCTGAAGGACATCACTGGACCCTTTCTAGATCCCCTTCAATCTGCTTATCGAGCAAACAGGTCTGTAGATGATGCAGTCAACATGAAATTGCATCATATCCTGCAACATCTGGACAGACCAGGGACATATGCAAGGATCCTTTTTGTGGACTTCAGTTCGGCTTTCAACACTTTCATCCCAGCTATTCTCCAGACTAAATTACACCAACTCTCTGTTCCCACGTCTATCTGTCAGTGGATCACCAGCTTTCTGATGGACAGGCAGCAGCTAGTGCGACAGAGGAAATTCACTTCCAGCGCATGTACAATCAGCACTGGTGCCCCCCAGGGATGTGTGCTTTCCCCACTACTCTTCTCCCTGTAAGCTCCTGAAGTTTGCAGAAGACACTACTGTCATTGGCCTTATCCAAGATGATGATGAGTCTGTATACAGAAGGGAGGATGAACAGCTGGCTCACTAGTGCAGTCAAAACAACCTGGAGCTGAACACGCTCAGAACAGTGGAGATGATTGTGGACTTTAGGAGGAACACCCCAACATTGAACCCACTCTATTCTAAACAGCACTGTGGCAGCAGTGGTGTCATTCACGTTCTTCCCTCAGGCTATCCATTTCATGAACAGTTAAAACTGCCCCACTGAGCAATAATTATGTGCAATACACAGCTTAGTCTATTTATATTTATCCAACATACCATATCTCTTCTTCCATACATTCCTTTGCATCTGTATATAACAGATTTGTATTTGTATATTGTACATACATACATACATATATATATATATATATATATATATATATATATATATATATATATATATATATATATATGTATGTGTGTATATATATATATATATATATATATATATATATATATATATATATATATATATATATTGTCTTATTGTGTATTTCTATATATACTTATATTTTCTATTCACTTTTTATTTTTATTCTACTTTTTTATTATTATCTCTGTTTTGTTGCTGTATTGTTTGTGCACTGGAAGCTTCTGTCACCAAGACAAATTCCTTGTATGTGTAAGCATACTTGGCAATAAAGCTAATTCTGATTCTGATTCTGAAATCAGCGGATGGGTGAGGTGGGAAATAATCATGGCCTCCACTCTGTGTTTTCTCCCCCTGAATAGTATCTCACTGGTAACCACTGGATACGTGTGAATATCCCTGTGCCCCATCTTGTGTTGGTGGATGGAGGTTTGGGAACAGCCAGAACAGCCAGAATCAACCAAAGCTTGATATGTATCCCCCTGGATACTCACCAGTATCTGAAATGCCCCAGTTCAATCGGGGGTGGCCTGTGGAGCATCGGGAATCCAGACCAGAGACCCACCTCCATTACTGGGCAATGGTCCTGGAAATGTCCTGGATCCCCACAGCTCCAACCGACCGGCCCAGGCCCCCCACTACACCCGTGGGACCAGGCTTGCCAACCTGGGAGGGATAGCGGAGAGAGACAGAATTAGCAGGAGACACAGGCGGGGGGGCAAGACCCCCCTAACAGGGGAAGAAACCTGGCCACAGGACTGCCCAGTTTCCTGGGGGCAGGGATGGGATGGAAAGAGACCGGGGGGGTGGGGGGTACAGGGTTTGGGTGTAGGAGAGAGAGAGAGAGAAGACAGAGAGAGAGACTCCGGTTCAATGCTTCCCGGAACGCTTCATCCAGCGATGCTGGACGGTGGCACTGGACCCACTCGGCCATACCACTGTATTTAATATAATATATAATTAAGGGACACAGTTATCCCGCATCTGCGAAGAGCATCAAAACTAGCACTTGTGCAAAAACATGCAGTATTTTCAATTTCAAGTTTAATTGCATAAGTTAAATTTAAATGTATATATTTACGTTTAGCAGGGAAATACACTTACAGCACAAATTATGGTTACTCCAGGTTTGTGCATTAGCATTAGATGCTGGAAATGTCCTGCCCCTTACTGATTGTTTAGCAAATATCCAATCGTGTCTGAAATGAACGTTCTGACTGGTGGATCAGCTTAGTCAGACTGTCCTTATGCAAAATCCTAAGAAAGATAGGCAGGCATACGGCATATGCCTGCCTATACCCTAGACTACACTACTGGTTTCCAACACCCACAGAGGTAAATTGGATCTGACAGACAGGGTCGGTGCCACAGGGGGGCACCAGGGGGCAGGGCCCCCTCAGCCAGACTACTGTGCCCCCTCTGTCAAAATATTGTATTTGAACCAATTTTAATAATTTAGTTATTATGTTTTAAATTAGTTTGACTTTTTTTTGACAGCCTGAATATTCAACTCAATTGTAAAATAAATGACAGCAAATTAATCCTTCAACTATTTTTGGTGAGTATTTGAACGTTTCAGGTGAAAGGTGACTATCAATTGAATGCTCTCTTCCTAATTAGAAAAATGTTGTCTGCCATATAATTCAGTCAGAGGCTGAGCTCAGAGGCTCAAAGGCTAAAAGAAAGAAATGGATTTAAGAAAAGGAATTTAACTAGGATAAGGATTTAACTAAAAGATATAACAAAAAAGTGCAAGCATGGAGAGATGCGGTCCTCAAGACAAGAGGTTTAACACCAGCACTCGGCGCGTTCAGTTGTTCTAATTGTGAGTCCAGCGGTTTACTATAACTACTGTTATTTTTTGTTTATGAATATAAGTGAAGTTGTCTTGTTTTATTTAGGTTAATAAACGGATAGAATTTCATGCACTCAAACAAAAAAATTATAACAAAATTCCATCAAACTGAATTAAGTTTAAAACAAAAAATGAATTAATAAAATGTAAAATATTGAGGTTTTATTCATTTAATTTTGTTATGAAATTGAAATGCATAAATTTTAAATATAGGCAATGTTTTGAAGTGTGCGCTCCAGAGGATCATTTGATTAGACATTTATTAGACAAACATTTTTAGATTTCATTTTTTGTTTCTTTTGTATATTTATTGGCATATTTTAAAGTGCTGACATGCCACGATTTCAGACACATGTACAGGCAAGGGATAAAGAAGCATCTTCTGGGTGCAGCCTCTGTTTCACAACACCAGGAAGTGAACATATATCATGCGCTCTGCTTTAGGAGGTGTTTAGGTTAGTGTGATTTGCAAGCCTCAAGCCAGTTTTTATTCGATGGAATGTTATAGTTCTCTCATTAGAAATTTTAGTTACTGTTAAATTTTTAGTTAACATTGCCTCGTGCTTACTTTTAAATAATTCATTCTTAGGAAAGTGAGAAAATTAGCATACACATTGTAACTGTCAAAGCTTTTTCATTTTAACAGATTTTACTTATTTTGAATGTTTGGGTACGTTTCAGCTGGGCTTATGCATATACATATCTATCAAAGTCATGACTCGTGCTGCCTTTCAGATAACAACAAAGGTATTGGAGGGGAAAAACGTAATTCTCAGCAGCGTTACATCTTAGGATAAAGTGTCAAATCTGTGCCCCCTTCAAAATTTCAAATGCCCCCTCAGGTAAATTATCCTGGCTCCGACTCTGCTGGCAGATCACATTCAGACAGCTATGACGCACTGCACTTTTTCATAATACAAGAGTTTATTTGTTATACATGTAATTCTGCTTATTTTTTTAAAGTTTCAACTTGTTAATAATTTGTGTTAAAATGTGTAGTTGACATGAAATTTCAAACATTGACAGCTCATATTATTTCACATGCAAGTTCAGCATTAAAGAAAATTACAAGTGTACTTTTTAAAATTTATTTTTCACCCCACGTTTTTAAAAGGTGTGATTAAATCAGTTGTAAACGGAATATAAAACAAAACATACACTGTCACATCTATATCTATGTATGAGCCTGTGTATAAATATAGTTGCACCCCTTCCCTGTCCCATGGTTTAACACTCAAAAAAATCTGCTTACCTTAACTAAAACGCAATGGGTGAATGACAAAAGAAGATGGTCAGAGGTGTCATACAGAAATATTTTTAATGATTTTGTGTTGTCTGGAGTTTCATGAGCACAGAAGCACATCAGTATGTCCACAGCTTGAAAATAGGATCTTGTGTATTTATGAATGAAGTACTCCTGTTTTAAATGATCTCTGCTCTGCTTTCAGTTGTTATGATATCAAACAACACTTTAAAATACTCGTGATAACTTTTTGCAGCTCTATTATCTGTAAATCCACTTAGCTAGCTAATTACACATTGACATCAACACCATAGATTTCCATATAGAACCGCTAGAACGGAAGTTCAAAGACAAAATGTTCAAGATGGCTGCGCGCGAGTTTCTTTGACGCATAAGGTGAATCGGGACATCCGGGGATGCCACTGGCTCCGCCCACATTCCGCTGACCCTCATCAGCGCTGTAAATATGGCGGAGGTAAGAAGGAAATTCTCATTATTTTCCCTAAAATAAATAACAAATCTTTTAAAATTAACTTAAAATGTACCTTCATGAATGCCTATAATAATTAAGTATCGTATATATTTTCAATCGATAAATTGTGCGCAATTTTAGGTCGTAAGACGCGTTTAATATTTTTGAAATTTTATTTTTACAAAGTTAACAGCAGCTAGCTCGCCTGCAGTTAGCCTGATTCTCTATAATAATCATACTCGCATGAATTATCTTTAAAATATTCACAGAACCACCGTCGAGTGTACTGGTTATTTCTGCAAAATCACAAATTTATGGGTTGTTTTATTATTCGCCGCTTTGTCTTTGTAAGAGTGTTCCTAATAAATGCTAAGCAAAGCTAGAAATCAACCTCAACTTCCAAAGTCACACACACACACACACGCGCGCGCGCGCGCGGGCGCGTACTCAAACATACACAGCATCTCTAATTCCTCTGGTTTTATCAATGAATATTTACCATTGGGCTGCTTTACAGTTTAAAATAACATGGCATTTTGGTTAGTGAATAAACTAAATAAAAATCCAAAAATGCTGAAGAAGTTCCTCAGGTTACTGATGCAAAGATTTTGTCAGTCACATCCACTTTGGATCACTGTGAAACTGGTGTAGTGCATTTTTTCTAAAGTTAAATAATTTTTTTGTTGTAATTATTTTGTAACCTTATTGCTGTGCATTTTTTTTTTTTAAATGAACAGCAATACGGTTGAAACTGTGAATTATGTATAAGACTAATTTGACTGCAGTCACTGTCCTGTTTTATGAACTAAGAGCCATTTGAACAGATGAGTAAACCTGGTTTTGTAATAAATATTTTTTTTTTCATTTAATTTTTAAATAGTTAAATACAATGACAAGAAAGTGGATGCAATGAGGGCTTATTATAATAAAAAAAAAATGAACCTTTTTACTTTGTCAATGCATGTTTTTAATGTACGATCTTGGTTGTATTGTGCACAATTCGTCTTAAAAAAAGAACATTTTGTTTTCTAAATAATCTTTTTGGGAATTGGATGATTCTCACAAAGCCTGTCATATTAAACCCCAAATCAATACAAAAAAATATATTTTGCATAAAGAAAATGAAGCCTATTTAGGACCATTAACATTTTTTTCATTGTGACATTATTTTCAGGATGCTAAAAGGGATATTTCACCCAAAAATGAAAATTCTCTCATCATTTACTCACCCTCATGACATCCCAGATGTGTATGACTTTCTTTCTTCTGCTGAACACAAATAAAGATTTTTAGAAGAACATCTCAGCTCTGTAGTTCCATACAATGCAAGTGAATGGTGGTCTGAACTTTAAATGACATAAAGGCAGCAAAAAAGTAATCCAAATGACTCCAGTGATTTAATCCATGTCTTCAGAAGCGATACGATAGGTGTTGGTGAGAAACAGATCAATATTTATGTTCTTTTTATCTATAAATCTCTACTTTCACTTTCACATTCTTCTTGTTTTTTTTTTTTAGCGTTTCACATTCTTCGTTCTTCAAAATGTGCAAAATGAAAATCGTCATGAAAATAATGTCACAATGTACAATTTCTTAATTGCCATTTAGGGGTGGGTGATATAACCAAAATCTTATATCACGATATAATAAAATTCTTATGGAAAATCAATACAAATTGGTTTATATATTAAATAACCATATTGTAATATCTATTTCTGGAAATTTCAGTCTAAATGTAAACTACTTCCTCTTATATAATTTTATATAATAATTTATTTAGAACTGGACAAACATAGTCAAAGTAAAAAAAAAAAAAACACAACTTGTTTTTAAACATCAACCTTAACAAAATGCTAAATTTCACATGATCCCACATTTCAGTCTAATATGTTCTTGACCAATATTTTATTATTATAAACTTTCTTCAAGAAACTCAACATCTTCTCAAAGCAATACAACAAAGAAAATAATACGTAAGAAAAAAAAATATTCATTGAAAATAAGCACTTCTTGAAGAAAATAAATATCAAATAAATATAAACACTTCTTACAAAATAATAATAATAATAATAAAATTGACTGAATGCAGAGTTCATCTTTTGGCTTTCATAATATTCTTTTGCGTGCTTCATTTTGAGGTGGTAAAACAGATTGCTTGTATTATAAGTGATTATCATCATACAGTTTAAATTTTTCTGCTCTGTGCAGGCTTTTGTGAACCCACACCACAGATGTCGCACCTGTGTTGTTTTAATAACAAACTCCTCTTCATTTTCTTGACCTGTTTGGGAGTCGTCCCGCTCTGTGGAGATTTCTTTCTACATTTGGGGTTTTCCTGGGTCAGAAATGATTCAGTAGAGTGAGTGATCCCACTCTGCGCTCTTCTTTCTGTGCAGCACAAATATACAGTTGAAGTCAGAAGTTTACATACACCTTAGCCAAATACATTTAAACTCAGTATTTCACAATTCCTGACATTTTATCATAGAAAACATTCCCTGTCTTAGGTCAGTTAGGATCACTACTTTATTTTAAGAATGTGAAATGTCAGAATAATAGTAGAGAGAATTATTTATTTCAGCTTTTATTTCTATCATCACATTCTCAGTGGGTCAGAAGTTTACATCCACTTTGTTAGTATTTCATTGCCTTTAAATTGTTTAACTTTAAAACATTTAAACATTTTGGGTAGCCTTCCACAAGCTTCTCACAATAAGTTGCTGGAATTTTGGCCCATTCCTCCAGACAGAACTGGTGTAACTGAGTCAGGTTTGTAGGACTCCTTGCTCGCACATGCTTTTCAGTTCTGCCCACAAATTTTCTATCAGATTGCAGTCAGGGCTTTGTGATGGCCACTCCAATACCTTCACTTTGTTGTCCTTAAGCCATTTTGCCACAACTTTGGAGGTATGCTTGTGGTCATTGTCCATTTGGAAGACCCATTTGCGACAGAGCTTTAACTTTCTGGCTGATGTCTTGAGATGTTGCTTCAATATATCCACAAAATTTTCCTTCCTCATGATGCCATCTATTTTGTGAAGCACACCAGTCCCTCCTGCAGCAAAACACCCCACAACATGATGCTGCCACCCCCATACTTCATGGCTGGGATGGTGTTCTTTGGCTTGCAAGCCTCACCCTTCTTCCTCCAAACATAACGATGGTCATTATGGCCAAACAGTTAAATTTTTGTTTCATCAGAGCAGAGGACATTTCTCCAAAAAGGAAGATCTTTGTCACCATGTGCACTTGCAAACTGTAGTCTGGCTTTTTTATGGCAGTTTTGGAGCAGTGGCTTCTTCTTTGCTGAGCAGCCTTTCAGGTTATGTCGATATAGGACTGGTTTTACTGTGGATATAGATACTTGTCTACCTGTTTCCTCCAGCATTTTCACAAGGTCCTTTGCTGTTGTTCTGGGATTGATTTGCACTTTTCGCACCAAACTACATTTGTCTAGGAGACAGAATGCTTCTCTTTCCTGAGTGGTATGATGGCTGCATGGTCCCATAGTGTTTATACTTGCATACTATTGTTTGTACAGATGGATGTGGTACCTTCAGGCCTTTGGAAATTGCTCCCAAGGATGAATCAGACTTGTGGAGGTCCACAATTTCTTTTCTGAGGTCTTGGCTGATTTATTTTGATTTTCCCGTGATGTCAAGCAAAGAGGCACTGAGTTTGAAGGTAGGCCTTAAAATACATCCACAGGTACACCTTCAATTGACTCCAATTAGCCTATCAGAAGCTAATTGGCTAATTGCCTAAAGGCATGACATCATTTTCTGGATTTCCAGTCTGCTTAAAGGCACAGTTAACTTAGTGTATGTAAACTTCTGACCCACTGGAATTTGATATAGTCAATTAAAAGTGAAACAATCTGTCTGTAAACAATTGTTGGAAAAATTACTTGTGTCATGCACAAAGTAGATGTCCTAAATGACTTGCCAAAACTATAGATTGCTAATATGAAATTTGTGGAGTGGTTAAAAAATTAGTTTTAATGACTTCAACTGTATTGAAGCCTGCTGGACTTGCACACACTTGCGTGCTCCAGAGATAATCTGTGTAAAACACAGATTTGCTTATAAAATTAGAAGAATATTTAGCACTTTTGAAGTGCCAAATGCAAGATGAATGTCATTCAATTTGCTTGGGCGGTCGCAGAAAAATTTTAAATGTCAGAAAAACCCCTGGTCATGTTTCTTCAGTTTTCTCAGTCTCATGTTAAGCCCTGTCCACTGAAAGATACGTCCACACCAAGCACATGGATATTTACATATCGCAATATACACGAAATAGCAAAGTTCTAATAAAGTTCCCAACATGGTCTTCTGCTGTTGTAGCCCATCCACCTCAAGGTTCGATGTGTTGTGCATTCTGAGATGCTATTCTACTCACTACAATTGTACAGAGTGGTTATCTGAGTTACCGTAGCCTTTCCGTCAGCTCAAACCAGTCTGGCTATTCTCCGTTGACCTCTCTCATCAACAAGGCGTTTTCATCTTGAAGCTCCTGACCCATATCTGCATGATTTTATGCATTGCACTGCTGCCACATGATTGGCTAATTAGATAATCACTTGAATAAGTACAGTGTATTCAGACCACTTAATTTGTTTTCACATTTTGTTGTTTCAGCCTTATGCTAAAATGCTTTAAATTATTTTTTTCACATCAATCTACACTCCATATCCCATAATGACAAAGCAAAAACCAGATTTTTGATAACTTTGCAAATTTATTAAAAAGAAAAAACTGAAATACCACATTGACATAAGTATTCAGACCCTTAACTCAGTACTTAGTTGAAGCACCTTTTGGGTATGATGCGACAAGCTTTGCACACCTGGATTTGGGGATTTTCAGCCATTATTCTCTGCAGATCCTCTCAAGCTCTGTCAGGTTGGATGGGGACCATCGGTGGATAGCCATTTTCAGGTCTCTCCAGAGATGTTCGATTGGGTTCAAGTCGGGCTCTGGCTGGGCCACTCAAGGACATTCACAGAGTTGTCCCTAAGCCACTCTTGGGTTGTCTTGGCTGTGATCTTAGAGTCATTGTCCTGTTGGAAGGTGAACCTCCAGCCCAGTCTGAGGTCCTGAGCATTCTGGACCAGGTTTTCATTAAGGATATCTCTGTATTTTGCTGCATTCAGCTTTCCTTCAACAGTGACCAGTCCCTACCACTGAAAAACACCCCAACAGCATGATGCTACCACCACCATGCTTCACCGTTGTGATGGTATTGTGCAGGTGATGAGCGGTGCCTGGTTTCCCCCGGACATGACGCTTGGAATTGAGGCCAAACAGTTCAATCTTTGTTTCATCAGACCAGAGAATCTTGTTTCTCACAGTCTGAGAGTCCTTTAGGTGCTTTTTTATGTCTGGCACTAAGGAGCCATAAAGCCGAGATTGGTGGCGTGTTGCAGTGATGGTTGTCTTCCTGCAAGTTTCTTCAATCTCCACACATGATCTCTGGAGCTCAGCCAGAGTGACCATCGGGTTCATGGTCACCTCTCTTATCAAGACCCTTCTCCCCCGATTGCTCAGTTTGGCCGAGTGGCCAGCTCTAGGAACAGTCTTTGTTGTTCCAAACTTCTTCCATTTAAGAATTATGGAGGGCACTGTGCTCTTTGGAACCTTCAATGCAGCCGAAATTTTTTTGTAGCCTTCCCCAGATTTGGGCCACGACACAGTCCTGTCTCTGAGCTCTGCAGGCAGTTCCTTTGACCTCATGGCTTGGTTTTTGCTCTGATATACATTTTCAGCTGTGAGACCTTATATAGACAGGTGTGTGCCTTTCCAAATTATGTCCAAACAATTGAATTTGCCACAGGTGGAAATCAAAGTTCAAAGAATCAAAGTTTAGAAAAATGAAGGGGTCTGAATACTTTCTGAATGCACTGTAGGTGTACAGGTGTTCCTAATAAAGTGCTCAGTGAGTGTATATCGTCATATCGCCCAGCCCTTATTGCCCTCTAATTAGGCTTCGTTTTCTATATGCAAAATAAAATGTCTTATTTGTTTCTTTTGATTTTGGAGTAAAATAGGACCAGGACATTTTCTTGACAGGTTCCGTGAGAATCACCTTTTTTTTTGTTTTTTTTACTCCTTCCCTCCTGTCATATAGAGACCACTTGATGCAATCCATTCCTGACAGGTAAAATTGTGCCCCACCCTATTATTATTATTTTTCTCTCGTTGAATGTCCTGTTTGACTCGGAAGTAATATGTCAGATTATGGATGTAAAATGGGTTGCAAATTGCGTGTCATGTTAACTTTAAGGGGAATACTGTTGTAAGCAGTACATTGCATCATTGTCATTTTCAGAAAATAAATTCATTGTGATGTATGTTTTCTATTAAACGGATGTCTTTGTCTGATTTATAGCCCTCCTTGGGGAGTTCAAGCCCAGGTAAGACTGACTTGTTTAACTGTCATGGTAAAACATATCTATGCACACACATGCACTGATGATTCTTTCTCTTCAGGAGTTTCGGCTGGTTCTGATAACGCTGACTTTGAGCCGTCAGCAGAGATATTGTTGCCTGATTATGAAGATGAACAGACCCCTGAAGATGAGGAGGTGCCGGAGGGAGACGCTAACTTCAGCAATGAGATTAAAGACCTTGCAAAGGTTTGTTCATCTACTAATACTAATATTCTCAATTTGCCTCAGCGGGTCTTTATTCTTTTGTTTCAAAGATAGAAGATGGGCACTTAGCCCGTCTCCAATATGAACCTAACCCTATCAAAACATGCCTTGTACTGTTGTGTCGATTTTGAAGTATTGCAATTGATTTCTCTTTCCAAAACCACCTGCAGTTGTGATATTTTTGTGTTTTATTTTATTAACCTCTTTCTTCAGGTCTTGTCACTGCATTTCAAGTTATGACTATGACTTTGAGTTGATCATCTCAAAACCTGACATTCCTCTTACTTAAGCCATATTACTCTGTGTTTAGGATCATTGTGGTGCTGCATAACTGACAGTTTTCTTGGTTAGATGGTTTACACACAAATGATTTTGATTTCTGTGATCTACAGGAGGGGGAAATGCCCATTCAGGAGCTCTTAAATCTCTATGGTTACGGAGACAGCGGGTCACCAGAAGAAGAAGAGGAGGAGGAAGAAGAAGATGAGGAGGATGCAGAGGGAGATGAGGAGGAGGAGGATGATGAAGGAGAGGATATGGAAAATGATGAGAGCAGCAGAAGCACTGAAGAACTAAAGAAGACCCAGGTTTGTCCCAGCTGAAGCTATGGTGTTAAAAACAGAATTTCATTGTTCATTGCAAGGTGCACATATGATGCATACATTGCAAAAAAAAAAAAAAAAAAAAAAAAGATCCTTACTCCAAATGTAAGTTGGATGAAGCCGAATTAAATCATTGGCTGAAACCTAGACTTTTGGCAACATTTTTATCGCTAAACTTCCAATTATCTATTGCTTGTTTGAACCTTCTAACAACCTTTTTCTTTAACTTACCTAAAAATGAAAAATCTCTCATTTACTCACCCTCATGCCATCCCAGATGTGTATGACTTTCCTTCTTCTGCTATTTCAGCTCTGTAGGTCCACACAATGCAAGTGAATGGTGACCAAAACTTTGAAACTAAAAAAAAAAATCACATAAAGGCAGCATAAAATTAATATAGTGGTTTAATCCAGTGTTTCCCAACCTTTTTTCTCCCACGGCACACTTTTTACGACTAAAAAATTATACGGCACACCACTATCCCACATAGGCTAACCATCGTCAATATTTTTCCTTTTCAAGAACTTGTCCATGTTTTCTGTACGTCTTAGTAACGTGTTTACTTGTAATGTTTGAAATTCGGCTATGAAAAAAAAAACAAGTCACATAGGTAGGCTACGCTGTGTGAGGTCACAGGTGGCAAGAGCGCTAAATAGGTAATGAAAAAACAACACATTTGCTTCTTTTCTAATTTGTAGATTTGTTCTTGCAATGCCACAACAAATTACAGGGATACAAACTTATGAGGGGTGAAAAAGGTAAGATAATCACTGTTCCACGAAAAAATTTTCTGGGGATATTTTTTTAAAGAATAAGCTAAAAGCACCAATTCCAGCTATTTTAGTGATTCAAGTTTATTCAAGTTTACAATTGTGCAGAATTAGCTGCAAAATAAAGAGTATTTTGGTGAGGCTTGCTTCTGTTTCACAAATTTGTTCAATTTTATTAACTGATTAGTTCAGTGACCCCTTCTGGAGATGTCACTAGGTGACGACAAATGAGCGTCTTATGTGCTATGAGCGAGTCAGTGAATCATTTTGAGTCGTTCATGACCGAAATCTACCAAGAGACTTTATAGTGTTTAAGTATTAAAAGAACAAAGCAGATCTATAGTCTTCCTTAAGTTTGAGCATTATATTTCATCCAAACAGACAACAATAATAGTCTAATAATAGTGAGTTTCAATAACGTCCTTACCTTCTCCTTTATTAAAACTAATAAAGCGCCGCATTGCCCTCCATATGACAAGAGTTGCAGAAAGCGTCACAGAGGGGCGATTTTACGAGTTTGCCACGTAAAAAAGCGGGAGGTGTGCACAATAAACATTGAAAACTTGTATTTGGAAAAGAGAAAAAAAGCTTGCAGTTGCTTTGATAGCAGAAAGTAATAAAAGGACTTGTTTTTGTTTAGGTCAAAGCATTTTCTTGGTGAATTTAAATTAGTTCAATAACTGGGGTCTCTGATTTTCGTAAACAATAAGCTAATATTTAATTAAAAGAAATTATGAGACATTCAATTTGTCTTCACAAATTTGGACAGTTTTTAAATATTTCTTGTTGCTTAGTACTCTCAAAGACATTATTGGTGAAGCAAAAACGTGTGTGTGAAAAACACTTTGGTGTAAATTGACTTCATAGACTTCTGTGTATTCTGCAGCGCTGACACGAGTCATGTGAAAGACTCTTAACGCGAATAAATATCGGTCACTTTTGCACATTAATCATTGCTCTTCACAATCACAAAAGTGACCGATTATAGTTTCAAAATGGCGAATATCTCCGAAAGGTGAGGAGTTTGGATCCCTGAAATTATTTTCTTTTTTCATGCATTTATTTATTTTGTGGAATTTGATAATTTTCCACAGCACACCTGACAAACTTTCATGACACTAATGTGCCACGTTACAGTGGTTGGGAAACACTGGTTTAATCAATGGCTTAAGAACTGATATGATAGGTGTGGGTGAGAAACAGATCAATATTTAAGTCCTTTTTAATATTAATCTCCACTTCTGACCAGCCCTCCTATGAGCATTCAAGAGAGGACATTCTTCTTCTGTTTTTTGGTGATTCATAATCTTTGTGCATATCACCACCTACTAGGCAGCAAGGAGAAAGAAAAAAAGGAGGGATAAAGGAAAGGAAAAGAATAAATAAATCATATTTGCACAACATCCCTGCAGGTGGCGATATGTACAAAGAATGCGAATCGCCAAAATACAGAAAAAGAAGAATGTCCTCGCTTGAATGCTCATAGGAGGGCTGTTCGATTTATAGGCAAAAAGGACTTGTATATTGATCTGTTTCTCACCCACACCTATCTATATCTGAAGATATAGATTTAACCACTGGAGTCATATGGATTGCTTTTATGTTTCCTTCATGTGCTTTTTGGAGCTTCAAAGTTTTGGTTACCATTCACTTGCATTGAACTACAGAGCTGAAATATTCTTCCAAAAATCTTTGTTTATGTTCTACAGAAGAATTAAAGTCATACACATCTGGTATGGCATGAGAGTGAGTAAATGATGAGAGCATTGTCAATTTTGGGTGAACTTTTCCTTGAAAAGGAGTGTATACTGGAATCCCCCCCCCTTCTGGAATCCCCTGCCTCTTCAATACAGTTGAAGTCAGAAGTTTACATACACTAAGGTTAAAGTCATTAAAACTCATTTTTTAACCACTCCACAGATTTCATATTAGCTAACTATAGTTATGGCAAGTCATTTAGGACATCTACTTTGTGCATGACACGAGTAATTTTTCCAACAATTGTTTACAGACAGATTGTTTCACTTTTAATTGATAATATCACAATTGCAGTGGGTCAAAAGTTTACATACACTAAGTTAACTGTGCCTTTAAGCAGCTTGGAAAATTCCAGAAAATTATTAGCCAATTAGCTTTTGATAGGCAAATTGGAGTCAATTGGAGGTGTACCTGTGGATGTATTTTAAGGCCTACTTTCAAACTCAGTGCCTCTTTGCTTCACATCATGGGAAAATCAAAAGAAATTAGCCAATACCTCAGAAAAGAAATTGTGGACCTCCACAAGTCTGATTCATCCATGAGAGCAATTTCCAAAGGCCTGAAGGTACCACGTTCACCTGTACAAACAATAGTACTCAAGTATAAACACCATGAGACCACGCAGCCATCATACCACTCAGGAAGGAGACGTATTCTGTCTCCTAGAGATGAACGTAGTTTGGTGTGAAAAGTGCAAATCAATCCCAGAACAACAGCAAAGGACCTTGTGAAGATGCTGGAGGAAACAGGTAGACAAGTATCTATATCCACAGTAAAACAAGTCCTATATCGACATAACCTGAAAGTCTGCTCAGCAAGGAAGAAGCCACTGCTCCAAAACTGCCATAAAAAAGCCAGACTACAGTTTGCAAGTGCACATGGGGACAAAGATCTTTCTTTTTGGAGAAATGTCCTCTGGTCTAATGAAACAAAAATGTAACTGTTTAGCCATAATGACCATCGTTATGTTTGGAGGAAAAAGGGTGAAGCTTGTAAGCCGAAGAACACCATCCCAACCGTGAAGCATGGGGGTGGCAGCATCATGTTGTTAGGGTGCTTTGCTGCAGGAGGGACTGGTGCACTTCACAAAATAGATGGCATCATGAGGAAGGAAATTTGTGGATATATTGAAGCAACATCTCAAGACATCAGCCAGAAAGTTAAAGCTTGGTCGCAAATGGGTCTTCCAAATGGACAATGACCACAAGCATACCTCCAAAGTTGTGGCAAAATGGCTTAAGGACAACAAAGTCAAGGTATTGGAGTGGCCATCACAAAGCCCTGACTGCAATCTGATAGAAAATTTGTGGGCAGAACTGAAAAAGTGTGTGCAAGCAAGGAGGCTTTCAAACCTGACTCAGTTACACCAGTTCTGTCTGGAGGACTGGGCCAAAATTTCAGCAACTTATTGTAAGAAGCTTGTGGAAGGCTACCCAAAACATTTGACCCAAGTTAAGCAATTTAAAGGGCAATGCTACCAAATATTAACAAAGTGCATGTAAACTTCTGACACACTGGGAATGTGATGAAAGAAATAAAAGTTGAAATAAATCATTCTCTCTGCTATTATTCTGACATTTCACATTCTTAAAATAAAGTAGTGATCCTAACTGACCTAAGACAGGGAATGTTTTCTACGATTAAATGTCAGGAATTGTTAAAAACTGAGTTTAAATGTATTTGGCTAAGGTGTATGTAAACTTCTGACTTCAACTGTATATTTACAGATCGATTCACGGGGAGATTTTTTTCTATACCGATAAATAATAGCGGATTTCCACTTTTTACATCTTTATTTTTATCCCCCAAAAAAAGTTGATAATTGAAAAGAAAGTTAATTAATTTCATTAGCTTTTAGTTTTAGGGTTCTAATGATCGTTGTGTAGGCAGAAAAATACATCTTTTTAAAATGAATGCTTCATTTAGGGAATAGTCGTCAAAGTGCTTTTACAGATCTTTCTGTTATATCAGACTTTTTTTTGAATTTATCTTAGGATTGGTTTTGTTCTACAGCATCTAAATATAAATGGCAGTTTTAAATAACTTGATGTTTTTGTTGCAGGAGGATGAAGGAAAGATATTCAAGGGTTTGGTGAATGAGAGTCGCTCAGCTGACAGTCGAACTTGTGCGGTGAAAACCTGTAACACAACTGAACTCAAACAATCACAGAACTGCAACTACTTTGAGAGTAAGAAACAACCTGTTAATCTAATACTGCTCACTGCAAGTTATTTGCTGTATCTCTCTCCCAGTACATTTAATAAAGGACACAATTTAAGGTTAAGTGTAATGTAATCATAAATTACGCATAAATTTGATATTAAAACAGAAAAAAAAACCAATCTAAAATGCACAACCTCTAATAACTTATTGCTTGTTTACATTGTTGGCAAAAGCAATATGATAAAAAACAATAATGTTCAATAAATTTGTAAAATTAATAATAATCACAATAAACAATTCTATTATTTGATATAGTAATTGAAATTAAATTTAAGTCAAATTTTATTATAAAGTTTTTATTACGTTCTTATTTTTATAATGTATATGTTTTTATATATTTTATTTTAACATTTTATTGGTAAATAAATTATCATGTCCAAGCATCGAAAATTATCATGTCAAACTCTTTTGTATGTAAATCATATACAGTATATACCTAATAAAAATGACATTGGAGACTGGTGAAGATGTCTGATTAGAGGGATAGTTCACCCAAAAATAAAAATGATTTTATTATTTACTCACCTTCATGCCATCCCAGATGTGTATGTCTTTCTTCTGCTGAACACAAATGAAGATTTTTCAGCTCTGTAGGTCCATACAATGCACCAAAAAGCACATAAAGGCAGCATAAAAGTAATTCATAAAACTCCAGTGGTTTATTCCATATTTTCAGAAGCGATATGATAGGTGTGGGTTAGAAACAGGTCGATATTTAGGTCCTTTTTTATGATCAATCCCCACTTTCACATTCTTCTTCTTCTTTTTTTGTTTTTGGCGATTCATATTCTTTGTGCATATCTCCACCTACTGGGCAGGGAGTAGAATTTATAGTAAATATTGATCTGTTTCTCACCCAAACCTATCATATAATTTCTGAAGATATGGATTTAACCACTGGAGTCATATGGATTATTTTTATGCTGCCTTCATGTGCTTTTTGGAGCTTCAAAGTTTCTGTACCCATTCACTTGCATTGTATGGCCCTACAGTGCTGAGATTTTTTTTCTAAAAATCTTTCGGAAATCGTTTGAGTTCAGCAGAAGAAAGAAAGTCATACACATCTGGGATGGCATGAGGGTGAGTAAATGATGAGAGAATTTTCATTTTTGGGTGAACTGTCCCTTTAAGTATTGTTTATTTATTAATTAGATAATGAAGTAGAGGAGGAATCAGAAGAAGATGAGGATTATATTCCCTCTGAAGACTGGAAGAAAGTAAACACTCTTTCATCATCATGATTTTCATTTTGGCTTGTGTCTTTAATTACTCATGAAATATGTGACACGTGTATGTATTTTGAACAGGAGATTATGGTGGGCTCCATGTATCAGGCTGAAACACCGTCTGGACTGTGCAAGTACAAAGACAATGAGAAAGGTGTGATCAATGAAAGCTGATCAGTTAAACACACTGTGTCATTACGAGGTCTAGGAAGATGTTCTGAATCTTTGACTCCATCACTGACAGTGTATGAGAATGCCGACCAGCTGCTGTGGAATCCGGAAATCCTTCCTGAAAACACTGTGGTGGAGTTTCTGACAGAAGCATGTCGACGGACCGGAGAGGAGACGGGAGTAGACGCTATTCCTGAAGGATCCCATATAAAAGACAATGAGCAGGCACTCAACAACTGTCCTCAATGATTTATTAGTTGTAATTGACACTAATTTATAGCCTAGATGCTGAACTGTGACTTGATATGCAAAACAAACAGTGTTTTCTCCCCACAGGCTTTATATGAGCTGGTGAAGTGTAACTTTGACACTGCTGAAGCTTTACGAAGGTTAAGATTCAACGTTAAAGCAGCCAGAGGTGAGACTTACAAAGTTTATTTATTTGTCATTTCTCTTCTGAATGTACTGATTACAGTTCACCATCAAGCCTAAACGTAACATTCGTAATTTTACAGATATACGTAATATTCAATTATGTGATTAGTGTTACCATCAAGCTTGGTGAAAATGCTGGAGACAAAGTTAAAATAGTGCTTTTTCTTATATAATTATTTACATTAGTAGTGCACATTTGACACATTTGATATTTTACGTCCGGATTGAATGATCACTGAATAGTGTTTTTGCCAGGTGCACAATGTGTTCTTATTTTTGTCTTTCCTGCAGAGGAATTGTCTGTCTGGACAGAAGAAGAATGCAGGAATTTTGAACAAGGTTTAAAAGCTTATGGAAAAGACTTCAATTTTATCCAGGCCAACAAGGTATTGATTGTTATTTCTTCTAATCATGCACAACAAATGTTCATTAACTCAAAATGTTCATTTATCACGCCATATTTAAATAAAGATTAATTTATTTGTAGTGTATTTGTAAGTTCTATCAAACCAAATCAAATCCAGCTCTTTCCTGTAACATTCCTGCTCTTGGAACATTATTCTAGACCAGGTTCTTAAACATCCTATGCATTTACTTCTACTTAATTATCTCCTTCAATCGGTAAATAAAGAAATTAAGTTTGCTCTACTGACAGTATGTTTCTACAAACCTACTAGGTGAATCTAGTTGATAAGGCTAGTTTATCTAGATTTTTTCACCTTTAAGGGATAGTTCACCCAAAAATGAAAATTCAGTCATTGTTTACTCACCCCTGTGTTGTTATAACCATATACAACTTTCTTTTTCTAAACACAAAGGGAGAAATTGTGAAAGAATGTTGTGCTCAGTGATGTCATACAATGGCAGTTTATGGTGACCCCCACTTCAAGCTTCAAAAGAACACAAAAGTCTAATTCAGAAGTCTAATAAATTATTTCATGAGACTCATGATTGTTATGAAAGCATACGATAAGGTTTGGTGAGAACAAAGCCAGATCTAATGTAGTGAAAATGTTCACTGACCGTTGATCTCCTGTGCACGTTCATGATAGGGCACAAGAGCAACAGTTCATTCAGCCCCCTCGCGACATTGGGGCGTTCAAGCGAAAACTCTTTTTGTTTATCTAAAAACAGGCCATCCACAACGATAGCGACAATAGAACACAACACAGCTGCACACAAAACAGAGAGCAAAACTTACTAAATATGTCTGAAGAGTTTGTAGTCAAAGAATTGATGCATTTCTATGCCCAGCCTTATTTTTTTAAACCAGAGTCCTCAATCAAACAGAAAGAGATGGAGTAGGCAGGAATGTCTGTCACCTTTTCTCCATTCTGAACCAGTGAGTTCAACTCTTACCGCTTTGGCCACTGGGGGCAGTGTTTTGGTAAGCACAGACTGATTTTAGCTAAAGAAAAGCTAACCTACTGTTTCTGATTTCACTGTGAGATCTGTCTAGAACTGTAATTGTCTCATAACTCAACTCAAATCAATATTTCATGTTCATTTATTTACTTATTTGGCAGGTAGCCGTGTTATAAGCTGGATAACGAACAGTCAGGTTTCCACCGGGATCCTAATCACACTGTAAGGTTTTTTTTTTTTTTTTTTTGCAATAACGACCGTCAAACTCTACATTGTCTTTCGCTTCTCTAATAATCCTGACATTTATAAACTTGGTCAGAACAATGTCAAATTGTTCCCACATAAATAAAGGAGACTGTCGATATTGAACAGGACACTGGTGGATCTGTGATGACCTTGGACACCAGTATGGAGACTATAGCCACAGCCATTCTCTGGAACGTCAGGTCTTCATGATCCCCAACCACACCATCATCAGTTTAGTGGCCTCTTATCTGCCAGAGGTCAGGGGTCAAGACTAAGTTATTCCATTTCAACAGTGCATCTAAACAAGTTCAAGTGCAATGGGGAAGAATGCATGGACTGACCTGTCAAATGGGACAACCTGTAAGATATGGTCACTGCAGAGGGTAAGCAGGCAATTCTTCTGCAACTAAAAGATTTAAAGTAGTGTTAGTATGCTGACAATCAAATGGGATATAGGACCAATATACAGTATATTATTTTGAGAAGCACTGACCCATTATCACATATTGAGTTTTATGCCACTTTCTAATGATATCATTTTTATGTTTCTATCCCAAACTACTGGCGAGATATAATCATTTAAATATTGTCTGTCATTAAACCTTGCTTTTGAGAAAATCTTTACTCTAAAGATTCCAAACCATTTTTAGACATTATTTGGCAGAATTGGAAGATTTATTCAAGCATACATTAAATAATTAAGACATAAATAATACAAAGTAACAAATATAAAAAATACAGGGACACTGCTCTTGCATGTTCACAAGTATGGTGTCTTGCATAATGCGACTATACTTGTGAGAGTGTGTAGCTGCTGGCGGTGTGAAAAGTTCTTCATGTCTGTGAGCAGTTGTTGAACCACAGTTCCCATCAGGTGTAGAGGCATTCCCAGCACCAGCTCCAATGTGGTCAGGTTAACCACACATGCAGTGGCCGCAAGCTGCACGTGCAGAGACTTGGTGTGGTGTTGTATTCCAGCAGATACCAACTGCAACAGGAAGAACCATATTCACATCATATTCAAATGTCAGTGACAGCAGACTACAACAATGCGATTCAAAATAAGATGTTTTACAGTATTAGGGAAGTTATAAGGGACATTTTCTTTACTATTACACAATCTTCTGTAATTACATACGAACCAAAGAGGAACTGTAGCATCTTGAAAACTGCCCTTGCGGTCATTTGCATATCCCAAAACTAAATAAACTAGTAAAACAACATTCGTTTAAGTTTCTCACAAACCGTATAGAGTACAAATTCAAAGTTTGTCCACCCTTACAGATCAGATCATAAAAGTATCAAGATACATACAGTTTGTTCTTTCTGGTCCCATTTAGAGAAGAAGACAAATTTCGGAACATTGAGGCAAACAACAATCTCAGAAAAGAGAAACTATGTTCATTACCTTTAAAATGTTTGGCTGAGGTTCCTCCATGTCACTGGTGTGACTGTAGAGATGAACAAGAACCTCTTGTATGAAGCTCTCTCTGTCACTATATCTCCTCAAGGCCTCACACAGTTGGGTCAGGTTTGTCTCTCCAGCCACCTGAAAGCATTTGCAAAAATATATTTCTACGTATTTGCAGCTTCTAGCAAATCTGCTCAATGTACTTAGTTAATTCATTAGATGTCACTTGCTCAATGGGATTTATTGAACTGCATCTCGTCATATCCACTCCATCTGGAATTCAAACCAATGCTGAACATGTGGTGGTGGTAGTTCAATGACAATCTTTTGTTGAGTCTGAACCTACAACCTTTAGTTTTCCAACCCAGATCTTCAACCACTTGGCTACACCCTCACTTATTCATACTACCTGAGTATTCTTCACATATATACAAAGTGTATTTTTTGACTCTCGAAAATGGGAATGTTTTAAGGTGAATTTCTAGTTTCAACATCATTTGTCCTTCAGACCTTTGTTTTGTTGGACAAGAAAAACTAGCTTCATACCATGTGATTCACATTTAGTTTTTGACCATTGAAAATGGGTAAAATTTAACTATTTTTGGATGGAGCCACATTGAGAGCCCCATATCTCTGGGATTTTATATTTAACCATATAGTGCCTTGGAAATGAACATACAAAATGGAAAAACTGTTCTGAACCAGAATCTACAAGGATATTTAGATATCTTCAATACTTCTGAAGTTATAAGCACTCCAACTTTGGAAAAACAACACAAAAAAGTGTGTTCTTCCCCCCAGTTTTTGGAATTAACACCATTGGCATATATGATGCAACATGTTGGTGCTTAAGTCAATTGATTTTGTAATACCTGTTTTTTTTTCTACCTGTGGTTTTGCTTCAAAACCAAAGGTGAAACTTGTCATTTTGACCCCCTTTTACAAAAGAAATGTATTACTCATTATATTGATCCAAGGTATTTAATATTTTGGCTTTCATTATCATTTATGTTTATCTTTCTTGTGAAAAAATAATTAACAAACTCACAAATTTCAGCCTTGGAATTTTCTGAAATGTTGTGGATTTGACATGGAATAACCCTGTTGAAACTAACTAATTTCAACAGCAAAATCCCTTACATGCAAATTTCCATCTCCAGACAGCAGCTCAGAGCTGCCTGCACCTGTGTCCAGCAGCCCGATGAACCTCATCCCTGGCCTTGCCTCTACAAACGCCTGGACGGCAGCATCACTTACTCCCCTCCAGCCCGACACATCCAGGGACACAAGATGAGGAAGGATCCCAGAGTGCTCCAGAAGCTGCTGGATCAGGTTGTCTCCATCCGTTACCAGCCTGTCATTGGAGATATCCAGGTGTCTCAACAAATGCAGCTTGCCAAAAGACTGAAAGATGGCTGGGGGTTGGCATCTCCAACTTCTGGAGTCCGTGAGCAGTAAGGGATCTGAGCTGGGATTGACAGTTCAACAGAGGCGTTAGATCAGTGATGTTCATTCCAGAGATATACAAACTCTCCATCGTGGTCAGGAATATATCCTCCAGACCTGCATCATTGAGAGGTTCTTCAAGCTCCGGAGCATGCTGAAACTGGCCTGCCCAGGCTCACTTGCTTCCAAATGAAGATTTAAGCCATTCATCAGCAGTACCTGAAGGCCTTGCCTGCAGTCTTTGTTGGCAGTTAGACTGTGGAGGACATTGGAGATTGTGATGTCACTATGTACATGTGAAGCATTCAGTTCTTGAAGCTTGTGAGGGCTGAGGGCCAGTTTGAAGGCCTGAGCCGAGATATGCGAGGACCGGATGTAGGCTCGCCGCAAGCGCAGGTGCTTGAGATTTCAGAAAATGGCTATGGTTTTGTTGTTGAGGACCCCTGAGAAGTGTGGGCAAAGAGATCCAAACATACATTTTGAAAGGAATAAAAAGGGCTATAGCAATGTCTCATATCATTGTCATATGCTCATCAGTCATGTTGTGCAGAAGCTGGTCAGCCAACTCTTGAGGAAACAAAGGGCAGTGACAGAACTGCAGGTTGTGGCACACCCAGGCCATACTAATGTCAGTAAGTGAGGAAGGACAGTCTTCATCCAGAAACAAGAAGTTAAAGCTGAGAAAGGCACTGAATACTTGAACAAGTTGTTGTGCCTTGGTCTTTTAACGATTCAACAATGCGTGTTGATCAAATAAATAAAAAGTTATCTTCTTATCTTGTATCAAAATGTTATAACTTGGTCACTGTGTAACATCACCTAGTCCTTCTTTTGTAGATTTTTAGATGTGCAATTAAAATGCCCTTGTCTCAGTGTTTTTGGAACATGTTGAAGGCATCAAATTAACACTATGTCTACACCAGACGAAAGCTTCATGTCAAAAGCATATCTTTCCCATTCTTATCAATGATGCTGTCTACACTGGAAGTGTCCGTAGGACCGACAGTAAACAGATGCCCCGTTCTCTTGCTGACGTACTGCAGAGAAACTCCAGCCACTTTATTACTTGAGCTCATAGCTGATTGGTCCATGCTGTCTCCGCATCATTTAACATGTTCACTTCGACGCTTTCAGTGTAGACGGCCTCAAGCCATTGTGTTGCGTCCCTTCACGCCGCGTCCCTTTACATCGCATCAAAAGATGAGTATGGTGTAGACAATGTGTTATGTGTTGAGATATTGTATATTTATGGAAAATCAATACAGTCGATTAGGTCGTGTCAACACTAATACTTTTTAGTTTGAAAATGCATTAATTTAGCTAGTTTACACCTCTGATCTACATTAGAATAGCGTTTTCCTCCACAGAAAACAGAGTATTTCGAAAATGCTCTTCATTACCACATATTTTGTAAAAGTTTTCAAATGAAAAAAGCTGGGATGTATCTGGAGTGGTGGTTCCAATGCAGAACTCTCCACTGCCCACTTCCTGAACCAATTGGCAATTATCAGACTTAACATGTCTGAAGAGTTTGTAGTTGAAATATTTATGCATTTCTATGCCCAGCCTTATTTTTTTTTTAAAACAGAGTACTTGGAAATCAAACAGAAACATAGAGGAGGCTACAGGCATGTAGTAACCTGACAGCAAACGATGATAAAAGGTATCTTTTCTATGTTAATCAGAGTTTTTGTCCTAACCAGACGTGATGGGCGATGGTATATTCTATCGATCACTTGTTTTCTAGTTACCCGCCATTGCGCGGATAACTCTGTCTGCTGTGAACTGGCACCGGTCCAAAAATGTTCTCATAACAGTATATTAAAGCCAGCATCTCATGAGCAGGTTAAAAATGTCTTGATTTGGCCGAGAATGTTACACCTACCGAAGGTTTTTGCAGAGGTCTCACTCCCCTCAGGTCTGTCACAAATACTCACCAGTTCAGAATGGAGAAGAGGTGACAGACATTCCTGCCTATTCCATTTCTTTCTGTTTGATTGAGGACTCTGGTTTAAAAAAATTAAGAATGGGCATAGAAATGCATCAGTTCTTCGACTACAAACTCTTCAGACATGTTTAGTAAGTTTTGCTCTCTGTTTTGTGTGCAGCTGTGTTGTGTTCAGTTTTCACTATCGTTGTGGATGACCTGTTTTTAGATAAACAAAAAGAGTTTTCGCTTGAACACCCCAATGTCGCGAGGGGGCTGAATGAACTGTTGCTTCGTGCTCTGTCGTGAAAAATGTTGAAAAATCAACAGTCCTGTGAAAATGTTGAAATATGTTTATGCTCAGTGATGTCATACAATGGCAGTTTATGGTGACCTACTCTTCAAGCTTCAAAAGAACACAAAAGTCTAATTCAGAAGTCTAATAAATTATTCCATGAGACTCATGATTGTTATGAAAGCATACGATAAGGTTTGGAGAGAAACAAACTGAAATATAATGTGATCAACAGTCGGTCAATAGTTCCACTTAATAATACTTTCGATTTCAGTTTGTTTCTCACCAAACCTTATTGTATGCTTTCATAACAATCATGAGTCTCATTGAATAATTTATTAGACTTCTGAATTAGACTTTGGTTACATTTTATTTTAATGTGTCCTTGTTACATTGTAATTACACAAGTAATTACTGATTATTACTAATTAACTAAATGTACTTACAACAGGTTTAGGGTAAGGGTTTGGTTTAGGGTTAGTTGCTTGTAATAATGCATATTTGACTGTTATTACTATAGTAAATGCATGTAATATGTATAACAAGGACACATTAAAATACCTATTCTTTTGCATTCTTTTGAAGCTTGAAGTGGGGGTCACCATAAACTGCCATTGTATGACATCATTGAGCACAAACATTTTTCACAATTTCTCCCTTTCTGTTAAGAAAAAGAAAGTCATATGGGGTTATAATAACACACGGGTGAGTAAACAATGACTGAATTTTTATTTTTGTGTGAACTGTCCCTTTAATATTTTTAGTGGCTGTGCTTTAAACCAGATGAATTTAAAGACACAGAGAGAGTTTTAGCGTGCCGACACCGCTGAACTCTGTTGTTTCATGCTGTGTTTTTGCGTCCTAACAGTAACTGTTAAGAGTCGTTTATGCTGAAGGTGTATTTATGTCCATCTGCACTGGTTAGATGGACATCAAAGTCCCTTTCAAGGCCAGTCAGTCCACTCAGCTGCTATTTTTGGAACACTCACAGGCATTTTTTATAGATACAAGCAGCATAATTGTGAAGCTCCTATCTAATTGAATGTGTACAGACAAAATCTCCAAAAAGTTTGGTCAAGATCACGATTAAAGAACATATTTCAAATCAGCAGTTGAATCTGACAACAATTGTATCATAATTTCAGCCTTCTTTAGCTCAGATTACGCTAAAAAAATGAAATTTTTCAGGCAGGTCGATTGGCTCTTTTACCTGTAGGGCGGGACTTCCTTTTCTACATCCGCCATATTGGGTGTTCCAGTTTCTTCCATTCATTTTAAAACAAGTGCTCCGTATAGGCCTAAATAATCTCTGATGAACATTTTTGACATTTGCACCACGTGTCGCCCTTGCACAGGAGCACCATGTTTTTTAGATGCCATGTCAAGTTAAAAGGGACTTCAACTTTTAAAAATATGTCTCTAGACACCTGCTTTCTGCTTTATTCATTGCGTCTAGCTTTTTGTAGCACAAAAGCCTTTTTTGTTCTGAACAGCCACTTAGACTGTCATGTCAGCACACTAAAGTTATCTCTGAGAAGTCTCTAAATTCATCCTGTTAGAAGCACTGCTGCTACAGCCATCAAAACAATGCTTTTGTAAAACATTTACCAGCTTCAATACATTTCAAGACACTTGCAGCCAGACTTTACATCACCTGCTGAGAAAAGTTCCCATTATTTTGCATAATTATTTTATGAGTACTACGACAAGGTACTTCAAGGTTATAAATTCAGCAAAAAAAGAAACGTCCTCTCACTTTAAACTGCTTTTATTTTCAGCAAACTTAACATGTGTAAATATTTGTATGAACATAAAAAGATTCAACAACTAAGACATAAACTGAACAAGTTTCACAGACATGTGACTAACAGAAATGGAATAATGTGTCCCTAAATAAAGGGGGGGGTCAAAATCAAAAGTAACAGTCAGTATCTGGTGTGGCCACCAGCTGCATTAAGTACTGCAGTGCTTCTCCTCCTCATGGAGTACACCAGATTTGCCAGTTCTTGCTGTGAGATGTTACCCCACTCTTCCACCAAGGCACTTGCAAGTTCCCGGACATTTCTGGGGGGAATGGCCCTAGCCCTCACACTCCGATCCAACAGGTCCCAGACGTGCTCAGTGGGATTGAGATCCGGGCTCTTCGCTGGCCATGGCAGAACACTGGCATTCCTGTCTTGCATGGAATCACGCACAGAACGAGCAGTATGGCTGGTGGCATTGTCATGCTGGAGGGTCATGTCAGGATGAGCCTGCAGGAAGGGTACCACATGAGGGAGAAGGATGTCTTCCCTGTAACGCACAGCATTGAGATTGCCTGCAATGACAACAAGCTTAGTCCGATGATGCTGTGACACACCGCCCCAGACCATGACGGAGCCTCCACCTCCAAATCGATCACGCTCCAGAGTACAGGCCTCGGTGTAACGCTCATTCCTTTGACAATAAACACGAGTCCGACCATCACCCCTGGTGAGACAAAACCACGACTCGTCAGTGAAGAGCACTTTTTACCAGTCCTGTCTGGTCCAGCGAAGGTGGGTTTGTGCCCACAGGCGACACTGTTGTCGGTGATGTCTGGTAAGGACCTGCCTTACAACAGGCCTACAAGCCCTCAGTCCAGCCTCTCTCAGCCTATTGCGGACAGTCTGAACACTGATGATTCTGATTCTGATGGAGGGATTGTGTGTTCCTGGTGTAACTCGGGCAGTTGTTGTTGCCATCCTGTACCTGTCCTGCAGGTGTGATATTCGGATGTACCGATCATGTGCGGGTGTTGTTACACATGGTCTGCCACTGCAAGGATGATCAGCTGTCCTTCCTGTCTCCCTGTAGCACTGTCTTAGGTGTCTCACAGTACGGACATTGCAATTTATTGCCCTGGCCACATCTGCAGTCCTCATGCCTCCATGCAGCATGCCTAATGCACATTCACGCAGATGAGCAGGGACCCTGGGCATCTTTCTTTTGGTGTTTTTCAGAGTCAGTAGAAAGGTCTCTTTAGTGTCCTAAGTTTTTATAACTGTGACTTTAATTGCCTACTGTCTGTAAGCTGTTAGTGTCTTAACGACCGTTCCACAGGTGCATGTTCATTAATTGTTTATGGTTCATTGAACAAGCATGGAAAACATTGTTTAAACCCTTTACAATAAAGATCTGTAAAGTTATTTTGATTTTTACAAAATTATCTTTAAAATACAGTGTCCTAAAAAAGGGCAGTTTCTTTTTTTGCTGAGTTTAGTTATGTAACTGATTTATTTGTTGAATCTTACAATTAACATTACAGTTAAGCTGGCTCTTCACTAGCTGATTTTTCCAATGATTTATTAGGTGTTAGCTACATTAAAATAATCACCAAGCCAGGCAGAGGGAGAAAGAGCACCCATTAGCACCTCTCAGCAGGAGGTGTTAATCACTTGACTGTCAGGATTCCCTGCTGAGTTAATGGCTTCAAGCACTGAAGAAACACATATGTTTAGTTTGAAAAAAATCATTCTGTCACTGAGAAGAACTGACAAGATGACTGGAACTTTTTTTTCATCACACACAGCTTAAAATACATAGTGATTCTGTCACTCTGCAGAAATAATGCAAAAGCAACTAATGACAGATAAAAATAACCTTAACGGACATTTTAATTCACGATTATTAATGCTTTAATAATACAATTTTAAATAAACTTTATTTATTGTTAAATTCATGTTGATTTTGACTGACAGTGTCCCTGAAGAGTCAGTTTTATAAAACCAGAATACCTGAAAATTGACAAGCGATCGCTGAGGATCTGCTGTTGATGAATTACTGCTCATATGGTATTTATTAACTTATACAATGTTTATTTTGTAGTGTTTATATTGTAATACATTGTAAATGATTGTAAGGAGTCCACGGTGTATTTTGGGCTAAAACGTCCTGATTCTGCACCAAATCTTAATTTTTTCTGGTTATTAAAGTAATTTTGGTTACACAGTAAACAGGCATCTGGAATGATACTCATTTTGGACTCTTGTAACCTCTATGTCTGCACCGTCACAGTAAGGAATGACAAAAAATTTATCAAATTACATTCAATATATTGGTTGATTAATCATTTAGCTGCCTTTTCCACCACATTAGTTATCGGTATCTGCAAAATCCACTATTGGTCGACCTCTAGTCTAAATGGGGTCTGGTGGACATGCAGCCAAATTATAAAAAAAAAAAAAAAAAAAGTTTACTATTCCTCAATTTTTCAGGTCAGAACACGGTCTGTTGGAGATTGTGTGGCTTTTTATTACATGTGGAAGAAGTCAGAGCGATATGATTTCTTCGCACAACAAACTAGGCTTGGAAAAAGGAAATACAACCTACACCCAGGAGTGACGTAAGTATCTCTGTCTACATTTTGCCTGTTTTCATTTAATGATATAAGAAGTGTGATTGTGTCGGAGATGTGGCCTTGGTGTCTGGTGTCATTTCCATCTTCTCGCTATCTCTTCCTGTTACCTCTTCACTGTCCTCTGATTACAGTGACAAAAACTAAACAAATATTAAATACATTTTAATTGAAAATCACAGGATGACCATAGCACACCAATTGCCAGGTTCACTGTTGATTAAATGTGAGTGTGTTTGTGTCCTGTGCTTTATTTGTGTAGTGATTACATGGACAGACTCCTGGATGAGACAGAAAGTACCGTGTCCAGTCGAGCAGCCACGCCCCTTCCCACCCCCTCCAGCAGCAGCGCCAGCCAATCAGAGCGAGAGGAGACCAGCGCTCACAATGGTATAGGTGTGAAACTTTGGTTTGACTGCAAATCAGTTCCATTCACAATTCATTTTGTGTTCGGTTCAATTCAAAAGCAATTGTTTCTAAATTCAGAATGATTAAAGTTGATTCCAACAGCAGTTCAATTTATGTTTTAAAAAGCATAAAAAATACTTACTCTATTTTAGGAAATAAAATCTGACAATCTACTAAGCAGACTGTGTTCTGCAACAAAGCATTTTCTGAACATTAAGGCTACTTGGAAAAAATAAAGATGTAATGCAGCAAATCTCTAGACTAACACAAGGAATGAAATTTTATTTTGGTTAAAGAACACAAACATACACTCTATAACACAATTTTCACATTAGATTGAATGTTTTGGTGCGTACTTCAGTTGCGTAGTTATGTTGATTTTCAGATGCAACACGATTCTTTCTCATATGATTCTGCATCGCTGCACAAAATTTGTGATCAGAATTTTACATTATTATTTGTGCTGTCAGTCGATTAATTTCTAACTGCGATTAATCGTATAGTTTTTCATAGTTAACCCTCAATCTCGGCCCATGAGAAAAAAAAACATTTTCGAAATATTAATAACTACAGTCTTGAACAATACAGAATAGGTATCGTTTTAAAGCGTAGAAGCTGTACTTTACAATGCATGCAGGCATTATAACCAAAACTGAACCAGTGCCTTGAAATTTGCAGACAAATCAGAAGTGTTCCATTTTGATCATTTATGAAAAATTTTGCACTGCACATATTATTGTAATCAATAAAAATGTCTATCTCGTCAAATAGCCATGTGTCATATGTTGTTGGAAAGCTCTCAGAGTAGAACACAACCAGCCAATTTGTTTTACTCGCAAACAAAAACATAGCTAGTAATAGCAAAGTATATGTCTTTGACATTCATGTTTCATGTGAACAGGTGTTGCTTAAATGCCGCATTTTCTCATATAACTTCACAAAAAATAAACAGAACATTACATATTGCATGCCATTTTTTAGAGGATGTGATTATCTTTCAAACGAGCCCACAATGTAAATGTACACACAGCATCTGGCATCTTGCAATCTGGCTGAAAACACGTTCGATTTCCTGGATCAGATGACGTCATCATAAATAATGTAGCGTTATGGAACAAAAAACCAATTGGATTGGGTTCAGATTAGTGTTAAAGTCATCCATATTTGGGCAGAGAGACATGTGATTGGTGACTGTTACATATGGCCACCAGGAGATGGTGCCAAGTATATGACATAGACTCAATGATGACATATATGGCACAGAATGAAACTCATTCTATGAAATGTCATTACTAAAATCATGTCTGCATGCTACGCAGACCTTTATGCAAAGTCATTGTTGTGTTTGCATGTGTAGTTAGTTTTTATGTGCAGTGATTATGTTTTATTTGTTTGGAGATGCTTTTGGACACATGGGTAAATATTATATGGGTAGTGTACATATTTTTGTACACTAGGATAAATTATTTTTGTAATGCTATACTTTTTTATTTGCTTTGTTGTATTAACACAACATTTTACTCAGTTACAGTTTAAATGATTGGGAGCCACCTTATTTACACCCTGAGGTATAAAATGCCAAATCAGAAAAATAAGAAAAAAAGTTAATTTTAAGTTTTCTTTACAATGATACCAAACACTTGGCCCTCCTTGTTTCTTTGTTTTTTGTCAAGTTATAAGCCTTTGATATTGGGTATGCCACTGAAACAGGAAAGCTTTAAAAACACCTTCAGAGCTTAAAGGGTTAATCATGGTTAATCACAAATTTTGAAAGTGCAGACATTTTACTCTATATATACTTATATTCCTGTCATTTTCCAAACAAAGCCTTCCACAGTATAAAAATGGAAATGCACTAAAATAGCACCAATTCAAGTAACATTAAATGTTTCCCAAAGTCTAAGTGGTAGTTTGACTAATTGAAAGAACTATGCAACCATAGGCAATGCACATGAAATCTTTTAAACTCTCATCCTCCACAGACTGTAGCTATCCGCTTTGCTACAGCAATCGTGAAGCCGTATTCATGATTCATTAATCGCAATTAAACTTTTTTAATTAATCTCATGCATAACACGTTAACCTTGACAGCTCAAATTATTAGTAATTAAATTACTTGTATATGGATCAGTGTTTTTGAATGGTTTGTTACAGTTATTTACTCTAGTTGTCTGTGTGGTTTCTAATCCAGGACTCAATAGTCACAGCTCCAGTGCAGACTCCACACAAACATCTAGCAGTGTGAACGAGCTGAAGAGTGAATCTGTCCAGTCAAATGGAGCAGACAGTATATCCACAGATCATCAGGACTCCAACGGCTGTGAACTCACAGACACCCACAACACGGACACAAACGGCTCTGTGGAGCACCAACAGGACAGCCAGAGTCTCGATAGGCCAACAAAAAAGTGCCGGACAGAATCAGAATCGCTGACCCAGGCCGAGACGGACCCTTCCAGGGTGAAGGAAGACTGAATGAGACAAAAGGTCAGGCCAGATCCAGAGACTATGGGGATGGGATAGCGCTGTTACACCTCTCACCCCATCCACCCTAAATCCAAAGCCAAGCTGCTCCAAAAACACCACCCTCCGACTCAATCTACAGCCAATTAATGCTCCTTTTTCACGAAACCATTTTTCAGAGACATGTAAATTCTATTTGTAACGGAATTTGTCAGATATTTTTTTACCGACAAGATATTTATATTTTTATGGAGACATTTTGACAATGGGTGAATATGCTGTGTAAGCCATTATACATTATTCATGATGATTGTTGGTGGGCGTGGCCTCTCATGTATGCGGGTGTGGTGGTCAGTGTATATCCAGGTACATCAAGCTGCACTTTTGTCCTGTGTGTTGGTTCACGTGACAAACAAATGCTTCAGTGCTTGGCTTGTTTGTGTCACTGGAGGTGTAATACGAGCTCCCGACTTTCCTTCAAGAGATGTAGTACAAAATAAATAAGCCAGTGGAATCACTCCTCGGTTTGTTTTTGTAAAGTGTTTGACATCAGTGATGTCTGCTCGGAAACTCACTCATTGGTGTAATTTTCATGTATGTTTCCAGTAACTGGGCGAATCTCACAGAGAAATGTCTGGATTATATTTTATGCCAAAATCAAAAGAAAGAAATACAAAAAGAGATTTTGAATTAAGAAAACGGAGCTGAAAATGAATTTGTTTTCATGACAGTTAAGCACACTTCCACCAAATTCTTATTACTGTAATCTCATCCTTATTACCATAATGTGTTTAGAGGTTTACTTTTGAGTTTGTTTATAATTCTAATAAATTATCATTGATGAATCCCATTACATTCTCATAGATTACTGTAATACAAAAATGAAAATCATAAAATAAAATAGAAATCAGCATAAATTAAATTCAGTACAACAAATACTACCATGATGTATATTTATAAGTGTATTTTACAAATGTATTTAATAATTTCAATAGTATATCAGTATATTTAGCATTACAATAATGAGAATGAGATTAAAAAAAAAACAATTTAAGCAAATATTTTGAACCTCTTTTCATCCATTGTTTATGATTTGTATATATTTTTAAACTGGCATATATCCCATGCTCTTAATAATAATCAATCTGTAAATGGATCTCAAGTTTTTCCTTGAGTTTTAGTACCTGAAATGCACATAACTAACAGTTGTGGAAAAAAAACTAAATCCTTGCTAAGCTGCAAAATGTTAAAATTTGTAGCAAACAAATCACCATTGAATCACCACTGACAGTGAGTAATACGGCAGAATTAATACAGTGATGTGATCCAAATGCGATGCAAATATTGCCTCCAACCCAGAATCATTCAATATATTATCTTTCACCAAAAGACAACTTATCTCATGCCTATCCTTTTTTAATCTTTTGTTTTTGCTTTAAAACAGCTGTTGAAACGGAACCTCATAACTGTCCATTTAGATTTACTTCTCTAGAGCCTTGTGTATCAGTAAGTTTTAAGAAAATGAAGCATTCTGTTTCTCAGAAATGGCATGGATATTTCAGAAATTGCATTTTAAGACGTCATCACGTATTTTGTTTAGAATGAAAGGCCACTCTTCAACAGAGCTTTAGTGTAATATACCTCCTCCCATCTCATACCTAAACAAGCACCTGGCCAGTTATAGAAATGAATTCACTCTTCATTTCACACCATGTCCTTGAAAAGGTTCATCAATCATCCAATAGGTCCTGCATGGTGCCATGTCTCCATAAGTATATTTACATGTTTCGCCTCATGTATGTGATTCAAGAAATAATCATATTTTAAATGGTCTAGTGTGGGATATATCCACTCACTGATCAGAACTTATGCATAAATCCATGTTAAATAGTAAAGCAGTCTGAATCCACACGGGTCCATTGCACAGTGGTGTTTTCTGGAATTTCTAATTTGGAGTAGTGCAGAGAGTGTCTATTTAAATCATGATTGTAAGACAAGATGGTCTGCTGTTTATCAAATAAATATTGTGAATGTATGAATAAATAAGGAATTATTTGCTTCCTGAATAGATTTAAAAACTATATCACACAAGCAAGAGCACTGTTGTACTGAATATCAGCACCAAAAAAAAAACACAAAAAAAAACATTGTGTCGCCAAACAACGCACAGACCGACAACCTGTGTGCAAACACAGACAAGCAGACTGATACAAAAAGTGAAGCATCCCAGTATCAGAACACTTGGAACGGCAATTGTCTAATCAAATTAGAGGACCAGAACTAATTGTTTTATAATTGTTTGCTTAAAGAAATCTTCAGGGTTCAATATAAAATAAGATGTATCAACTGCATTTGCGGTTTTAATGCAAAAAAGGGCAGAAATGATGTAGTTATTCAATTCTTTCTTTTAAACAATCCACTTTGAATCCATTTTGTGATCCATTCAACATCTTCAATAAAAAAATAAAACCTGGGATTCAATTAATGAAATGAGACTGGAGGTGTGGGTTAGAGCTACTTTGACTTATAAAAAGCACTCAAACATTTTGAATTTGCTATTCACAAGAAGCATCTGCTGACGTGATCCATGCCTTGCAGAAAAAGAGATCTCAGAAAAGTATTGTTGCTTTACATAAAGCTGGAAAGGGTTACAAAGTTATCTCAAAGAGCTTAAATATTCATCTGTACACAGACAGACAAACTGTCTATAAATGGAGATGATTTAGTACTGTGGATACTCTCCCTAGAAGTGGCCGTCCAGCCAAGATGACTCAAAGGGTACACCATAGAATGCTCAATGAGGTAAAAAGAACCCTTGAGTGACAGCTAAAGACTTGAAGGAATTATTGGAACTGGTTAACATCTCTGTTCATGTGTCTACTATACAGAAAACATTAAACAGGTATGGTGTCCATGGCAGGACACCAAGAAGGAAGCTGCTGCTTTCAAACAAAAACATTGCTGTGCTCCTAAAGTATGCTAAAGACCACCTTGACACTCCAAAATGCTACTGGGGAAATGTTTTGTAGATTGATGAAACTAAGGTTGAATTGTTTGGGAAGAACAAGCAACACTACGTATGGCATAAAAAGGGCACCACATACAAACATGAAAACATCATCCCAACGGTGAAGTACGGTGGACGGAGTATCATGATTTGGGGCTGCTTTGCTGCTTTGGGGCCTGGACCACTTGCCAACTTTGAGCGGTAATGAATTCCCAAGTTTATCAAGATATCCTACAGGATAATGTCAGGGAAGCTGTGCACAAGCTGAAGGTCAGCAGAAGTTGGGTGACGCAGCAGGACAATGACCTTAAACATCGAAGTAAATCCACTACAGAATGGCTTCAAAAAAAGAAAATCCACCTTTTGGAGTTGCCCAGTTAGAGACCAGACCTTAACCCAATAGATCTGCTGTGGAATGACCTCAAGACAGCCGTTTACACCAGACATCCTGAGAATATGGCTGAGCTGAAGCAGTTCTGTAAGGAACAATGGTACAAAATTCCTTCTGAACGTTGTGCAGGTTTAATCCACAGCTACTGGAAACACCAGGATTGAGTGGTTATTAAATCCAAGGGTTCACTTACTTTTTCTACAGCATTGTGAATCTTTAATGGGATGTGTTCAATAAAGACATGAAAGATGATAATTGTTTGTGTGTTGTTAGCTTAAGCGCATTGTGTTTGTCAATACTTATGACATTGATGAAGATGTGATCACATTTTATGACCAATTAATGCAGAAAACCAGCTAATTCCAAAGGGTTCACATACTTTTTCTTGCCATTGTAGTTCTTTTTTAGTAAATACTTTATTTCAGTTTTTAGTGTGCTTCATCTCTGAGCTAGTTGGTGTGATTCAAGATTTACAATTTTTTTTTTTTAAAGATTGTTTGAAATGTCAATGGAGAAAATGAATGTGACAAATACTGCAAGCAAAATGGCTGAAATTGTGGATGGTCAATGTTGTGCTCTATAGCAAGGCACTGTGAAATGAGTCCACTTATGTTCTTCACAGATGAGGTTTTAATGTCCAGCATCAATTAACGTTCTTCTATGGAGGCTGTTTAATCTTGTTTGTTCCATCAACTTGTTTCTATAGAAAAACAGAACATTTCACCATGTCATCTAAAATACATATTACATAGTATTAAAAGGAAGAAAACCCAATGGCATCAAAGTTATTTTCATTTTTCTTCTCGTGTACATGTACAACTTTTCTAGCACTTACTTTTTTGTTCCTTAGTGAAAGTGATGTATGAGTACACCAGACTGCCAGCAATGCTGTTGTGGAAAAAAATTAATTAAAAACTTAAGCAGAAAAACAGTTTGTGGAACTACTGAATTACCTTAAGTACTTTAAAAATATTGATGGGTCTTTCTGAAGAAAAAGTACCATGTGTGTGTTATGTGCATCTCAATAACTAACTGCTAATATAGCTAATAGGATACTGAACCTAGTCGTATTATTTGATACATGTAGCTTTGTTTAGTGTGTAAAGCAAAATAACTAAAAAAAACAAAAAATACACATTCATTTTATATACAGTGCATCCGGAAAGTATTCACAGCGCTTCACTTTTTCCACATTTTGTCATGTTACAGCCTTATTCCAAAATGGATTAAATTCATTATTTTCCTCAAAATTCTACAAACAATACCCCATAATGACAACGTGAAAGAAGTTTGTTTGAAATCTTTGCAAATTTATAAAAAAGAAAAAAGGAAAAAAAAAAAGAAAAAAAAAGTATTCACAGCCTTTGCTCAATACTTTGTTGAAGCACCTTTGGCACCAATTTCAGCCTCAAGTCTTTTTGAGTATGATGCTACAAGCTTGGCACACCTATTCTTGGGCAGTTTCTCCCATTCTTCTTTGCAGGACCTCTCAAGCTCCATCAGGTTGGATGGGGAGCGTCGGTGCACAGCCATTTTCAGATCTCTCCAGAGATGTTCAATCGGGCTCAAGTCTGGGCTCTGGCTGGGCCACTCAAGGACATTCACAGAGTTGTCCCGGAGCCACTCCTTTGTTATCTTGGCTGTGTGCTTAGGGTCGTTGTCCTGTTGGAAGATGAACCTTCGCCCCAGTCTGAGGTCCAGAGCACTCTAGAGCAGGTTTTCATCAAGGATGTCTCTGTACATTGCTGCATTCATCTTTCCCTCGATCCTGACTAGTCTCCCAGTTCCTGCCGCAGAAAAACATCCCCACAGCATGATGCTGCCACCACAATGCTTCACTGTAGGGATGGTATTGGCCAGGTGATGAGCGGTGCCTGGTTTCCTCCAGACATGATGCTTGCCATTCAGGCCAAAGAGGTCAATCTTTGTTTCTCATGGTCGGAGAGTCCTTTAGGTGCCTTTTGGCAAACTCCAGGCGGGCTGTCATGTGCCTTTTACTGAGGAGTGGCTTCCGTCTGGCCACTCTACCATGCAGGCCTGATTGGTGGAGTGCTGCAGAGATGGTTGTTCTTCTGGAAGGTTCTCCTCTGTCAGAGTGACCATCGGGTTCTTGGTCACCTCGCTGACTAAGGCCCTTCTCCCCCGATCGCTCAGTTTGGCCAGGCGGCCAGCTCTAGGAAGAGTCCTGGTGGTTCCAAACTTCTTCCATTTACGGATGATGGAGGCCACTGTGCTCATTGGGACCTTTGAACCGAATTTACCACAGGTGGACTCCAATCAAGTTGTAGAAACATCTCAAGGCTGATCAGTGGAAACAGGATGCACCTGAGCTCAATTTTGAGTGTTATGGCAAAGGCTGTGAATACTTATGTACATGTGATTTGTTTTTTCGTTTTTTTATTTTTAATAAATTTGCAAAGATTTCAAACAAACTTCTTTCACGTTATCATTATGGGGTATTTTTTTGTAGAATTTTGAGGAAAATAATTAATTTAATCCATTTTGGAATAAGGCTGTAACATAACAAAATGTGGAAAAAGTGAAGCGCTGTGAATACTTTCCGGATGCACTGTATGTGTGTATATATATTATTATTATTATTATTATTATTAGTAGTAGAGGCTATTGTTTTATTAAATAAATCTATGTTGCCTAGCCTTCTATATGACATTGCTTAATATGCTGCTACCTTGCCCATCTCCGTGTGCCACTCTTGAAACGAGGGCGCTCAAGCAGACTTCTATCCCCTAAGTATGACCTGTCTGCTGATCATAACACTGACTAGGACCCAATTTTTTATGCATTTATCTCCTATATTAATGACCGCCTCATCGCCTAAAATAGAGAGTCTGGGGCTAAATGAAATTTTAGTGCCCAATACATCATCCATAAAACTTTGAACCCTCAACCAAAATTCTTGGATCTTAACACCAAAAAACATGGGTTATATCCCCATCTTCTGATTGGCATCACCAGCAGGTGGGCGTGTCTTTAAGACCAAGCCTATACAATCTAGAGGGGGTCCAATGGAAACGATGTAAAATCTTAAATTGCATAAGGCGCACCCTTGCATCTCTAGATGTAGACTTGACATTTTTAGAATCCTAGCCCACACTCCCTCCTCCAATACCAAGTTTAAATATTTTTCCCATAATCTCTTGAGAGAAGTTGAAGCTCCGTCCCCCAGACACTGAACTAGCAGGGAGTAATACACTGATGCCTAATGACTTTTTCCAAAAGCAGTAATCACCACTCCCAGAGTAACTGCCACTTTAGGGGGTATATGCTACTCCCAAATACAGTACAAAGCAGGTGGTGCAGCTGTAAATACAGTACCTAAAAAATTGAGACCTGGGAATCCCAAAATGTTGAACCATATTATCAAAGGATCTCAACACTCCACTCTCATATAGGTCACCTAGCATATTAACCTCCCTCACAATCCACTCTGTCCAGCAGAAAGGGGATTTATTAATACATAATTTTGGGTTCAGCCATATGCTCAAGGCAACATTTAAATAAATGTCAGAATTAAACACTTTGGACACTTTTGTTCATACTGAGTGCAAATGCAAGATAATGGGTTGTAGCTTAACTTCTCCGGTTAGTTTGATAGAAAGGCTTTGCAATGGCGAAATAGGAGCAAGAACTTACTGTTCGATACTAAACCATGGAGGGGCTCTCTCAGGTGGGAGCGACCAATGAGCCAAATGTCTGAGACCGAATGCATAATAATAAAACAAAATCTTGGGTAGGCCTAGCCCACCTTTGTCAATCGGCCTATGTAACTTACTGGAATGTAATCTGGGACGCTTACCTTTCCAAATGAAGGACTTTTTTATGCTATAAAAATTTTGAAATAAGAGAGGGGGACATCTATAGGGAGAGATTGTAGCAAGTAGCTGAATTTTGGAATACAATTAATTTTAATAACATTAACCTTCCCAGTCATAGATAAATGTCATGAAGCCCATCTACCCACATCGCTCAAAAACCTTTTTATTAAAGGGTCAAAATTAACTAAATCAGACAAATTTGCTGGGAATAAAATACCCAAATATTTAATGCCCTGTTTGGGCCACTGTAAGGCGTCTGGCTAAAAAAGCCGATACCAGGCAGTACGCTGTCAGAGCCAAAGCTTTGGATTTAGACCAATTCCCTCTGTATCCTGAGAACTTAGAAAAGGAATTAATAATTCTGTGGAGGCAAGGCATAGATCTAGTAGGGTCAGAAACAAATAATAAAATATCATCTGCGTAAAGCAAAAGCTTATGCGCCACCACCCCTGGAAAATCATCCTCCTTTCTTATCGTGGCTGCTAATGGTTCCAGGGCAAGACAGAACAATAATGGGGAAAGAGGGCAACCCAGCCGGGTGCTCCTATCCAGAGTAAAATAATCTGAAATTAATCAATTCGTTTGAACCGCCACTACTGGGTGTCTATAAAGTAACTTAATCCACCTAATAAGAGCATTCCTGAACCCATATATTTAAAAAATCTTAAAAAGATAATCCCATTCTACCATATCAAACGCCTTTTCGGCGTCAAGTGAGATGGCAGTGACTGCAATCTGATCATTCGCCACTGCCCACGTTATCAGGAGAGTTACGGCCCCGAATAAACTCCACCAGATCTATATGTATAAGAGATGTCATAACTTTACTTAATCGGTTAGCCAAAATGTTTGACAATATTTTAACAGCCAGCTGAATCAGGGAAATTGGACGGTAACTCTTACACTCCTTACTGTCCTTTTTAAGAATCAGACTGACCCGGGTTTGTGTCATGGTTGGTGGAAGCTTTCCATTCTTTAATGATTCCGTATAACTTCTAGCAAAAGTGAAGCCAGTTCTGTAGCATAAGATCTAAAAAATTCAGCGGCAAAGCCGTCTGGCCCAGGATTACCTCGGCAAGCTCCTCCAAGGTTAACTCAGAATCAAGATCATTTTTTTGCTCAGTTGTCAGTTTAGGAAGATCTAATGGTTCAAAGTTTCTAATATCCTCATCAGTAGATGAAGACATGGAACTATAGAGATCAAGACAGAATTCTTTAAAATCATTATTAATATCCAAGGTAAATATTTCACCACCAGCAGATTTCACTGAGGAAATGGTATAAAGACTCTCTCTGTTTTATATATCTAGTCAAAAGTTTCCCTTCCCTATCCCCTGACTCAAAGTATGACTGTCCTGCCCTGAATAGCCAAAATTCCACCTTCCGTGACAAAATAGTATTATATCTGTATTTCAATCAGGTCAATTCCCTGAGGCCATTAGACGACACTCGGTGCTTCAGCTCTGCCTCTGCACTTTTAATATTCCCTTCCAAATCCACGAGTTCTTGTGCTTTGGATTTTTTGGTGAATGAGGCATACTGTATGATCCGGCCCCTAAGAACCACCTTAAGTGCCTCCCAAGCCATGCCCACGGAGGATACGGAGGACCAGTTGGTCTCCATATAGACACTGATTTCAGCCTTTAGTATTTGTTGGAATTCAGGATTTTGCAAAAGGGATATATTAAAGCGCCAGCTATATGATTTATTTTTCTCCGTATGTGGCAACACCTCTAAACTCACCAGGGCGTGATCTGAGACTAAAATGTTTCCAATTGAGCAATCAACAACAGATGAAATCAGGGATTTATATATCTATTCTAGAGTAAATCTTATGGACTGATAGAAAAAATGTATAGTCCCTACCAGATGGGTTCAAATGTCTCCAAATATCTGCAAGACCAAGATTTTTACACATCCTGTGAAGCATCAATGTTGCTCTAGGGTGCTTACACACTTTTGCCTCACTATGATCAAGGACTGAGTCCATCAAAAGATTAGTCTCCTCCCAATATTATATCATGAGGGGTGCCAGTGGCTTGCAACATCCCTTCAAGATCTATAAAAAAGCCCAGATCATCAATGTTAGGTGCATAAATGTTAGTCAAAATAAGACTCTGTCCCTGAATTTCAGCTAAAACAATAATGACTCTTCCTAATTTATATTTACTCTGAGACATTTGAATTGTAGATGTTTACTTATTAATGTAATGACTCCCCTGCTCTTACTCGAGCCAGCACTATAAAAAAAATGTCCACCCCATATCTTTCCAAATTTTTCAGCTTCCTGCAGAGAAAGGTGCGTTTCTTGAAGAAACACTATATCATATTTCTTACGCTTAAGAGGAGAAATAACCTTCCTTCTTTTTATGGGGTGCCAAAAGCCATTCACATTCCACGTGGAGAGAGACAATCCACTCATATTAACATTTGACATTTTGACATATAAGAAAAAACAGATTGTGTGTCAAAAACAAGATTATAAAAGACCACATTCCAACATTGGTGCAACCCTCAAAACCCGAACATCCCCCAGAACCAAGCAAAAAGAAAAAAGAAAAACGTGCGCATTAACCCCGCGCATGACAGCACCAACTGGCGTCCATCCCTCCAAACTCAAACAGTCCAGGCACGCCTACAAGAGCCCCCGCGACAACCAGATTGCTCAAGTCCGGTGTTTCAATACAAATTTTGTGAGACAGAATTACACAGCAAAAGATAATCTATAAAACAAACTCCAGCCAATAGGCAGAACAAATGCAAAGAGCGTGTAGATTCATCCACGAAACTATCCTGAAGGTGTGACACTCTACAAAATAAACTCACAAAAAAAAGCGGGCAGATTCCCCAAACAGTCAAGCAAATGTTCAGTGAGCCGTTCCACTTGGCTGCAACATGAGTGCAAGCGAATGACTTACTCCAATGACTTTGCAAGAAATAATCCACAAAACAAACTCCAGCCAATAGGCGGAATATGCACAAAGAACGTGTAGCTTCATCCACAAAACCGTCCCGAAGGTGTGTTGCTCTTCTAAATAAACTCCAGCCGCTAGGCGGAACCAGCACAAAAAAAGCATGCAGACTCCTCAAACAGTCAAGCGAATGTTCAGTGAGCCGGTCCACTAGGCTACAACGTGAGTACAACAAGATGACTCACTCACTCCATTCACTTTATGAAGGTCATGGCTTGCTGTGGGCATGTGAATGTTTTACAGCCATCCTTAGCATCTATTCTCAATTTGGCCGGGAATATCAGTGCAAAAGCGACCTTCCGTTGATGTAAAAGTTTCTTGCATTCCTTGAATCGATCACGTTTCCATCTTGTCAAGTTCGCAAAGTCTGAGAACAAGAAAATGCTGTTGTTCTTCCAAGAAAGCCTTCCTTTACTCCTCGCCTCGCGCAACACAAGATCTTTATCGGATGATCTCACAAATTTGGCCACAATTGATTGAGGCCTGTCTCCCTCCATGGATTGCCGAGCAGGAACCCTGTGAGCTTGCTCGATTTCCAGTTTATGGCCTGCTATGTCGAGCAGTTTCGGAAAGAGCCCATCCAGGAGTTTCACCATATCCTGTCCCTCCACTCCCTCCGGGACTCCTACGATACGGACGTTATTCCGCAGGCTATGGTTTTCCATGTCCTCCAACTTCTCCCAGACATGCTCCAAATCCACCTTGGTTGCTAGTGTATTAGCAGATAATTCCCTCTCCGATGACTCCAGGAAATTGATCCGTTTCTCAACATCCCCCACTCTTGTAAACACATCAGTGAACTTCACCTCCATGGCAGTGATCGATAGACATATCACAGCAAGATCCTTCATCAGCATTGCCGACATGTTCAGCATCTCCTGCCGCATTTCCCGCACCTCTCCGACCAGGTTGACTCCCAGGCCCGCGGCCTGCTTGGGGGCGTCAGCTTGAGCATGTAAGTGTCTTTTTTTTTATTTTTATCCCCTTTTCTCCCCTAATGCCCAATTCCCACTACTAAGTAGATCCTCGTGGTGGTAGAGTTACACACCTCAATCCGGGTGTCAGAGGACAAGTCTCAGTTGCCTCCACTTCTGAGACTGTTAATCCATGCATCTTATCACATGGCTCAATGTGCATGTCACCGCGGAGACTCCACACGTGGAGGCTCATGCTATTTCTCCGCAATCCATGCACAACTTACCACATGCCCCATTGAGAGCAAGAACCACAAATCGCGACCACAAGGAGGTTACCCCGTGTGACTCTACTCTCCCTAGCAACCGGGCCAATTTGGTTGCCTAGGAGACCTGGCTGGAGTAAGTGTCTTTTAATGTCTCCAGAGCCCGAGGATTTTGAATTTTTTGACATACTGTCCTCCTAGAACAGTTATGGAACAGAGTGTATTGAATCTCACCAGTTTACAGTGCATCCGGAAAGTATTCACAGTGCTTCACTTTTTCCACATTTTGTTATGTTACAGCCTTATTCCAAAATGGATTAAAGTCATTATTTTCCTCAAAATTCTACAAACAATACCCCATAATGACAACGTGAAAGAAGTTTGTTTGAAATCTTTGCAAATTTATTAAAAATAAAAAACGATAAAATCACATGTACATAAGTATTCACAGCCTTTGCCATGTCACTCAAAATTGAGCTCAGGTGCATCCTGTTTCCACTGATCATCCTTGAGATGTTTCTATAACTTGATTGGAGTCCACCTGTGGTAAATTCAGTTGATTGGACATGATTTGGAAAGGCATACACCTGTCTATATAAGGTCCCACAGTTTACAGTGCATGTCAGAGCACAAACCAAGCCATGAAGTCCAAGGAATTGTCTGTAGACCTCCGAGACAGGATTGTATCGAGGCACAGATCTGGGGAAGGGTACAGAAAAATTTATGCAGCATTGAAGGTCCCAATAAGCACAGTGGCCTCCATCATCCATAAATGAAAGAAATTTGGAACCACCAGAACTCTTCCTAGAGCTGGCCGCCTGGCCAAACTGAGCGATCGGGGGAGAAGGGCCTTAGTCAGGGAGGTGACCAAGAACACGATGGTCACTCTGACAGAGCTCCAGCATTTCTCTGTGGAGAGAGGAGAACAACCATCTCTGCAGCACTCCACCAATCAGGCCTGTATGATAGAGTGGCCAGACGGAAGCCACTCCTCAGTAAAAGGCACATGACAGCCCGCCTGGAGTTTGCCAAAAGGCACCTGAAGGACTCTCAGACCATGAGAAACAAAGATTGAACTCTTTGGCCTGAATGGCAAGCATCATGTCTGGAGGAAACCAGGCACCGCTCATCACCTGGCCAATACCATCCCTACAGTGAAGCATGGTGGTGGCAGCATCATGCTATGGGGATGTTTTTCAGCAGCAGGAACTGGGAGACTAGTCAGGATCGAGGGAAAGATGAATGCAGCAATGTACAGAGACATCCTTGATGAAAACCTGCTCCAGAGTGCTCTGGACCCCAGACTGGGGCGAAGGTTCATCTTCCAACAGGACAACGACCCTAAGCACACAGCCAAGATAACAAAGGAGTGGCTACGGGACAACTCTGTGAATGTCCTTGAGTGGCCCAGCCAGAGCCCAGACTTGAGCCCGATTGAACATCTCTGGAGAGATCTGAAAATGGCTGTGCACCGACGCTCCCCATCCAACCTGATGGAGCTTGAGAGGTCCTGCAAAGAAGAATGGGAGAAACTGCCCAAAAATAGGTGTGCCAAGCTTGTAGCATCATACTCAAAAAGACTTGAGGCTGTAATTGGTGCCAAAGGTGCTTCAACAAAAGTATTGAGCAAAGGCTGTGAATACTTATGTACATGTGATTTTTTTTTCTTCAGTTTTTTATTTGTAATAAATTTGCAAAGATTTCAAATAAACTTCTTTCACATTGTCATTATGGGGTATTGTTTGTAGAATTGAGGAAAATAATGAATTTAATCCATTTTGGAATAAGGCTGTAACATAACAAAATGTGGAAAAAGTGAAGCGCTGTGAATAATTTCCGGATGCACTGCATGTCATAAAAAGTATTAAAACTAGCAAAGTGCACAGAGCTTGCCGTTCACACGTCCGATCCTCGCATGGCGTCATGTGACTCCCCTGTATGTTAGTATTAATTAGGGGTGCAAATGGTATTTGCCACTACAAAGAAAATGCTTTTTATAATAAGCATCTATCACTACTTGTAATTAGTGTACTTACTGCAAATAGCCTCTGCCTTTTTTATTAGAATATTGCCAAATTTACATACAATTTTTAAAAACTGAATTGTACCTACATTTATTTAATTGTAATTAACCTCTCTAAGCACTTTATGTATAAAATAATGCAAAAATAATGGTTTCTGATATCACATTTAAGAAATGTTCAGTATTTTACAAGTGTTTGTTGTGTATATTTGTAATACAATTAAACACTTATGTTGAGAAAAAAATTGTGATCAGTTTTCTACAGAAAAAAATACTGTTTTTGGCACAAAGCACACTAACATTAACTGTGAACAATGTGGTGTGTTGCTATGATATTCGTTAGCCGTTATTAGACATTTTTGCACAGACCTTTAACCCCACAATATTTTAAATGTAACAGAGCTGGTATAAAATATGTTTTGAAAGAGTAATGCTATGCTACTACTGGAATTTACTCAACATAATTGCTGTAGTCAAATTATAAAACATGAATTCCAAACTTACTGTGACAGGGTTGAACCAAATAAACAAATAACCCTAAAATCTAGCACGAATGACGTCTCTTGAGAATGACCCTCGTACTGATAGAGGATTCAGTTTCTTTGTCATATTTACTCGATGAAACAAACAATAATAACCAGTATTCCAAATATCATGTTTATGAATTGTAATACTTTATTATAGATATTTTATTTACCTGATGTTTAGGCCAATGAAGTTCAGCCAAGTAAAGATATAATCTCCACCAAACACCATCCCAATGTATGTCACCAAGATATTCTGTTGGGTTTGTTCATGAAAAACAGTTAACTCTTAAATGGTCACATTTACTGTACACCTCTTAAATCGTAAATCTTGAATCTGTTTATAAATTTGTTAATAACCAACCTTGATACAGCCGACAATAGTAGTAGTCAGAGCAGAGTTGTAATGGGTGCATAACATAATGGAGTACATGAGAATGAACCTGCCAATTTAATATAAAAAAATTATATGAAACTAATAATAATGTCAAATATTTGTAACACTAAATATAATCAGTTGCCCAATATGTATCAGCTATGTTTGTTTAATACTGGAAATGTCAGCCTTACCCCATCACACATGATAACACAAACTGAATCACAAATAAAAGGTCAGCCCAACCATCATATTCCAAAGCCTGAAAAGCAATAAGAAAGTCTATGTTGATTCTTTTTGCATTTTAGAAAGAAATTGCAGTGCAAGACAAATTCAGATTTGTACGGTCAGAATTCAGATCTGTTTGTCAATTAAAAATAAACATTTAGTGTTTTTAAGATGCAAGAGTGAAATCAATGATGAGAAGTATTTTTAAATTCTTACTTTCTGAATGTCTCCAGTGAAGTATGCTAAAACCATAGTGGGAATAATCATAAATAAAGCATTATAATACAGCAGCCCGTATTTTCCCAGATCCTGAAATACAGGAGGAGAAAAAAAAACCTTAATGAAATAAGAGAAAAATGGACAAAAAATATATTAAAATGATCTTTTAACCCACTGTAGAAAAATTGCAACAATACTTTTAAGCAACTTCATACAGTATTACCTTTTTTTATTAACTAAATATGGGTTAATCCAACAGCAGTTCACATTATGAAATGTATCATAACAATTTTGCCAAAAAAGTATTTTCAGTTTGAATCTCCGAGCATACCAAAGTTACGCTCAAAATAGAAATCATCACAAATTACTAATTCTTTCTTTAAAATATTTAGCAGATTACTTTCTAATTATGTCATTAAAAAAGTAATCATATTACTAATTACTTTACTTTTAAGTTACTTTCTTAAAACATTTTTCCGCTCTATTTTTTTTTTTTTTTTTATATTTCTTTCCTGTTCATTGTTCTGCAAAAGTCAGACACTCAGCACCTCACATATCTCATACACAATGACTCGTTATGGGGCCATAATTCATGTAATCTACATAAATAATACATCAAATATAAGCATAACCCTATTATGTACTTAAAAGTAATTACAATTATTGACTTTCAATTAATTTAATCCAATTACAAGAAATTAAAATGTAATGCATTACATTGGTAAATGTTTTGGATCAAATTTAGCCACTCAGAGTGTTAAAATTACCTTGGAGTCCAGTTTTTGTTTCATATAAGCCCCATTAGCAGCAGTTAGAATGTTGTTTAGAGAAATGAACACATATCCATGGAGGTCAAATGCTAAATCTGTACTGTAAAAATCAAATAAAATCAATTTAATTGAAATAATAAAACCACTTCAGATTTCAGAAACAACTACACTCTTAACCTCGTGCTACCCTGCGGCCTCATGCGAGGACTCGCTATACGCAACGCATAATTTCAATTCATTTAAACCCACTGCATACTGTTCAGGACACTTTAAGGAGTCATTTAAGGGTTAAACTTCTGACGCATGGAGCCACATGACCAAACACCATGGCGTTGATTTCCGTTATTTTGAATAACTTTTCACAGTAACAAATCTGTGGGTCATTTTGCTTCATTTTATTTTCAGTTTTGTTCGATTTGATTTTATCATCACTGTACAACACAGTTCTATTCATTAACATTAGTAAATGCATTTCTATATTTACTGTGCATTTTCACATTGGGAAAATATTTTCATGCAAAAGCTGAAAAATGTTGCTTTCACAGGCTTTATATGGAGTTAGGATGAACAAACAGTGCATTTTTAACTGTTCTGAGATCAGTGCAGACAGACAGTACACTGGAGGTGAAGTCATTCACTAAATAGGGAGCAAGGGTGCATCCTTTAGCTTTCTATACAGCTAAGTGCATCAATCCTAAAATCTGACCAAATGTTCAGTTTCAGGCTGCAGATGATGTTTGAACTACTCAACGTGTTTGTCAGACATGGGACAATGGTCATCAGTACATAGATTCAGAATTTATAATGTATAATTTTATTTTAACATGGTTGGCAGTGACTGGATGATGCTGGCCATTACCTTTGAATAAGGCCACTACAAATCAAAAAGGGAAATGGAAAATGCGCACAGCAGTCATGCTCCAGTCTCAGGAGGTTAAAATAACCTGCATCCAAATTACTGTATAGATAGCACAGCCAAACATGAACGGCTGTACATGACTACATTTACTGCAATAAAATCGATGTATAAACATGTAAATAAAAATATGTTATCTGACTTACTCAGTTTGCAGTTTGCTTACCTTGCAGCAATAAATGCTCCTAAGATCATGGTAAATACAGTTGCTTTAATGGACCATGAAAACTTCTTTCTACATAAAGACAAGAAATATGATATTAAAACTACTGCAGCTGTTCTGGGTCAACTGTAAACACTGAGTGTATAGATATACTTCAGCAGGTAACCCTCAAACAGCATTGTGAACAAGATGGAGAATCTTCTGAGCACAGTAAACATTGGAAGACTGCAAAATAGAACACATACAGTGTGTTATATTATTATTGTATATTCAATAAATAATAACCGCAACAATAATAACCACCTAAATCATGATCATTGTTTCCCTGCACGTTAAACACTTACTTGAGTTGTTTTGTTCCAAACAGGCCAGTTAATTGATTTCCCACATAGAGTAAGGGGAGTGGAAATACCTTAGCAGAAAAGATTTCGAGAATTAATATCAAAGAACAGAAAAAAGTGGATGGATAGAGTGAACAGACTTACCTTATGTGGAACTTTCCCGTCAAAATCTGGGAAATCTACCACATTCAATAATTTTGCACCTCGCAACACAACAACTGTTGCCAACATCTGAAAAACAAAACAAAACAAAAAGGTAACAAATATGTTATTCGTCAAATTAATAAATAAAATATAAGCCATCTGTAATGCTGGTGCAATTTTGGGCAAGATTATTGTAATATAAAGTAATGATGACACTTTTAAAGGAATAGTTCACCCAAAAATGAAAATTCTTTCATTTACTCATGCCATCCCAGATGTTTATGACTTTCTTTCTTCAGCAAACAAAGATTTTTAGAAGAATATCTCTGCTCTGTTGGTCCATATAATTTAAGTGAATGGTGACCAGAACCTTCAAGCTCCAAAAAGCACATAAAGGCAGCATAAAAGTAATCCATAAGACTCCAGTGGTTAAATCTATATCTTCAGAAGAAATATGAGAGGTGTGGGTGAGAAACAGATCAACATTTAAGTCCTTTTTTCCTATAGCTAAATCTCCACTTTCACCACTTTTTTCTCTCCCCAATTTGGAATGCCCAATTCCCAATGCGCTCTAGGTCCTCGTGGTGGTGTAGTGACTCGCCTCAATCCGGGTGGCGGAGGACGTAGCTCAGTTGCCTCCGCGTCTGAGACCGTCAATCCGCGCATCTTATCACGTGGCTTGTTGAGCGCATTACTGCGGAGACCTAGCGGGTGTGGAGGCTTCACGCTATTCTCCACGGCATCCACGCACAACTCACCACATGCCCCACCGAGAGCAAGAACCACATTATAGCGACCACGAGGAGGTTACCCCATGTGACTCTACCCTCCCTAGCAACCGGGCCAATTTGGTTGTTTAGGAAACCTGGCTGAAGTCACTCAGCACACCACTTTCTTCTTTTTCTTTTGGGCAGGGAGGAGAATTTATAGTAGGAAAAAAGAACATAAATATTGATCTGTTTCTCAACCACACTTATATCGCTTCTGAATATATAGATTAAACCATTGGAGTCTTATGGATTACTTTTATGCTGCCTTTAAGTGATTTTTGGAGCGCAAATGTTCTGATCACCATTCACTTGCATTGTATGGACCTACAGAGCTGAAATATTCTTCTAAAAATCTTCATTTGTGTTCAGCAGAAGAAAGAAAGTCATACACATCTGGGATGACATGAGGGTGAATAAATGATGAGAGAATTTTCATTTTTGGGTGAAATATTCCTTTAATTCTCAGAAAAGTGACAATTTGGTTAATAATAGTATCTCTTACTTGGCCAATTCCCACTGATAAAGATGACGGGAATCTAGACAGAAACATACATACACCAGTTGTGAATTATGATGTGCACAAAAGAAAAAATTCAAGATTTAACGGCTGAATGTTTATCTCTATACACCTTGTTTAACTGGCTGAAGAGTCAAAATAATAATATGGAGATTAAATTAAGATAACACCGGCGTTTTCCATCTGTTTCACAGGTGTGCTTCAAACCATGACCAAGCTGTTTAAGTCATGCCAAAGGTGAGTACAGTACAAATCTTGCGAAAGACTCAATGCAGAGATGTCATGTAACTATTCAGCACAACACTTATTGAGAGAACATCTGGTAATAATAAAAACACCTCGCGTTGAATGGAAACATGAATGCAATGACATACGATTGATTACCTGTAATTAGTGAGAACACTCTTGTTAACGACAACAATGAGAAAAGATGCGAGTCCGTAGAAAGCTGCAGCGAATAACTTTAAAAATAAGTCTGATGTACCGCTGTCTTCTGCTCTCGACATATTCTCTTTTGCCTTATTCTCTGTCGAGCTCTTTTGAGGACGCTTTCGTGTGACCGCCATGATTCAGTTTATCGGAGGTCCAATCTCTTCAACAGTATTTCCCTTTTCCTGAAGTTGTAAAGGGGCAGCGCTCCGTCCGTTAAAGTGACACAACCCAGAACCTTTACCAGAAACCACGTGTTGTTAAGAAAAGATGTACAATAAAAAAGCTGTTTGTTTATTTATGGTTAGTGTTCTGTTTCAGTGTATTTTTTTTTATTATTATTCATAGAACTGTCCGATAGTTACACGTTGGGGGTGTAACATTTCTCATCGCAAGTAAGAATGGACCAATCACAGTCGCTTGTGCTGGCTAACAAGGTTACTTATTTATTTGCCTGTAGGATTTGCGCCTCAGGAGCTCTCGGTTGATTAACCCAAGCACTGAACTTCATAATAGCATTAACTTTCATATTCTATTAATGTTATAATAATAGAATATATGCTTACTATATGTTTTATTTTAAGGTTACTTTTACTGGTATTTACCATGTATTGCGCTTATTTTATTTTACTGTATGCTGTACTGTATTTATATGTATGTTTAATACCATTTGATGTACCCAGTTTAACATTTCTAAAAACTTTGAATTAACATCATATCATCTTCCATTTCCCACAGTTGCTGATGGTGACATTGGGCTATTATACCCTCTTTCAATTGCAGGATCTCCCACCGTTGTCATCGTTTTCCATAATGCTTATGTTGGCAACATGCAAATTCTTTTGGAACTCTTTTCGTCGGCAATTAACAAGCCAAATTTTGTCTAAAATGCAAGTTACTCTACAATATATTAACTTCTTGTTTATGGAACTGTTGTATAAAAGCAATATCACACTCACAACCATGCAGTTGTACTGAATATCAGCACAGCTGTGATTACCTGCGGCACTCTATAGTAAACTAAAACTTATTGAAAAACATTTTAGCAAACAAATTAAAACTAAAATAATTGTAAACAAACTTTGCTAAAATAACATTTAATAGCTTCAAAAGCATCTAAAATAAAATACAAATAACCATATATATATATATATATATATATGTATATATAGGAAATGCCAATTGATGGAGATACAGTTGAAGGCAGAAGTTTATATACACCTTAGCCAAATACATTTAAACTCAGTTTTTCACAAATCCTGACATTTAATTGTAGAAAACATTCCCTGTCTTAGGTCAGTTAGGATCACTATTTTAAGAATGTGAAATGTCAAAATAATAGTAGAGAGAATTATTTATTTCAGCTTTTATTTCTTTCATCACATTCCCAGTGGGTCAGAAGTTTACATACACTTTGTTAGTATTTGGTAGCATTGCCTTTAAATTGTTTAACTTGGGTCAAAAGTTTTGGGTAGCCTTCCACAAGCTTCTCACAATAAGTTGCTGGAATTTCGGCCCATTCCTCCAGACAGAACTGGTGTAACTGAGTCAGGTTTGTAAGCCTCCTTTTTCAGTTCTGCCCACAAATTTTCTATCGGATTGAGGTCAGGGCTTAGTGATGGCCACTCCAATACCTTCACTTTGTTGTCCTTAAGCCATTTTGCCACAACTTTGGAGGTATGCTTGTGGTCATTGTCCATTTGGAAGACCCATTTACGACCGAGCTTTAACTTCCTGGCTGATGTCTGGAGATGTTACTTCAATATATCCACATAATTTTCCTTCCTCATGATGCCATCTATTTTGTGAAGTGCACCAGTCCCTCCTGCAGCAAAGCACCCCCAAAACATGATGCTGCCACCATGTTCTGGGATTGATTTGCACTTTTTGCACCAAACTACGTTCATCTCTAGGAGATGTATATAACTATATTAACTCTTTAAGCTAGGAGAAAAAAAAATTGTCAAAATATTAGTAACTACAGTCTTGACCAAAACAAAATAGGTATCGTTTTAAAGCGTAGAAGCTGTACTTTTCAATGCATGCAGGCATTATGACCAAAACTGAACAAGTGCTTTGAAATTTGCAGACAAATCGGAAGTGTTCCGTTTTGATAATTTATTAATAATTTTGCACGGCACATATTATTGTATCGGAAATGATGTAACGTCATTGAACGCTAAACAAATAAGACTGGGTTCAGATCCACACAAAAATCATCCATATTTGGGCAGAGAGATACACTATATTGCCAAAAGTATTCGCTCATCTGCCTTTAGACGCATATTAACTTAAGTGACATCCCATTCTTAATCCATAGGGTTTAATATGACATCGGCCCACCCTTTGCTGCTATAACAGCTTCAACTCTTCTGGGAAGGCTTTCCACAAGGTTTAGGAGTGTGTTTATGGGAATTTTTGACCATTCTTCCAGAAGCACATTTGTGAGGTCAGACACTGATGTTGGACGAGAAGGCCTGGCTCGCAGTCTTCGCTCTAATTCATCCCAAAGGTGCTCTATCGGGTTGAGGTCAGGACTCTGTGCAGGCCAGTCAAGTTCTTCCACACCAAACTCGTTCATCCATGTCTTTATGGACCTTGCTTTGTGCACTGGTCCGCAGTCATGTTGGAACAGGAAGGGGTCATCCCCAAACTGTTCCCACAAAGTTGGGAGCATGGAATTGTCCAAAATCTCTTGGTATGCTGAAGCATTCAGAGTTCCTTTCACTGGAACTAAGGGGCCAAGCCCAGCTCCTGAAAAACAACCCCACACCATAATCCCCCCTCCACCAAACTTCACAGTTGGCACAATGAAGTCAGACAAGTACTGTTCTCCTGGCAACCGCCAAACCCAGACTCGTCCATCAGATTGCCAGATGGAGAAGCGTGATTTGTCACTCCAGAGAACGCGTCTCCACTGCTCTAGAGTCCAGTGGCGGCGTGCTTTACACCACTGCATCCGACGCTTTGCATTGCACTTGGTGATGTATGGCTTGGATGCAGCTGCTCGGCCATGGAAACCCATTCCATGAAGCTCTCTATGCACTGTTCTTGAGCTAATCTGAAGGCCACATGAACTTTGGAGGTCTGTAGCGATTGACTCTGCAGAAAGTTGGCGACCTCTGCGCACTATGCGCCTCAGCATACTCTGTCATTTTACGTGGCCTACCACTTCGTGGCTGAGTTGCTGTCATTCCCAATTGCTTCCACTTTGTTATAATACCACTGACAGTTGACTGTGGAATATTTAGTAGCGAGGAAATTTCACGACTGGACTTGTTGCACAGGTGGCATCCTATCACAGTACCACGCTGGAATTCACTGAGCTCCTGAGAGCGGCCCATTCTTTCACAAATGTTTTTAGAAGCAGTCTGCATGCCTAGGTGCTTCATTTTATACACCTGTGGCCATGGAAGTGATTGGAACACCTGAATTCAGTTATTTGGATGGGTGAGCGAATACTTTTGGCAATATAGTGTATGTGATTGGTAACTGTTACATATGGCCACCAGGAGATGGCACCAAGTACGTCACAGACTCATTAATGACTCAAATGGCACAGAATGAAACTCATGCTGTGAAATCTCATTACTAATGCATGCTGTGCAAACCTTTAGTCATTGTGTTTGCATGTGTAATTAGTTCTTATGTACACTATGTTTTGTTTGTTTGGAGATGTTTTTGTACACTAGGATAAATTATTTTTGTAATGCTATGACTTTTGATTGCCTTGTATCAACACAAAATTTTTCCCAGTTACAGTTGACATGATTGGGAACAAAACAAAAGCAGTTTTCTGAGCCACCGTATTTACACCGAGATATATAATGTAAAATCAGAAAAATGAGAAGTCCATTTTTGCCTTTTTTTTGTGTGAGATTTTTCAGCTGTTTCTTAAGTTTCAAAGTTTTCTTTCCAATGATACCAAACATTTGACACTCCTTGTGTTTTTGTGTAGTTACAAGCCTTTAATTTTGAGTATGCCACTGAAACAGGAACATTTTAAAAACACCTACAGAGCCTAAATATTACTTTATACAATGTGATTCGATTACGTTATGCCTTTTATCCACACTCCACCAAAAATCCTTCACTATTGCATACTTTGTAAAACAATGGCGTTAGAAAACTAAACATGGATTTTTCAAACAAAAACAGACTAGTGTGGATATGGCCTTAGTTTATCTACTTGAGATTTTCACTGTATGGACAACACTCACGGATCACTTCTAGCATTGTATTTAATGGGAATATTTGCAGACATGTTTGTCATAGAAACAATGAAGTCACAGATGAGGAAGTCATCATGACTGGAAGTGTCCCAGAGCTGTCCAGTACAGAAGAGTGAGAAATCAAGAGGCCTGGACTCAATCTACTGTCGTCTTCCACTTTATTGTCCCTCCTATGAATACACAGTACATCAGCCATCACACTTGGAGGTCTTGCTAATTCACATAGATAAGAAGCTGGATCCAAACGTTCTTTTACAGCACACTGTTGTCCCACTCCGATTTACATTTATCAGAAAATGCAAGCAGTAGTGCTGTTGTAGTAATAATTAAAAATAAAATTCACAGCAAAGATCACAGGAGAAATAAAAATAAAATGGTACTGATGCCAATAGACCATGTGCTTATTAGCTATTATTCAAACGTCACCATAAATCTAAGTGCAAGATATGTCGACAACTAACACTACAGAAAACTCACTAAAAAGTCGATAAAACACGACTTGCTGAAACTTACAATGTAAGCTCAGGAAAAATAAATTTATGGCAGATAAGTATTTAAAACAGTTTCTCTCTCACTCACACATACACACGCACACTTCAGAAAGTGGTACAAAGGTTTCTAAGCGAGCAAGGGACCAGCTTGGATCTACATTGAGCCCCGGGTGCTTCAACAAGATGAGGAAGAAAGACATGTATACTAATTTTACTGGTGCACCAGAGGATGACCAAAAAAAAAAAAACATCATACAAAGCAAAATAAAGATGAGGCATTCACTTCTTGCTACCAGCCAAGAAAACAACAATAATCCAAAGGGTAACTTAGAGCTTTCTTTCAAAACATTTAAAACAGTCCATATACATTACTCATGTATATATTAATAGTAAAATAACCACTTGAAGTCATGTTGTATCTCACTTGGAAAAACCCCATCATTCTGCTTTTGGTAGAGCCATTTATAGAAGAGTACTCGAGGGAAACGTAAGTGTTCACAACACACTTCAAATTCTATTTTGAAAACGCATACATTCAAGCAGCAATAAAAAAATATTTATGGCGAATGCATAATCTCTGGAGAAAAGAAAGGGGAAAAAATACTGTATGAACATCCCTGCTATCATGTCTCTAAATACAAAACCTCTACCAATTTGCTTCAGTGTAACAAGAAGTCCATTTGTGTCTTTTTCCGCAGGTAAAAGTCAGTTCTCAGTGTATGTACGGATGACAGTCTCATGTTTGATTTATTTTTTTCTCTTTTCTGGTTTTTATGTTAGAAGAATCCATAAGCATGCAAGCGTCAAAGAGGAGGGGGCCCGGAGGAAGGTTAGGAGGTTTAGGCCAGTGCTGGAAAAGCCTCAGGATCATCCACATTAGGGACAGAAACTCCTCCACCCTGTTAAAAACAACAAGAAACTGAGTTAATCTCAAACTACACTGCAGCTTCCTTGGCTTATTTTAGAAAAAAATAAAAAATTTAAAAAAAGCAGGAAAAGCATTAGGTTACTGCAGAACCATAAAACATTTGAGTACAATTTTGGTGTCGGCCAACATGTCCGGGAATTTTAAAGTTTACCAGACAAATTGGAAAAAAATCCAGTCAACTCATTTGGGTGATTATGTAAAGCAATGGACTATGCATTATATGTGATATAATAATTAGAGATTAGTCATTTTGTATTCAAGTACTACAAACGAGTAATCGATTACTTAATTTCTTTTGAACCATTTTTTCTTATGAAAGAATTAGCATTATGCATAAACATGATCTAGATAAAGAAAAAATTATAATAATTTGCACACACAAAATAAAATTGCAATATTCCAGTAGTGTTTTTACTAGTCGAATATTTACAGTTGAACGAGTACTTCATTATTACTTGTGCACATCCCTAATGCCACAATCAATTAAAATTTGTTCATATAGCATTTATTCATTTAGCTGCTTTTCCATATAAAAAACAAACAAACAATGGAATTATTAACATCTAACAAAAAACAAAGCAAAATGCTAAACTGCAATTTGCCACTTATATTTTGTTCACAAAGAAATATCAAAATAACAAATCATTAGGTTATGTCATTTAATTTTTCACCTTGGCCATTTCTCTCTATTTTTATGACTATTTTCCTCATAGCGCAGAAGCATTCTGCTGCCGACGTAAATTCAAATGTGTCCAGCGTTTCTCTAAAGCATGAGATGCACATAAGCCTGGTGTCCTTCTCCTCCAGAAGACAACACAAGGTTGTTTTAATGTGATTCTGAAGTGAGAAACTTCGGTGCACTCTTTCCTCCCGTTTACATGCATCTCGGTCTGTAAGCAAATTTCTCCACGGCAATGTAATTTCTCCACAACGCTTATGTAAATAACAAACATGGTATCAGAGGAAGACTTTTTTTATTCTCTGTTGCTTCGCTTTATTTCCAGATATTCCAGAGTTATTGCTGTGTTTGTTTCCCTACCTTTCTATCATGATCTGTAGTGGAATTGCGCTGCAATAGTGGGGTTTCCCTCTCACATAAAACTCTGGGATTCCCCCAGGGTATCAGCGCACATACGCCAATGGAAGGGACAGTCGATATTTTACATTGAAGTGTATAAATGGGTATAGTTTATAGCTTATGTGCTTTTTCCACTGTACTTCCAGAAATGTTGAAGTATTTCCCCTTTGTTGACTTGTTGTTGAGCTCCATTCTATAATGTATGTTCTCCAGTCTGTTCCCCGCACATGCACACTCAGAACGCAGCTTGTGTTTACATGACCATACTAAGCCGTGTTCTCAGGGAGAAATCTAGGTGTGTTAAACTGCTTTCTCTTAATCCCTTCAATGGCGTAAGGAAATCTGCTTTCTCGTTTAAAAGACGTTTCAGAACACAGCTTACTGTAAAAACCCTGGAATAAACCGTTTTCTTAAGTGCATGTAAACGTGGTCACTGCAGGCATGCGAGACGGGAATAACGCAAACTGCTTTTGCCAGTGTGCGGGATACAACCTGCTGTAGTCACAGATTAGGACTTTGCACGCTGTCGGGAAACTTTAAACCTCTATGGCAGCGAAGCACTGTCATCATTCGGATGGCATCACACTGTACACTTGTGGAATCAACTAAAGGAACTGCCGACACTTCATGTTAATATTATAAATAATAAAGAAAAGTGATGCAGACAATTTTTGAATTTGTCGGACACGGACATGTATGGGCTAATGAAAACCCAGAAGCCCCGTCCACAGTGTTATTTTTTTCGCTGGATGCAACAGGAGACTATTAATTTTCAATGAGATCTGGCGACTTCCGTCAACATGAGTGACAGCGACCATTGTTGACAGGATGTGGACGCCCATGTACAGTCAAGAGACACGACAAAGTTGAGAAGAGTTTAACTTCATGCAAATGCAGTGTGATATCGCGCAGTGACTACCAATGAGAGAAGACAGCGTAGCTCACATCATCTGTCTCCTGTGAGATAATGGATCCGAGTGCAGGAAAGACAGAGGAGTTGTCATCGATTTCACTGTTCCATATCCAGGGTTGCTGCAGAGTTTTTAAAATCAATTTTAAGAATTTTTAAGACCTTTTTCAAGACTTAAAATTAATACCATATCTCCATACCAAAACAAACCTACACAATCTCAAAATAAATCATGCCAACCTGCCAACATTCCCGATTTTACCGGGTTTCTCTCGCTTTTCCATCCCTCCTCCAGCTGTACTCCTGATTTACAATTTCTCCCGATAAACTCTCGATTTTCCGCATCCACACTTTGCTCATATGGGATCGTCCCGTATTTAAATATAAAATGATACGTCCCGTATCGAATCAATACGGGACGCGATTTTTCCTGCAAGCTGGTCAGATGGCGTCATGGCAAAATAGTTACAGATTGTTAATTTAACACTGATACAAGTTGGAAATTTTTCAAGGGGTCGTCTGAAAAGTCCACACATTGCGCTGAAACGTGCTAATACTGTGGAGGGTGTGGTAAAGGACCGTCTAAAAAGTCCACACATTGTGCTAAAAAAATCTTTTTTTTTAAACAGAAGGTTCAATGAAAATGTTCAATAAGATGTACAAACTTACACAGATCCAACACTGTATGAATACAGTCACTGAAGTACAGATGAAGGAAAATAAAAAACATAGCGCAGTACTTTTAACTTTAAAGGCACTTTAACTTTTAAATACAGAGACTCTTATTTTGAAATGTTTGCGCTTCACTACTTCAAGGCTTTCAAGGATTCGCGGGAACCCTGATATCATTTGTCTGTATCCACATACATGGATACAATAAAACAAATATGCGTGAAAAACCGTGTCAGAAACTGATGGCATTCTGAGTGAGTTTGATTGATACACTGAAAGATCGTTCATTGATATGATTGAGCATTGCTGTAGTTTATAACACTTTCCCCTCCAGAATGCTTAAGCGGTAAACTGATTTCTTATCAAACTGGATGATGTACCAGAAACTGTCGGCATTGTGAGATGATTGCGAGTTAAATTCATACATTAATAGATTATTCATCTTGTTCATGATAAATGCATTGCGCACTGCTGCATTTTATATAAAAACACTCTCCCCTGCAGAATGTTTATTATTAGAAGCAAAACAAATGATTTCTAGTCGAATAAGGAGGATATCTAAAGTTTTACCAGCAGTAAATCCCATATGTGTTCATATTTTCTAAAGCTATGGCCATTTGTGCAGCTGACCAATAACGTTAGAGCGACAGCAGTAGGCATGCCCACTAGCGACACAGAGTACAAAGACTAGCGCCATCTAGCGACAAAATCACTAAGTGTGAGAACGGGGCTTGATACATGTATGTTACTTACCTTCTCAGATCTGCCTCCACCTCGACTTGGCCGTCCGCCGCCGCCGCTGCCGCCACCACCACCACCACCACCACCACCACCACCACGACCACCACGGCCTCCACGAGAGCCCCCGCGGCCACGTCCTGGTCGACCCAAGTCTCCGAAGTTAATCTCCAGCTGGGAGGTGATGTCATTGGCTGGTTTACGGAAGTGGTGATCTCCGGTACCTTCTTCAGCCTTTAAAAAAAATGTTATGGGATCAGCTTCAGGTACATGATCTACCACTCCAAAATAACACATTCCTTCTTAATGACTTGCGAGATCTTCAATAATAGAACTATGACCACACAGTCAAATATGTTTTCTATTTTGTTAAAGCTTCTGAATTGGGGTAGCAAAAGCTTGAAAAAAGGAATTGGCAAAGGTGTCTCATTACCGATGTTCGTCAATTATAGCTTATGTTTCTAAATGCTTTAGTAATTCGTAAGTAGTTTTTACTACTTTTTAAATGCTGGCTTGTGCACATGTTGTATTGTGTCATTAAAGTTACAGGGACTTCAGCTAAAATTTTTACTTTGGGGCACGAGACCAACTCAAAGGTAGTGATATATCTGCCAGGCCGATTAATTGGCCGATATTTGCGATAATCTGCAATGGCTGAGAAACGTGTTCACTAGACCGTTTAACAGAAGTGTTAACATTCCCTGATGTCAGTTCCAAAATCTAAAAGTTTTATATTTCAACTTCAAGCAAATTTGAGTAAATATTGTATAAAATAAGTGTTCTATCAGCTATCGAACATCCTGCTGGCTAGATGTCAGTATCGACATCGGCCACTGAAAATCCAATATCGATCGACTACTACTAAAAAGCAACTGCAAGAGTGATCACTTGAAAAATTTAATCAATAGTGTAATATAAAAGAGGGCAGATTAGAGTGCTGTTGCGGTGGCAATGTTTATTTTATTTTTTACCACGCCGATAAACTGTGTTTTGAGGTGGTTGGTTGGGGCTTGGTTTAAAAACTTCTGTTTGTTATTTGCACCATATCCTACCTTACACTGTCAGTAACATGTAAATTATTATTTATTACATGTAAATAAAATAAAATATTCATAATTTTTAATTAAAATAACAAATATTTCAAATCTGTTAATATAGCTAACCTAAAATATTTAAACACTACTAAATATCAGTAAACAGCTGGAAAATAATTAAATGATTCAGTCCTACCTTGGCTGAACACTTTTCAATTATCAGATGTTTTTAATTATTTCAACAAGAAATGATCCAGAACCGGTTCCATTCTTTAAAAATTAGTCACGACTTTCGATTCCATATACGGTTCCCCATGTTCTTTTAGCGAAACAAAAACACTTCTACATCGATAGGAGCAGATACTAAATTAAGTATATATACACACACACTGATGCACAAGTTATGTCCAACTCGAAATGAAAAAAGAACCGTTGAAATCTCAAAAGTATTTACAACATTAGACTAGATAACACAGTCTAAACTGTGTCTGGAACGTTTATTGTTTATTTAATGTACTTCAGAGCTGTGAGACTTCAATCAGGCAGTGCAGTTACTGACTGCTTGTTCATATGAACGTGTAGTAGGGCTGGGCGATTAATCGAATTCTATTTTCAATAACGATTTTGGCTTCCAACGATTATGAAAACAAGATAATCGAGATAAAACGATTATTGTGCCACATTCCGTTTCGCAATGCATCCTTTATTAAAGTTCAAATAATAAGTAAGCGGCATTTTCCTGTGCGGTCTGAGTTTGAATCTTCTGATGGATCGAAGTGAACATAAAAATGAGAGAGAATGTAGTCTTAGCCCATTATACACTGGAACAAAATATGTGGTTTTTGGCTTATTTTCCAAAATAATATCTAAAACTCCTTTAAAACAACATACATTTATTTTAGGAGCTATACTGCAGAAGAAAATATTGCTATTGGAGAACGTTGAATACAATATTTAATCAGGGCTCAACATTAATGCTTGTCCAGGACAAGTGGATATTTGAAGAGGCAAGTGAAAGAGAATTTTACTTGCCCGACCAGACAAGCAAACTGATAAAAATGTCAATAACGGCTATATTTGTGATAGCCTAGGCCTGTGTCACTTATTAGAAAGTTCATATTCTTATTCTGCTGCTGAAAATAATCCAGAGCACGTAATTTAATAATTCGCTAGCGATCTAGTAACAGCTGCGCCGTTTGATTGACAGACGGCATATGTATGTGTGCTGAACATGCTTGCGCTAATGCACACCTGAACAGTCAAATACATTTCAAAATTATGCCAAAGTGCCCGTCTTGGTGAGGTATTCATGTAAACACATAGCGATGTCTAAAATGAACGTAAACAGCGGAGAAAAAAGTCAATTTGTATTCAAATGTCTGACTTGTAAGTATAAATGTAAGCTAATAGACCTGTTGCCGTCTAGTGTGTCATTATAATAATCAAACAACCAGAACAAGAAAATGAGAAAATACTCACTGCTCTTGACTGGGTAACTTTTTAGTAGCTTTAAAAAGTGTTAATGTATTCTAATCATACAGTGAAGAACAGTAGTAGTTTTATGTTGCATTTCATTCTGAATATTTAGTTGAATACTTGATGGCTTACTGCTGTTACAAACGTTTAAAGCTGTTAAAGCACTGAATTTTCTTCATTTGTATTTTTAATCTATTTCTATTCATTGCTGTTTCTTATTGTTATTTTATTACTGACTGTTTACTAGTCTTGAATAATCACTTAAGAACTGGAAACCATTCTTCCATAATTAACATATTAGTTAGTGTTATTATTTGTTGTGCTATTAAAGCTGGTATTGAGAATCATCACATTTCACTAGCGACTACTGAAATTTTGGTATTGTGATAATGTATAGTCTTTATTGTACATGGTAGATCTTGCTGCAATAACATGATGAAAAAATAGATCTCATTCCATAGAAGTGTGAGCACCCCTGCTGTAAATGTCGGCGATGGAGGCTTTTCTTTATTTGACTACCATACGTGACATAAAATAATTATCATATGACAATAGCCTCCTCCCCTACCAAGTGCAGTTTACATTTCAAGTTCAAGAAAATCCAATGTTGAAAAGACCAATGTTTTTTTTTTAAAGTTCAATAAATGCATGAAGTTTCCAAAGTCTCAATGTTGACCAAAATAATCGTGATTATGATTTTTGCCATAATCAAGCAGCATAATGTGTAGTTAAACATAGACAAGTTTTCTTGTAATTAGTAGAATTTTATAAAAGAATAAATGATATATGCGATACCATTTCTTGTTTGTTTAGAATTGTAAAAAATTATACATTAGGATCAATTACCGAATTGCATTTATGCCTTTATGCCTTTTTCAAGTAGTATTAAATCTATTTCTTGTTATATTTACCCAGTAGAAATCTGTAATGATCTCATCATTTGGCAACAGGCTGCTGAGGGCAGTAAATGCAATAAGAACTGTATTTCTTATTTCTAAGTAATTCTTCCTCAAATGTACTAAACTAATCTTACTGAAATCGTTAACGAACGGAACCAGAATTGTCAAACACCTTACGATTCCCATGCCTAATAGGCCGTTGCCAATGTAGCGCAAAATCCTAAAGTCTCTAAAAATTGGAAAATCAAGACGTCCCTAGCATGAAGAATCACAGTAGAATGAATAATCTAGAAGAAACATCTAGTACTTCACTATACTCATTATATGCTATTATTTCAGGTTTTCCCAAGGTCTTACAAAAGTCGATACATTTACATGCGCATCACCGCTGATGAGGCGGTTGTCATGGTGTTCCTTGCAGTCATAGCAGATACCTTGTGGAATGAGTCGGGATCAATATCTCCAGCTTCAATCACAGCTCCAGCGTGCCGCTGGAAAACACGAAGAAAAAAACCCCCATGACATTACTCAAAACATCACAGAAATAAAACTGATACAACTGGACTTTTAATTTATTGGCTTTTAGTCCTCGTCTGTTAGCTTTGAGGCCATGTAAATGCTAGTGTACTTTTACAAGTTGACACATATAACCGAGCAAATATACAACGTTAAAATAAATTTTTTTGAAAATGGTCAGAAAATAGTGATTATGAGCGAAAGGGGAAAAAAAACTGCTTTAAGTCTTCCAATGGGTCTTTAAAAATGGCATTAAATGTTTAAATCCATTAACTTTCTTGTACCAAAGAGTACTGATATGGACTTTTCAATGGCCGATGCTGCTCTACAGAGCAGGATGGCCGATATAAATAATACACTTAAACAATAGCAAATCAAATGTACACAACATTTCTGAAGCACATTTTTTTTTTTTTATTCAATATTTACTCAAATTCAGTTGATTTAAAAAAAACAAAAAAAAAACAACAACTTTAAAACAGAAATTGTTTACATTAACACTTCTGTTAATCAGCCATATAAACACGGTTATTGGCCAATATATCTGTCTTTAACTACCAAAGAGCGCACATCAGGAAACCTACCGTGCCGACTTCCTCGCTCTTTGACTTGTGCAGTACGTAGCCCTTTTTCCACTGACCGTCATTCCCCTCGTTGGGCTTGCGGATGTTGAATTCAACTTTGGCGCGTTCTTTGTCCTGCATGGCCTTCCACTCGTCCAGTGTCATCTCCTTCGGGCCTTCCTCCTTTACCTCCTCCACTTCATTCTCCCTACACAAACACAATCCAATTATCATGCTCTTTAAAATCTTATCAGAGATACATGTGCTTTCATCAACAACTGTTATTGCGATCAGAGCTGCACTGCATGGCACTCACTTGTTTTCAGAGTCGGCAGGGGCGTTCTCCTCACCTTCAGGAACGGGTTCAGGTGCAGCTGACTGATCAAGCTCACTGTCAAATCACACACTACAATAAGATCTAGGGAACATCAAATTCACTTCACTCTTTTTGATATTAACATTTTATTGATTCCAAAACAGGATTGAAGCAACAGAACATACACACACAGAATCAAATTATATCAAATAATATGTCCTTCCCCCTGAACATCCCCCCTCCCCCTCCCATCCCACTACAAACATCCAGTGGTCTGACACAAAATGAAAGTATACACATATACAAAAATAAATAAAATACAGCCAAAAGGAAACACTTAAGAATATATGTAAAAAAATAAAACCATACATTTAAAACTACAAACCTCCCTCCACTGTCCCTTCCTGAGAGCCTTCTAAAAAGGCTAAATAGCTGCCCCATTTTTTATTAAAACCCATTATAAATCTATGTTGCCTAGCCTTTTATATGACATTTCTTCAAATGCCGCTTCCCTGCCCATCTCTGTGTGCCACTCTTGAAACGAGGACGCTCCAGCCGACATCTATCCCCTAAGTATGACCTGTCTGCTGATCATAACACTGACTAGGACCCAATTTTTTATGTATTTATCTCCTATATTAATGACTGCCCCATCACCTAAAATACAGAGTCTGGGGCTAAATGAAATTTGAGTGCCCAATTCGTCACACATAAAACTCTGAAACCTCAACCAAAATTCTTGGATCTTAACACAACACCAAAAAACATGGGTTGTGTCCCCATCTTCTGATTGGCATCACCAGCAGGTGGGCGTATCTTTAAGACCAAGCCTATACAATCTAGAGGGGGTCCAATAGAATCAATGTAAAATTTTAAATTGCATAAGGTGCACCCTTGCATCTCTAGATGTAGAATTGATGTTTTTTAGAATCCTAGTCCACACTCCCTCCTCCAATACCAAATTTAAATCTTTCTCCCATAATCTCGAGAGAAGTTGAAGCTCCGTCCCCCAGACTCTGAATTAACAGGGAGTAATACACTGATGCCTCATGACCTTTTCCAAAAGCAGTAATCACCACTCCCAGAGTATCTGCCACTTTAGGGGGGGTGTGTGCTACTCCCAAAAACAATACAGAGCAGGTGGCACAGCTGTAAATATCTAAAGAACTGAGATCTGGGAATCCCAAATTGTTGAACCATATTTTCAAAGGATCTCAACACTCCACTCTCATACAAGTCACCGATCGTATTAACCTCCCTCACAATCCACTCTGACCAGCAGAAAGGGGACTTATTAATTCATAATTTTGGGTTCAGCCATATGCTCGAGGCAACATTTAAATAAATGTCAGAATTAAACACTCTGGACACTTTTGTCCATACCTCGTGCAAATGTGAGATAACGGGGTGTGACTTCTCCAGTTAGTTTGATAGAAAGGCTTTGCAATGGCGAAATAGGGGCAAGAACTTCCTGTTCAATACAAAACCATGGAGGGGCTCTCTCAGGTGGAAGCGACCAATGAGCCAAACGTCTGAGACCGAATGCATAATAACACCTTTGTCAATCGGCCTATGTAACTTACTAGAATGTAATCTGGGATGCTTACCGTTCCAGATGAAGGAAATCGCTATACTATCAAATTGCTTGAAATAAGAGAGGGGGACATCTACAGGGAGAGACTGTAGCAAGTAGTTGAATTTTGGAGTACAAATCATTTTAATAACATTAATCTTCCCAATCATCGATAAATGTAATGAAGCCCACCTGCCCACATCGCTTGAAAACCTTTTTATTAAATGGTCAAAATTAACTAAATCAGATGAATTTGCTGGGAATAAAATACCCAAATACTTAATGCCCTGTTTGGGCCACTGGAAGGCACCTGGCTGAAAAGCAGATACCAGGCAGTACGCTGTCAGAGACAAAGCTTCGGATTTAGACTAATTCCCGCTGTATCCTGAGAACTTAGAAAAGGAATTAATAATTCTGTGGAGGCAAGGCATAGATCTAGTAGGGTCGGAGACAAATAATAAAAATATAATCTGCGTGAAGCAAAAGCTTGTGCACCACACCTTCCGCCACCACCCCTGGAAAATCATTCTTCTCCATTCTTATCACGGCTGCTAATGGTTCCAGGGCAAGACAGAACAATACCGGGAGCCCCTAACCAGAGTAAAATAATCTGAAATGAATCCATTCCAATTCACTTAACTCTTACATGATCGTACACACCACACTTTTCAAGCAATGCTAATAGATAAGTTTTAAAAAAATGTATGACTCGTTGGCCAATTATTTAATGTCAATCAGCCAAAAAAGCTGCTACAAGACTATAAGCCTCAAATATTTCACATAATTATACCATATAACCATACCTGGTTTCTTCCTTCACATTGCCCCAGTTGTTCAAGCCACTGCCGCCTCGCTTTTCATCTCCTTTCTGTCGACTAAAATGTGAAATGAAAAACGTAATTCCAGTGAGACCAGTGCAACAAGACACCTTTAACTCAACCATCTGTTATCACACTCACGATTTGTCAATGCCGCTGTGTCTGTCGAAGTCACGTTTCCCCCGGGAATCAAAGCCATCTCCACGTCCCATGCCTCGTCCACGTCCGCCTCTACCCCCACGGCCTACACCACGCCCTCTAGATGGCTTGTCTCCAGCCAGCCTGAGGAAGGCGAATACATTTTATGACAAACCGAATGTAAAATTGATTGACTAAATACTAAAATTAATAATCAATACCAGAAGCAATCCCAGTGGATTTATTAACATTACAGCTGATTCAAGTTGAACGTTTAATGGCTAAATTCGCTAAACATTTGCAGCACTTTTGCGTGTAGTATTTCAGCACAAAAGCCTAGGTTTTATTTACTAACCACCTGCAGTCCCAATATGGTCTTGCACAATTACGAAAGCTTTAAAGGCTGCATTTAAAAACAGACTGAAATCAGTCAGCGCTGTGTGAGCAAACGGCACCCTCTAGTGGTCTGGATGCATTATCCATTATACCACTATAGAACTTAAAGGAATAGTTCACCCAAAAATGAAAACTCACATTATTCACTTACCCTGATGCCATCCCAGATGTGTATGACTGACTGTCTTCAGCAGAACACAAATAAAGATTTTTGGAAGATAGAGCTCTCTCAGGTCCTTATAATGCAAGTACATGGGTGCCAGCACTTTGACAGACCAAAAGTCACATTTAGGCAGCATAAAAGTAATCCATGTGACTCCAGTTGATCAATGAATGTATTCTGAAGCAAATCAATATGTTTGTGTAAAAAATAAATCAATAATTAAAACGTTATTAACTTTCGAGTTCACGAGAGAATTCGGAAGCTGTGCTTATTTACAACAATAGAACGAACATCACGTGAGTTTTCTGCCATTTGAAACAGCATCAGAGCCCTGGACGAAAGTGCCGATTTAAAGTTAAAAATGTTTTAGTTATCGACTTGTTTCTTACATAAACCTATCGATTCGCTTCAGAAGACATTCACTGATTGACTGGAGTTGTGTGGATTACTTTTACGCTGCCTAAATGTGACTTCTGGACCAAAGTGCTGGCACCCATGTGCTTTCTTTATAAGGACTGACAGAGTGACTTCTAAAAATCTTCATTTGTGATCTGCTGAAGAAAGACAGTCATACACATCTGGGATGGCATCGGGGTAAGTGAAACATTTGACAGTTTTCATTTTTGGGTGAACTATTCCTTTAAAAGGCAGTTCTGTTCCTTTAATATCTTTATTTCTCCATGATGTGGTTGACATTTCCGTGGAATTGCCCAACATATGCATTGCATGAATTTGAGATGTTTATTATATACAGTACAAACATGTAGAATGTGAGTTGTGTTGTTTTGAACTGCAAAAACAGAAGTGCAAAAATGTTTTAGAAAAAAAAAAGTTTTTCACATCAGTTATCATGCAATGATATTTAGCTATTTTTCAATTTCGTTTTTTAGCTTTTTATCTTCTATATAACTTTCATTGTGGCTATTTCAAATTTTGGCCTGTCATGTGTTCAACAGATCCAATCCATGTTCAATGGAAAAGATTTATTTTTAGAACAAAGAAAAAGCTTTTGTACCGGCATCGGTATAGGCTAATAGTTTTTTGTTACAATCGGTATCAGTATCGACCCAAAATTTTCATATCGATGCATCCTTACAAAAGGCTTATTACAGCTTGCACCTAAAAGTAAGCTAGACTGTGGTAGTCTACTGTATCCTTTACAACCTAGCACTCAGAACTGGCCTGCAAAATTGGGAATTGTGCAAACTGCGTAATTCTTTTAGTAAATTGTGTGCTTAAAGAACGCAGACAGCATGTGCAAATAAACAATGCTATCAGTAGGCACAAAACATACTTAGCGCACTCTCCCTAAAATGTTATTTGTTGGAGAAGAAAAATGCAAGGCAATATAAACTAGACTCTTAAGCGTGGTTTTTGCCTCATAATAAAGCTCAGTATGCAGTCAGTCACATTGTTTAAATTATGACAATAACTCACTTGTCCGCATTGAAATCGCCCCCCTCTGGCTTGTCATCAGCTGGTTTGTCAAAGCGCCGCTCACGAGGAGGTCGTCTCTCCGGCCTCCTGTCGGCGGGGCGTCCCTCTCCTTGACCTCCTTGGTGTTGAGAACCAACCTGACCTTGCTGCTCCGGCCTCCGTCCAACCCTCCTCATCCCTTAAATACAAATTCAGATATTAAACTCAGAGGACAAGGTCTAATTATGAAAGATTCAACGAATAACTGTATTTACACCTACAGGAGTTGTTATATTTGCAATGAAATCCATTAAATATCTATCAGCAGCCAGCCCTCACAAGAAACTATTAAGCTCATAGCTGAGCAATAATTTTATGCACGTTGCTTTGAGATCTAAATGACGCCTGTCAACGCTTAAGTCAACAAAAAAACACAAGCGCTAAACACTGCCAGTCCCCTTTTTCAGCCATCTTGGTTCAGCAAATTTTTTTCCCCTTTAATTTTTTTTCCATAGGGATTTCATAAAATACTTCATTAAAGTGTTCTAAGCCATGAACCAAACCATCCAGCTCCGAGGTGAATCACAACATTACAAACTTTGATTTGAAGCAAAAAAGTACTTGAAAAATTAAAACCAATGGAAAAAAATAAAAAAAGATTAATTTAAAGTTGATTATACATTCAGAATCAATATATTTTAAGTATTTTGCTAAATATTATAAAAATAGATAGACATGTATATAGATATACAAATATATGAGAATCTAGGGAGACCAACATGGGAGTCAGCGGTTGCTGCAGAGCTCTTTTGGTGCACTTTGTTTGCCGTGATTCTCAGATTGGTGGATGTTTGTGGAGGATCATGGGTAGTGTAGTTCAAGTTGAAAAAACATGGTCTGATGGCTTCAACAAAAACATATACCATTGACTAACCTCAGAACTCATGGTAGATCTGTCTTTAAAGATTTATATGAATTATCATTATAAATCAAATCATCTATGGAGAAAATTAATGGCATTTTTAAATCCGAAATCCAACTGTTGCGCATTTCTGTAGCTAGTCTATATTCAAGGTTTTCTGAAGCCATGCAATAGCTTTAAGCAAGAAACGGACCGAAAATAAAGTCATTATTCATCTAAAATTCTCCCCTCCAATACATCTTTCAAGATCTCATTCACGTTTTTGTATATTTAAAAATGAAGCATTAAAACAAAACATGTCATGCTAAGTTCCTAACTTAAATTTCAGTCGTTACCTTACACAAAAGATACTGTATGACTTTAGAAGAATTGGAATAAAGCACATGATTCATATGGACTACTATAATGGTCGTTTGTTGTCCTTTTTCTGTCACAAAAGTGTTCATAAATGTACCTTTGAACCTACATCCTTTGTTACCAGCCCAGATCCTGATCAACTAGGCTACACCAGCTCATAGCACACATTTAAGCCATTTATTCAAACATATAACATGGTGCTGATTCGAGGTCAACCAATACTTTGCCAATACCGATAACAGATTAATTGGCCGATAGTAAATACAATTTATATATATAAAAAATAATTTATAGAATGATAAAAAAAATCTTAGTCTTTCCTACTATGACTGACACAGACATTCAGGCTTCAACAATAAAATAACAAAAGCAGTTAATTGTGCAACCAAAATCTCAATAATAACTAGACAAATTAAGATTTGGTGCGTTACGGGGGACTTTAAACAAGTCCTAAACACACTCTTATTTTGAAATGACAGAGACTTGGCTAACATCTATATGCAAGTATTTACCTATTTTTTTTTTTTTTACAGCCTATATATTCACCAGGGTAGGGTTGCACCAGCTGTGCGTAAGGTCTCACTTAATTTGAGACGTAAAGTTCACACTAAGGGCTTAGTAACTACTAGTTAGTTTGTAACTAAGTCAGTGCTTAATTTGGTTGCACCACCTGCTCTTAAGGCAAGACTTAACTAGTAGGTCGTAAGCTCTCCGTGAAGTAACGTGTAGTTGCATAATATTACTTTTACCTGTACTGATCCAATAAACAGCCTTCAAATTTGTGCACAGATGTGTTAAAATGCTGTGAATATCAGTTTGATCTTGCTCACGTAAATGTCAGCTGTAATAAATTATATTCCCAATGAATTACGATACATAATAAAACAAGATTTCATTAATGGTATATTTAGCCTATGTAAATAATAATATTCAATAACTGTATCTAAAATGAATAAGGGACAATAAATAAATAAATACTAATACAACAGGCTGGAAAAATAGACATTTATTCATTTTAATATCTATTTCATATATGTTGAAACTTGACACCGGGCGGCGTACACAGGAAAGTGCACCGTTAGATCGGTTTCATGCTGAAGAGGTAAGTTTTTTACATAATGTTTTCTCCCGTAAATGTAAACGAGTGTAAATGCCAACATCATCATATATGTCGAAAGGACTGAAGCCTGTCAACTAAAACATGAGCTCAATGATGTCATTAAATATCAGTCTGCTTTTTTATTCCAACAGCTACTCCTGGTCTGAGTCTTCCGTAAATATTTAGTTTATTAGTCTTTAGTAATTTAGAGTTAGGTCCTACCTAAGTTTAATGGTGCAACGCTCATATTTAGTTGTGCGTAAATTGTGACTTAGTGCCCATTTACGCCACAACTAGGCTAAGCTGTAACGTACGTATAGCTGGTGCAACCGGCCCCAGATGAAGAGTTTATATGTGTAAGTTTCACCAGATGAGATTTACTTTTGACTTTTAGATTTTTGCGGATAACCGATAGTTCCAAAAAGCAACTATCAGCACCGATTAACAGGTAAACCGATATATCGGTCTAGTCTATAGTTACAAACCACCTGAAGCATGATTTAAATAAACCTGTGATCAAATCTGTATGCCAAACACTGATCTGACCTACATTACTGGCACTTCCTCCTACTACAGGTACCCTATAAAATAAAAGTGAAACTAACCCCATGTCTAATATTTGCATATCCCACATGCTTATACAAGTCAGCACACACCGAAGTGAGATGATAATCACTTTATTCACATACAGCTATCAGATTAGCATGTGCCTAAAGCACTACGCAGTTAAAACTCAAATTAGGTTGATTAGATAGTGATGTTGACATGTCGCTGCAATAAGACGCATGCTGAACGTGTTCGGACAGCAAAACATGGTGTTAGTAAACACTGAATGTCGTCGTTGACGACGACAGCAGCAGCAGCAGCTAAGGCTCCATGTTGCTGTGTTTATATGCACACGAGCACTCAGTTAATATTTGGGTCTCAAAACGTTTCATAGACGGCCTTAATGGGGCATCGCAGACGCGTTCTGAATGCGTTTGCGACGATCGAGTGAACCGTTATTTGACGCGTTTCGACTCGGCAAGATCTTAAAGGGAGTTTTAGCCCGTGCTTTCTATATAGGCAGCTCACTCGATTTTTAGCTGCAACCGATATTCAGTGCTAAGCCTCCTACATACCCTCTTTCTTCAGAGGAACTGGTGCCTGGACTTCTTCTTTCTTGTCCTGAGTTGTATTTTTCCTGTCTTTCTGCGACTCTTTCTTCGGCTGTTTGGCGGCTTGAGCTGCCGTCTTCGAGCCGCCCGACGCGGCCGCCTCTTTCTTCTTGATCTCGGCCGCTTTTAATATCTCGAACGGGTCGGACTCGTCGTCCAATAGCTGGTCGAACCGATTGGTAACGACGCAGCCGAAGCCTTCTTGCAGATGCCCGGGCATGATGGCGCCCCAACAGCGGGATTCTCCTCCGATTCTTAGAGGCTTTGAGCGAACTGCTAACGGTGGACAACCACAAGATGGCCAAGGAAGACACCTGCTTCTCTTCCGGCGCTCTCAATATCCGGGACATTGCAGCGTTCGCGCCATATGGGGGGTGTAGTTTTACAAGTGTGCTCTGACGCACGTTTTTGTTAGAACAACATTGTAGTATTGTGGCTTTTACTCCACGTCTGTTAGCTTTGAGGCCATTTATATTCTAGTGCACTTCTTAAACTATCCAAACTATCTTTTAGCTGATATCATTTGCTAAAATGTACTGTTGATCTCTTCCATGAAAAATAAAATAATAAAATAGGCTAGTGATGTATGAAGGTAAAATAGTGCCTAAATGATTTGCATGCGCTGTGTAAGATTTGTAAAAGCGTAAATGATGTTACATGCGGGTTTTCAAATTGCAAGCGTAAAATTGCATGTGCACAGAAGGTTTTGTGAAGGCGTGAATCAAGCTGTTAGCATAATGAAAAAAATAATAATAATAGCAATACTTTAATGCTTTCTTAAGTGTAATTTATGTGTTGTGGATTTGCAAGTTAATAGTCCTTTTTTTTTTTTTGCGCTTACACTTTTGGCACAGTTTTTTTTTCTCAACCAATATGGAATACCCAATTCCCAATGCGCTCTAAGTCCTCGTGGTGGCGTAGTGACTCGCCTCAATCCGGGTGGCTGAGGATGAATCTCAGTTGCCTCCACGTCTGAGACCGTCAATCCGCGCATCTTATCACGTGGCTTGTTGAGCGCATTACCGCAGAGACATAGCGCGTGTGGAGGCTTCACGCTATTCTCTGCAGCATCCACATACAACTCACCATGCGTCCCACCGAGAGCGAGAACCACATTATAGTGACCACAAGGAGGTTACCCCATGTGACTCTACCCTCCTTAGCAACCGGGCCAATTTGGTTGCATAGGAGACCTGGCTGGAGTCACTCAGCACGCCCTGGATTTGAACTCGTGACTCCAGGGGTGGTAGTCACCGTAAATACTCGCTGAGCTACCCAATCCCCCTTGGCACTGTTTTTGTGCCTAAACATGGTCAAAAACATTACAAACATGCAATCAACAATCTGCAAGTAAAGAAAGGGTGTCATGAACAGCAAAACGGATTCACCACGTGGAATCAGTCTGTATGTGTAAAATAAACTACTTCAAACGTGTAAATGACTTGTGTTTGTGGCATAAATATTTTCCAAAATAATCTGATATAAACTGTTCCGTTTTCCCTTTTGTTGCGCTCACACTTTCTCACTGAAAAGAGTTTTGCAAGCACAAGAGGGAAGGCGGGTCTACCTGCCTCTAGTAACCAATTAAATGAGGTTTTCCTTGACTAGTTTACTCTGACCTGATTGGTTTAATAACGTGACAGTCCACTTGTTCTTCAAATGGCTCAGCGTCGTTCCTCTGGGTATCTCTCCTCTCTTAAATATTAATTTGAAATATTAATACATACACGTTCTTTTATTGCGAGTGTAAAGTTGAGCCGACACCGTTTATTGATATAAATATGATTCTCAATCTGCTGTTGGTCAAACAGTCAGATAGTCCCGCGCCCAACTCACGCCATTGGTTGAGTACATTGCTGGGGCGGGTCTCTCAAAACAAACACAGGAATTTTTATAGCGCCACAGAGACACAGTGTTGACAGTTAGAAAATTAAACTATGAATGGCTTACTTATTGTTGTCTCTGCATATTAAGCTGGGATAGGAGAAAGTATTTTAACAATGAAAAAGTTACAAACTTACAAACTTGTTCCACAGAAGAAAGAAAGTCATATAAGTTTGAAACTTGAGGGAGAGTAAATGATGATTGAATTTTTGTTGTTGTTGTTGTTTTTGTTGTTGTTGTTTTGGCAATCTGAATTTATATTTTCATAATTAGTTCATAACAAATTGTAAAAAATAACAAACAAAAAAAAACAAAACAATGTTAATATACTTAATGTAGCCTATATGGGTGTTTCTTCAATTTTGTCCAATATCATGTCCAGGGGTTGATTTTTTTTTAAACTCAGAACTTTTTTCTTTTCTTTTTTTTTTTTTGTTAAATGAATTACAACTGAAACTGTTTCACCATGTATTATAATTTATTATTTGTAATTTTCAAATGCATTTTATATCGATTTTACTGTTTTAGTCTTGTCCAAGATTTTCAATATTAAACGATGAAAATCCATTAGAAAAATAAAACTATTTACGTATTAAAAACTATGATAATATAAACAAAGAGTGAAATAAACATAAACCATTTCAATATTTATTGTGTAAATATGATTGGTAGCCTATCAATCTTTCAAAAATGATGACTGCCTCAAATGCCGTCATTTCCACCACACCAGACAATTTTGCCCCTAATAAATTTTTTTTTTTTTGTGATAAGTTAGTGTACTTGTTTAACAAGTTGACAAAAGTGTTAGTGAAGAGGATGCTTGAGATGAAATACAAGTGAAGTTTGAAGAAAACAATGAAAAATCTAAGTAAATATCACTTGTGAGCAGAGTTCCACAAGGCTCAACACTCCGGCCACTTGTATTTCTTCTATATATAAACGGTTTACCAAATACAAACTGTATCTTATATACTGATGACCCTGTCATCTTTACATCAAATAACAACCACACTGAATGAAGACATGAATATTTGCATTCATGGTTAAATCACAATCGTCTCTCATAAATATTAAGAAAACAGAAGCTATATTTTTTATACATCCCGTAAACATATTTCAGTTTAAAATCCCATTACTATAACCAATCAACCACTTCCTATTAGACAACAGTATTAAATATCTTGGTCTTACTCTTGATACACACCTAACATACAAACCACATATAAACAAACTAGTGAAAAGATTAAATAAAAAATGATTTGTCTTTAAAAGAATATGTCCTTATCTTTCTCAAACTGTAGCTCATTTATACCTTAATTCAATTATATTGTCATCTATTTTACCTATCTGGTCTCATACTACCCAAGATGCTCTAGATCCCAGTATACAAATTTATAATAAAGCTCATAAAATATTATTTGCACTCCCTCTTTACACCCATCATTGTTTTGGCTTTAAAAAACTTGAATTCACTCAATTTGGAGAATTACTGCAATTTATTTGGAAAGAAATTATATTATCAAATTCAAAATGGACTACTTTCTCCTGAAATTTGTACTTTATTGCCAACATATACTCATGTAAGATGATCAAGAACAAGATCAATCACTAACAAATTAAAACCAAGTTTTAAGACTTATTATGGTAAATTTTCATTTTTTCATCATTTCACTGTAATCTGTAATTTGTTCCTCAGTCCAAAAGATCATTGTTATCTTTGCATACATTCAAACATAAACTTATACACACACACATCTGTTGAATAATCAATCATGTACTCATTCATTTTCTTTGTTTTTTTATTTTTTGGTCTTGCTTTGTTCTTTGCTGCTTTTTACTGGCACTAAATTTGTAATATTTATTTCACCACTTTTTTTTTATTAACGATCCTTATTCTTGCTACTTATTTTTCTTTCTCTTTTTCATTTTTCCCTCTTCTTTGTGTCTGTAGGACAGGAACCCAATTAAAATCAGATCTTCTGAATTGTTTTTGCTTTTAAACTCTGTCTTTCCCCCCCTGTATAAATAAATAAACTCAACTCAATATTTTTATTGGGTGTCATTTCCAATTAAGAAGTCATTTTGCCAAATTATGCCAAAAGCAAGGGCGTAGGTTTGGTTTGAAAGTTGGTAGGGACATATTGCGAGGAGGATCCAGACCCTTACCTGACAGTTCCTCATATTCAAATATGTTGTCCTCAATAAGGCACTTACTGACCAAAGCAGAATCCTACATTAACTGGGCCGTATGCAAGCCCAGGAAGTTTTTTGTTTGTTTGTTTGTTTGTTTGTTTGTTTTTTTAGTTTGTTTGTTTTTTTACTCAGACTAGAAACATTTGTAGCTACACAAAGAGTATGCTTGTTTAAATGTATTGATTTCAATAGGTGGATGGAAATCTGCCTGTGTAATCTCCAGAAAATAGTTTAAAAAAAATCTTTACACAATAATCACAAACGACTGTGATTGGAGCAGTGTGAACAGCGCTGAGAAAATTAAAGATGCCACGTGACAACACCTTTCATATGTAGCTTCAGAAGAGGTAGGACAATAATTTATACATGAATATTTACACTAAAAAACTTTGATAGTCGTTAAAATATAGTATTTTATATGTGGTAAAATTGCCCAAATGTTGGTCGGGACATTTCCAGTTTTCTAAAAGTTGGTAGGGACATCATATCATCCTTACCTAAATCTACCCCTCTGGCCAAAAGTGTGAAAATATTCTTTTATTTTGTGTATTTAGATATATAAAATGTTAGCTATGAAATTTGCCTTAGCAAGACAAAGGAGTCAGCCATTTTTATTTCTAAAACATTTAAATGTCATTTCCGTCACCGTCATTTCCACAACAGACTTCTGTTAAACACATTGTAAAAAATTTCCATAATTTTAATGGAAAAATAATGAAAAAATGTTACAGTAAAAAAAAAAAAAAAAAACAAACAAAAAAAAACATATGTTTAACCGTACATGTACTTTATGGTAAACTGTTGTTAAACTATAAGTCCCTTCGTGACCCATCACATTTCATTATATTTTATGCACATAGTCATGTTTCTTCTTAATTTAACAGTTTTTTATTTTATTTTATTTTTTTAATATATTTTTTTACAATTTGACATTTTAAGCCAATTTAAGTCAAAACTTTTGAAACAAATATGAATACAAAGATAACTTGTCTACTGAAATTGGCACATGCAATATTTCCGTTTCATCATCTTGGACTATTCACCCATGTATACTGATTTTTTATATTTTTATATTAAGTTTATAGCACGAGCAAGAGGCGCAGAACTAGAGCGCTCACACACACACACACACACACACCAGAAGGTCTTGTTTTCTCTGTGGAGGTTGTCGGCGCGTCCATAACCTCTGAAGGCTTCATGAAGCTCGCAGTCATATCACGCATATCGCAACCCAAACACATACTGTTGATGTTTTTGGTGACAGTGGCGTCCTCGATCCATTCGGGCTGTCCAGACAGCTGCGTGTGTGATGACCAGCATGTTGTCCAGTGCGCTGAACAAGATCTCCGCAGATTTCCATCAGGACTTCCGCTGACCACGCGCCAACTCATCCTGTCCAACAACCGCATCTCTGACTTACCTGCGCTCGAGCTCAATTACCTGTCCGACCTCATGTTCCTGGACTGCAGCAATAACTCACTCACTCACATATCGGAATCCACGTTCGGGAACCTGAGAAAGCTGGCATACCTGGACCTGTCATTCAACTCTCTCTGGAAGATAGAGGAGCAGACGTTCAGCGCACTGGAGAGTCTGGTGATGTTGAGACTGACGGATAACCCGACGCTGACAGAGTTTCACCCGCAGGCTTTCTCTCAGTCGAGTGCTCTTCAGGTGCTGGACATCAGCAGGAATAATCTGACCATACTCAATGTGAGTTCACTCGTGGCATTGACGGGGCTCAAGTCTGTCGGTCTGAGCGGGAACCCGTGGCTGTGCGCCTGCGACTCAGAGGAGCTCTGTGTCTGGATGCATACTGACAACTTTAAATTTCAAGGTAGTAGTTTGTAGGCTGCTGTAGGATTTTGTATTTATTTTTATTTATTTTTTTACATTGTTTATATTTTAGAATAAAACACTTTATAGCCTAATAAAAATTGAAAACGTTGGTTAATAAGTAATCAACAATAATAATAATAATAATAATAATAATATAAATTAAGCTCAGTCGACAGCATTTGTGGCATAATGTTGATTACCACAAAAATTAATTTCGACTCGTCCCTCCTTTTCTTAAAAAAAAAAAAAGAAAAGAAAAAAAAGCACAAATCTTATAATGAGGCACTTACACGGATCCAAAACATTATGACCAATCCTATTGTTTACAAAATTGCAGCGCATGCGCAGTACGTGGCGGCAGAAAGCCGATAGACTGTTAGATTTGATAGATCGGACGATGTAACGAAATTACGACACAAAACCATCATAAATACACAAATATTCTTAGCTATACAATTATTATAATGATATGAGTTAATAACATATCTTTTATAATGTTTGATTTATATGTTTGCTGCAAAGCAGTGAGTTGAAATGATCTCTTCACTCCAGTCAGCTCTGTTGATGGCTTGAAGCCACAGCTATCTACGAGAGCTCTCGAAATAATTTTTCAACAATTGAATCCAATAAAAGTTTACTGTTTGCCGACGATTTCTGCCACAACATCCGTAGGTGACGTAAGTGGTGATGTTGGATTGGTCTATACCCAGATTGCACACGTACGTCTTCGAGATGTCTGTTTAAGATCTTTTCATCTGGACAGCATCACAATCTAATGAACATCTGCTAAAGATCTTAAAACGATCAGATTTACAAACATCCTTAATCATAAATGTCTCAAAGACATCTACTGAATGTCTTATTGATATCTGAGAGGAAATTTTTTTTCGACCTATTGCAGATGAGCAAACAACCTAAAAAATACATCTTCCAAATGTAAACACACACATCAAATAGACATCTAGGTGATGTACGTGTGCTATATGGGTATGCTGTTGGTCCTCTGCGTGCTGCCAAAACAGTGCTGATCCGCTGAGTCATGGACTCTACAAGACCCCTGAAGGTGTCCTGTGGTATCTTGCACTAAGACATTAGCAACAGATCCTTCAAGTCCTGTAAGTTGCGAGGTGGAGCCGTCGTAGATTGGACTTGTTGGTCCAGCACATCCCACAGATGCTCAATCAGATTGAGATCTGGGGAATATGGAGGCCAGGGTAACACCTTGAACTCTTCATTATGTTCCTCAAACCATTCCCCAACAGTGTGGCAGGGCGCAAAATCCTGCTGAAAGAAGCCACTGCCATCAGGGAATACCATTGCCATGAAGGGGTTTACCTGGTCTGCAACAATGTTTAGGTAGGTGGCACGTGTCAAATTGACGTCCACGTGAATGGCCGGAACCAGGGTTTCCCAGCAGAACATTGCCAAGAGCATCACACTCCCTCCATAAGCTTGTCATCTTCCCACAGTGCATCCTGGTACCATCAATTCCCCAGATAAACGGCACACACGTTTCAGGCCATCCACGTGATGTAGAAGAAAATGGGACTCATTGGACCAGGCGACCTTCTTCCACTGCTCCAGTTCCAATGCTCATGTGCCCAATGTAGTTGCTTTCGAAGGTGGACAGGGGTCATCATGGGCACTCTGACTGGTCTGCAGCTACGCAGCCCCATACACAGCAGGGTGCGACGCACTGTTCTGTACACATTCCTCCCGTAACCATCATTACATTTTCTGTGACTTGTGCCACAGTAGACCTTCTGTCAGTTCAGACCAGAAGGGATAGCCTTCATTGTCCTCGCGCATTGATGAGCCTTGTGTGCCCAACACAGGTCGCCGGTTTGTGGTTTGTCCCTCCTCAGACCACTGTCGGTAGGTAAGCACCCCATAAGCCTTGCCTTTTCAGAGATGCTCTGACCCAGTCGTTTGGCCATAACAATTTGGCCCTTGTCAAAGACTCTCAGGTCTTTACTCCTGCCCATTTCTCCTGCATTCAACACGTTGATTACGAGAACTGATTGTTCGCCTACCATCTAATCTACCCAGACCTTGACATGTGGCCTTGTTAGAAGATGATCAATGTTATTCGCTTCACCTTTGAGTGATCATAATGTTTTGGCTCATCGGTGTACAATGGAAGAGAATGGGGCCAATATGTAAACATTAAAATACTCACTGTTTAAAAAGTATAGCAACTAGACATAAAAATTACATGTTAACATGATTTTAGAATAATAAAATTGCTTACTAACCCTTTCTGTATAAAGTTATAGCCAATTTTACAACTTTGATGCCATGACGACGTAAAGCCGTTAACACTAAAACCTTTAAGAATTAATGTAAGTGCTTTTATAAAATTATAAGCTTCAGATTTCTGCCTTTAAACCTCCAAAAATTAGCCCCATTCACTTCCATTGTAACCTTGATTTTTATTTTGTATTTATTTAATTTTTTTAAAGAAAAGGATGGATGAGTCGAAAGTAATTTTTTGGGAAATCAACATTATGCAACAAATACTGTCGACTGAGCTTAACTTGTATTGAACCCAGAGTATTCCTTTAATGTGCATCCAAAAAGGCCTACACGAAAGTACGAATCAATGTTTTCATGACATTTTATTTGATTAAAGATTACACAATTCAATTTGATGGAATTTTGTTATGAAATTGAAATGCGTAAGTCTTCAAATTATTTTTGCAATTGTGTTTTCATAACATTAACCAAGATTAATAAATGCTGTAAAAAAGATGTTGTTCATTGTTAGTTCATGATACCTAATGCATTAACTAATGTTAACAATTGGTTCCTTATTTTGAAAGTGTTACCTATGTTATTATAAAATGTTACCCCCTTTTTGGACACTTTCCATTTTTGTTAAAAATTCATAATGATACAAACAGTAATCCTATCAAACCAAAACATACATAAATATAATAAATACAAATAAAATAAATAAGTACTAAATAAAATAGATTTTATGTAAAATGTATTAAGCAAAGATACAGTCTTCTTGGCTTTCTTGTTATTAGAATATTTGAAAAGACTGAAACTTAAAAAGGTCTAAATAGACTTTTGACCTTTTTAGAAATAAAGGAACGTAGGGATGGGATGGAGAGGTAAATGTTAGCAAAATATTAACAAAATGTGATGTAATCACCTGGTTACTACCAGGGATTAGAAACGGTCCAAGGAACGAAAATCAAAGATAGATAGATAGATAGCACTGAAAAGTTGTGGCCTTTTATCTTCATTTAGAGCCACATGTACTGTACTATATATAAATATAGACTATGTACTGTACAGTACATACTCACACAATATATATAGACAGGTTGTAACTGAGTTCATTTTTATGGAATGCTCATAGAGTCAAGTTATATTTAGGTTGTTCTGGGCCCCTCACTATACAAAGTCACACAAACACACGAAACAAAGTCTGAGGAATAATACAGCGTTAATTTCCATTATTTACAGCTTTTAATTGGCCCAGATGTATTCCCCCAAGTGCAGCCAATTATTTTGCTCTACAAACGAACATTCAACTATTCACACTACAATGCAAGATCAAATGGCAAAAAAATCCCCCATCTGCTAAACTGCACTAGTCCCTTATGTGCTGTTCTATTTTTTACCTTTCAGAGGCTTTGAAGGGGCTTATTTGGACAAAAATCCCCACTGTAACATTCAATGCAGTCAGAAAAGGGAAACATCTTCCTCTCAGTCCTGTGTATCACCAATGAATTTCACTGGCGTTGCAATGTATTGCTTGGTTTCTATTAAACATTCAATAAATAAAAAATGCACATCTTTTTAATTAGTCTTTTGAGCAAAAGTGACCAATGTTTGTACTTATTGGATTAGAGATAAACTGTCTTCTTGATAGATTACAGTCATTTAATGATAATATGACCATATTAAGTTGCTTTATTGCCTTATAATTCAATAGTTTGAATTACTGATCAGAAAAATAGTAACCATCATAAATCCATAAAGAAACGCCTTCTCTTAATCACAATCTCTGTTTAGAGAATACTTTGACCCAAAAAGACGCTAGTTAAAATGAAAAAGAGAATTAGAGTGTAGTAGACGTGTCTCCTTACAGAAGCATAAACACAAAGACTAAATGACTCAGTCGGGGCATAGGGGAACCATGCTTTAAATTATTCAGTGTGGCAGTGTGTTAGGTAATATAATATCCATGTATGGTAAGAATGCCAAAGGGCACTGCTTTAATTTACACCACTAAATCAGTAATGCTCATTTCCATAACTACTCAAGAAGCTAACCTTAAAGCAAGAGTTTTATAACAATTACTCTTGAGTACAGCACAGGAAAGTTACTGGCTATGTTTGGAATGGAGTACTAGCATACTGCTTACTGCATACTGTAGTATATACTGCCTAAATCGTATCCAAAGATAAATGTTTTATTGTTATAATCTTTGTTGTAAGACTTAACTGTATGCACATTTGCTAAATATACAGTCTACCAGCAAAATCTTTAAACACATTTTTCTCTTGTGTTTCATGGGGCTAGAAGAAGGCCAGACAGTATGTGAGGGTCCTCCTTACCTGCGGGGGCAGCGTCTGTCTGAGTTGGGCCTCTGGCTGAGAAGACAGTGCCATCCAGGCTTGGGTCATCAAGATTACCTGTTCTTTGTGGCCATTGGTTTTGTCATCTTTGCCGTGGGAATCATACTGGCTTGGACGGCCGGGATGGTGATAGTGCTTTGCCAACGCTGTGTGAAATGGAGGAAGAACAGACCAAACATTGATGCGACAGAAGAGGAAATTAAAAGTGGGAAAAGAGGACACATGGGTTAAGTAAATTGTGACAGGAAGTAAGGTGATACTCATCTTAATAGGGTGACAGAAGCACATGATAAAAAAAAGAAAGAGTCATGATTGATATAAGATGAGATAACCGCCCTTAACATTGGGGCAATGAGAACTGTTCAAAAGAACCAGCTGATATGGACAGTATCTGTTTGAGTCCATTGAAAATTACTCTTAAAATGCACACAGAGGTTTTGAAATATGTCTATAAATGTATATATCTGTAACTATCGTTTAGTGAAAGGAGTGTTAATTACTTGATACATTTATAATTATTGATTAGATTTTCTTCAAAATCTGCAGTGAGTAATCCAATAGTATTAAAAAAAGTTATCAGATTAGATTACCTAAAGGTATAATCTAAAAGATTATGTTACTGATTGCAATTTAAATCATGTAATTTGTAAACCAGTACTGTAATGGGACCAGTATATCATCAATTGGAGGTGGGCTCTTTTGACTTGGGCCAAGAATTAACCTCCTAGAACACCTCCCAGAACACCAAAGAACCACATATCAATGTGTCCCAGCCATATCTTCATAATATCATAGAGAATTGGGAATGGGCTCTTTTTGCCCGAATGAATAAGCAACACCTTACCAACTGCATAGCAATTTTCACACAACCTCTCAGACCGCATCACCAACACAGAACCAGGCAGAACACCCTAGAATCTTGAGAACGTAATTTGCACAGACAAGCACCTCTCACATTTTCTTTTGATTTCAAATGTTCAGAATGTATTGTTTTGGCCAATAAAAAGTGCAACAGTGTCCACCAACTTTTTCAGCCATCTTGGTTCTGGAAGTATTTTTCCCATTCATTTTTTTCCCCATAGGGATTTCATAAAATCCTTCATAAAAGAGTTTAAAGCCATGAACCAAACCAACCAGCTCCAAGGTGAATCAAACAATACAAACTTTGATTTGAAGTAAAAATTGTTTGAAAAACAGACAAAAAGACAAAGGTACAAGACTGTGTACTTAACAACTTTCATGAAAGAATGAACTACAATCTCATGAAGCACTGTGGATGACATAATTGACTAAAAACCAATAGAAAAATATAAAATTGTTAAAGTTGTTGATTATTGCTTCGTACAGTCAGATGGTTTTCCTGCTTGGCTCTAGGCCTGCCACACCTCCACCAACTGGGTTTGCTGTAGCTTAATCAGCTGGGGTACACCGCTCATTGATCTTTTGCCTCTTACTCCGGAACACCTTCTGGTAGTGGGGCAGGGGAAATTTACATCTCTCTGCCACCCCCTGCAGCCCCACCTTCCTCAGCCGTTGCTTGCTTCCCACACCTTGTCTCTCCTCCTTAGCCAAAGCCAGAAGCTTGCCTTCTCTGCCTCCTCTGACACCTCCTTCATGGCAGTCTTCAGCACACTCCCTTTTAAGCCCAGGTCCTTGAGCAGGTGTAAAGTTGCCCTTCCCATGAAACTCCTGGCTCCCACCTCCACTGGATACAGTATTCCACCACCAGGTTAGAGTACTTACCTTGCTTCCTTTCATGGGCTACCCCAGTAACTCCTTCCATGGTACTGTGAACTCAACCGACCACCAACCATTTTGGTAGCGACAGCCCACAACACCATGAAGGGGGTGCAGAAAGGTGCTGCAGATGTGCCCAGAAAAGTAGAGCTGTCTGCCTAGATCCACCTCCATTCTCACTCCAAGTCTATTATAAAGATCTTGGGTGCTGGCCTACTGCTGGGAACATCTCCCACCTATCTTTGCCTGAAGAACTAGATCTATTAATGGCTTGCTCCTGGACTCTCATGGCCTGCTTCCAGTTGTCTTCTTTCCACCACTTCTGCCAGCTTCCTGAGCACTTGATCATGTCACCATCTAAACCGACCTTGTGCCAGTGCAACCTGGCAACTTGACAGGACGTGCTGAAGAGTGGCATTACTGTTATACACTGAGAAAAAAAAAAAAGAGGTAAAGCTGCTCTATTGAAAATGGGTAATGTAGTACTAAACCAATACACTTGAAATCAACTTAATACATTTATGTTTGAGATGAGAATATAATTATAATGCGTAAAGTGATATTCTACGCAGTCATCAAAACTTGATATAATCACATTTACAGAAAATGTTCAAATGGATTCAGACTTCTAACGGATGGTGTTCACTCAACATGATTTTTACTGCTTGCTCAATTAACTTATTTAAAATGAGCTGATGCAACACAATTCTTTAGCATTTGGTCTCAACTTATTTTCATTGTCTACAATTCATCTATGTTCACTTAATCCAAATGTTTTTGGACTCTGTGAATAATATTTGTTGCATCAATGTTTTGCTGAAGCCAGGCAGGAGATTTCCAGTTCCCAGCATGCTTTGCACAGGACTGGATTGGAAGAGTAATTTTTTAAATTAAGTGTTATTTTAATGTATTTAAAAGCAAAATGAAACAAGAGTTTAATGTTTTGTTATGTTGGGATTTAGAGGATTTTCTGTCATGTTAAAACGTTTTGCAGGTTACCATTGTGTTGAAGAGTGGAGCTAATGGTTTGGTTGAGGTTGGGTACATTAATTTTGAAATATCAGTGTGTATTGTTTGTTTTTATTAAGCAAATACTAAGGGATCATCAGTACAATGACTGATTGGAGATTTATAAACCTTTAGCAGTACCATACTTGTTATACAGTACAAAAATATGTATAATAAACTAATGTGTTTATTGCTAGCTAGCAACAAGCTTTGAAGACTTATTTGAACAGATACAATTTAAGTTAGGTTAACTTAATTCATTTAGGTCTTCTCTATACAAAGTATTTGAGTTGAGCCTACATTTTAATTTAATATAAAATAAACTCATTTTCATTGTGTGAAACCAATGAATGTTTTTCAGTGTATAGAATCAACATATTTAAAGTATATTGCAAAATATTCATATTCATACTATTATTAGCTTGAGAGTGTAGGGAAACCGACTCGATTGTGTCATTTACAGTGCATCATGGAAGTGGGCGGTCACTGCAGAGGTCTTTTACTGCGGTTTGTTTGCCGCTATTTTCTGGTGGATTTCCCCCTCAGGATCATGGGTAATGTAGTTCTTCGCTAGGAATTCCACAAACACGATTTTTAAAAAATGAAGTTGAAATAACTTGGACTGAAGGCTTCAGAAGTAGCATATCCCATCTATTAACAATAATAGAGCTCATGTTAGGTCTGTCTTTAAAGGTTTATAGGTTATTGTATAAATCAATTCACCTGTGGTTCTGAACCCAAAATGTCATACTCTAGTCTACTAAAATGTAAACTGTCCCTCCAGTTACCTTACTGTCTTTAGCACATTTTTGGATAATAATCATGAATAGTTCCAAAATATTAGAATTGATTCGGAACCGAATCATGACCAAATTTTAGATTTAGTAAAGAACCAGAATCAAATCGAAACGTTGAGAAAATATGTACACCCCTAGAATTTTTCTGCTCAAGGAGTAGATTCGCATTGTATTGTAATTCAATTTCTCAAAGTACACATACTTCCCTTTTACTGACAATCTAAATGAGGGTTGATGTGAACAAAGTCAATGTCTGAAAATAGGCTGCTATTGCAACATGTCAACATACGTGTTCTTGACGAGACACTCAATGTAAATAATGGTATGCATTAACCAAGTGTTGACATTTCTCGTATAATTCTCTATTCTTAAATTGATCAAGCATTTAATTGAATAATATAATATAGAATTTAATAAAACTACTGTTATGATTTAAACAAAGATTCTTCTATTCACTCAAAAGAGCAATGCTTTTTGACTCCATAGTCTGTAAACACAAAGATGCAGCTTTGAGGCAGATGAATGTGTGCATGTGTATGTGAGGTGTAGTGCTGATCATATTACTCCTACTGTGGAAAAACGAAGCCCTCTTTTATCAGCCCTATTTATACTCCTGTCTTTCAGTACGGAGGGTAATAACTCCACCTCTATTCACTGAGATATGGACACAGACACAAAACAGGGATTTACAAGCTGACAACATATCCAGAGTGAAATCCAGAGTGTATTTATCCAACAACTTTGGCACATAAAATAATCCACGGATGCAGAAATTTAGTCAAAGGTTATCATCTTACTTGGACTTGATATAATATATAGATAGGAAAAATACAAACAAACACGCACACAAATAGCATGTTTAACTCTAATAGTCTGGAAAGAAGTGAAAGTTGAAGTGCTGTTTAACAAAATACATGTAAATGAGTAATTTCTTTTTTAAGATTTTAATAAGCATTTATTTAAAAGGGAGAAAGAGTTTCTCTCTGACTTTGCTTTTTTATGCATATGAAAATATGTTGCGTTTTATTTTCTGGCATGAAAGGCAACCAAACTTCACAAGTTTGAATTTCGGTATCCCATGATTTCCTTTTACTGCTGAAAAAAAGCAAACATCTATTCAGGTGCACATCTTTAGACCTTCTCAAATGTGCTTTAAATTAACACTGTACAACACTCAATACTCTAATAATCTGTAACAATATAAATTGACTTCTTAAATAATAGCAATACCTTCAAAACCAAAAAGGGTGTTTTTTTAGTGTGCTAAAAATGCTGTTTCAATTCTTTGGTTTTAATGTGCTTTAGTCTCTGGTTAGCATGGACAAAATGAAAAAGTTCCCTCTAGTGGTTGCTTAGTGCCTTGAGACCCATCACATTTGTAATAGCCAAAGTTTATTATGTATTTGACATGTTACTCCTTAAAATATAGACAAGATTTTGAGCTGTATTTGTTACTTTAATATGGGTCCAAAAGAATTAAGACAACTGAGCAACTCGGCAGAAGGGTGAAGTAGTGTTAAAAAGTGAAATGTGCATTAGCTGAACACCTCAAAGCAGTTTTTAAGTCAAAGACAAGCTTCCCTCTCTTAGTTTAAGCAGAAGAAACAATCAATTTTAAACTTGATGAACCGACCGTGGGCCAGAGTATCAGAGATGTGCTTGTGCTCATTTGATAAATCGCATTCACATACACAAGTTAAAATCCTCTACGAGCTCTGAAATGACCTGGATTCTGCATTGCATCCTAAAACAATTTTTTGGGGGGTCTCAGTGTATGACCATGTCATTTCTGTTGTTTTTACTGATATTGTCTCTGTCTTGATGTGTTCAAATCACAGGTGTCACTGAAAATCTTGCACTAGAAAAATTAGAAAGATCAAACAGAAGAAAATCAGTGTATTTAAATATAGAAAAGAGTAAAAAAATTTAAAATGAGTAACATTTTACTAATGGATATTTCTCAGAATAACCCTTTATAGTAGTCTGATTACTATTTATCCTGTTTAATAAAACATTAATGAAGTTATGCTAGTATTTTTAAACCTGGGCCTGCAGGATGAAGATGTTGCTCCAGGATCCTCAGGATATTTTCTGCCAGGCTCTTGACGTCGCTGTGTGTATCTGGATGAGATCTCAGGACCTTCAGTATCTCTGTTCCCCCTTCAGTCTGGAGCATACTACAGTACTGAGCAGCTACAACAGCATCAACATCACAGAACATTGTAAATTTTTGCCCCACACTTACAGAAAAGGAGTAACAGCAGGATCGATCGTTTCGTGTCGCTAAACAACAGAGACCGTCTTGACAGTCACCTCACGCTCAATTTGTGAATGTAATTACAATTACACTTCTATGCAGAGCTATTATAAGGGGCACAGCTGTATTTAAAAGTAAAAAGTGGTAATCTGCAACTGTTACCATAAGGAGCTATTTTTACCTGATTTAAAGGAATAGTTCACCCAAAAATAAAAAATCTCCCATCATTTACTCACCCTCATGCCATCCCAGATATGTATGACTTTCTTTCTTTTGCACAAACGAAGATTTTAAGAAGAATATTTCAGCGCTGTAGATCCATACAATGCAAGTCAATGGGGTCCAAAACTTTGAAGCTCAAATAAGCACATAAAAGGCAGCATAAAAGTAATCCATAAGGGGGTAAATCCATATCTTCAGAAGTAATATGATAGGCGTGGGTGAGAAAGATCAATATTTAAGTCCTTTTTTACTAATAAATTCTCCTCCCTGCCCAGTAGGTGGCAATATGCACGAAGAATGTGAATTGCCAAAAACAAAAGAAGAAGAAAGTGAAAGTGGAGATTTATAGTAAAAAAAAAGACTTACAAATTGATCTGTTTCTCACCCACACCTATTATGTCACTTCTGAAGACATGGATTTAACCACTGAGGTCTTATGAATTATTTTTATGCTGCTTTTATGTGATTTTTGAAGCTTCAAAGTTCTGGTCACCATTCACTTGCATTGTATGGACCAACAGAGCTGAAATATTCTTCTAAAAATCTTCATTTGTGTTCTGCAGAAGAAAGAAAGTCATATACATCTGATGATCTGAATTTTCATTGCTGGGTGAACTATCCCTTTAACCCACAGAATTAGCTTTTTTGGCATACCCTAATGTATTCAGGTTAATTCACTGATGTTAAATGATATTTCTGTCTTGAATAAAACCAGTTCATTTACATGTTCACCAAATGAAGGACATTTTTAGGTAAGTCTTTTTTTCAGTGTAGCCCACAAGGATCAGTTGTGGGCTTCTAGTGAACTGTCACTATTATCAAACTGTAAACTACATGGCACGAGTGAAGACTTTGGTCCTTTAATCACTTATCTCTAAAACAGTCTGTCATTACACTGATAGGCAAATGTAAATGTTACATATCTCAGGGAACAGGCCTCTGTTGCTTTTGTCTTACCGTTCTGACTGCAGACGAGCTGTATGGCCCAGAGAGCCCAGAGCTGAACACCAGAACACTGTGAGACATGTAACAAAGAATAGAAGGGCTGGAACGTCCTGACAGAGAGAGACAGAGAGGGTGTCAATACCGTTAAAATGTTTCAGTGAGGAATTTCCCAGTATATTTTCTTTAATTGTAATTTATTTTTACAAAATTCTATCACACTATACTGAATTTGTTTCTTATGATCTTAAAACCCTTTTGATCTGAAAGCTTATGCTTAAATGATTGAAATTAGTATTATAGACATAATATAAATTGTGCCTTTACAATATTTTAATCATTTTATTTTCTAATGCTGAACCCAAAATCAGTCAAAAAGCATCCAGCATAAATGGGAACTCATTCAAAACTGTTTAAAAAACATCACAGGATGCCCCTAATAAAGTTGGCTGAGAGAATGACCAGAGCTGTAATCTAGACAAAAGGTGGTTACAGTGAAGAAGATAGTTTTGATTTGTTCAACATTTGTTGGTCACTGCATAATATCCATACTTCCATTTGTGTTATTTCTTAATTTTGATGTCTTTAATGATTCTAAGTTCAGTCATGAAACTTGACATGGCACAAGCTGATGGGTCCTTCGACATGTCATCTGCTAGCCAGTTAACTTGCATACTCTCTCTGTCTGACTTTTAAATTGCTTCAGTTGTTTGCAGAGAAGCCGGTCGCACTGCAGCATGCAACAAGTGTTTTCTCCCTAAAACCCTCCTCCTCCCCAGCACCACTTGTCTAGTTCTGCTTCATGGGGATTATACAGTATGTATGTATAACTGTGCGGCAGCAGCATGTCTTACATGCTCAACACAGCATGTCTGTGTTTATTCTAGCAGTAGCATGTCTTCGCCAAGACCAAACTTGTCATATCCATCAAAATGTATTCATAGAGATGCCATGACTGAATATTATGTATAAAAAATGTGGCAAATAGTAATAATCAAGAAATAGATAGGTAAAATTTATTAAGACAAACTTTGAATTTGGCTTGTCTCAAAGTTTAAACCTTTGTTATTTTTTTAGGTTTGAAGGATAATCATACATTACAGTAAGACAAACAGCCAGCTTCCAATATCTGACCATCAGATAGATAGATAGAGAGAGAGAGAAATAGAGAGCAACTTAAAGAGCACATATTATGGTTTTTCAAATATTACCTTTCATGTAGTGTGTTATATAGCTGTTTGTGAATGTAAAAAAAGTCTGCAAAGTTTCAAAAATCAAAGTGCACCAAATATGAAGTTATTGACACCCAAAAGAAAGAACCGATTCTGAACACCTGAAACGAGTCGTTAGTAATTCCAGACTTACTTCCTGTACTAACCTACGTAATTTGGTAACACAAAACCCGACTCTGGTCTTCATTGGCTGCTCGCGAACAGCTTTGACCCGCCCTCAAACACTACACTAAGCGGTAGACCAATCACAACAGACTGGGACATCTGACCAATCAGAGCAGAGTAGGCTCTCTGAAAGGAGTTGTTTAGAATGAATCCTTTAGAACGGATCATTGAATGAGTCGTTTTTGACACTGGGAAAAAAAGGTAATGCTGCAATTTAAATTATGAGCAAATGAAAGTGTTTTATGACCTTGGATGCATGTAAATATATTGTATGAGACCTTTAAAACAAAATTAGGCACGTTTAAAAACAAAAATATGTGCTCTTTAAAGCAGATAATAGGCCTTTTGTGGGTTTGTTTACATTTGAATTTTTGACAGTTGGAGTTTAAATAAATGATCATTCAGCTGGCTTGTCAGAACAATCCCTCCATGTAAAGGCAGCCGCACACCGGACGAGAAGCGACACACTGCGTTGCGTCAAAGACATGGCACAGGTATCAAGAACAGGGCAAGTTGATGCAGTTCAGTTGGCAGACAGTACACACAAAACTTACCAATGTTTTTCCCTTCTTAAAGAAGGGACAAGGCTAGAGTAAATAATCTATGTCCTTTGTTAATTATTTGGTTCGAATTTAATGGAAAATATGCAAGTTGCGCTCCATGGCACGGCAGAAATTTGAACAGCCTCCTGAGTCATAGGTGGGCACTGCCAACAGACGACGAGTAGAAAACAACTGTTTCAAATTTTAGAACGTGCCATGTTGTCTGCCAGATGCGTCCGGTGTGCGACCCCCTTAAGTCTATTGGATTTTTTGAATTTTTGATCATCCGCTGTGTGAAAACCGTAAGTGCAATAAGTTAGAAAAGACATAGCATTTCATAACTATTCCAGAACAGTCTGAAGGTCTGTGCTGAGTTTGATGGTTGTAGCTTGAAAGCTCTAGGAGTTAGTGTTAGAAATGTTGGTCTCGAAATTTCGAAAAATCCTAAACAAAGTTTATGGAATAAAAGTATGTTGGCTGAGTTAGTATGTCTAAGCCTTTGACTGGGAGTGTAGACGCTACAAGAGGCTGTGTATTACAGCGATTTTACCATAGTTAAGGGGTTTTTAGGCATCGAGAACAACCCTTTCCTGTGGAAAAATCACTGTGACTGACTGCTTTTATAAAACACTGGCAACAGCAAAATGTTAAAAGGACATCAATGTTCAGTATAGAGTTATATTTATACAGTATATCAGAATACACAATTCTTCTGACAAGTAATATAGATAATTTTCCTAACTGTACGAAAAGCAACATAGCGTGGCTCATTCAATCAGCAGTTCGAGTCAGAACTATCCATTTTATAAAATAAAATCAATATAATTTAAGTAAAGCAAGTCTCACAACACTTACCGGTAAGAAACCAGGTAACGCTCAGGAGAGCTCCATGACAGGACAGAGGAGTGCTGACAGTGAGGAGATTCAATATACATGAACTACATAAAATAAAGTAAATAAATTACAGAGATATACACAACACACACATAAACACACACACACCAGTTTCTCCAACACAGTGTGGTGCAGCTCGGCATCCAGACCCCACGCGGGTCCCCTGATGGAGGTGAGGTGTGCCAGAATCCCTCCAGCAAAGTATCTGACACCCACCTCCACCATCGGGTTCAATAAAAGAGTAAGCATGTGCTCTATCAAGTCCTCATCCATCAGTTCCTCCCGCAGCTCCTCCACCTCTGCAACATTATTCTGGAGCACAGACAGAAAAGATACACAGATTTCATTGTTGGGAAAGAAACTTTGAATCTGTAACAAGCTACTCATAATTTAAAGCTGATGTATTCATATCAAGTCCAAGTGACATGATTTTAAACACTATCAAACTGAGTCTGAAAAATTTTACTGCGATAATTTCTCATTTTATATTCTGAGGTTTGGTTGAGTTTTTCCTTCTGGTTTCTGAATTCTTTTCAGTTAATGACAAAATTCAGCATCAGACTCTGTTTTGGTGCAAAAGCACAATTTACCACGCGCCCCATTGAGAGCGAGAACCACTAATCGTGACCATGAGGAGGTTACCCCATGTGACTCTACCCTCCCTAGCAACCGAGCCAATTTGGTTGCTTAGGAGACCTGGCTGGAGTCACTCAGCACACCCTGGATTCAAACTCACAACTGCAGGGGTGGTAGTCAGAGTCTTTACTCGCTGAGGTACCCAGGCCCCAAGTCATCGATATATTAAAATTAGCCGACATTTAAATTAGAAACATAATTTGCATGCTTTCCAACTCATTCAGTTGGCCTTCTGTTTAACAGTCTGGCGTAATAGTGTTGGGAGACCACAAGAGGGTGATATAACATTTACTGAAACCGGTCGCAGGTCGGAAAGGCACAGGTATCACTCACACAGGACGAACTGATCCAGCGCAGCAGAAGGCAGTACAAAGTTATGAAGGTTTTTCCCTTCTTCAAGAATTAAAGTGACATTGATGAGTTTGCAGGTTAGTGTATGAAACTGGTGTAACAGCGCAAACTGAAAGTTTAGAAATGGCAACGTTTATTATGCAATTTCTCTGTGTGTAGCCTTGAATAGGTCTTTCATTCAAGTTGTCAAACCACAAAATGACACTTGTATCTGAAAATACACTGTGTAGGCTATATGAAAGATACATAGACACAATATATCATCCAGTGATGGCTAGAATAAAAAATAATCTTTGTCCTTTGATAATGATTTGGGTCAAATTTAATGGAAAAATATGCAAGTTGCGCTCCTTGGCAATGCAGAATTTTGACGCTGAGCGTTGACAGTGTGTGCATACCTTTGTAGAATTATTAAACATTTTAGAAAACGCCATGCCATCCACCAGACACATCCGGTGTGCTGTCCCCTTTAATTTACCTTGTCACTCACAATTGACCAAAGTTGTGTTGAGAAATATGAAAAAACAAAGACTATTGTGCAATGAGCAGCAATATTTATATCGGAAAAAGTTCCCGATACATTGATAATCATCGGGAAAATCTTCCGATTAGCGATGTTTGAAAAAGACATCGATCCCAAGCCTATATTTTATACTTTTGCATAATTTAGTTGCATTGGACTTGGTTTAAATAACCTTTACACAATCAGATTTCCCCCCAACAGCACGTCAATTTACATATCAGTCAGACAGTCTCTTCCTGTTTAAGTGGGTGGTTCTTAGCCAGAACAAACTGCAAAGTGGATTAGACTTTATGTTGATTAAAAGTATCTGGCTACATTAATTTCTTTGTAAGGTTTGATTCAATCTGGACCTTAAACAAACACACAGTTGACAAAATAAAGAAACCCACCAAAAGGCCCAGGAGCTTCTGCTGGATGGTGGACTCTGAGTAATAAGACTGTGAAGGAGGAAAGAACAATGAGAAGATACAGGAAACAGAGAAATCATACAGCCCTTTAAAGCTTAAATGTATAATTTGTTTGAAAAAAAAAAAAAAAAATATATATATATATATATATATATATATATATATATATATTTCATGGCTACAGGTCACTATAGGTCACTATATAGTGCAAAGCTGGCAAATTAGATTTTTACCCCCACATTTTAACCTCATCAGACCGGAGCGTGACTGCTCTGTGTATTTTCCATTTCCCTTTTTGATTTGCAACTAGTAGCTCCTAATAAACATGCAAAAAAATAAAATAATAATAATAATAATAATAATAAATAATTCTAGAGCAAATAGTTTTCCTAAAAACTGATGTCAACATATGTGGACAGCGGGACTAAGTTGTGAAATTTCAAATAATACCAAGCTATAGAAAGATTTTTTTTTTTATCCAATTGTTTATTATGTTTCCAGGAATGTTGGTTATTCATGTTTTTGAGACATTACAGACATACCAGCTGATTTTCTGTAAAGCTGCTTTGTAACAATATGTATTGGGAAAAGCACAAATAAAAAACTATACAAATACAAATTATTTGATTTGACTTATGTTACAATGTTTTTTTTTCTACTTTGGCAACAAAATTTCAATGTTTTCTCTTTGCACTGTCAAACAAACAAGTTCAGCCAGTGCTGAAGCATTTTACCAATCAGAAATTAGCATAATTAATGATGATACAAGTAATGGCCAGCATTGTCCAATCAATGCCAGCCATGTTAAAGTAAAAGTATACATTATAAATTCTGAATCTATGTACTGATTACCAGTGTCTGCCAAATGTTGAGTGCTCCAAACACAATCTGCAGCCTGAAACTGAACTTTGGATAGGAAGTTTAGATTGAATGCACTTGGCTTCATAGGAAAGCTATAGGATGCTCCCTTGCTCCCTATTTAGCGAATGACTTAACCTCTATGTATGCTGTCTGTCTGCACTGATCTCAGAACTCCATATAAAGGGGGAGAGTCGCGTGGCGCCATGCAAGGTTCGACGTGTGAACGGCGAGCTCTGTGCACTTTGCTAGTTGTAATACTTTTTGTGTCATAAACCGGTGAGATTCAATACACCCTGATTCTTAACTGTTCTAGGGCTCAAATCATCGGGCTCTGGTGATATTAAAAGACACTTACGTGCTCAAGCTGAAGCCCCTGAGCAGCAGGCCGTAAGTCCGGGAGTCAATTTGGACGGTGAAATGAAGGAAATTCCGCGTCAATTGATGAACGTGCCGGCAATGCTGACGAAGGTCATTGCTGACTTGGAGGATCTTGCTGTAATACGTCAATCAATCACTGCCATGGAGACGAAATTCACTGAGATGGTTACAAGAGTGGCGGATATTGAGAAACGGTTCGATTACCTGGAGTCATCGGAGAGGGAATTAGCTGCTAACCTGCTAGCGACCAAGGCAGACTTGGAGCGCATCTGGGAAAATTTGGAAGACCTGGAGAATCATAACCGGCAAAACAACATCCGAACTGTTTAAATTCCTGAGGACGAAGAAGGCCGAGATATGGTGAAATTCCTAGACGGGCTCTTCCCGAGTCTGCTCGACATAACAGGCCATAAGCTGGAAATCGAGTGAGCTCACAGAGTTCCGGCTAGGAGATCCACGGAGAGAGACAGGCCCCGATCAATTCTGGCCAAATTTCTGAGATCATCCGATAAAGATCTCATGTTAAGCGAGGCGAGGAGTAAAGGAAAGCTTTCTTGGAAGAACCACAGCATTTTCTTGTTCCCAGACTTCGCGAATTCGATGAGAGAAACGTGATCGATTCAAGGAATGCAAGAAACTCTTACATCAACGGAAGGTCGCTTTTGCACTGATGTTCCTGGCCAAATTGAGAATAGATGCTAAAGATGGCCGCAAAATATTTACATGCCCACAGCAAGCAATGTCCTTCATAAAGTCAATGGAGTAAGTTATTTGTGGTTCTCATGTTGCAACCGAGTGGGCCTGACTCACTGAACATTCACTTGACTGTCCGCGGAAGCTGAGCGCCTTTTTTGTTTCTTTTTGTGATGGTTCCGCCAAGCGGCTGGACTTTGTTTTGTGGAATAACACTCCTTCTGGACAGTTTGTGGATGAATCTGCACGTTCTTTGTGCTTATGCCTCCTAGTGGCTGGAGTTTGTTTTGTGGAATATTTCTTGCAGGACATTGGAGTGATTAGGTCAGTTGTTGCACTCATGTAACAGCCGAATGAGCCGGCTCACTGAACATTTGTTTGACTGCCCGAGCAAACTGAGCACCTTTTTTGTTTCTTTTTGTGCTGGTTCCGCCTAGCGGCTGGAGTTTGTTTTGTGGAATAACACACCATTGGGACAGTTATGTGGATGAATCTACACGCTCTTTGTGCTTATGCCTCCTATTGGCTGGAGTTTGTTATATAGATTATTTTCTGTTGTGTAATTCTGCCTCACAAAATTTGTATAGAAGCACCAGACTTGAGCAATCCGACGACAGAGTTGTCGTGCGGGCTCTTGTATGCGTACATGGACTGTTTGAGTTTAGAGGGATCAGTTGGTGCTGTCGTGCACGGGGTTAATGCGCACATTTTTCTTTTTTCTGTTTTTTTTTTTTTTTTTGTTCTAAGGGATGTTCAGGGTTTGATTGTTGCACTAATGTTGGAATGAGGTCGTTATAATTTTATTTTTGACATACAATCTATTTTTTTTTAATATGTCAAAATATCAAATGTTAATATGAGTGGATTGTCTCTCTCAATGTGGAATGTGAATGGGTTGGGGCACCCCATAAAAAGAAGGTGTAGGGCTTTACTGGTTGTTTAGATCAGTGTTACTATCAGAAATAATTAATAATTATTTCTGTAGTTATTAATCAATATTTAAATTAATTAATTGTATCTAACTCATTAAAACCTCATATGGGACTCCAGTAAATGTAGTGTGCTACGTTTAGGAGCAAGTTTGGTTATTAGCAATAATTAATAATTATCAAAGATAATTATTAATTATTAAAATCAATAGAACATTGATGAGAATCAATGTTAGCTTTTTTTAATCCTTTAAATCAACAGTTATCAAAGATAATCGTTAATTGTTAACATCGATGAAACATTAATTAAAATTAACACTAGCTTATTGATCATTCAAATTCAATCAAAGATAATTATCAATTATCAAAAATCAATAGAATATTAATAAGGATTAACATTGACGGGGCACCACCCTGGAGTTAGGGACTAATAACCAAATATTAAAACAGTCTCAATATTAGATTGTTTTCTTAGGAAAATCGACATCCAAAGAATATCGATTTTCGGGGAAAAAAACAATGAATGAAGGCTTGAATCCAAGCACTGACATCCCGTCAGCATGACACAGGCATATGCAAAACAAACCAAAACACTTCTCTTTGTAATATAACAAAGTTTATTTATGCAGTAATATCAATTAATAATTAATACAATGCAGTCAATAAACTTCCGACTTACAACTACAAACTAATACAAACTAAACAGTGATATGATTAGATATGGAAATAAAAATAATTCTATAACACATAAGGTGTGTGACAGTGTGTGTGTGTCTGTGTGGTTAGTGAGAGAGAGAGAGAGAGAGATGATTAAGTGACAGCTTGAAAGCTGATTTCGCGATAGCTGGAGATAAAGCAGCCGTGTTCATCACTCAGAGACGCGGTTTTACGAGCGGGGCTCGTAAACGTCCCTTGTTATTTGACTCTTTAATGGATGAACTCAGTTGCTGTCTCACCCGCGATGGCAAAGATGCACAACAGTCCAATTTGGTTGGACCACAATACAGCAAAACAAATTCATGATAATTAACACCCTGAGTATTAATAATGAGCGGACATGGCGGTCCGTAAACTGTACAAGCAAAAACCTTGAAACACAAGAATAACACACTATAATATTCTATCTCTGCCCAGACGTAAACCTCTCACTTGAATCGCATGAGGACACAGGTAGAATGTGTTTTCCTCCGTCCTTTAACTTTGACCCGGTTCCTTGAGGCTTGTGTGATGACGGGGGGTCGTTTCCTCGCGCTGTCGGCGGGCAGTACGGCTGTTGATTGTCGGCGGCCGGTACGGCTGTTGATTCTCAGAGGGCGGTACGGCTGTTGATTCTCGGCGGGCTGGCGGAGAACTCAGAAATGTCGACTTGATTGAAGATGGAAGAGAAATCTTTAATCTCTTCACTTCTGTAGGCCAACGGATGAAGATGCGAATTGCTCGGCGGTCTCCTTCGGATCCGTTAAGAGTGTTCGGTTGAACACAGAGCAATCTCAACTCGTCCAGCGAGATGGAGATTGTATGGCTACAGTTTCAAGTCGGACATTACTTCCTTATGCCACGAGGCTGCACCGGAGAGCAGCAAAAAGCTACATCCGTATTCGATGAACTAGTCGCTGGAAGCAACTTTGGAAGCATTTCAGAATTATTTGAAGTCCTGATGATGTCATGTTTGAGGGACGTTCTGTTGTGTGCCTCATCCGATAGGAGTTGAGTGCTCGATCCTTTAGTGGGCAAGGCTTCATGGATCTGTAGTCTGTTTTGGACTCCCTTTGTTTGATTTTGGCACGATTTTTGTCAGTAAAATTTACGACTTAGAAGGAGGGGGCTTGAGGAATGTTTTTGACTGTTAGGCCTGCCTTTGTCTTCTATCTGAATACATGAGGCCCAACATTCCCCCCTTTGTTCTGAAGAGTTGGTTGTTGTCCAGCATCTTTAGAGCAACTGAAGGGCCGAACAGTTCTTGTCGGTTCACAGTAACCTGTGGGTTATGCCATCCATGTATTCCTGATAGGAAAGAGAAATGGTTGCACAGTCCATACAGTTCATTAGAGCTCACAGAGGTTTTATCGTCTGGACAGAGATTGAGGCACATCTGGGCATAGAACTTCTAACTAATTCTAAAACTACATTCATCACACATAAACATTTCAAGTTATTGGAAGGCACAGCATTAACCATAACACAATCCTTTGTTGTTCTTTGGTCATAACACAAAATCAAAGTAGAACCTGACATTGGTTACTAGGAACAAAATGTTAGAGGAAAGGAGGGTTAAAGGTTAAAAGGCTTATCCTTGGAAATGATGGAGTTAACCTGTGTGATGGGCTCAGACTGGTGTGTAAAACGTGGCTGTATGAGAAGTGAGTCCAGTCTGGCCTGTAGGTGTTGAATGTACCTGTACATGGCGTGTGCAATAATTGAGATGATGATCCAACCACTAAGGAGGAGCCAGAGGGCAACCAAACTGATAGGGTGTTCTCGGTAAGATGACGATCTGCTTATGTGACTATGAAATATAGTGGTCAAGCCAGTCGGTTTGAGACTGAACTTCACTAATTCCATCCCTTCAGCCTGAAGCTGCTGTCGAAGGGTGTCATCAACGGTGAGGCTGTGACCTCTAAATGCGTCCATGAACTCAATTTTTGCGTCATGTTTGTTGACATTGCGATAATGGAGGACAATATCGTCAGTGTGCACCTTGGCTCCTTGGGGAACCATTAAGAACACCGTTTGGTTTGGTAGCCTTAGTTTAGTGGCCTTAGCTTAGTGGCTGTATCATGGCAGTCGTATGACTTCGGTGGCTGGTGTGTTAACGAGCCAGCGACTGCCTGCTCGCTCTACCTTTGTCTCCGTTCCTTCATCTTTGATGGACATGCTATCATGACACTTGTTCATGGAATTCGGCTCTTTGTCCGCAGAGGTAGTTAGTCACCTCTCTAACAAAGGGATTGCGTTTTGACAAACCCAATGAATGTACTTTGTCTTAGTACACATGTTTAGGTTAGAGATGAGGTAGAGCGAGGGGTCCTCATCATGGTAGGCGAGTGTTGGTGGTGTTTTGAGGTGAATGTGTGCATTACCTCTCTGAAAACCAACATTAAATACAGATTTTAGTCTATATATATTCTGCCTATGATGGTAGATTGAGGATAAATCCTATTTTGAGGTTCTGAGGATTTACATGGATTGGAATTTCAATGCCAAACTATATGCCATGTGTATCTGTGAAGGTTGCACAATGGAGATAGTTGCAGATCTAAGGATTTGTTTGACAAGGTTTAAGGAGACCAGGTAAGCTGGAATCCTTCCATCACTCAGACTGTTGACTGAGGAGCTAATTTCCCTGAGGTCCTGCATTAGATCTCTAACGATACACGCATAAGTTGTTTTCTCTGACAAAATCCCTAAAGAGTGCAAAGTGTTATTGATAAGAACGGATTGCAAATTTACAGTGACTATAGTACCCTGAAGGGTTTTATTCAGGCCCTGTAATTGTTCTTATTGGAGTCGTCGTCTCTGCTGGATTTTTGGACGATGGCGACGTGTGTATCTGAAGCTGGTAAACTGTTTTCTGGACCAAGTGGTCTCGGTATGTCAACCTGAGCCCACATGTGTCCACGACGGCAGTCAATGAGTGGAGCCAATCGGTTCAGTATGACCTGGCCAACTAACAGTGGTTCCGTATTAATGGGACATATGTAAACAGGGTCTATTAGCATCATCCCTTGAAAGTTGTCAATCCAAGCCCGTTTTGTGATAGACGACCTATCTCACGTGTAGCTTGTGACGCTTACGTTGCAGGTCTCTGTCTATAACGGTTTGCCAAGGGAGAACTTTGCTCTAGCCACCTCTGCGAAGGTGTTGGAACCCATTAGACTATTTCGGAACCAGTGTTGAGTAGTGTGTGGGAGTTGAATGACCCATGTGTCAGGCGTTGCCCTTATGGTACAGATCGCCCAAGAAGGTCAGAAAAGGAGGGTGTGGCATGTTAGGACTGACTGTTTTGGGGAGCAACTTGGACACTGTTCCCCTTTTTCCGACCTACAAAGTAAACTTTGGCGTTAACGGGAGGGGGTACATGGTCTAGTCATACTGACGAGGTTTCAGCGCCGTGTTCCTTTGAGGAGGTCGATGGACCTGGTGAACAACGGAGCACGTCAAGCTTAGTTACCAACTCAGTCAAGTGTCTCCTTATATCCTCCATTTCCTCTCTCAAATCTTGTTCTCTGAGGGGATTTGAAACCTTGCCTACCCACTCACCTTCTTGTTTGGGTTTTCGTTCGAAACGCGCATTTCTTTTCGGCCGGCGAACGTTTTGTTGTTTAGGCCTGCCGTGACCCTGGGGGTGTGTCTGGTCACCACCCCCCTGGTTCTGTTGCCTACCCTGCTGGCGGGGTGATCGCCACCTTTGGGGTCCTGTTCTAGCATTCACCTTAACGCGAGGCATTTTGTTGCCTTCAAGCGCTAGGTCTGCATATGAGGCTTGGATCCCCAGGGCTCTGGCGTCACCTTCGTGCCCTCGGGCAGGGCGCACGCATGTCTCCCATGCCAGTTGCGCGTACTTTCTGATTTCCTGCATGGTGGGGTTGCCCATTCTGCAGTGCATTGTGACGTCATATCGCATGCACTCGTGGAGGTTGTGAAGGAAAAGAGACTTGAAAGCTCGTTCCTCCTCCAGACCTGGTGCATTACTTCCTTGGAAGTACGTGGTTCTCAGGCATCTATAATACTCACGCGGAGGCTCGTGCCTCTTCTGGGTGATGGCGAAAGCAGCTATGGTAGCGGAGGCTTCATCGATATACAGCGAATACTCCTCGCGTAGGGCTTTACACAGAGCTGAGTAGCGATTTCGTGTACTAGTCGGTAGCGTTTCCATGAACGCATGGACACTCCTTACCGTGGTCTTCCATATGAGCTTGAGTTTTTCGTGCGAGGAAGCATAAGGCAAATCAATCAGGCAGTGCTCAATTTCCTTAAGATAATTGTCGATGTTTGAATCTCGATTATTTGGGTCAAAGCGTTCTATGTCCCCTGCGAGGGACTCGAGTTGTCGGATGCGCAAGTGTTGGTGTCGGTATGACCACGGGTCGTCCGAGTCATCCGAAACATCATAGTCACTCTGATCGCTATAGCGATGAGGACGACTTCCTCCCCTTCGTGGTGGGGAAGGAGTCCAGTCGACGCATGGGGGTGGACCCCGGGTTGCATACAGCTCCCTGGCTAATGGGATCTTTGAGCCACTTACACCACTCTGGGCTTGAAAATAATTGTCCCCCCTTCATGGTGTGGAATCAGTTGGTTTGAAACGCAAGGTGGCGTGACTGAAAACTGACTGAGGAGGGCAACTATAAGGAGGGGCACCTGCATCCAACCAGCGGGCCGCTGGAGGATTTTGAAAGGTGTCTTGGAGGACGAAGTCAGAGACTGTACCACTAGGGGCAGCTCGGCTCCTAGCGTGTGTTCCTGGGTTTCTCAGGGGCACATTTCTACGCGTAGCGCTAAAAAGGGAGCCCTCTTCTATGTCAGATGTCGTGCGGTGCGTTTCAGCTGCACTTACCTGATCTGACTCTACTTTTAGCTGGGCAGCTTGAAGCTGCCTGCGCAGGGCTTCGTTTTCCTCCTGCATCCGGGCATTATCTTCCTGTGCCTGGACTTTCTCAGCTTGAATGCACCTAATTTCTTGGTGCAGAGGGGAAATCTCAGCCTGCACCGCATGATAGCTGCTCTGCAGCTGTGCGAGCTGGGCCTGGTGCTCGGCGGTTTGCAGTTGGGTTTTGCGGTGATGAAGAAGGAACATTTGGCCCACAAGGTCCAGGATTGTGCGCATTGGCTTCCCGACCGGGTTGTTGACATAATCAACTAGTTCCTGCAATGCTTCATCACAACGACTAATATTGTAGCAGTTAAGGCTATCTCTCTCCTCTATGGAGAGATGAAGGACAGCAGCAACTACATCTTGCAGTGCTGGGTCGACTAACCTCTGTGGAGCTTTAGCTCCAGTCACGCAGGGCGATTGGTGACTCATTTTACTGGGGCCGTAAAAATTCTTGTGATAGTGGCTCTGACAGCTTGTTGTTTTACAGTTGATATAATGCTAACACGAAAGCACAGTTGAGAGGCTTCAACCTGTGGCTTACGGTCTACTGTTATGTAATGTGCAAATTTCACTGTGTTCTCTCTTTGGTGGACATCAATGAAGTGACTTGGCACCTCTCTGTAACATTTAGACGAAAGCGTTAGGAGTTAAATAATAACAACAGCAGATTTTTAGCAGACTATAGTAAATTTTCCAACCCCTAATTCACTCTTAAGAGCACTTTCACACCACACTGGCTTATGTTTGGCAAGTTTTGAGAAGTAAATTGTCAAACAGAACCAAACTTTGAAGTAAGGATTTCAAGTTATTACTTTGGATTCTTATGCATACACACTGTGACAGAACTGGTTGAGTGAACTATTAATCAATATTTAAATTAATTAATTGTATCTAACTCATTAAAACCTCATATGGGACTCCAGTAAATGTAGTGTGCTACGTTTAGGAGCAAGTTTGGTTATTAGCAATAATTAATAATTATCAAAGATAATTATTAATTATTAAAATCAATAGAACATTGATGAGAATCAATGTTAGCTTTTTTTAATCCTTTAAATCAACAGTTATCAAAGATAATCGTTAATTGTTAACATCGATGAAAAATTAATTAAAATTAACACTAGCTTATTGATCATTCAAATTCAACAATCATCAAAGATAATTATCAATTATCAAAAATCAATAGAATATTAATAAGGATTAACATTGACGGGGCACCACCCTGGAGTTAGGGACTAATAACCAAATATTAAAACAGTCTCAATGTTAGATTGTTTTCTTAGGAAAATCGACATCCAAAGAATATCGATTTTCGGGGAAAAAAACAATGAATGAAGGCTTGAATCCGAGCACTGACATCCCGTCAGCATGACACAGGCGTATGCAAAACAAACCAAAACACTTCTCTTTGTAATATAAACAAAGTTTATTTATGCAGTAATATCAATTAATAATTAATACAATGCAGTCAATAAACTTCCGACTTACAACTACAAACTAATACAAACTAAACAGTGATATGATTAGATATGGAAACTAAAATAATCCTATAACACATAAGGTGTGTGACAGTATGTATGTGTGTCAGTGTGGTTAGTGAGAGAGAGAGAGAGAGAGATGATTAAGTGACAGCTTGAAAGCTGATTTCGCGATAGCTGGAGATAAAGCAGCCGTGTTCATCACTCAGAGACGCGGTTTTACGAGCGGGGCTCGTAAACGTCCCTTGTTATTTGACTCTTTAATGGATGAACTCAGTTGCTGTCTCACCCGCGATGGCGAAGATGCACAACAGTCCAATTTGGTTGGACCACAATACAGCAAAACAAATTCGTGATAATTAATACCCTGAGTATTAATAATGAGCGGACATGGCGGTCCGTAAACTGTACAAGCAAAAACATTGAAACACAAGAATAACACACTATAATATTCTATCTCTGCCCAGACGTAAACCTCTCACTTGAATCGCATGAGGACACAGGTAGAATGTGTTTTCCTCCGTCCTTTAACTTTGACCCGGTTCCTTGAGGCTTGTGTGATGACTGGGGGTCGTTTCCTCGCGCTGTCGGTGGGCAGTACGGCTGTTGATTGTCGGCGGCCGGTACGGCTGTTGATTCTCAGAGGGCGGTACGGCTGTTGATTCTCGGCGGGCTGGCGGAGAACTCAGAAATGTCGACTTGATTGAAGATGGAAGAGAAATCTTTAATCTCTTCACTTCTGTAGGCCAACGGATGAAGATGCGAATTGCTCGGCGGTCTCCTTCGGATCCGTTAAGAGTGTTCAGTTGAACACAGAGTAATCTCAACTCGTCCAGCGAGATGGAGATTGTATGGCTACAGTTTCAAGTTGGACATTACTTCCTTATGCCACGAGGCTGCACCGGAGAGCAGCAAAAAGCTACGTCCGTATTCGGTGAACTAGTCGCTGGAAGAAACTTTGGAAGCATTTCAGAATTATTTGAAGTCCTGATGATGTCATGTTTGAGGGACGTTCTGTTGTGTGCCTCATCCGATAGGAGTTGAGTGCTCGATCCTTTAGTGGGCAAGGCTTCATGGATCTGTAGTCTGTTTTGGACTCCCTTTGTTTGATTTTGGCGCGATTTTTGTCAGTAAAATTTACGACTTAGAAGGAGGGGGCTTGAGGAATGTTTTTGACTGTTAGGCCTGCCTTTGTCTTCTGTCTGAATACATGAGGCCCAACAAAGGAATGTTATTTCTTTTCTTAAACATAAGAAATATAATATAGTGTTTCTTCAAGAAATGCATCTTTCCCTTCAGGAAGCTGAAAAATTTGGGAAGATATGGGGTGGACATGTTTTCTTCAGTGCTGGCTCAAGTAAGAGCAGGGAAGTCATTACATTGATAAGTAAGCATCAACAATTCAAATGTCTCAAACAGATTAAAGATAAATTAGGAAGAGTCATTAATGTTTTAACAGAAATTCAGGGGCAAAGCGTGATTTTGGCTAATATTTACGCACCTAACGCTGATGATCAGGGCTTTTTTATAGGTCCTGAAGGGACATTGCAAGCCACTGGCACCCCTCAAGATATAATATTGGGAAGATACTTTTTTTGTAATTAATATTTTTTATTAAATCTTACAATAATAAAGAAAAGCAAAAACACACACTACTGGTCAAAAGTTTTGAAACACTTACACATTCGTTATTATACTTGTTTTTCACTGATGCCTCATGACCTTTTCCAAAAGCAGTAATCATCGCTCCAAGAGTATCTACCACTTTAGGGGGGTGTATGCTACTCCCAAAAATAATACAGAGTAGGTAGCGCAGTTGTAAATACCTATAAAACTGAGATCTGGGGATCCCAAAATGTTGAACCAAATATTCAACAGATCTCAACACCCCATACTCATATAGGTCACCAAGTGTATTAACCTCCCTCACAATCCACTCTGTTCAGCAGAAATGGAACTTATTAATACATAAGTTTGGGTTCAGCCATATGCTCCCAAGTTAAACACTCTGGACACTTTTGTCCATACCGAGTGCAAATGCGAAATAATGGGATGTAACTTAACTTCTCCGATTAGTTTGATAGAGAGGCTTTGTAATGGCGAAATAGGGGTAAGAACTTCCTGTTCAATACCAAACCAGGGAGGGGCTCTCTCAGGTGGAAGTGACCAATGAGCCAAACGTCTGAGACCGAATGCATAATAATAAAACAAAATCATGGGTAGGCCTAGCCCACCTTTGTCAGTCGGCCTATGCAATTTATTGAAATGTAATCTGGGATGCTTATCATTCCAAATGAAGAACTTCACTATACTATCAAATTGCTTGAAATAAGAGAGGGGGACGTCTCCAGGGAGAGATTGTAGCAGCTAGTTGAATTTTGGAATACAATTCATTTTAATAACATTAACCTTCCCAATCATCGATAAATGTAATGAAGCCCACCTGCCCACATCGCTCGAAAAGCCCTTTTTATTAGGGGATCAAAATTAACTCTAACTAAATCAGACAAATTTGCAGGGAATAAAATGCCCAAATATTTAATGCCCTGTTTGGGCCACTGGAAGGCGCCCGGATGGAAAGCCATTACTGGGCAGAACACTGTCAGAGCCAAAGCTTCGGATTTAGACCAACTGGCTCTGTATCCTGAGAATTTAGAAAAGGAATTAATAATTCTGTGGAGGCAAGGCATAGATCTAGCGGGGTCAGAGACGAATAATAAAATATCATCTGCGTAAAGCGAAAGCATATGCGCCACACCTCCTGACACCACCCCTGGAAAATCATCTTCCCTCTTTTCGCGGCTGCTAATGGTTCCAGGGCAAGACAGAACAATAATGGGGAAAGAGGACAACCCTCCCGGGTGCCCCTATCCAGAGTAAAATAATCTGAATTTAATCCATTTGTTTGTACCGCAACTACTGTGTGTCTATAAAGTAACTTAATCCATCCAATAAAAGTATTCCCAAACCCGTATATTTCCAAAATCTTAAAAAGATAATCCCATTCTACCATATCAAATGCCTTTTCGGTGTCAAGTGAGATGGCCATGAACGGAGTCTGATCATTCACCACTGACCACATGATATTGATGAAATGCCTAATGTTATCAGAAGAGCTGCGGCCCCGAATGAACCCCACCTGATCTATATGTATAAGAGATGTCATAACTACTTAATTATCTCGCATTTGCACTCGGTATGGACAAAAGTGTCCAGAGTGTTTAATTTGGACATTTATTTAAATGTTGCCTCAAGCATATGGCTGAACCCTAAATTATGTATTAATAAGTCCCCTTTCTGCTAGTCAGAGTGGATTGTGAGGGAGGTTAATACAATCGGTGACTTGTATGAGAGTGGAGTGTTGAGATCCTTTGAAAATTTGGTTCAACATTTTGTGATTCCCAGATCTCAGTTTTATAGGTATTTACAGCTGTGCCACCTGCTATGTTTTGTTTTTGGGAGTAGCACACACACCCCTAAAGCAGCAGATACTCTGGAAGTGGTGATTACTGCTTTTGGAAAAGGTCTTGAGGCATCAGTGTATTACTCCCTGCTAATTCAGAGTCTGGGGTTGGAGCTTTAACTTCTATTAAGAGATTATGGGAGAGAGATTTAAACTTGGAATTGGAGGAGGGAGTGTGGGCTAGGATACTATGCAAGGGTGCGCCTTATGCAATTCAAGATTTTACATAGATTCTACTGGACCCCCTTGTATAGGCTCGGTCTTAAACACCCACCTGCTGGCAATGCCAATCAGAAGTTAAGATCCAAGAATTTTGGTTGAAAGTTTCAGAGTTTTGTGTGTGACGTTTTGGGCACTTGGGTTTCGTTTTGCCCCAGACTCTGTATTTTGGGCGATGGGGAGGTCATAAATTTGGGGGATAAAAACATAAAAAATTGGTTTCTGACCGTTATTATGATTGGCAGCAAATTATTTTAAGGGGATGGAAGTCGGATGGAGCGCCCTCATTTCCAGAGTGGTGTGCGGAGATGGGGAGGATGGCTGCGCTTGAGGAGATGTCAAGCAGAAGGCTGGGGGTTCAGAATTTGTTTGATAGGAAATGGGGCAATTACTTAGTGTTTTTGGGGGACACTCGGGGAGGGGCTGTGGAGAGAGTAGTTTAGTTTTAATTATATATGATTATTATATTTTCTTTTTTGTTTTCTTTGTTTTGTGTGTGTGTGTGTGTGTATTCTTATTGTGACCACAGGGGTGTTCGTTGGGGGTCAGGGTGCGGTTGGTGTCTGGGGAGGGGTAATAGTGGGGGTTAAATGTGAAATGTTGATTCAATATATATGTTGTGTTTTTTCTTTGTTAAAAAATGGTTTTCAATAAAAAATGTTAATTGAACTCCATATAAAGGCTCTGAAAGCAAAAAATATTAATAAATAAATTAAAAAAAAACAATCACACAGATGATGAAAATGCACAGTAAATATAAGATTTATAATGAAAACCTTGTACTACTGTACATTGTGTTTAACAGTGTAGTGTTTCGCAATAAATCGCTTACATTTTAAAAATGGCATATCGGATTAAACTAGAGACTCTAATCTTTGGACTCAAACAGGTTTCAAGGTAAAAACTTAATTAGGTATCTTACCAGATGTAGTTTTGTTGGTGCTTCTACCAAAGACAAACTCTGCTGTGATTGGTGCCCTGTTGTTTTGTCACATGACTCCAAAAATTCAAAAGTCCAAAGTTTAACCCTTTATTGAGAGTCTTCTGAGCTGAGATCAGTCAGTTTAAATGAAATGAAATTATGTATTGCATATAGCGAAGCCAAAATGCAACGTCCACGCATGTGTACGCGGGGTTACACAAGGTTAAATATAAGGGTAATTTTTGTCATTTTCGGTAACATTTTTGTCCCAAGCCCTAGTTCATTTCTGACCCTGGTGTGTAAAGTGAATGTGTTGGTAGTACCTCCAACAACTCCATGTAGAGCTCCAGGCCTTGGCACTGGATGAAATGTCTGCAGGCGTTTGGTGTCTCATCGGTTAGGTTCCACAGAGCGCTCAGCGCAAACTTCAGTGTTGCATCCACAACACCCAGTGAAGCCTTCTGCTGGGTGATACTCAGCAGCTGCTATAGCTCCACAGAAAAAGAAAGGCATTTAGTGCTTGAGCTCATTCATGGGGTCTTTAAAACAACAAGTGCAAACAAAACCATTTGTAGAGGAAAATCCATGTATCATTCGTTCATTTCATATTCAGTTAGGAATTCAAAATTGGAAAAACAAAAAAATGACTTTTTATTTCATTATTTGTTTACAAAACCAATATTAAAAATAATGACTTTTTTTTTTTTATTAATTTCGATTTAATGCTCAAGTTAAAAATAGGAAATTGGAAATTTTTTTGATTTTTTTATAAATCATTTATTATTTGATTTAACTAATATATGGCTTGAATATTTGATTCACACATATGAGTGGACCTGAAACGCCCCTTTCTTCTGATTGGTCAACCTGCACCGTCGTCTTCTCAATGCTGTGAGACAAAATAAAAGTTCTCTGCTGTTTAATTGTTCAGATGAATTCGTCTCAGTTAATATTGCATTCTTTACCATTTATTCTCCAAAACTCGCCACGTTTATTGCACATATATTCTCATCAAGTAGCCAGATTTATCAGACAGCCCTACACATAAACCTGCTGTCTTTGACATTGCTCCGGTTTGAAAAGGCATGGTTTTAAATGAGATGACGAAAATAACCATACATTCATAAGACTATTGAAGCATATGCCTACATTGTAAAGACATAGGCTTACGTTTAGCTGCGGGGTAAATTTAGTTTTAGGTTCGATATTCTTTGGATATTCGCCTATGGTGCGTAAGGGATCATCTGAAAATTCCATCCACAACCAAAACGTCACTGGCGTCAGAGCAGTCATTTATTTGACTATCAACTTGCATGTTCTAACTAAAATAAAACATAAAAAAATAAAAAATAATATTCACAGGTTTTAGTAGATCGCCAGAGTGATGGCTGTGCATACAAATGTACAGTATTCACTTATATTATGAAAAACAAATCACTAAAATTAACGAAAACATTATTTTCGCATTCCAAAGGTTGTAGTAAGTTCCCAGTGGGCAGACTGACTTACTACAGATGAGTTCTGAGTGCAGTGTTTTATATCTGTGTATTATAGTTATATACAATTTATATTTATATACCATAACATCAAGCCAAGTTTGCAAAATTGCTGCTGGCAGAGAACGGGGGTACAAGAAACCGAATATCCAAACAAATATCGAACCTAAGACTAACTTTACCCCGCTCTGGGAGCTTAGGTGTGAGGGACTTGCTCATCATAGAAACGATGCTAAAGGAAGTTCATGAATGCTCGTCTCTCAAAAGCTCGACCAGTGAATTTAAAATCAGCATTTACACATAGCCTTCACATTTATCTGATAATTAAAAACACACAGAACAGCCGCATATACGATTCAGTTGGTAAAGGCTACCCATATTCCCATTCAAAAATATGGATGTCGGAATGATCTGAGTTTGAAATTAGGACTCTTTATTATTATTATTATTTATCATTTGTTATTTACTGTTGTAGCTGTTATAATTCACTGGCATGAATGCTCATCTGTCTTGGATGCACCCTATGTAAAGTCTGTATATTCCCTAACCACATCTTGCTTTGTTAATTGCACTGCAATATGTAAAAATTAAAATAAACCGATTCTTTCAATACTCTTTGATGATTTCTCAGTTCAAAACTGATGTCAATTTAAAACGCTTATTTAAAGCAATCAAACTATAGCTGCCTTAGACTAATTAATAGGACAAAAGGTGTCCCGACATGACTTGTAAAATCAGGACTGTCCCAGGTTTTAAAGTGATGTCTGGTCACCCTAACTGCAGCTGATTGTCCAGTGCAGTGTGTGCCACCAGTGCTCAAATGATCAGCTGCACTGCATGGTACCACTTATAAATTAATAAAACAAGTTGTGTGGCATGAAGAAGAATAACTGTGAAAAGACATCTGGCATACAGAATGAGGGATTATTCTAAATAAACACCTTAATACACATTAATTCACCTTAGTGCGTGTGTGTGTGTCGCTCTCATCAATTGCTCCACATGGCAATGATTGTCCTAATGCTGAATCGCACGAAGACGAAACCCTGTCTGCATTCAGTGAACATTTTATGGTTGTGTGTAGGCACTGTGTCTGACTACTTGATGAGAGAGATAGCTCAGTTGCAATAAACATGGCGAGTTTTGGAGAATTAATAGTAAAGAATTTAATATTAACTGAGACGAATTCATCTGAACAATTAAACAGCAGAGAACTTTTATTCTGTCTCATAGTATTGAGAAGATGATGGTGCAGGTTGACCAATAAGATGAAAGGGGCATTTCAGGTCCACCCATATGTCAAATAATCAAAACGCACTGTATCCCGTGGCTATTTTTCCAATTTCCTATTTTTAACTTGAGCATTAAATCAAAATTAAGAAAAACAAGTCATTATTTGCTTTTTAATATTGGTTTTGTAAACAAATAATGAAATAAGTTGAATATGAAATAAACGAATGACACACGAATTGAGGAAAACCCCAAAGTTTGAGATGATAAACAATCTACCTTCATGATAAATGTCTCTGCACCCAACTCAGAGATTTCTTCTGTGCTCAGCTGCAGTAAAGAGTAAAAGAGTTCAACTCCCCAGCTAACAATCATTTATTTTGTACTCATTACTACCAGTCCAGAGTTTTACATTACACTATGAACTGTTTGAAATTTGTATGACTTCCATTCACACTGTAATAATGGACAAGAAATATTGAATATGCAATTTTTCAAGTCAAAGCTCTATTGTTCACATTCAAGTAGGCAAATGTAGAAATAAATTAATTCCCAAAAATTAATTCATAAATATTGTTTATTATTAGTGGTGCTGATGAAGTGGTCCTCAAAACCCCCAAAAATGGAGCAAACACATGCTCATATGGCCAAAAACACTTACTGCTTTGGCCACTGGGGGCAGTGTTTTGGAAAGCACACACTGATTTTAGCAAAAAAAAAAAAAAAAAAAAGCTAATGCTAGTTAAGTAGGTAACTGTGGTTCTGTGAATTCCGGATGACTGCCAGTGGCAGTGCTTAAGCACTAGTGGATTATCGCAGCACCAGCTAGATACAGTAGGTCGAGAGCATATACCAACAAAGTCATGTAGTTATGTAGGCTGAGCTTTGAGGATAATAGCCACATTAGCTCAGCATTCAGCCTCGGTACGTCTTTCTTGCACATTCCGAGTGACAAATAACTCTGGCAGTCATCCAGAATTCACAGAACCACAGTTACCTACGTAACTAGCATTCTGTTTCATTCCTCCTGACTGCCAGAGGCAGTGCTTAAGCACTAGTGGACTCCTACCAAAATAGTCATGAGGAATGCCACTCACCTGAAAAACAGTCAAGGCTGCCCCTCAAGAACCGCTGAACTAACAGCATGAAGGGTAGCAACATTGACCTTGTAGAAGTGAGCAAAGGTACAAGGAGAAGCCCAAGTAGCAGCTGCACAGATATCCGCCATGAAGACTCCTTTAAAATCAACCCAAGATGAAGACACAGCCCAAGTAGAATGACAAGAGATACCTCCTGGTAGAGGCTTTTGGGCTTTCTTGTATGCCAGAGTGATCACTTCCACAATTCAATGTGACAATCTCTGCTTTGATACAGCGGCACCCTTCCGGACACCACCATAGCAAACAAATTGCTGATCTGTTTGTCTAAGAAGAACGGTAGCATCCATGTAACACCTCAAGGCTCGTACAGGACACAAGAGGTGATCCCTCGACTCATCTGATTGGGATGAATACTGAAATGCAGCCAGATTAATAGACTGATTCAAAAATTGAGGAAACAGAACTTCAGGAAGAAAAGATGGATATGGCCGAAGCATAACACCAGAATCATCCGGCAACCAATGCATGCATAATTCATTAACATACAATGCATACAAATCACTGACTCACTTAGTGGAAGCGATGGCCAACAGAAAAGAAGTTTTGAAAGATACCCACTTAAGGTCAGCAGTCTGCAAAGGCTCGAATGGCAGCAAACAGAGAAAATCAAGCACAAGTGGTAAATCCCACACAGGAAAATGGGGGTTGCGGGCTTGCCTTAAACGTGTCAAACCCTTTAAAAAACTACAAACAAGATTATATGAACCAAGAGAAGAACCATTAACTGGTACATGATATGCAGAAATGGCCGCAACGTATACTTTTAATGTGGAAGCTGCCTTGCCTGCATCCAAAAGATGTTGCAAAAAACTCAAAACTCTTGGAACCTCACAGTGTGTAGGATTCAACCCACGATCCCTACACCATGAAGATAAACAATTCCAACATGCAGCATAGAGCTGACCTGTGGATGCAGCCCTAGCACTAGCAATAGTATTAACAACAGCAGGTTCACAATCAGTTAGAAGATGGTTGGACCCAGAGGCCAAACCCAAAGCTGAAGATGAACTGGATCCGGATGAAAAACACCGCTGTCCATCTGCGATAGCAGAGCCTTCCGGAGTGGAAGTATGGGAAACCAAGGCCTGGCTGGCCATTGGGGAGATCCTGTGTAATGTCTCCCACAACATCTGAATTGGAGGAAATGCATAAAGTAGGCAGTTTGGTCACCCTTGAGACAGCACATCCTGCCCCAACGTGCTGGATGTCTCTGCCCTCGCAAACCATAAGCAACAGTGAGTGGTCACCTCTGATGCGAAAAGATACACTTCTGCTTCTAGGGACTGATGCCATATGCTCTGCACCACAACTGGGTGAAGCCTCAATTCCCCCGGATGCAGAAGATCCCTTGAAAGAGCATTTGCTACCTGACTGCTCGACCCCGGGAGGTGAACCGCCCTCAGTGATGCTAGTCGGGGAAGAGACCAGGTGAGAATCTTGTGAGTGAGATGCAAGGAATTGAGCGACTTCGTGCCACCTTGATGGTTCAGGTGGAACACTGTCGAGGTGTTGTCAGACCAAATGAGCACATGATGGCCTGCCACAACCGGCAAGAAATATTGCAGGGCTAGGAAAACTGTGTGTAACTCTAGGACGTTGATATGGTCCGTGGACTGATCTGGAGGCCAACGCCACAAATACCCCTATGATTCCACATTGCAACCCAGTCCATGAGGGAAGCATCGGTCGTGACCCCTTCCCGACGAGAAGGAATTACCTCTAGGGGTACACCTGTCATTAAAAACTCCCAGCGATTCCATTGTGTCAATGCATGAACACAATGGTGGGAAACAACAATCAACCAGAGACGATGTCTGGTGAGGTTCAACCACAAACTATTGTTCCACAACTGGAGAGGCCTGAGGTGGAGCAAGCCCAGTGGAATCACAGAAGTGGCGGCAGTCAGCATCCCCATAAGCTGTAGTAACACTCTGTATGGCAACATCGTTCCCAGCAAGAAACGAGCAACGAGCTGCAGAATATCGTCTGCCCAAGCATGTGACAGAGTGGCAGACATTGCACAAGAGTCCAGAGTCATTCCAATGAAAGTAATCGATTGCACCGGATTCAGGCAACACTTTGTCTTGTTTACAGTGAGACCCAGTTTCTGCACATGCTCCAAAAGCAGTCTGGTGTTGCAGACAGCTTGATACCTTGTGGGGGCACAAAGCAGCCAGTCGTCCAAATAAGTCAGGATCCGAATTCCTCTGGACCTTAGAGGATACAGAGCTGCACTCATGCACCTCGTGAAAACACGAGGGGACAGAGACAGACCGAATGGTAGGATCTTGAATTGGTAGGCTTGGTTTTTGAAACTGAATCGAAGAAACTTCCTGTGCTGAGGTGCAATCAGAATGTGAAAATATGCGTCCTTCAAGTCGACGCTCGTAAACCAATCCTCCCTCATGACAGACCGAAGAATGTCGGATGCACGTAACATTAAAAAAGGCAGAGTTTTCAGGAACAAGTTTAAGCACCTTAAATCGAGAACTGGACGAAAACCACCGTCTTTTTTCTGAACTAGAAAATAAGTTGAATAAAACCCTCCCTTTGAACCTTTTCTATGGCTCCCTTCTCCAACAGAGAACGAATTTCCTGAGAGAGAGCTACTAAACAAACTGCATCCCTGACCACAGTAGGGACAATCCTTGAGAACTTGGGGGGCCGGCGTTGAAACTGCAAAGTATACCCCCTACACAGGGTATTCAAAACCCAGGGATCTACTGTTGTGCTCCTCCTGTTGCACTGAAAAATGATCGACCACCGGCCCAAGCACTTAATGGGTGTGACTTTTAGTATCTCTATCAGGCGAGAAAGCAAAAGAAGCTGAACGCTGAGCTAATGTGGCTATTATCCTCGAAGCTCAGCCTACGTCACTACGTGACTGGTATATGCTCTCGACATATCTAGCTGGCGCAGCGATAATCCACTAGTTCTTAAGCACCGCCTCTGGTGGTCAGGAGGAATGAAACAGAACCTACCGTTTCTGATTTCACTATGAGATCAGTCTGGAAATGTAATTGTCTCATAATTCAATATTTCTCAAATCAATCTTTCATGTTCATTTATTTACTTATTTTCAGGGCTCCAGACTGCGACTAAAATGGTCGCAAATGCAACCAAAAATAATTGATTGCGACAATAATTTGAAATCTAGTCACCATTGGCAACAGTCGGGTTGTGTGCTTTTATATGCGGTTTTGTCAGATATCATCTTGTGGGTTATTGAATACATCTTTAGAGCGCACACCACCAGTGTGTCTCGAGACACTTTTCACCCATTCTGTTGTGATGATGAGCTCGCTGCACTGCACGCAACAACAAAACCAGCATGAGAGATTTGTGAACAAATTACTCTTTTGAACTGGGTCTTTTTCAAGAATCACCTGTAAAGAACTGAGGGTTTGAACTCAAGAGCTCAGGTTAACAATTTGAATCAGATTTATTTTTTTAGCAAATCAGCCGTCAATGAGATCACAACTGGGAGCACAGACATTTCAAAATAAGAGTCCCATGTGTATTTCTGGCTTTTTTATAATTAAAAGTCCCGTATTGTGTACGACTTTTTTTTTCTTCTGGTAATTATCAATTGGAATTGGAGTAGCACAATAAACTGCATCTGGGATTTCATTCAATTTGTCTCTGTGTCTGGGCCATCCGGTAAAACAATTTAAATAAAAATAATTTAAAATGTATTTAATTTAAATGTAATATATATATATATATATATATATATATATATATATATATATATATATATATATATATATATATACACACACACACATATACACACACTTATGTAATTATCTGTAATGTATATTCTGAAGAGCATTACTAAATAAAAAAAAATCTTTTATCTCTTATATTTGTATAAATTATGAAAAGTGTGTGAACATTTATGAGACAAAAGGGAATGATATCTTATTTTCTTAACTATATATACTGAATCTTAATCGAGCAATTCTGTGATTTGGTGACTAAAACAGCCATTTGGCTCCTTAATGTAAAGTAATTTATTTAGTCTGGAGCCCTGATTTGGCAGGTAGCCATGTAATAAGATGGATAACATACAGTCAGGTTTCCACCAGGATCCTAATCACACTGTAAGGTTTTTATTTTTTTTGCCGACAAAGTCTACATTGTCTTCCGCTTCACTAATCATCCTGACATTTATAACTTGGTCAGAACAATGTAAAATTGCTCCCACAATATATATCTAATATTGCTCCCATAATATATATTCCTTTGCAATAAAAGAAACTATCAATATTGAGCAGGACACTGGTGGATCTGTGATGACCTTGGACACCAGTATGGAGACTATAGCCACAGCCATTCTCTGGAGTGTCGGGTCTTCATGATTCCCCAACCACACCATCATCAGTTTAGCGGCCTCATATCTGCCAGAGGTCAGGGGTCAAGACTAAGTTATGCCATTTCAACAGTGCATCTAAACAAGTTCAAGTGCAATGGGGAAGAATGCATGGACTGACCTGTCAAATGGGACAACCTGTAAGATATGGTCACTGCAGAGGGTAAGCAGGCAATTCTTCTGCAACTAAAAGATTTAAAGTAGTGTTAGTATGCTGACAATCAAATGGGACAAAGGACCAATATACAGTATATTATTTTGAGAAGCACATATTATCACATATTGAGTTTTATGCTGCTTTCTAATGATATCATTTTTATGTTTCTATCCCAAACTACTGGCGAGATATAATCATTTAAATATTGTCTGTCATTAAACCTTGCTTTTGAGAAAATCTTTACTCTAAAGATTCCAAACCATTTTTAGACATTATTTGGCAGAATTGGAAGATTTATTCAAGCATACATTAAATAATTAAGACATAAATAATACAAAGTAACAAATATAAAAAATACAGGGACACTGCTCTTGCATGTTCACAAGTATGGTGTCTTGTATAATGCGAATATACTTGTGAGTGTGTGTACCTGCTGGTGGTTTGGGAAGTTCTTCATGGCTGTGAGCAGTTGTTGAACCACAGTTCCCATCAGGTGTAGAGGCATTCCCAGCACCAGCTCCAATGTGGTCAGGTTAACCACACATGCAGTGGCCACAAGCTGCACGTGCAGAGACTTGGTGTGTTGTTGCATTCCAGCAGATACCAACTGCAACAGGAAGAACCATATTCACATCATATTCAAATGTCAGTGACAGCAGACTACAACAATGCGATTCAAAATGAGATGTTTTACAGCATTAGGGAAGTTATAAGGGACATTTTCTTTACTATAACACAATCTTCTGTAATTACATACGAACCAAAGAGGAACTGTAGCATCTTGAAAACTGCCCTTGTGATCATTTTCATATCCCAACACAAAATAAACTCGTAAAACAAAGTATCTCACAAACCGTATAGAGTACAAATTCAAAGTTTGTCCACCCTTACAGATCAGATCATAAAAGTATGAAGATACATACAGTTTGTTTTTTCTGGTCTCATTTAGACATTTAGAGAAGAAGACAAATTTCGGAACATTGAGGCAAACAACAATCTCAGAAAAGAGAAACTATGTTCATTACCTTTAAAATGTTTGGCTGAGGTTCCTCCATGTCACTGGTGTGACTGTAGAGATGAACAAGAACCTCTTGTATGAAGCTCTCTCTGTCACTATATCTCCTCAAGGCCTCACACAGTTGGGTCAGGTTTGTCTCTCCAGCCACCTGAAAGCGTTTGCAAAAATATATTTCTACGTATTTGCAGCTTCTAGCAAATCTGCTCAATGTACTTAGTTAATTCATTAGATGTCACTTGCTCAATGGGATTTATTGAACTGCATCTCGTCATATCCACTCCATCTGGAATTCAAACCAATGCTGAACTTGTGGTGGTGGTAGTTCAATGACAATCTTTTGTTGAGTCTGAACCTACAACCTTTAGTTTTCCAACCCAGATATTCAACCACTTGGCTACACCCTCACTTATTCATACTACCTGAGTATTCTTCACATATATACAAAGTGTATTTTTTGACTCTCAAAAATGGGAATGTTTTAAGGTGAATTTCTAGTTTCAACATCATTTGTCCTTCAGACCTTTGTTTTGTTGGACAAGAAAAACTAGCTTCATACCATGTGATTCACATTTAGTTTTTGACCATTGAAAATGGGTAAAATTTAACTATTTTTGGATGGAGCCACATTGAGAGCCCCATATCTCTGGGATTTTATATTTAACCATATAGTGCCTTGGAAATGAACATACAAAATGGAACAACTGTTCTGAACCAGAATCTACAAGGATATTTAGATATCTTCAATACTTCTGAAGTTATAAGCACTCCGACTTTGGAAAAACAACACAAAAAAGTGTGTTCTTCCCCCCAGTTTTTGGAATTAACACCATTGGCATATATGATGCAACATGTTGGTGCTTAAGTCAATTGATTTTGTAATAGATTTTTTTTTACCTGTGGTTTTGCTTCAAAACCAAAGGTGAAACTTGTCATTTTGACCCCCTTTTACAAAAGAAATGTATTACTCATTATATTGATCCAAGGTATTTAATATTTTGGCTTTCATTATCATTTATGTTTATCTTTCTTGTGAAAAAATAATTAACAAACTCACAAATTTCAGCCTTGGAATTTTCTGAAATGTTGTGGATTTGACATGGAATAACCCTGTTGAAACGAACTGTTTCAACAGCAAAATCCCTTACCTTCAGGTTTCCATCTCCAGACAGCAGCTCAGAGCTGCCTGCACCTGTGTCCAGCAGCCCGATGAACCTCATCCCTGGCCTTGCCTCTACAAACGCCTGGACGGCAGCATCACTTACTCCCCTCCAGCCCGACACATCCAGGGACACAAGATGAGGAAGGATCCCTGAGTGCTCCAGAAGCTGCTGGACCAGGTTGTCTCCATCCGTTACCAGCCTGTCGTTGGAGATATCCAGGTGTCTCAACAAATGCAGCTTGCCAAAGACTGAAAGAAGGCTGGGGGTTGGCATCTCCAACTTCTGGAGTCCGTGAGCAGTTAGGGATCTGAGCTGGGATTGACAGTTCAACAGAGGCGTTAGATCAGTGATGTTCGTTCCAGAGATATCCAAACTCTCCAGCATGGGCAGGGACGAGATATCCTCCAGACCTGCATCATTTAAGTCCGTCCAGGCCAGAGAGAGGTTCTTCAAGCTCCGGAGCATGCTGAAACTGGCCTGCCCAGGCTCACTTGCTTCCAAATGAAGATTTAAGCCATTCATCAGCAGTACCTGAAGGCCTTGCCTGCAGTCTTTGTTGGCAGTTAGACTGTGGAGGACATTGGAGATTGTGATGTCACTATGTACATGTGAAACATTTAGTTCTTGAAGCTTGTGAGGGCTGAGGGCCAGTTTGAAGGCCTCAGCCGAGATATGTGAGGACCGGATGTAGGCTCGCCGCAAGCGCAGGTGCTCAAGATTACGGAAAATGCCTACGGTTTTGTTGTTGAGGACCCCTGAGAAGTGTAGGCAAAGAGATCCAAACATAAATTTCGCAAGGAATAAAAAGGGCTATAGCAGTGTCTCATATCACTGTCTTACCCTCATCAGCCATGTTGTGCAGAAGCTGGTCAGCCAACTCTTGAGGAAACAAAGGGCAGTGACAGAACTGCAGTGACCCGTCCTCTCGTGCAACACAAAGCGTTTCCAGGTTGTGGCACACCCAGGCCATACTAATGTCAGTAAGTGAGGAAGGACCCTCTTCATCCTGAAACAAGAAGTTAAAGCTGAGAAAGGCACTGAATACTTGAACAAGTTGTTGTGCCCTGGTCTTTTAACGATTCAACAATGCGTGTTGGTCAAATAAATAAAAAGTTATCTTCTTATCTTGTATCAAAATGTTATAACTTGGTCACTGTGTAACATCACCTATTCCTTCTTTTGTAGATTTCTAGATGTGCAATTAAAATGCCCTTGTCTCAGTGTTTTTGGAACATGTTGTAGGCATCAAACTAACACCATGTCTACACCTGACGCAATCTTCACATCAAAAGCATATCTTTCCCATTCTTATCAATGACGCTGTCTACACTGGAAGTGTCCGTAGCTCCGACAGAAAACGGATGCCCCGTTCTATTGCTGACGTGCTGCAGAGCAACTCCAGCCACTTTATTACTTGAGTTTAAATCTGATTGGTCCATGCTGTCTCTGCGTCATTTAACATGTTCACTTCGATGCTTTCAGTGTAGAGAGCCTCAAGCCATTGTGTTGCGTCCCTTCACGCCATGTCCCTTTACATCATCTCAAAAGACATGTATGGTGTAGACAGTGTGTTAGAAATATTGTATATTTATGGAAAATCAATACAGTCGATTAGGCCGCATCAACACTAATTCGTTTTTGTTTAAAAATGCATTAATTTAGCTAGTTTACACCTCTGATCTACATTAGAATAGCATTTTCCTCCACAGAAAACAGAGTATTTCGAAAATGCTCTTCATTACCACATACTTTGTTAACTTTTCTAATGAAAACGGCTGGGATGTATCTGGAGTGGTGGTTCCAATGCAGAACTCTCCACTGCCCACTTCCCAAACCGATCGCCAAGCAGCCCACAATCCCCCACCCCCTGCAATGCACACTTTCCACAATACAATCAATTCCTCATGGGCAAAATCAAGTCCTGCCCTACATTTTTTTCTCAATAATGATTTATGTTTATGCATTTACTTTTATCCAAAGTGACTTACAGTAAACTCATATACATTGTATCAGTTTATGTGTTCTGGAATCAAACCCATGATTTTGACGCTGCTAGCACCATGCTCTACCAGTTGAACTACAGGAACACGATCCTGTAAATATCCTGTTTCACTCAAAAATACATCTGACTGGGGGCCTGGGTAGCTCAGCGAGTATTGACGCAGACTACCACCCCTGGAGCAGTGAGTTCGAATCCAGGGTGTGCTGAGTGACTCCAGCCAGGTCTCCTAAGCAACCAAATTGGCCCGGTTGCTAGGGAGGGTACAGTCACATGGGGTAACCTCCTCATGGTCACGATTAGTGGTTCTCGCTCTCAATGGGGCACGTGGTAAGTTGTCCGTGGATCGCGGAGAGTAGCATGAGCCTCCACATGCGGAGTGATGCACAGTGAGCCACGTGATATAATGCGTGGACTGACGGTCTCAGAAGCGGAGGCAACTGAGACTTGTCCTCCACCACTCGGATTGAGGAGAGTAACCGGGCCACCACGAGGACCTACTAAGTAGGGAGAATTGGGCATTCCAAATTGGGAGAAAAGGGGATAAAAAAATTAATTTAAAAAAATCATCTGATTATGCAAATTAAATGGGTTGTGAGCACCATTTCATGTTGACTTTAAAGAACACAGTCTGTTTTGATGGCTGCTATGATGATTTCTAAATGAGTTTCAATGTAGCCTGTAGCTAAAAAGAGCAGGCTTGTCAAACCAGCATAGAAAGTTAATGTATTATTAAAAAAAAATTAATCTTTAATTTCTTTAATTAGTTTAAGATGTTCTGTAAGCTGAAGAATTGCATTTTAATTGTCTTTTGAAGCCTGTACACTATTGTAAATCAGTTAATATAACATTGAAGTGTCAAATCAGACACTAATCTACTTTTAGCAGCTTTCAATAGGAGAACTTATACTTTATTCAAAAAAGTTTAAGTATTTAAATAAAGTTTAAGTTCTCTAATCGACAGGTGTTGCTGGTTTGTCTTCTGTGCCACTGATTCGCTACTTTCATGCACTTTGACAGTAAAGTTGCACCAGAAAGACCCATCTATATTAGTTTAAGCATAGTGAATAAACTGCAAAAGTATTCTTGCAAATATGGCTTAGGGGTTTGTTACATGTTGGTTGGTAGCAATTTCGTTTTGTTTGTTTGTCTTAAGTTCCAGGTTAATGTCTACACAATTACAAAATCCTAAAAAGGAAATTAAAGATCTATATGCTCATGCTCTTGCCACATCTAATAACAATATTCAAACATTAGTTCTGCAAAAACTCATTTACTCACTTTCTCCCAAAGGAACTGCTTTTGTAATAATCTCATAAGCAGTTTTTTTTTTCTTCCCAGTTCATCCAGAGATCACATTTGCACAAAAAATGTACATCTCTTTACTCTTACACATACTTTGAGTGAACATATGGAAAAGTAACTCACCATTATAGAAACAACTGTTGACAGTATGCAGTTAAATTCTTCTCTTAAACATATGGGCCTGGATTTCTCCTCCAGAGGAATAATCTTATTAAAGCTAATACTGAACTCTTGAAGAGCAGTTATTCTAGGCAGAAAAGCGATTAGTAGTACGGATAGTCCCGTTTGCGTAAAGCTGGAGAGTTTGTTATTGCGCAAGAGGCGCTTTCTGTTCGCTACATTAAACTATAACGCGCAACAACGTGAATCATGACAGTTGATCACTAGTGGTGGGCGTGTCCTCGACGACGGACTTTGTGTGGTGGGCGTGTCTTTGGTGACTGACACCCTCAGCACTGGCTTTGGATTGGTCGCTTGTTCAGTAAGGACTGTAGTGAGCACAAATGCCATAAGGAGCTTGTTTTGATGTGAAGAACTTGTGCATACTGCATTTAAAAAGTTTTTTTTTATTATTTTTTTTTTTTAAGTCAAGTACAAAAATGTACCATTAATTCCACCAAAATACCATAATTACTAAATTTAAAGACTGTCACCTTGAGAAGAAATGGACAAAATGAAAGATGTTTTTTATGCACGATAAGATCACACATTCATTTATTATGATTTTACAGCAATTGGAATTGAGACATGAACATAGATTGCATTGTTTTGAATAAAAGTATGAAAAGTGAAAAAGAAAACAACAACAGAACCAATTATAGTTTTGTGGAATAAAAATAAAAAAAATAAAAAAATAAAAAAGATTCAGATTCATAGATTGAAGGGGACACATCTGCCCACCCAAAATTTAAAATAGTTGTCGATTAATGGGTTTTCAATGACTGATTCATAGACTTTTACATTTGGTCCCTCCAGTTTTGAATAATTGGTTATTACATCCTTGTTCAGACCCACTGGCAACCCCAGTGAAGGTGGACCATCTCCCATCTACGCTGCACTTTCCCCATCACCACAAATCACAAATGTTACTCATCATCCAGTAGCACAGCAGTGTTTTAAAACACTGATAAAACCTCAATAAGTGTGCCAAAACAAGTGTGTCTGGAGTGTGTTCGTAAATGTTGTTTCAGTGTCATAGCCCAGGGTCACAGGTGATTTTAGGATCCTTGATTAATTATCAGTTGAGTGCAAGTCACATGCTTTCATTACAAAAGACCCTTAAAAGACTCAGCTTACATCAGCATGAACCATAAACAAACATAAGTCCTCCGTAGTTGTTTTTAGCATTGTTAGTGTTGGAATAGCATGTCTTCTTTTTGAGACTGCATGACCTGTGCTAGAAATGTTTTCTTTGTCATATACCAGTGCAAATGTCACTTTCCGTCTCAGATTGCTGAACTTGAGTTTTCAAGAGCAGGTGCAAATATACAAGAACTTATATCTCAGTTCTGGTTGACTTCTTGGTTGAGCTAAAACTTATGTAATTCTGTCAACCAGGCAAATTGTATCTTTAAACAAGGATGTACAAAGGTAGTTTTTCAAGCATCAACCATTATAGTGTAGCTCATCTCCATTTTCTCTCACCAAAAAGCAAATTTGGTGACATACTGCATCCAGTCAATTCCAATAATATAAAATTACATAAAGCAAACTTCCAGGATCATTTACACGTGGAACTGAATTCATTAATCAATAAGGCAGAGTATTTTTAACTCTCTTAAAGGTGCACTCAGTAATTTTTTCCTAATTAAAAAAGTGTAACTCCTAAAGACATGAATTGTAATTTTGCAATATATGTAGGAAATCATGAGCACTCACATTAAAATGAAGACTCAAGTCATATCAGTAACCTTATAAAAGCTGTTTTATTCTACATGGAGAGGGTCCACACATGGGGGCTGCCATGTTAGAATCACATGACCAGCCGAATAATACTCACTTAATCTCAGTAACCATCCTGATATTTGACACTTTCACTCACTGATTCAAGTAATCATGTCTAACTGTGAATACTACATTTCTACAATGACATCTGAAACTGAAAACTATTGATTTTAAATGATGCTGCATCCAAGTCACTAGGTGTCAGTGTAAGTCCAAGATGACATAAAGACACAAAGACAAACTGAGTGCACCTTTAAGATAATATCCAAAGTGTGAGTGTGTGTGAGAAACAGATCAATGTAAGATTTTTTGGTTAAAAATGAACAAATTGCCATTATTGATTGAGTACATAAACAACAGTGTCCTTACCTTACCCCGATTCACTACGGTAAGCCTATAAAAATTATTTTTATTTTGAGCTGTCAGGTTTGATTTGGCGCAAAATCGCTGGCTTATGATGTACATCCTTGCATCATTACATCATGCCCATGAACACAGGAAAGAAGAGCCGGCTGTCTCGTTCCCATGTAAACAGTAGAGGCAGTAATGCACTGTTTTACTTTGCAAGTAGCCATTAAAAAAAAGAAAGAATCTACAGTTCAGTCACACTCACACAGTTCAGGACAGCAATCTAGACGGATGTTTATCTGTTATCCATTTGGCGAAGTTGTTTACCTGCTATAATGCTTGGATATGTTGTCTGGTAGGGTTGTTGAAGCTAATATTGCTTGTTATGCTTGTATGAATCAAACATTACTCGTGTGTTAACCAATCACAGTGTATCTACAGTATGTTGTCGGGGGAAGTTACTGTGAAAGTTTCCTAATATTTATAACTTCTGAAATTGACTTCTTGTAACTATTATATTGCATATTTAAGCATATTATTTTAATGTTTAATAACATATATTTTATCCTCATCATTATTGAATTCTCGTTTTATGTTTTTAGTTTACTGTGTTATGTGAGCATTGCATGGACATACTATTGTAGTATTAAGGTTCACTTGCATTATCAACTGAGGCTGTACAATATAAAATACAAATAATAAAATCTTCCACTGAACTCGAATCAGCCATAACACGAGTATCACCTCTTAGATTGATAAGTGTAGTACAATACAAGCATTAATAGTAGATAAAACACTTGAATAATCATATTAAAATATACTGGTAGTGATTGAGTCTGCTGTTCTCTGTGTAAAAGCGCTTTGAGTGTAGTGTCAGAAAAGTGCTATAAGTGTAATTAATTCATTCAAAATATGTGAATACGAGTGTTTTTTTATCTTCATCAAAGCAAGTAATATTTCAGTTTTAAATGTTTAATCGTATAACATAAAATCAACATGAAAATAACACGTTATGACTCCGGCTCCAGTCATGATCACACACAGGCGATGTCCAGATAAGCTCAAATCATGAGATTCATCCGCAAGAAGGGCAGTGCTGAAACACAACTGACGTAAAGTGTTCTTCCACAAATTGCTTGCAATTTTAAGATTTCATCCACAGATGTCGCTAGAGAGCACAGACTTAAGCAGTACAGCTTTAAGTCCTTTTTACTATAAATTTTCCTCTCTGCCCAGTAGGTGGTGATATGCACAAAGAATGTGAATCGCCAAAAACAAAAAAAGAAGAATGTGGAAGTGAAAGTGGAGATTTATATTAAAAAAGGACTTAAATATTGATCTGTTTCTCACCCACATCTATCATATCACTTCTAAAGATATGGATTTAATCACTGGAGTCTTATGGATTACTTTTATGCTGCTTTTATGTGCTTTTTTAAACTTCAAAGTTCTGCCCACCATTCACATGCATTGTATGGAACTACAGAGCTGAAAAATTCTTCTACAAACCTTTATTTGTGTTCTGCAGAAGAAAGAAAGTCATACACATCTGGTATGATATTTTTGGGTGAAATATTCCTTTAATGCTTTAAATAAATCATCACATTTCTCAATACAATCATCGTGATAGTATAAATCTATTGCAGATGTACTGAAGTGTATCAATAAGAGTGGCACAGCTGGTTTTGGTTATGCTTGTTCTACAGGTTACTCCTGGTTTGTCAGTGACAGATGGCTTTCACTGGAAAAAAAAAAAAAAAAAGAGTAGAGAAATGCTAACTACTTTCCAGGAATCAAGTTTAAATTTAGTTGCCAGAGACAAGATTCAGAAAAGTGCAAATGTATTTGTCTTGATTATTGATTTGCCAGTGAAAAAACATGTCAGATTGGGGCTAGCTGTCACACTTTTTACACCAGCATATTTCTCTTGTCAGGTTTGTTAATCAATTTCATAGGCCCTATACAAGATTACAAAAAACTGACCTTTGACCATTATAATAGAGCGCAGTGACTGCAACTTTTTTAACCGCATTGGTTCCAGAAATAATTTTCTTATTCATTTTTTCCATAGGGATTTCATAAAATACTTCATAAAAGTGTTCTAAGCCATGAACCAAACCAGCCAGCTCCGAGGTGAATCACAACATTACAAACTTTGATTTGAAGCAAAAAAGTACAAAGGTACAAGACTGTGTACTTAGTGTCTTTCAGGAGAGAATAAACTACAATCCCATGAAGCACTGCGAATGAAATTCATTCATTATAAGTATAGAAATAATATTTAAGTTTACTGCAAATTATTGAGTTACATAAAAATATATGAGTAGTTCGAGAGGGACTTGGTTACGTCATTCACAGTGCGTCATGGAAGTAGGCATTCACTGCAAAGCTTTTTGGGCCACGATTCTCTGATTGGTGGATCTTTGTGGAGGATCATGTGTAGTGTAGTTCTTCACCAGGAATTCCGCTATCAAACACATATGCCATCCATAAACAATCTCAAAGCTCATGGTAAGTCTATCTTTAAAGTTAGTGTTAAAAACAACTTTGCCTATGGAGAAAATGAATCTGATTTTTAGGAATCCCTTCGGGGGGGTGCCGAAGGGGAAGTTCTCCTAGGGCGCCATACAAGATAGAACCGCCACTGGTTGCACTCTAAAGGGCATGTTGTCTTACTCTATGAGGTAAGTTGTCAAAATGGGAACCTACTGTTTATTGGCAACAATTTGACATGAAAATATATTATAAGGCGATGAAATGGCTTTCCAGCTAAATTTAAAGAGGAAAACAATTATGAAGCACGAATGATTGATGAAACAGCACAAATATCAAAGGTAACAATCAAAAATATAACATAATTAATAAATGGGATATCATTTCAATATATATGACATATAATTTAGAACATGTGACAATGATATAAATATGACAACCTGACATTTCTGAAAAATATTATCCTGAGAATACAGTTTAACGTTTTAGTTCAAATCAACATTCATTATATCGTTGTGCCAGTGAGGTTTTATTGTGTTCACTGTACTCAAGAACTATTACAAAACTATGATGATCTTGGATTTTTTTAATTTTTTTATTATTGTGCACTATTGTGATTTAAGACGTTTGAAACCAACATACTAAACCACTGTTAGAGAAAACAATCATTTGTGTCATTTGACTTTTGCTTCAAAATCTTAAAAAGTTGCTGAGATTTAGCCCTTGTAACAACTTCTCCGTGTGACAACCAGTCTACCCTACTGTACGTGTGATTAAAAAGTCAAAACACAATCTTCTTAGAGCAAAGGTTATCTATGGTCACCTCTGAAAACCACACTTGACCAATGCAATGCAATGGAAGTACTAGGAGCTGGTAATTGACTTCAATCACGGGCCTACAAAAACACTGAGGCACATTATGATGATTCATATGCTCTAATTTTTGTTTGTCTGCTAACAGAGACCCAAATGGAGCAATAAGGCTGGAACCACAATGGCCATGGCTCTGTATATGCAAGTCCTGATCTTGGCATAGTTTATTTAAATATCACTTGTGCTTATGGAAAAGTGCATGGCCAAAACAAACGTCTTTAAATGATATTTTGTTCCATTTTAAGTGCATGGTTTGCATTGTAGATCTTGACATTTCCCAATGAAACGGAAATGTTTATCGACGAACTGGCATATTTTGGAAAAAGTAATGCAATATAGCACACATGAGAAAGTGCTGGGAAATCATTTTACCAGTGCACTGAAATCAGTATGTTCCAGTAAAGATGTATTTGTGGTTACAATCATAAAAGTGTACCAACAAATAGGCCTATCTACTCTATATCCAAAATATATCAATATGTAAAAGTGTTGAAAATGGGAGATTTGAAAATAACTCATACCGTATTAAACATATCATATCAGACATATCATCAACACATATCGTGTTTAGCAGAATTAATGATGGCTTGATGAGAAAAAAAGGTGAAATGTGGGAACATTTTTAAGTCTGCTGGCCATCTGGTTTTATCTATCATGACTGGTTCTGGTTCATTCATCTGTTTAAGCCTTTCCCTCTGTATGCATATATACATTATAGTTTCTTTCCAAAGATTGATACTTATATTTGTATTGTAAAAGGGTAATTGTTCAGTGCTTTGGGGTTATGAATTCATCTAAATGAAGATTGATCCCATGAAAATTGAAACAGAAAGGAAAATATTCCATGTTTTTGCAGAAATCTTTTCCTTGTCCTTATTGGAAAAGACATTCACACAAAATAGACACCTATTGTAGATCTTGAAAATAACCTATGACTGACATTTATACATTATTATTTTTTTTGTGTTCTTACAAATGGCTAAAAGAAAAGCACATATCTATTTACAAGACTAACTATTTATCATTTTTTTCCCTGTCAAATTAGGTCCCTTACGGGGAATAAATTTACCGAAAATGAATGGTTTTACTACTAATTTTGTGGTAACCATGACTGTAGTAAAGTTTTTTGGTGGAAACAATGTTTCTCATCATATTACATGTCTGTAAAAAAAAAAAAAAAAATAGCTAAATGAATAAATGTGGATGTAAAAATCAGTTGAGCTACTAAAAACCCATTCATTTAATCTTTTATATGGCTGCCTCGACTAAAGAACATAATTTTTACCATGACATCATCATGCAAAAACACACTTCACACTGTCATAAACTCTTTCTCTTCATCTACTTAAAGGATTAGTTCACCCAAAAATGAAAATTCAGTCATTGTTTACTCACCTCTGTGTTGTTATAACCCCATATGACTTTCTTTCTTTTTCTTAACACAAAGGGAGAAATTGTGAAAATAAATTTTGCTCAGTGATGTCATACAATGGCAGTTTATAGTGACCCCCACTTCAAGCTTCAAATGAACACAAAAGTCTAATTCAGAAGTCTAATAAATTATTTCATGAGACTCATGATTGTTATGAAAGCATACGATAAGGTTTGGTGAGAACAAAGCCAAATCTAATGTAGTGAAAATGTTCACTGACCGTTGATCTCCTGTGCACGTTCATGATAGGGCACGAGAGCAACAGTTCATTCAGCCCCCTCGACATTGGGGCGTTCAAGCGAAAACTCTTTTTGTTTATCTAAAAACAGGTCATCCACAACGATAGTGACAACTGAACACAACACAGCTGCACACAAAACAGAGAGCAGAACTTACTAAACATGTCTGAAGAGTTTGTAGACGAAGAATTGATGCATTTCTATACCCATTTCTTTTTAAAAGTTTTTGGACTGGTGCCAGTTCACAGTGGACAGAGTTACCGAAAATAGAATACAAGCAATCGATAGAATGCACCGTCGCTCGTCACGGCTGGTTAGGACAAAAACTCAGATTAACATAGAAAAGATACCTTATATCTCGTGTTGTTTGCCATCAGGTTACTACATGCCTGTAGCCTCCTCTATGTTTCTGTCTGATTTTCGAGTACTACATAAAAAAAATAAGGCTGGGCATAGAAATGCATCAATTCTTCGACTACAAACTCTTCAGACATGTTTAGTAAGTTCTGCTCTCTGTTTTGTGTGCAGCTGTGTTGTGTTCAGTTGTCACTATCGTTGTGGATGATCTGTTTTAAGATAAACAAAAAGAGTTTTCGTTTGAACGCCCCAATGTCGCGAGGGGGCTCTCGTGCCCTATCATAAATGCGCACAGGAGATCAACGGTCGGTGAACATTTTAACTAAATAATACATTAGCTTTGGTTTTGTTTCTCTCCAAACCTTATCGTATGCTTTCATAACAATCATGAGTCTCATGGAATAATTTATTAGACTCCTGAATTATACTTTTGTGTTCTTTTGAAGCTTGAAGAGTAGGTCACTATAAACTGCCATTGTATGACCTCACTGAGCACAAAGTTTTTTTCAGTTTCTCCCTTTGTGTTAAGAAAGAAAGTCATATAGTGTTATAACAACACAGGGATGAGTAAATGACTGAATTTACATTTTTGGGTGAACTATCCCTTTAAAGCATTTGTAAAGTATGCTGCTTTGCAAGCCCAACCGAGCTAAAGTTTGAAAATTATTACATAGTAAAATTTTCACTGTCAGACTGCAGACAATGCCAACAGTACAAAATGTTCCCTTCACTGAAAGAACACTGACATGAAATACACTATGACCTTTTGATAAGTTTGAAGTGATTCTTCGTGATATTTTTCTTAAATATCATGACAAAATTACAATCAGTGGGCGCATAAAACACGATAGACTCGCAACTAACAAGCAGTTTGAGAATTGTAATGTAGCAATAGCATTATGCAATAAGCTAGCAGGACAAGAAACGGGCCATACCATGATTTCAGGAAGAAAGGGTGATAATTCCACACATTATGAACACCACAATTCCTTTATATAAGTACGTATGATAAATACACAGCTCTGAATGTTTTGTGAAATCCCAATCTAATCATTCCAAACGCAAAATAATAATAGAAATAAAATAATGAAAACTAATTATTTCCTGTCGAATATTTGTCCGGTGTCAATCGATGGTTTCGTCCAGAGACACTTACAACGGCCGAAACCTTATAAGAGTTTGATACATTTCCAACACTGTGCAGAAGAAAATTCGATCAACACTGAGCGACTTTTAACAAGCGATCGTGCGTGTTCTTCTAACACATTTTTATTAGCTTTACTGCTCAAGTTTGATTTTTATTGACTGTCTGCAAATTATTACGACTGGACACTTGGATTAAGACGAGATATAAGGAGTTTTCGGAGTTTTAAACGTTATCCTTCCGTTGTTTTCTGCGTTGCCGTCGATAATTCGTCGGAAATTCATTTATTTTTATTTTACGCTGCGATTTACAGTCTTTAAAAGGTTTTAATTTACTTCTACAACACGAGCCATTGTTTAAGAAAGGATGTCATCGTCTGCAGAACGGGTTTCCTACATCGAAATGAGTCGAGTCAGCACGACTGGCACAGGTAACAAACTTTATTTCTTTAATCTGTCATTTTTATGCATTTAAAATGAGTGTGTAGTCAGTTTAAGTTGCTCCGTCTTTGTTCTGGTTCAAACGCACACTTGGCATTGTGCTACACTTTAAACTAGAAAACAATGACATTATTTAGAGATGGTAACATTTATCAAAGTTGATATAAAAGTGAGTTGACACAGTCTTGGGCTTTTCATTCGGTGAGTTCTGCATGTCTCAAACATGTCAGCGTTGAGTTCATTGAGGTCACCGGTGCGGGAATACCCGACCACTAATTTACCAATCCTACTATGGCGAAGCTGTAGTTCATGAATATTAAATAGGCAATTGTGACGTTGCCTGGTAACAGACTTTGAGCGTCCATTCACGTAGCCTGATTAATATGCATGAGCCACGCACTGTCTACCTTTCAGCAAATCAGTAAGCGCGGTGGGGAAACGTCACGTTACATGGGTAATATTCATTAACCACGTCTTCTCCATAGTATGATTCTTAATTCGCAAGCGGGAACACCGGGGAAATCCTGAGCGCTGTCCACAGCTGTCACATAGCTCCAAGTCTAGACGGACGAGATGTCTTTATAGAAGCGTATCATGTTATACAGTATTAATGATGGTTTGGTGAGAAAATTGTGGCGAGATGTGGGGAATTGAAGTTTCTCTGTGTGTGCTGGCCATCTGCTTTTCATTAAAGGAATCGTGACTGGTGCTGGTGCATTCTTTTCATTTTTTGACATTTGCCCCATTAGATTTATTGTATTGTAGTGCTGAGTTTGTACCCAAGAATGCCAATTCTACAAGTTGCCATTTGTGCTTGTATTATAAACGCAAAACTGTTGTGTGTTTTGGAATTATAAAGTACATTTATAATATAAACTGACATTGAGCCCATTATAAATGAAACCGAAAGGAATATTTTATGGCTTGATTCTATTTTCTGTCTAAGATATATATTAAAATATTCAATATAATTAATTTCATGAAATGTAAATATTTTTTACCTTTTTTAGGTGCATATAATTCTTTCTTTATTATTACAATTAGTATATTTACCTTTATTTATATATATATATAAAAATAATTTTGATGTTTCATCATTAGAAAGACATTTACACAAAAGGAACACACTGGTCTTTAAGCTTATCTATTAAAAAAACATTTTTTTTTTTTTTTTAAATTACAAATAAATGTGTAAATATTTTTTAATATTGCATGTGACCATGTTTTTTTTTTTTTTTTTGATATCAGACATCAGTAATGATGATGATGACGATCTACAAGGAGAGATGGAGCCAAACGCTTTATTACAGGAGGCCGAGTGGTACTGGGGTGATGTAACAAGGTGTTAAAAACATTTAAAAATTTGATTTGACATTTTAAATAAAAATGTACAAAAAAATGCACAATCAAAATCTCAGTCATATTAGGTAAGACTTATTATGTTATTGTTTTCTCTCTAAATGTGTTTGTAAAACTTCATTGTGTGTCTGTCCATCAGGGAGGAGGTGAATGAAATACTCCACGGCATGCCCGACAGTGCGTTCCTGGTCCGAAATGCCTCCAGCAAGTTGCCGGGAGAATATACATTAACAGTCAGGTAAGGATTATGCATTTTAGGATTAATATTTTATTGAAAACTGAACATTAATGTGTAATAACCACAGTTCCAAACTAATCAATGAAATCCTCATAGGAAGAATGGCTCAAACAAACTCATCAGGATCCATCATCGAGATGGGAAGTTTGGATTCTCAGAGCCTCTGACCTTCAGCTCAGTGCCAGAGTTGATACTGTACTACAGGCACCGGAGCTTAGCCCAATACAACACTGCCCTGGATGTAACATTGGCTTATCCCGTGTCCCACCATAGCCCGGTTGGTATATCCTCAATTTCCTTGTGATTTGTGAAACCTCAGTTAAAAGGCACAAAAAAACCGCTGAATATTGTTAGTCATTAAACTTGTTTGATTTTCAGGATCTACTTGTGAAGGATGAGTATTTGGGTGCATCTAGAGAGAAACTTCAAGAACATCTAAGACTGTTTGAAAAGACAACAGATTATGACCAGCTATATGATGCTTACACCACGTTATTACAGGTAAACCATTGAAAAGGATTAAATATAGTCTAACTAAGATAGTGACTTAAGAAAATAACTGTGATAACTCAGATGTTGACAAAAAGAGTGTTTTGCTTTTCTACAAGTTTTCTGTTACTTCCAGGAAATCCAAAGGAGAAACACTATCGAGGCTGTTAACATGACAGAGATCTCCAAAGAACAGTGGCGTTCACAAGAGAATGCATGCAAGGAAGAAATAATCCACAGTGACCTGAAAGAGTGAGTGTCACCCTTGCAATAACTGCAGTACTGAATGAGCAGTAGTATTTCTCTATGAATCCATTAAATTAGATAAGAACATGGTTTCTGTTTGAAAGCAATAAGCATTATCAATCATATGTTTATAGAAGTCGCTACTATTCTAGGGTGTTGTGGGTGGTTGCTAAGTGGTTGCTGTGGTATTGCTAGGTGATTGTTGAGGCGTTCTGGGTGGTTTCTACTGTAGGTGTTTGCTTACGAGCTCAAGTCAAAAGAGGCCACCCCCAAGTGTCTGTAGCCTTGTTTCCATCTAAGTTACAAATTTAATGCATGCACAAAATTGCCGCAACCAGCAAACATCGGGGTCAAATCACGTAGGGCCAAAACATGACCAAAGTAATTGAAATGGACGGAATAGATCCTGATTATGTTGTGGACACAGCTGTTTTTGTGAAAAATTTCAACTGACTTTGATCACAGTTGCACAATTAGGATTTCATTAAGATACTGCACCCAGCAACAAAATTAAAATACAAGAATACAACAAATAGATTTGGATTGCTAGACCACTTTAAGAAAAAAATAATGCATTATGTTAAACAAATAAAGTAAATGGAAGCTCCTTAAAATAATGTCAATTTATAAAATATTTTAATTTCCCATTTTTTAAAGTCAAAGGCAGCAAGTGTGGATACGCCTGACTGCTTTGTCTGATGCAATAGCACTGTAAGGGACAATAGTTGATCATGTGAATGGGTCTTTAGAAGAACGGCTGAGATGCTGCACACTGACCTAGATCAGCTCTAAACAGATCCTGATGTGCAATATCATGGAAAAGATGCCTCTTTAGGCACAATATGTCAAACATAGACTTTGAATAGATGATGTGCACTTACCAGAACTGTTTGTGCTGAGATGAAACATCACCAGAACCAATGAGTTTTTCAGAACGTTTAGCTAATTATGAACATTTGCTTTCTCAGGTGTACCTGCAAGATGAAAGAGGAGCGAGAAAGAAGTGTGGAGCTCCTGGAGGAAGCCAGCTGGTTTGTGGGAGATCTCAGTCGAAGTCAAGCAGAGGAGCTGCTCCATGGAAAACCATCCGGAGCGTTCCTGATCCGCAACAGCAGCACGAAAGATTGCTATGCCTGCTCTGTAATGTATGTCAGTCAGTGTTTCAAAATGTAATCATATGCTAGTAAACAAACCGAGCAGTTTATGAGAAACAGGAATGACTTGCATTTCAACCATTATATGAAAATGTTTGTAAACACAACTTTGTTTCTTAGTGGACTGACAAAAATCTGTGTACCCTAAAACACAGAAATTGCATTAAGTCAGAAAGCCCTTGCCGTTTTTGTGTGCGAAATGCCCTAATCTTGTTCATCTCTTTAACCAAAGGGTCGGCAACCAGGTGAGGCACTGTGTGATTCGTCATACCGAGTGCGGCTACGGTTTCACAGAGCCGTTCGATCTCCACAAGTCTTTGAAGGAGCTAGTTATGCACTATCATTACACCTCTTTGGCACAACACAACCAGGCCCTGGACGTTCGGCTTGTGTATCCAGTCCACATGTCCGCTGCTCCTGCCGTTCACAGCTGAGTCTGCTCACCTCACCTGCAACTGGTATCTTGATGACGTGCACTAAGGCTGAGCTAGATTACGCCATAGTTGGCGTGTCCCTTTGCTTTACAATTTGTACATTGTGCAAAGGGTGGAACCAACTGTCAAGGCTGTTGCGTATTGCACTTTCCAAAGGAGACAGCATTCCTCATGGTCATAATGATACTCCAGTACATGAAGTATTTGATGAGCCCATTGTAGACCTGTTTACGAACAGTAACAATAGTAGCAACAGGACTTGCTGAGTTTTGTAATACAGTGATCCAGCGACCCTCTTGTAAACAAATCAATTTTTTGTAAAGGGGTTGTTTTGTGGGGTGGAATGCATTTTGTTTTTATATATATATATATATATATATATTTTAATGATTTTATTCTTCAGTGAATTTTTTATTGTTATTATTATGTGAATGTAGCACAGTGAGGTGCATTTATTGGTTATATTTTTCTATTTTGGTTACAGTCAGTTCAAATGAGGTTTGTTTGCCATAATGTAAGACAATTCTTTTTTTTTTTTTTTTTTTACACACCCAAATAAGGATTTTAAGTTGTTCAAACAGGTTACATTTGTTCCAAAGAAATCCAAAATGTTACTGTCTGCAAAACCAGTTTTAAAAGGGTCACTTTTTTAAATGCAGCTCAAATGAAGAAAACTTGAATATTGTTTGAACAGTACAGTATGTTTCTGTTTTGTCGCATCATTTAAAGAGTAACAGAAAAGGTATTTTTCAGTTCTAGTTTGTGGCATACTTGTAATGTTTACTATTTTTACTATGCCAAGGCAGTTTAATTATCTTATGGGCTGAACAGCCCAGGCACTTCATAAACTTCATGAATGCATTGGTTATGGGGACTGATGTGATGCCAGATCACTCATCCTTAAGATGAGCTACTTTCTTTAAGATCATTTTATTTTGAAGTTTCTCAGCAGCAGACCGTAAAGGGAGCTTTTACCCTAATTTCCTGAGTTTCGGTTTTGCTACAATGTTTTATTTAGCATGCTTCTTTAAAAAAAAAAAAAACAATTAATGAGAATGAGAATAAGACTGTGCCTTTTTAAAAAAAAAAAATTTTTTTTTAATTGAGCATATTCATTTTAAAGTACATATCAAACACACTCCAGTTTCATCAAACTATGGTGTTTGGTGTTATATACAATTTGGTAAATGAAGTAAATTTCAAATCTCTTGAAATGTTTAAATAAAAATGTATTCTATGTAAAAAAAAAAAAAAATGGACCACACTTTTGAAAGTTTTGAAAGAGTAATTTCTTTTTTATTTTTTATTACATTGTGTGATTTACTACAAGGCAAACACCTGAATTTCCTCAGTTATCTACTAAAATGTTAAGTATATAAATTCCAAACTATACTTTCAGGGTTGAAATAATGTAGTGCAGGGTTAGGCTTTGGGTTAGTAACATTTAAAATCTATGCTTAAAATAACTATTGGTACTTTGCAAAGTTGTGCCCACATATTAAGGATTGGGTGTGAGAGTCAAAGCATATTTGTTGACCAATAATTTGAATACTGTGGTAATGTCTATTACAAGTTAAGCTCAATTGACAGCATTTGTGGTAATGTTGATCACCACAAAACATTTTTTTGACTCCTCCCTCCTTTTGTTTAATGAAAAGCAAAAATCGAGGTTTCAGTGAGGCACTTACAGTGAAAGTGAATGGGGCCAATTTTTGGAAATTTTAAAGGCAGAAATGTGAAGCTTATAATTTTATAAAAGCACTAACATTAATTTTTCTGTTAAAATGCATGTATTATTTGAGCTGTACATTTGTTTAAACTGTCATTTTTACAGTTGTTTTAAGTTTAGTTGACATTACATCGTCATGGCAATGAAGTTGTAAAATTGGCTACAACTTTACACAGAAAAGGATATTAAGTGATTTCATCACACTAAAATCAAAACACACATATACTTTTAAAACAGTGAGTATTTTAATGTTTGTGCATTGGACCCATTCATTTTGATTGTAAGTGCTTCACTGGAACCTCGATTTTTGCTTCTTTTTTTAAAGTAGGGATGAGTTGAAATAAATGTATGTGGTAATCAACATTATGCCACAAATGCTATTGATTGAGCTTAACTTGTATTGAACCCGGAGTATTTATTTAAATCAATTCATTTAAAAATAAATGTAAAAATCTTGATATTCTGAGTCACAGATTCACCTAAGAATCACCCAGAGTTTAATGGCACACTATTTGAAGTGATTTACTGTTGGAGTGCTAGTAATAATTCAGAAGAAGAGAATGTTCAGAAGTGAAATCCGTTCTGATGGCATTCACAGGAAGAGGGGTGCTCAAGTTAGCAGCTGGTCGTGTGACAACAAGTGGCCTATCATATTAATTGCTAATTTGTTACTATGTGGTATTAGGTGGGGATATGAGAACAAAGATGTTCTTGTAACAGGTTGGGGATGTTCCTCTGAAGACCCTCTGCCCCCCATGAGAACTGTGTTAAGGATAAGCCCTCACTCTCTGTGTCAGCAGTGTGGATGGGCTTAAAAGCTTTGTGAGTGTGTGAAGAGCAGGTTACAGGTTACATCATGCAAGGACAGCTTGTATGAGTAAAACCCTGATTAACTCTATATTGCCTAAACACTGTCATAAAATAAACAAAATCTTTATCTTAAACTGATGATGTTTGAGTCTCACTTCAGACTAAATATTCCTTATGTTTAGAAAATATATAGATTAATAACTATTACATCACCTAGAAAAGTTTGTATAAGGCCACACATGTAGTTTCATTCACATCCAAAACAACCTAAATATAATTTATCTCATCTAAATTATATTTTTAAAAACATGGATCCTGCTGTTATTTTACTTAAATATTAGACACAACTGTATGAGCTTAGCAGTGCATGCAAATATGCATGGTCTCATTATTCTTATTAGTGGTGCTTGCTAAGGCAAGCATCAATTTAGTCATTACTCATACTTAGGGTTAGGCCCATGCGTTTGGCAAAAGTTCTCAAAAACACAATGTCTGGATTAGCTTGGAGGAACAAAATGCCTGTTTGTGAAATGCAAGTGTCTATCCCACTGGACCTGTTTTGTAGGAGAAAAGTTGTGTTAGGGTAGGCTTGCAATTGTGCTTCTTTCCACTTGCCTGCTTTATTATCATTGGACCATTGGACTATTGGGTGCAGCAAAAGCCAATTCCCTTTCAACACAGAACAAAATAAATCACAATCTGAGGGGATGTCACTGAATGTGAAAGATTTGTGTAGATCATTTCTAGGGTTTTGCACTTTGTATAAAGTATTTATGAAATTCCTGGAATTTTCAATCTGTGCTGAGATCTATCATGGGGATTTCTTTTCATGGGGATCTCTCAGCATTGAACAACAAACAGTTTATCCACCATCTAGACTTTTCAGGCATGGGCCTATGAAATGTGATGCACTGCACAAAGGAGTATTGAGGACCAAACAAAGATGAGCGATGTCAACGCAACACTGAGTGTTATAAAATAATTCCATTCTTAGTTTAGCACGCATATAAACTGTGCAGGCCAATATTTTAATTCTTCATTGAATTGATCAACAATTCCTCAGATGCCATGACCTGCCTGGTAATCATTTCTGTAAAGTGATTATCCATTATTTGAAGAAAAAAACAAACCCAAGACATTCTTGCAAACGTGGAAGCTGTTTGCGAAAGTTGCCATTCTGCTCAAAGAACGTTCTTTCAAATCAGAGGCCTTTTCTCCTTAGTATAGTGGACAGGATATATGCCTGTCACATGGAAGAGGGGTTCCATTCCCCGATTGGGTGATTTCTTACTTTTGCTAATCAACTTGCTCTGCCAGAAGAAGCTAGAAGTTAACCTTCAACCTTCTGAAGAAGTGTTCCCCAGCTGCCTTTCATTAACGACAGTTTGATCCAAAGGCAAAGCATTAGCCAGTATTGCTTCCACAGTTTGCATCCATTGTCTTAACTTAACTAAGATTTAAAAAAACATTCCAAGGTCTACCTACATTTCTAATTGATATGTCCATGAAATGTGTCTGTAGAAATGCAAAAAGAGCATTTGTTTCCATTCTTGCAAAATATTAATCATTTTAAAATAGGCCACATAGTGACATAACAATGTTGTGATAATTTGAATAGCCCCGCCTCCACAACATACATAATCATCGCGGTGAAAGAGAGAGCGGCTGAGGTAATAGTGGTGGGGATTTTAATTCATCCAAGTAACCTGAGTCTTTTGAATTTGCTCACCAAAAAGTTTTGTTCAGATTTGTACATTGATTTATTTATTAACCATTTCTTCAAATTACACCTTTACACCAGTAGATGGTGACAAATGAGCAACTTTTACGTTTTGAACGAGTAATTGCATTGAACCAAAAGCACAGTCATTCACTACTGGAACAAGTCTAATTATCCTTTATTAAAATGTACTTGTCTACAATTCTAATAAGCACAACTTTTTATCAAGCTATACAAAAAAGACAACAATACTAGACTAAAAAATAATTATGAGTTTTAATCATGTCCATATGACATTGTAATGTGTGGTCATCAGTCAGTTTTATTCATAATTTATCTGGCCCCTTTTCTTTTTAAACAAGATTGCCGAGCAGTATGAATGACTTGCCTCCTCCACTCGTTCAGCCAGTCAGCAGATCCTTGTTCATGAATGAGATGACTGATTCATCATTTTGTTCATGAATGAATGTAACAGTACATTCAGTTTGGTCACAAATGAGATGTCTCATCTTGTTCAGACTATAATGACCAATAACTAGTTCAGTGAAAGGTTGTTTTTGTTCATTGGGTCAAACCAATGACATGCTTATTCATTCATTCAAAGAAAATATTAAGATGTTAAGTAAGATCCTTAGACATTGCTGTGTCCCTGGTTGTGAAAAAAACGACATTTCTGCATAGCCTTTCAAATGATTCCAATGTTGGGAATGACTGGCTTATTTAAACAAAGTTCCTGAATGCGTCAATGGTAGATTATATGTTTGTGGCACATTTCTTTATGGATTCTTTTGAGAACCAAGATTCAGGCTTTTGGACATATAGCAATCTATGATTGCCTGGACTGAGTTATTTTGGGGAATTTGTAAATCGCTTGCATGTTTTTATTCTTTCATTCTTGGAAAAAAACAGTTCCACTCGTGAAATGGCGGGGGGCGTTTGCTCTTGCTCTGTGAATCATAACAGTGGCCATATCCTAAAGGTTAAGTGAACAGAAACTGAGTGTTTCAGACAGAGGTCCAGAGTTGGAAAATGGTTATGTAGTACATTATGACTGTTTTTTGTGCAAAACCTCAAGGAAAATAATCATTTCTGCTGAGAATAGACATAGTTCTCTATCGTTCTAAAGTGCATGTGTCCTATTTCTTACAGAATACAGCAAATTAGAGCTTGCTCTACTTCATTTACATGGACCGCCCTTATCTATTTGTGAATACATTCATAATTTCAGTGCACACGACATTCGGTGCAGCTGACAGAATTTTTGAACAACACCTTTAAGATATAAAACTGTGGTGTATAATGCTTGTTATATATATATATATATGTGTGTATATATATATATATATATATATATATATATATATATATATATATATAGTCAGTCATTAGAGGGCACTGATGTAAAGAATATAAGGTGGAGAGGGGAGGAGAGAAGAAGAGTAAAGAAGTGTGTAGAAGTTAAGTTTATTTCTTTAACAAGACACAACATATTGGTGATGAGGATGCCGCTTTCAGTACCATTACCAGCTCCAATTATGCCATGTCCGGTTAAGCCTGTGACTGCCTTTCCTATATGACTAAAAATGTTGAAAATTACCTTCTTACGAATGCAAGCCACGACCACAATGTTGCCATGGTCATGTTCTCGCAGTGAGGACAAGACCCATCCACGAATGATGTCTCTGCATGGGCAGCACCCAGACACGAAAGACAGCGATCGTGGCCATCAGAAGCGGAGAGATATCGACCACAACCAGGAATAACACACAGATAGAAAAGCATCTTTAAAAAGAAGTTCCGTGTGTGCCGCTCTTTTAGAAAGAAAATATACTCTTTTTTTTTTAGAATATACTCTTTTAGTTGTTTCTGCTGAAGCGCCCAGGGGCGTTCTCTGCACTCCACGGGTGCAGAGGGGGAGATGCCGCTGAAATGCACCGTAGAATCCAGCAGATGAGGTGAATGAACTTCGCGGATGAATTCAGCTTCAATGAATAGAACCGCTCAGCTCTGAAGAGAAAATCTGAATGAGTGTTTGCATACCTGCTCCTTTTATACCAGTATGTCCGGGGAAGTGGCATGCAAATTCCACTCATCAATTCTCATTGGCCTTTTTTAAAAAAAGCAGAGGTGTTTGGGGCTCCCAAGGGTGACCCCTATTGTCACTACATTGACACAACATCGAGTGAGTGACAGATAGGGAACTGAGATGATTGCCATTATTAGTCAGAGAAGCGGACTCTAAAGTGCTTAAGAGCTTACTGGATAATGACATCATTGAACACATTAATGCATCCCCATGTGTCTCCACAATATCAGTAACTCAAAAGAAGGGGGGTATCCATATGTATGTTGACCTTAGCTTAATAAGCAGAAATTCTAATTTAATCAAAACACATTCACGTTTCAGGAACATACAATTTCCAAAAATGGACTGTTAACAGATGCAGATCATGTAGGTGCCATATTGCAACCACCCGCTTCGTAGGACACAGCCTCATTACATTCCTTTCTTGGCCTAACTTCTTGGTGTTCTTAATCCATTCCTGGCTATGCTACCATTTCAGAGCCTTTGCGAGAAGTACTCAGACACAGTCAAAATTTCAATGAACTGAGCAGGCGGGAAACAGTTTTGAGACACTAAAAGAATGAGTGGTGAATAGCCCCACTCTCGCCCTTTTCGACCCTCATCTGCCTATGTATGTCACCACAGATGCTTCGGACTACAGTCTAGGTGCCATACTATCACAAGGCCACTTTGAAAATACTCAACACTGAAAATGAAGCACTGGAGTGTGTATGTGGATTCGAAAAGTGGAGGACATTTCTTTGGGGAAGACACTTTGTACTCTGTACTGACCACCAAGCACTCACCACGCTTCTGACATCACGTGGAATGGTTAGGGTTTGCATGAGGATAGCCAGATGGTCAGCACACCTCCTCTGCTACTCTTATGAGGCTGAATATCACCCTGGAAAGCAAAATGTTCATGCTGATTGTCTCTCTAGATTGCCGCTGCCATAAACAGACAAACCTGACATGGTGTTTTTTGTCTCATACTTACCGGCTGTGTCCATAACTGAGTTAACATCCACTTCAGAAACCTGCTTCAAATGATCCAGTTATGTGCTCAGACACAGAGAGGTTGGCCCAAAAAAAGGGCTGAAGTGGACTAGCAGGCCTTGGGAGAAGGTAGCTATTGATGTGGTTGGACCTTAGAGCTGTGGAAAGATTCAACCGAGTTCTGAAACATTGTATACAGTCAGCTGTTGTCGCCATGGAAAAATTGCATAATTCTTGCAGAACTTTCATGCAACTCCACATAACACTAAAGGTGCTACGCCTTTTGAACTATAACATGGCCGCAAGATGCGCACTAATTTGAATGTGTTACCTGCTAACTCTGATGTGAAACATCATGAGCAGATGAAGAATGCAGTAGCACGTCAACAACTCAAAAGCAAAATCTACACTGATGAGAAAAGAGGAGCAAGATGCCTACCTTTAAGAAGGTTGATGTGGTATGTGTAAAGAAACCTAAGCACGTTCTAAAAGGATTATTACAGTACTCCGAGCCTCTATCTATAGAGGAAAGACTGGGCTGAAACACATATCTTTTGAGTGATGGAAGGAAATGGAATGTCTAGCATCTTACCTTGTTTCCAAAGGAGGCACAGTCAGTCGAAAATGACTGTACAGGGTAATGCCAATACACCTCAACCTCTTACTCTTAAGTCACAGGAAAAACTAAGGGTTCCAAGGAGAATTTGCCTTCCAAGTTGAAAGACTTTGTGTTAAAGTAAATATGGGGGTATACAAGATGTTGAGATGTGAAAAAAACTTTAAAAATATGTATATTCTCTGGATTAGGGTGTTCTTTACAGTTTGTAGACAGATGGCATAAGTAATGGTATGTTAGAATGTTAAAGTGTTCTGTTCCTGGTGAGCTAAAGGCAGTAATTCTGTTATAATGGCATATGGGGGACAAGTAATAACACGAATAAGGTATAATGCTTAATGACTGTTACATTAATTTGTTTCATAAAATTCTTTTAAATATTTTTTTTCCTTCATGTGGTCATTCCTTGGGAAATGGGAGAACATAGGATATGTAGTGTTTAATGCTTTTTATGTATTCAAGATTCAAATAGGTTTACTGGCATGGTAAAAATAGAAGCTCTACATTGCCAAAGCATTAACATTAACCTCTTAAACTCTGTGGGGCACTATATCGTGAAAAAAGTTTATGCATAAAATGCTCAAGTCCCCATATACATAAGTCAGGCATATGTGGTGTCGTTTGAAAGAAACTTTTCAGAAATAACCATAATTTTTGCATTTATGTTACTTAAAATAACAAAAATAAGGCCTTAAAACATCCACGTCTCAGTTAAGTGGCATATATATAATGTATATATATATATAAAGCTCTCTGTGATGAGGAGGAGGGTGGGGCCGGGCCGTGAAGACACACGCCCGGCCCTGAATCGGGCTAATCAGCCAAGAGGAGGATAAACGAGCCGGAGGTGCCAGTTCGAGAGAGAGAGAGCCACATGTGTATGTGTTTATGTTGGTTTTATGTTGTTTTAAGTTCAGTTACATCATTAAAGTTATGTTGACTGTCCTGCCTGTTCCCATCTCCTCTTTGCCCACCTACCATCCACCAGGGGAGCAGCCGCGACCATCTGCCTGGGGACAGAGGGGTCGCTGCCGACCGCCGAGAGTCGGAGGAACGAGCTGTCGTCCACCAGAGGTCGGAGTAGTGGCTAAGGACCAGGCGACGGCGTGTCCGAGGACAGGCGAGCCAGTTTTCTCTCTCTCTCCTCTCTCTCTTTATCTGTTGCTCTGCCTCGCTCTTTCCCTCTCCCCTTTCCCTTCCCTTGTCACTCCCAGGGCTACAGAAAGGCGGGAAAGACCTGACGGCAGGCACGGCCGGAAGGGCAACACCCCTCCTCCAGGAAGGGAGGGGGGTATGTCATGCAAGGGGTTTTCCTGGCCTGAGTCAGGTGATGGAGGAGTTTATGAGGAGGAGGGCGGGGCCAGGTGGAGGATAAGGGATAAGAGGAGGAGGGCAGGGCTAATCAGCCGGTCAGGTTTTGCCGGGAGGGGGATAAAGACGAGCCAGAGGCACCAGTTTGAGCGAGAGAGAAAGCCACATGTGGCTGCTGTGTGTGTCTATGTGTTTGTGTTTAAGTTGATTTGAGTTCATTTTTGTAATTAAAACTTTCGTTGACTGTTCAGCTGGTTCCCGCCTCCTCCTTGCCCACCTAATCCTGTTACACTCTCATTCTTAGGAACGTGACTGTTGCACTAATACCACAGTTTAAAAGATTTTCAAAAGAATCACAAAGTGAAATATGATATTTGTAAGACATCAAATACAAACATCTGATTTATGCACCGATAACTGCTGCTGTCAGCCCCAAATAGCTAAAAACTTTATATTTACTTTTACCTTAGGAAATTCTCTAAAACTTTACCCACTGTTTTCTTGTCCGTAAACTTGCTTGTGTGAATAATCCAATGTGAATTTCTGCAGTTAATCCAGGATGGACTTCAAAGACATTAGTCATTAATCTTACTGTTCATACAAAATCTTTGTTTAAACACTGGACCTTAACACTTACTTAGTTTACTAATTTTAAATCATGACTTGCACTGCACATAAATAACTAATATTGGCATTAAATTCATGCTGTTTATCCAGAGGGGAACAGGCACCCACAGTGAGCCTGGTTTCTCCCAAGGTTATTTTTTACCATTAACCAACATCTTATGGAGTTTTGTGTTCCTTGACATAGTTGTCTTCGGCTTGCTCACTGGGGTTATAAATACAATTATTATTTAATTATTTATTTTTATACACAATTTACAATCATATTTAATCAAATTACATGATGACTCTAAGACTTTATAGATATTACAGTTCCATTGTCTGTTAAACATGATTTTCTGTAAAGCTGCTTTGAAACGATGTGTGTTGTGAAAAGCACTATACAAATAAAAATGACTTGACTTGTTCAGAATAAAATATGCAGTGCCGCAGGAAAAGCATGCTAAAGAAATCATCAGAAATATATGTTATCGACTACTCATCATAAAGCGGAGGATCTCAGCTTTCTAATGACACCTAGATTGAGCTTCTAGTCCACTCAGAGGTTGAGATATTTGATGAAAAAAGGGGGGTGGTGCAAGAACTGAAAATTTGACTGAATGTCTATGGACGAACACATCTGCGATGGCTAAAATGCATTATAGCACCACCTACATTTCAGATCAGCATTTTGTGATGGAAGGAGATAGAGGAAAACTGCTTTTTTCTAGTACTTCCTGCCATCTAGTGGAATAAATAAGATTATTTGGACAATGATGGGGTGAACAGTACCAAAATTACATGCTTACAAATTTAAGAACAAAAAAAAAGTAGTTTCTGTTTGTCTTAAGATTAAAAATCTTGCTCTTATTTATTAAGAATTGGAGTCTTTTTTTTATTTAGGGGGGTTCTCTGAAAAATTTGACCACTTTTTTGCAATTATTCCACAGTATGTGTAAATGGTGAGATTTTAAATTTGAGTTTGCTCAAATCATCCATTTGATTATCTAAACAGCCAATCGTGTCGCAGCAGTGAAGCGCATAAAATCATGCAGATACGGGTCAGGAGCTTAATTTAATGTTCACATCAACCATCAGAATGTGGAAAAAAATTTGATTTCAGTTATTTGGAGCGTGGCATGATTGTTGGTGCCAGATGGGCTGGTTTGAGTATTTCTGTAACTGCTGATCTCCTGGGATTTTCACGCACAACAGTCTCTAGAATTTACTCAGAATGGTGCCAAAAACAAAAAAACATCAAGTGAACGGCAGTTATGTGGACAGAAATGCCTTGTTGATGAGAGAGGTCAACAGAGAATGGCCAGACTGGTTCGAACGGACAAAGTCTATGGTAACTCAGATAACCACTCTGTACAACTGTGGTGAGAAGAATATCATCACAGAATGCTGTTCTGAGATGCGGGTTGGTGCTGTTTTGGTGGCACGAGGGGGACCTACACAATATTAGGCAGGTGCTTTTAATGTTGTGGTTGTATATACAAAGTAATAATAAAAGCAGCTTATTATGTTGTGTGTTACATTTTATGCATGTTCCACAGTGTTTCAGTTATTGTCCTGTTATGGTCCTGTTCCACTGGTTGTCCTTTTGTCATGACAGGACTTGACATACCTTGCAGCAAGGTTTGAACTTGCTGGGGTTTCTCCAAGTAGGTATGAAAGTTTGTCCTGTTGCTTCTGACCGATGTTTAAATATTTTTCTTTTTTTCTTTTAATCATTAGTTTTGGTCTATCTGGTGTTTTGTTCTGGGGTTCAGCTGGACATGTTTTGGACTGTAAAGTCAGCTCTAAGACCAACATGTATGTTAGACCCAATGCCAACCAAGCTCTTAAAAGAGGTATTTCCTGTAATCTCAAAACCTCTTCTTAATATTATTAACTCCTCATTATCTTTACGGCATATCCCAAGAAACTTTAAGATAGCAGTAATCAAACCTCTTATCAAGAAACCACAGCTTGATCCTGGAGTGTTGGCTAATTATAGACCAATAATTAGCTCCCATTTATGTCAAAAATAGTAGAAAAGATAGTGTCCTCTCAGCTATGTTCATTTATATATATATATATATTTGAAGAATTTCAGTCAGGATTTAGACCCCATCATAGTACAGAGACTGCACTTATCAGAGTTACAGATGACTTACTTTTATCATCTGATCACTGCTGTATTTCTCTTCTAATGCTTTTAGATCTTAGTGCTGCCTTCAACACCATAGATCACGACATTCTCTTGGATAGGCTTGAGAATTATGTTGGCATTTGTGGACAGGCATTAGCTCGGAAACACTTCTCATATTCAACAAGGACATTTTTTACAGTTTATATTTACAGTGTGTATTTCACTAAGTGAAATTGTGTTGCTGTCATTTTAATGAAGTAAACTTTGAATTTTACTTTGGAGTTTACTAAACTCAGATTATTTTGACACTCAAAATTATTTGTTGAGTTTTGTCATATTATGAAATGCACCACATAAACTCAATATCTTGTGTCACAAATGTAGCATCAAATAAAGTTCAAAACATAACTTTATAATTAAAATCTTTTTTTTTTTCAATGAACAGTATTTGCTGAAAAATGTAAATTTGGTGTGAATACATGTATTTTTAGGGGAATTTAACACTTTTGGTAAAAAACTGAAATTAATGTTCAATTATACTGTATTTACTCTGTAAAAATATTTTTTTACACTGGAAAAAAATATTTTTTACGGACCTATTTTTACAGATATCTCAGGTTAAAATGTAATTTTCACATGTGAAAAACATGACGTTTACCTTAATTTAAAGGAGAATGCCTGTTTTGTTTTGTTTTTCAGTAACAGCAGCAAAAACAACTAGTGAGCGACTGTTTACTAGGGGTGGGCAATATGACCAAAATCTTATAACACAATATGAGTAATTTTATATCACAATAACGATATATTGTATATCACGATATAGTAAAAATTTTCTGTAAAATCAATATAAATGGATTTATGTATTAAATAACCATATTGTAATGCCTATTTTTGGAACTCCAGTCAGTGAATTAAATACTTTATAAATAAAAACGACTTCCTCTTTATTTGGAACAAGGTAAACAATGTAAAAGTAAAATCAAAATCAACTTTATCAAAGTGCTAAATTTCAAAGTCTGCCACATTTCAGTTTGAAATGTTGTTGATCATTATTAATATTATTACTATAAACTTTCATCAAGAAACTTAAGATCTTCTCAAAGCAATGTGACAAAGAAAATAAAACAGAAGTAAAAAACAAATATACAGTGAAAATAAATATCAAATAAATATCACATCTTGCAAAATAAATAATTGACTGAATTAATGCAGAGTTCATCTTTTGGCTTTCATAATATTCTTTTGCGTGCTTCATTTTGAGGTGGTAAAACAGATTGCTTGTATTATAAGTGATTATCATCGTACAGTTTAAATTTTTCTGCTCTGTGCAGGCTTTTGTGAACCCACACCACAGATGTCACACCTGTGTTGTTTTAATAACAAGCTCCTCTTCATTTCCTTGACCTGTTTGGGAGTCGTCCCGCTCTGTGGAGATTTCTTTCTACATTTGGGGTTTTCCTGGGTCAGAAATGATTCAGTAGAGCGAGTGATCCCACTTTGAGCTCTCCTGTCTCTGGAGCACAAATATCGGAAAGCCTGCTGGATTCACACGCATTTCGGAGCTCCAGTGACAGCGCACGCCACAGTCACGTGAAACATTTGTGTATCAGATGAGAAGAATATTTAGCGCTTTTAAAGTGCCAAACGTGCAATGAAGGTCATTCAATTTGCTTGGGCGGCCACAGAAAAAATGGAAATATTATTCATGTTTGTTCTATTTTCTCAGTCTCATGTTAAGCCCTGTACACTGATAGATACGTCCACACCACCAACATGAATATTTACATATCGCGATATACACAATATAGCATAATCTCTATCGATTGACACATTATATTGTCGTCACGATATATATATATATATATATATATATATATATATATATATATATATATATATATATATATACACTACCGGTCAAAAGTTTTGAAACACTTGAATGAAATGTTTCTCATGATCTTAAAAATCTTTTGATCTGAAGGTGTATGCTTAAATGTTTGAAACATATTAATTTATTTCATTATAAAACTAAAATTGTATTTAAAAAAATTTTTTTTTGAAATTGATGACTTGGACCAAATAATAAAGAAAAGCAGCCAATAAGTGCCCAATATAGATGGGAACTCCTTCAGTACTGTTTATAAAGCATCCCAGGATGATACCTTAAGAAGTTGGTTGAGAAAATGTTAAGAGTTCATGTCTGCAAATTCTAGGCAAAGGGTGACTACTTTGAAGATGCTAAAATATAACACAGTTTTGATTTATTTTGGATTTTTTTAGTCACAACATAATTCCCATAATTCTATTTATGTTATTCCATAGTTTTGATGACTTTACTATTATTCTAAAATGTGAAAAAAAAAAAAAAATTATAATAAAGAATGAGTGTTTCAAAACTTTTGACCGGTAGTGTATATATATATATATATATATATGCTGAGCCCTACTGTTTACTGTTTTCAGAAATAATAAAAGCTATTAAAACAATTTTACAACTGTTTTTCTTTTGAAAATAATATTTAACCCCAGCCCAACACTATTTTGTGGTAGAGAAAATAACAGTTCACAATATTTTAGACGAAAGAGAAACCATTTGCTCCACAGCATAGAGGAATATATTTAAAGCACATTAGGACAGTTAAACACAATAATGTGAGACACTGCACAGATTAAGAGAAATGCGCATTTCATTGGTGTGGACGGACATTCTTCCTCTCTTGTCCAAAAAGACTATTTATTATTTATACTGCAAAAACGACTTAATGCTTTCTGATATCAGAAACCCATTAACGCATGCACACCTCCATTTTCACATCAAAAATGCTAATTTTTTTATAAGATTTATCCTATAAGTGAGACTTGAAGTTTAATTAATTAATTCATTGTATACACACACACACACACACACACACACACACACACACATATACATATATATTAATATTGAAAGGTGAGTAAATATGTTGGTAGGTCAAGTCAGTTATGTTTTTCATTAAATAAAAAGGCATACAGTATATAATAATACATAATTCTTATAGGAAAAGTACACAGTTATCAAGTGAAAGTAATATATTATTACTGATAAAACCAAATGAACTACTGAACTAAACCGTTTAATTGCTGTTGTGTTTTAGTTTGACTCTGCTGAAGAATCTCCTGAATCCAGCTGTGTGTCCATGAAGAGTGATACATCAATGGGTCGACCGATTAACCTCAGTTCAGGAGAGGGTTGTGTTGATGTGAGCTGAGGACAGTCTGATGGTTTAGAGAAGTAAATCACTTCATCAGTCTGTTTTCTCTGGAGGAGTCTGTGTTGCTGATGTGCACATATTCACCTGTACACTCAGACAGCAAAATCCCTGGTGTTAAATATACACTCCTGGTGTTCATTTGGGTCTCACCTGCTGGTGTTAAAAACTAACATTGAAGCAGTGTTGAATCTACACTTTGTAGTGTTGAATGTTGAATTGCCAAAACAGATAATTAAATAAAGCATTCAAAGTGAGGATTTCTTAAAAGAATTATGACATAAATAGTTTTCATTAATCAATTAATGTCATACAAAGTCCAGTAAACAGAAAAAAAGTGTTGTATACGCTTTTGCCTTCAAAACAGCACCAATTCTACTACTTACACCTGGACACAGTTTTTCTTGGTTGTTGGCGGATAGGATGTTCCAAGCTTCTTGGAGAATTCACCACAGTTCTTCTATCTAGTTAGGCTGTCTCAATTGCTTCTGTCTCTATATGTAATCTCAGACTGACACGATGTTCAGTGGGGGGCTTTGTGGGGGCCATGACATCTGTTGCAGGGCTCCCTGTTCTTCTAATCTAATCTTTTCTATTTGCAAAATTAATGTTTGGGAGACTAAAATATCACACTAACGCTGAAGATATAAATAACCATCTTAAGACAAATGTTTTTGTGAAACATCTTATGTGCCTAAGACTTTTGCACAGTACTTTATTAGATTGTGTGTACTTATATGGTTCATATAGATTCCCAGGCTGAGATTAACTTCCATCTGATTTTCACCATATGCAGTTATTCATTAATTCATACACTTGATGATATGTCTTTAATAAGTCACTGTCCTGTTGGCCTGCGACTTCCTATTCTTTTTCAGGTGTTTATACCTCAGGGGGTATGTTGTCACATAGTGTGGCGTGATGGGACTCACGTGACATTTCCCAAAAGCGCTTACTGCAATGTTGAGTGAACTGAATCGGAAGCAAACGACTCTGGTTACACATGTAACCTCGGAAGTGGAGAACATCCTTGTTCTCAAACAGTGAAGTATTCAATCGCCATCTAGGGGGTGGGTGTGGCTGGTGCTCTGCGAGAAAATTGATGCTGATGGGGGCATGATCCGAAATACTGATAGAATGAATAACTGTGTCAGTGATTTTATGTGTGATAGAATTGTTTGTCAAAGTAATCTACAGTACACTGAAGAGCCACAACATTATGACCACTCACAGGTGAAGCAAATAACATATAACGCTGATCATCTCCTAACAAGGCCACATGTCTGGGTAGATTAGATGGTAAGCAATTTTCAGTTTTCGTAGTCAACGTGTTGAATGCAGGAGAAATGGGCAGGAGTAAAGACCTGAGCGACTCTGACAAGGACCAAACTGTTATGGCCAGACAACTGGGTCAGAACATCTCTGAAATGGCAAGGCTTGTGGGGTGCTCCAGGTCAGAAGTGGTAAGTACCACCAACAGTGGTCCAAGGAGGGACAAACCACAAATCAGCGACAGGGTGTTGGGTGCCCAAGGCTCATCGATGCACGAGGGCAACGAAGGCTATCCTCTCTGGTCCGAACCAACAGAAAGTCTACTGTGGCAGTCACAGAAAATTCTAACGATGGTTAAGGGAGGAATGTCACTACACACAGTGCATTGCACCCTGCTGCATATGGGGCTGCGTAGCCGCAGACTGGTCAGAGTGCCCATGATGACCCCTGTCCACCGTCAAAAGCAACTACATTGGGCACATGATCATTGGGACTGGAGCAGTGGAAGAAGGTCGTCTGGTCCGATGAGTCCCGTTTTCTTTAACATCACGTGAACGGCCGTTTATGTATGCGCCATTTACCTGGGGAAGTGATGGCACCAGGATGCACTGTGGGAAGACGACAAGCCAGTGGAGGGAGTGTGATGCTCTGGGAAATGTTCTACTGGGAAACCCTGTGTCCAGTAATTCATGTGGATGTCAATTTGACACATGCCACCTACCTAACCATCGTTGCAGACCAGGTACACCCCTTCATGGCAATGGTATACCCTGATGGCAGTGGTCTCTTTCAGCAGGATAATGCGCTCTGCCACACTGCACACATTGTTCGGGAATGGTTTGAGGAACATGATGAAGAGTTCAAGGTGTTGCCCTGGCTGTCAAATTCCCCAGATCTCAATCCGATTGAGCATCTGTGGGATGTGCTGGACCAACAAGTCCAATCCACGGCGGCTCCACCTAGCAACTTACAGGACTTGAAGGATCTGCTGCTAATATCTTGGTGCCAGATACCACAGGACACCTTAAGGGGTCCATGCCTCAGCAGGTCGGGGCTGTTTTTGGACCAACAGCATATTAGGCATGTGGTCATAATGTTTTGGCTCATCAGTGTGTATGCGAATATGATTTGTGATACAGCGAGTAGTATAAATAGTCCTTATGGTTCTTAAGCCTCAAAATATCTATCAGCCCATAAAGGATGAAGAGTGGTATATTTTGCCAGCAAGATGATTTGTGAATTGAAGAAATTAAATAGCTCAGAGAATAATAAATGGATGAAGGCTTAACTGTATTAGGACTGTGTTGTATTTTCTTTTCCTATGGTTCCATTGATGATGATGATGTAATGACCTTCTGTGTTTGTCATTGTTGATCTATGGGAGAAGGCAATATTATGTCTGATAAGGATGGATACACCTCATTTTTTGGAGTTAAAGGTGGAGTGAAAATCCAATCCATCTAGCTATCAATTTCTAAGACTCTGAAAAGTGGGTTTCCTGTAGAAAGCAGATGTCTGATTTTCATTTACACAAGTGATATTATTGTTCTTTTAGCTGGAGAACTGATTCCTCTTATATTCAAAGATGTTATTATGACACATAAAGCCATATGAGTATTGCTAATGGACAAGATATTGAGATATGTGTGCCAAGTGTGGAAATATGCATTATAGGAGGCGGGGTGTGACACAAGACTGAGAGACACGTGGCAATACAGAAACTAAGCAAAGCCACGCGCTCTCACAGACACAGCAGATCTGACAATGACATGAGCACATGTCGCCAGAGACAATGGCAACATGCGCTCATGTCAAACGACAGACAAGATGGGACATTTGTGCAAGGGTTCGGCCACATATAAACAGGCAACAAAGACCAAAGTGGCCGAACCCCAGCACAACACGACAACAAACCAGGACGCACAGCACAAGGCGAGTGCAACACGAAGCACGCCCGAGGTAGCAAGAGACAAACACAAAACAATTGACACAAATGCATGCCGCAAGAATGACATAAGAGCAATGCACTCATGCCAATAACCAACAAGACAAGGGAATGCATAACAGCGCCAAAAAGGGAGAGCCATGCATTCTCTCATAGACTAGACAAAAACACTAAACAAGGATGTCAGAATGAGCCACAAAGACAACAAAACACAATCAACATATGTGGCTGAAATCTGACATTGCCCCCCCCCCAAGGGACACCGCTTGGCGTCCCAAGGGAAACACCAAACATGACACAAGACCAACAGAACAAGCACAAACACAGAACAGACAGAAAACAGGGAAAGGAGGGCAGGGAACTAGGATGGAGCCGGTAGGACAGACCAGGAAGAAGTCGGCAGGGCAAACCAGGGCGGAGCCAGCAAGACCAACCAGGGTGGAGCTGGCAGAACCAACCAGGGCGGAGCTGGCAGGACAGACAAGGGTGGAGCTGCCAGGACAGACCAGGGCAGAGCCGGCGGAACCAAACAAAGGTGGGAGGGAGGGGGAAAACAGGATGGGGGATCCGGACCGAGGCCAGAATCCGGTGGCCAAGGTGGAAGTTCTAAGGCCTGGTCCGGATGAAGCACCCAGGGAAGATGCTTCAGGAGTGGGTCAGGGTGAGGTGGCCAAGGGGGAAGTCTCTGAAGATGGTCAGAGTCCGGCGGCCAGGGATGAGTCCTCAACAGTGATGAGAGGACAGACACACTGAGCAGGGCAGGCAGGGTAATGACCGCTGGGGAGAGTTCAGGAGCGGCCAAAGGGAACTGGACGGGCTTGTCACAACATGCCTAGACTACCTTTAAAGGTGTGTCAAATATCCTATTTATGTACTCAAAGAACTTCAAGATATATTTCAAGTGCCTCAGAGCCTTTCTCTTATGATGAGTTACTGAAGAAACCGCTGATAGTCCTTAGAGGTCTTTAGAGTTCTTGCATGAACTAAGAATAAAGCCATGCTCTTACTACATGATTTTTGGTCGGATTTTGCTGTTGCAGACTGATTTCCGAGGTCTGCGACAAAACCACCAAATTTCCAGTACTCGTTATGGTTGGCCCCTTCAGGGTCTTGTGTCACCCTGAAGGGGGTTATTTTGCTATAACAACCGGCTGACTGTACATTATCCCACTTATTACATGGTTTCTAACCAAATAAATAAATACATGTACATAAAATATTGATTTGCAGTGAAAGTATGTAATTTGAGAAGAGAGAAATCGCTAAAATCCAGCTAAAATCCAGTTCTATAGTTCTGTTGATGTTTATCAACTCATATACCCGGATGAGTGGTCTGATACGTGGATCTGCAGTGGTTATAGAGAAATATCAGACGCTAGATGGCGCCATTGACCAATCAAAATCAGGATTCCAGAGAGCCGTGTTGTAAGTAAGGAATAATCCATGGCTAGGTGTGCGATAAACAATTTTAAACTATTGTTATTCTTCCAGTCAATATTTGCACTGTAAAAATCAATAACAGCTGTAACTAATCAATGCTGGCAAGTGACCATGGTATAAGTGAGATAATCCACAGCTAGGTGTGCATTAAATTATTTAACGCTTCGTGTCGGGTGGTTCTTCATTTTCACATTGTGCATTTAAATAATTTAATGCACACAAAAATATGACTGGATCTACTTGTGCAATAAACGGTTTAAAGCACACATTCAGTCCAATCAGAATTGAGTGTTCAAACAGACTGTGGTTTAAATCATTGGTAATTAGAATACAATTACATTCCAAAAGTATTTTGATTACTGAAGAGATTACTTTGCATTTTATTGTCATTTGTTTCATTTAATATTTAGTCCTTTCAGATAGAAAACAATTATACATATAAATGATGCGTTTCAAAGTGCATTTGAACAGCGGTGAAACACTTTCTTATGATGTGTTACATTCATACGAGCAGACAGAGAAGTAAGTTTGAAGTAAGTCTGGAGCAGAAGAAATAGAAATAAACCTTGTGTAAATTGTCAGCTTACACTAAGCTAAAATGCTATTTCTAGCCATTTTACATGCACGTTTCCAGGCACGATCGTATTTTCTTATCAACAAAATTTACGTTGGATCATAATTTCTTCTTTTCTAGTAAGACCTTTGATATTAGGGCAAAAATCATATTCTTGATAATAATTTTTGTATTGTTTTCCTGTAAAATCATTAAAACATGATCAGTTTGATTCATCTTGTTTTAGAAACAACACTGCATAAGATATTTAGGTTTTTCAGAGAATGTATTTTTAACATGTGTATTTTGTCTTACTGTACTGGCAGAGTTTTTATAGTCAAAACAAGTGAAAAAAATCTACCAGTGCTGAAGAAGTAATCCAAAGTATTTAGAATACGTTACTGACCTTGAGTAATCTAACGGAATACGTTACAAATGACATTTTACAGCATGTATTCTGTAATCTGTAGTGGAATACATTTCAAAAGTAACCCTCCCAACCCTGAGTACAAGTAAATAGCATCAATTACAGAACAGTTATTTAAACCTGTGGCAACTTATTTGATTGGTGGTGCTCATCATTTACTCATCCTAAAGCCATCCCAGATGTGTATGACTTTCTTTCATCTAATGAACACAAACAAAGATTTTTAGAAGAATATTTCAGCTCTGTAGGTCCATACAATGCAAGTGAACGGTGACCAGAACTTTCAAGCTCTAAAAAAGAGAAAAAGGCAACATTAAAGTAATCCTCATGACTCCAGTAGTTTAATCAATGTCTTCTGAAGAGATGCAGTTGGTTTAGGGTGAGAAAAGACAAACACATAATTCCTTTTTCACTGTACATGTTGTCATTGCTGTCTTCAGGCATGATCATGATTTCAAGCTCGATTACACTTCCTAGTGCTTGACGCATGTGCAGAGAGCTAGATGGCACTAGGAAGTGTAATCGAGCTTGAAATCATAATAGCCAAGGAGACTACGGTCAAGATTTATAGTGGAAAAGGAGTTATATTTTGGTCTGTTTCTCACCAAAAACCAACTGGATCACTTCAGAAGACATTGATTAAACCACTGGAGTCTTATGGATTACTTTTATGCACCCTTAATTTGCTTTTCGGAGCTTCAAATGTCTGGCCACCATTCACTTACATTGAAAGGACCTACAGATATTATTCTAATAAAACATTTTGTGAGTATTCCGCAGAACAAATGAAGTCATACATATCTGGGATGGGATGAGGGTGAGAAAATGATGACGAGTTTTCATTTTTGAGTGAACTATCCCTTTAATGAAGCATTCAAGTCACATCAGAATGATCATATTTAAGAGATTAGTGTACATGAAAACCACCACAAAGTCATAAATCCAGTGAGATGTTCTTGGAGTGCCGATTTTCTGAGATGGGGGCATATCAATTTAAGAAGTATGGCAAGAATCAAGCAAATTGGTGACTGTACAGTTTAGATTGAATGCATTTTTCATTTTATTGATGAAGAATAAAGCTTGCCAGAAAATAAGACTCATTTAGCTAGTTTATATGAGGTGACAGGCTTACAGAATAACATTTCCCATCAGTATATGTGGCCACACAAGAATGGTCAAATAAGACATGCCTAATGTGCAGTGTGTATGTGAATACATGTAGGGCCTATATGCCATTGCATCAGTGCTGAAAAAGTGAAAAATTGCAAAACGGACCCATTCTGTCCAACTAAAATCACTTGAACGCTCATTACATCAAAATTACGACTTCAAAATTGTAAGTACGAACTTCCCAGCAGGATTTGAACGCAGTTTAAACCACAGCATAACTGAAATAGTGTTTATATTGGCTATGTGGATTAAACATATGTGGATTAGACAAAATATGAATTGAAAACAAACTGTAACATTAAAATAGGGGCCTGAGCCATTTTAAGTGACCAGAACAGAGACTTGTGGAGTGGGCTCTTTTCATTTGGGCCAATAAGCAACCACCCAGAACACCTTAGCAACTGCATAGCAATGTGCTAAAAACTCAGTTAAAACAACTTAACAACAGCATATCAACAACCTGACAACCACCTAGACACTCTAGCAACTGCAGAGCAATGTGCAAAAAACACAGAAAACAACATAGCAACAGCATAGTAACAACCTGGCAACCACGTTCTGTAGCAATGCGCCAAAACACACAGCAGAGATTACCTTGACAACTGCATAGCATGCCCTAGCAACCATCCAGAAAACCCTAGTTACCACATACTGTAGCATAAATGTGCTACAAACAAATATAACACTTTAGCAACCACCAGAAAACTAGTTTTGCTTAGGCAAAGACCATTCATCCATCTTCATAAAATCTAAAAATAAATATTGCTGGACATTTTCATGAGCACTGGTAATTATTCATACACATCGCACCTTGGTTAAATATAAAATGTGAATGCATGTGATTAACTTTTATATGAACAGGTCTCCTGGAAAGGCGGGAAACTGATCACACAACTTCATTATTTAACAGCTTTCATAATGTTTAAGCCTAAACTTATCAAATTAATTAGTCAAAAAAACAAATTAAACGCACACGAGCAGTTTTCTGTCTTCCCCAGTGGAGACATCTGGCGCGCGCTTCGATTTTGATTCAGATTCGTGATTTGCAAAACGAATCATTCAGACCACTTTTTGAATATTTTGATCGGTTCAAAGGGATCAAATGTAAAAGATTCGACTGAAATGATTCTTTTACGAATCAGACATCACTATCGCGGATCTGCATGCATTTTTGCACGTGCAGCTTGTTATTTTTTGCAGTGTTCAGTCGCAAAAGTAACTAAAGGGTTTGGAGAAATTTTCCGGAGTAAAAGTATCAATTTTCTCTTCAAAATGTAGTGAAGTAAAAGTCCAAAGAAATATTTATACTCAAGTAAAGTTCAAATATTGCAAACCTGTACTTAAGTACAGTAACGAAGTATTTGTACTTGGTTACTATACACCTCTGGTATCAAGCAGTCAAAGATCCATGTTTAATGCATGAATATATTCATAAATAATTCAAAATAGTCCAGATGGGTCCCCTTAGGTGTTATGTTAGGAATAGTTAGTCACACAAGGCATGCTCTCTTTATCTGCGTGCCAGTGGGTGCAATGATGCATGTTGTGGGGTGTGTAAAAACAAATGAGCAATGTTTCATGATGTCACGTGCAGACAGATATCAAAACGGGACGTTTCAGCAGGGTGGCAACTATAAATGCTCTTTTTAGACTGGGGAGGAAGTTTTGAGTTATGAAATTTACAGTATTGCCAGTATTTTTCATTTATCTTTACAATACATTTTATTGTATTTATTCATCGTTCAAAACCATTCAAATATTCATTTAAAATGGAAGTGAGATGGATGAAAGATCGAGAAAAAATATCTCTTTTAAAGATTGAATATAATCTGATTGATGCATGCTATATCAGTGCATGTCACTTCATTGAGTGCCCCAGCTCGCACGTGACAGATTATTCAAACATATTAATACAAACATATAGGAAGATTAGAGGCAACATTTAATACAACTATTTAATCACATTTTTAAATAATCGTTTATTTTTTAATTATTTTTTTATTCATTTACTAATTATTGTTATTATTGCATTAACATATTTCAATTTAATGATTTTGATTTTATTCATATAATTCTTTATTGAAATTAATCTTTCATATCATCAGATCATAATTTGATTTACCACCTAATTAATCATCAATTGGCGAAAATGTAACATTTTGCACATTGACTAAATATTTAGTTTTACAGTTAACGTACAATACAGTTTTCAGGTATCGACTGATTTGGTCTGACAGGCAGAGATGACGATTAAGGAAAACTCGATGCCAGTGCGGAAGTGTGCCCTTTCTCTGATCATCTGGATAAATTAAATGGAGAAAATAATCACATAGAAATGTAAGTGTATTTCTGTTGAGCAGAGAAACATTGTGCTACACTCTTCACTATTTTTCTTGATGCACTTGAGTTTTTGATTTTCGTATGTGTTGCAGTTTGAGCTGCAACACATATTCAAAAATATTCAAATGTCCCTAATCTGTTTTTACAAAATCACCTGAAACAACGATGTTGATACAGTATAAAGTAATCTTTCTTTTATACTGTCTTCATTGTTTTCATGTGGACGATGTAGTTTAGTGGTTAAAGACGAGAGAAAGGTTTTAACCCTTTGAGGGGTTATCACCTTATCCTTGACAGTCCTAAAGGGACTAAAACCACAAATTAAGAATTGGCTCCCTTTTAATTATTGAATACTTGAATTCTCAATGTTGAATTGTAATGACAGGACGAGGAATTTACTGCATTACAATTCAAGGAAACACAGTCTCACAACAGAGGAATTTCATTAGTCCAACACAAGTTTTGTGACAAAATTAGACCAATTATGCATTTTATCCCTAGATATGGTGAATATACAGCGCTGGAAAATATTAAGAGACCACTGGAAAATTATCAGTTTCTCTGGATTTACTATTTATTGGTATGTGTTTGAGTAAAATGAACAGTTTTGTTTTATTCTATAAAGTAGTGGTTGACCGATATATCGGCAATAATTCGGCCGATATTCTGACTTTTTTTTATTAGTGATACAGTTTCCCCCTTTTGCCGATTTTTCTTTTTTCTTGAGGGCGCCGAGAATTGCCTGCTTGCATGTGAAGTGACTGAGACATATAAACAACCAGTCACGGTTCGTTTTGTTGTTACATGCCATTGTTTTACTAAAATAATAGAGCGGTGTGCAACACAGTCTCATTTAAATGGTCCGCATATCAGAGCCACGGCAGACACGTTTGAGCTCATAATGTTAAAGTGCTCACCTGTTTCATTGTCCCTCATAATGAGGAGAGACCTCAACAGTTCACTGTAATTTTTAGATTTTCTCCCCAAATTGGAATGCCCAATTCCCAGTGCGCTCTAAGTCCTCGTGGTGCCGTATTGACTCGCCTTAATCTGGGTGGCGGAGGACGAATCTCAGTTGCCTCCGCTTCTGACACTGTCAACCCGCGCATCTTATCATGTGGCTTGTTGTTACTGCGGAGACAGCGCGTGTGGAGGCTTCACGCCACCCACCGTGGCATCCATGCACAACTATAGAAAAATTTCTATAGTTGGCATTTAAACCCCAAAATGAAAATTCTCTCATCATTTACTCACCCTCATGCCATCTAAGATGTTTATGGCTTTCTTTCTTCTGCTGAACGCAAACAAAGATTTTTAGAAATCTCAGCTCTGTAGGTCCATACAATGCAAGTGAATGATGACCAGACCTTTCAAGCTCCAAAAAGGAGATAATACAAAAGTAAAGTCAGCATAAACACAATCCATCAGACTCTAGTGGTTTAATAAATATCTTCTGAAGTGATCCAGTTGGTTTTGAGTGAGAACAGACCAAAATATATCTCCTTTTCTCTTCACTTCTTGACAGCATTCTCCTTGGCGATCATGATTTCAAGCTCGATTACACTTCCTATAGTGCCATCTAGCGCTCTGCGCATGCGTCAAGCACTAGGAAGTGTAACTGAGCTGGAAATCATGATCATGCCTAGAGGCTGCAATGGCAAGATGTACAGTGAAAAGGGAGTTACATTTTAGTCTGTTCTCACCCAAACCCAAGTGGATCCCTTCGGAAGACATTGACGATACGAGTTTGAGACGACATAATGGTGAGTAAATGATGAGAGAATTTTCATTTTTGGGTGAACTATCGCTTTAATATCATCTAATGTTTCTGAAAATACTCCATATGTTGTGTGTATGAAAACATGTTCATGGGTAATTTTGATCCATGCTAAAAAAATGACATATATTATAATAAACTTCCCTCGCAAAAGGCAGACAAAATTTCTTTGAATTACATTCAATTTTAATTCACCCTTAAATTTTATGTATTTATGCCTCTGTGTGTGCTATTAGGTAAAAGAGCTTTGTCCATCTGTGCTGTCCAGCTGGAATCATCATGTCCTCGGCTGGTCCATCACAGTCATCCCCTCGACATCCTGCGGCAGGGGATGAAGCCGGTGCGACGAGTGATCGTGGGAGTTACTCCTCAGACAGACACGCTGGTCTGCTGCTGGCACAGATGAACAAGATGCGTCTTTGCTCAGACTTCTGTGACGTTAGGCTGCTGGTGGGCGGGCGAGTGTTTGGCGTCCACAGGCTGGTGCTGGCTGCCAGCGGCCCTTATTTCTCTGCTCTGTTCTCTGGAGCAATGAGCGAAGCCCACGAGGAAGAGGTTCGGATCACTGGAGTGGAAGCTGATGTGTTTGAGATGATCCTGGAGTTTATTTACACTGGTATGCTGATGTTATAGTAAATAAAATCAACCACATTTCAGAAATTTCCCCAGCTGAAATTTTTTTATTTTGTTAAAGGGGTCATAACATTTTGTATAGTTTTATTATCTTCCCTGAGATCCACTGATAATGTTAGCAAAGTTTTTTTGCAATAAAACATTCATAATTTAGTAATATATTACAATTTTCCACTCTGTCTCTGGCCCTCAGTCTGAAACACTTGGTTTTGGCCTAAACGCGTCCTTTAAACTTCAACGTAAATTCCCACTGTTCTGATTGGCTAACAGAGGGTAGCCCCTCAAATTCAGCCATTTATAAACTTAATCTGAAGAGAATGAACAAGCTCCAAAGCATTATATAAAAAAAAAAATCAGGGTTTACACATAATGCACATCCAACACATTGCATCTGAATATATTAAATTGTTCATCTCAAGCACAACTGTTAACACTCACACCCTGTCTGCAATGGACAGAAGAGTAGCGTCTTGTCAAAAGCAATAGAACCCATTATAACCAATGATGCTGTCTACCATGGAAGTGTCTGTTGCAGCGCGTCGCGTTGCACCGACAGTAAACAGATGTCCCGTTCCATTTTGCACTGCACGCACAGGCGCTACTATTGCCAACAACACAAATAAATGGTTTCGAAAGTTTGTGTCGACGGTGCCAGGTGTTTACTTATGTTTTTTAATCAGCTCCAAGTGTTTTTAACGATCCCATCCTTCAACAACAGTTCCTTTGCAAAGCTTGAATCGTATTATGACTGGTTCACAGACAGTCCACATTGATATTAGCCGAAAAAGCATGCAATCCACGCTGAAGACACATCCAGTTTCCAGAATCAACCTGCACTGAAATGCACATTGCCAGAAACGCATCTAAATGGCCAAAAATGTCCATCCAGCGCATGTTTTCATATACCAACAATTAAAAATAGCGCAGATGGGCGAAAGAACGCATCTATGTTGCGTTTGTGCTCAAAAAGGCAGCAGCTGAATGACAGAGAATCGCTTCTCCTCTTCAGAGTTGTAACTTGACACAGCATCTTTTAAAAGCGGCCTGAGATATGAATCAAGCTGTCAAAGACATCTGTCTGTGCATGCTTAAATACAAAAATAATTTAAAATAGTCCAGATGGGTCCCCTTTGGTGTTAGGAATAGTTAGGCCACAGTAGGCCTTGTTTGACCTTCTCTCTATGTTTATGAACTGAAGCCCCAGTAGGCGGAGCCAAGGGTGCATTGATGTGAAGTAGGTGTTAATGTTTTAGAGCTGTAGAGGCGGTCTTGAATTAATGACGTAGGGTTGTCGTGGAAGTAGAGAACGAGGCATTTTTGCAGCTTGGTTTCAATAAATGCTTTCATTGCACTGGGGCTTAAGTTTTGAGTTCTGAAATTTTCAGTATGTTTTTATAGTAAAAAGACTTCTTATATGTCAAAATATCAAGGAAAATTTGATTACTCATGACATGACCCCTTTAATACTTTTACTGGTGAACGATAAACATAAATGATGGTGAAAGCCAAAATATTAAATGGATCAATTTTTACTGAGTATTCCATTTTTTGGTAAAGGGGGGTCAAAATGATCATTTTTGCCTATGATTTTGGAGCAAAACTACAAATAAAAATAAAAACTTTAGAAAGGTGGCAGCATCATTATTTTAGTTTTACACAGAGATTGGTAGATCTATTACTAAAATCAGTTGATATCAACACCCCTTGTTGCATTATATGCCAATGGCTTTGGTCCAGAAATGGGGGAAAAACACTTTTTTGCATTGTTTTTCCAAAGTGTGAGTGCCTATAACTCATAAATATATCTTAATATCCCTTTAGATTATTGTTCAGAACAAACATGACTTTTTATATGTTCATATTTATGGCCCTATATGGTTCAATCCCAGAGAAATGAGGCTCTCAATATGGCTCCATGCATACATTTTTACCATTTTCAATAATCGAAAACCAAATGTGGTTCACATGGTATGAAGCTAGCATTTCTCGTCCAACAAAACAAAGTACCAGTAATTTTGAAACTATATATTTATTCACATAAAAACATCAATGTAAAAAAATACACTTTTATAAAGAAACATGTGGCTCTTCAGTTCAATAACCAAGTGTTAAACTTTGGTACGTGATCTGTTCTGCACCATTGGTGCTACAGACATGAATGATGGTGGTTGTAGATCTGGGCTGATAACCCAAAAGTTGGTTTCGAACCCATATACTTCACTGTGATCCAAGAACCAGCACCATTGTATCCTTAAGAAAGACACATAACCTCAGGTTACTCCAGTGGAAAAGTCCCTGCAATAATTGTACTGTTAGTCACTTTGGATAAAAAACAATTCTGCTTAATCAAGAATAGTGTGATCCAATGTAAATATTCCACCATTGTGTTCATCCTCTGTTGTCAGTTATCTTTTCTCAGTGTATGAATGCAAATTGTCAGTGTTACAGTAAGTTAACACGGTTCTTCTCATCTTTTGACTGCGACAGGCTGTATTGATGTGACAGTGGACACTGTGCAGGAGCTGATGGTGGCCGCAGACATGCTGCAGTTGAGTGAGGTGGTGGAGATATGTGGTGAATTCCTCCGAGCTCACATGGACCCCTCAAACTGTGTGGGGATCTTTCAGTTCCTGGAGCAGATCGCCTGTATGGACATCCTGCAGTTCACTGAAGACTACATCCATGCTCACTTTTTAGAGGTGACTGCTGTTTCCAGTCTTAAATATCACAATAATTAAGTATAATTACCGGTAAGTCCCTTTTGGATTCTTTATACTGTAATTCACAGGTCTGTGCATATCTGTGAGTTCAAACCTGGGATACTATGAAGGAGCTGAAATTTCTGCTTTTCACTCACTTTGAATAGTATATTGTATAGGACAGTTTTAGTCAGTGTAATAAAATGCAAATATAAAGTTTGTCACTGTTGAACGTCTTGGAGTTGGATGTCTTGAAAAGTGCCTGAACACCTTCAGGTCTTTACCTTGCAGTTCAATCATATTTGTTTGCACGTGTCAGGTTTGCTCATCAGAGGAGTACTCAGGCTTATCTAAAGATCAGCTGGTGAAGCTGCTCCGCAGTGAGGAGCTCAGGATCGAGGATGAGTATCAGGTGTTCACTGCTGCCATGGACTGGCTGCATCATGACGTGTCTCACAGGAAGAAGCATGTGGTGGAGGTCCTGGAGCCTGTGCGCTTCCCCCTGCTGTCACCACAGAGACTTTTTAAGTATATAGAGGGTGAGTGAATATTACTGTGGTTTAGCCATAGAGAAGACTAGTGCACTCCATTTCATTCCTCGAATTCTCCCGTCTTTAACCCTCCTGGGCTGTTTGGCCATTTTGTACCTTTTTCTTTTTTTTTTTTTTTTTTTGGCAGATGCTATTTACACCCAGGTTAAATAGTGGCAGATATTATTTGCACCTCAACCCTGGTGCAAACAATGGTAGAAACTATTTGCACCCAAAAATAAAGACAAACATACAGTATATGGGCATCACTACACCAACCCCTACCCCTAAACCTAACCTTAACCTTCCCTTAGAAAAAATAGCCTTGGTTTTAATACAGTAACCATAGTTTCACCATGGTATTTTGTAGTAAAATTAAAGTAACCACAAAATTAACCATGGTTACTATATTACCACCAAATTACTGTAGGAGCACAATGGTTAATTGCATTAAAACTATGGTTTCTGCCAAAAACATGGTTACTACAATGTTACTATAGTAATCCAGTGATGCAAACTTCACACAAGCGACGTTGAGCCGCGGTAGGGAACGATTGCGATCGACAGACCCCACCTCCAGATTAAACCCTTCCCTGAACTCCCAGACATTCACCGTGACTAAATCACTGCGATGAAATCAACCTGTATATTAATATTTATTTGTGGAAACAGGAAATCAGATGGTAAAAAAAAATATTTTATATGTCTTCTGTTTGTAACACCATGGTCAGGTTTGACTGTAAATATAATGTGACTGACACTTCAGAACGATAAAAAAAGTGAAACTTTGACAAATAATAGTTAAGATAAATGTCTAAATATATATCCAAATGAATAACTTGTAATAATCTATGGTAAATCTAAAATTAGATAATCTAAATTTAAGTTACAACAGACAGTCAGACCACAGTCTTTATTGGTTATTATTTTTATGACATGATTTTCAAGTCATGTAATTGTTCTTTTTTACCACCAGATGTCAGCAATCTACCATCAATACATGTCACATTTTCATATTTTCTTCATGTTTCAATTTATAGATGTAAGTGATTTTAACATAAATTTCCGGTCAAAAATGACCGTGAACAGCAAAGGTGTCGACCTTTATTAAAAAGCCCAGGAGGGTTCAAATTCATTACATTCAGCATTATGTTTGTTTCTAATCAGTGTCGGATCCTGGTTTGTTATATTTGGATAAAGCAGCACTCACAGCACTCGTTCTCACGGGGCAGTGTCTCTCTCTGTCACAGACATGCGCTTCACCTCACTCTGCTTTAGGTTCCAGTTAAATCACAAATTAATATGCATACTAAATATGTCCCTGTTTCTGATATGCATACACTGATATGCAGTAGCAATTTTGCTTGGTTTATTAATGTTGTATACACAGACAGGTTTTGAACCTGAAACCACCTTTTAGATCTATTCGGCTATATTTATCCATGTATGTGTATTTTATAATTGGTTGACCTGTTTTTTTTTTCTCTAGCAAATACAGTAGGCTGCAAAAGTCTGATGTCCACTATTTGCACTCTTCTATAGCCTTGTTTAGTACAAAAATCAAAATCATGACAAATTATATTATCAGCATAACACATGCAAGCTTGAGTGCATGCTGTCATTAAAGCAAAAAGAGGACATATCAAATTCAAGGAAAATTCCCAAGTTCATGTAAAAATTTCAACCTGTTACTCATTGTCATGCTGATAATATCATTTGAAATAATCTGTTTTGGTATTAAATTATGAAAGTGTGAAAAATACAAGCATTTTCACTAGAAGACCTTTTGCACATTAGCACTGTATTTGCTTGACAAAAAAAGTTTATATTTTATATATAATATGTATTATTATTAAATCTAGGGCTGTCCATCTATAAAAAAAAGGTTATCAATTTTAATATATTAATTAATTGTAATTGATCGTATGTATAAATATTTACCTAGTATATAATGATTAAATAATTATAAATAATGTATTTAAATAATTATAAAAAAATATATTATTCATATAATAATTCAGACAATTAAAAAGCATTACATTATTGTTGCAGACAATACAAAAAGTTGCTTTAGAATGCAATATATTGTTTATTTCCATTTTACTGAATACATGCCTATCATTGGCCTACAGTCCACAGCAATCCATTTTGCAAAAGAATTCTTCAAATTGTAGATTTCTTATAAGGGCTTTTCTAAGGATGCGTCAATGTACAGATGTGTCAGATGGATGCTTTTGGTTGCATTGCGTCATAAACAGTGTTTTTAGGATGCTGTGTCAAGTTAAACGTAGTTTGAAACTTAGAAAAACACGTCTCGAGATCCCTGACAAGAAAATATCCTATTCATATTTAACATATTTAACCCCAAATCAATAAAAAAATATTAAATTATATTTGACATAAATTAAGCCCATATTTAGGGCATTATTTTCAGGACACTTAAACAAAATTTTCCACACAGTTGTCATTACTGTAACGCATCCGGATGTTTTACTATTCCCATTGTTTTCAATGGGAATTTTCATCACCGTAACAGTAAAAAAATGCTTTTGTGCAAGGATTTTCTTAATTATAATCAGCAAAAATGAAAGGCAGTACTAAGGGAGAACTATTATGATTTTTTATGTTACATTACAATAATGATTTACAATTTAAATAATATATAATTCTCCTCACAATGAGCATCTTTTTTTCGCATTGCAGTAGCTAGAATTGGGAGCTAAGATGAGCGCAACTGTCATGAAAATGTCACAATGGAAAAAATCTTAATGGTCCAAAAAACAAGCTTAATTTCTATAGTGAAATATAATTTCTTATTTGTTTTTCTTGATTTTGGAGTGAAATTGGACATTTTCTTGACAAGTTTCGATTTAACGACGTCATTGAATGTGACTCATCCAATCAGGATTTAGTGATTTTTTTTTTTAGTATACATGTAGGTTTTATTACCCAGAGGTGACGTGAACACTTTCCCTGACAGGTATTTCTGACTTCAGTTTGCGAGTTGCATTGCAAACCCTGTTGAGAGAGTACACAGAGGTCAACAAGTCCCCGAAAGAGAGCAAACCACTCAGTCCTCTGCAGACCGCCAAAACCCGACCCAGGAGAAAAGCCCGCAAGTACCTCTATGCCATTGGTACTTCAACTTCTGTCTGCAGTCATATCAGATAAGATGTTATAATCATCTGTTGTTCCAATTCAACATCTCTCTCCTTCATATTAAATGGACTTGTATCTTGTAGGTGGTTACACTCGTTTGCAGGGGGGTCGCTGGAGTGACAGTCGGGCATTGAGCTGTGTCGAGCGCTTTGATTCTTTCAGTCAGTATTGGACTACGGTGTCATCTCTACATCAGGCCCGCAGTGGTCTTGGGGTGTCAGTACTGGAGGGCATGATCTATGTAGTGGGGGGTTGGTATATATTTTCTGTGCATTTTCTTTCATGTTTTTGTTATTGTCACTTGTTCTTATTAATCGTGGTGCCAAAAAACAAAAAAAAACAGTTCTTGACACTGTTGTTGTCAGTCCCTCTCATCATATTGTATGTTTATGCATGTAATATATACACTGATCAGCCACAACATTAAAACCACTGACAGGTGAAGTGAATAACATTTATTATCTCATTACAATGGCACCTGTCAAGGGGTGGGATATATTAGGCAGCAAGTGAACAATCAGTTCTTGAATTTCAAGTGTTGGAAGCAGGAAAAATGGGCAAGCGTAAGGATCTGAGCGACTTTGACAAGGACCAAATTGTAATGGCTAGACGACTGGGGTCAGAGCATCTCCAAAACAGCAGGTGTTGTGGGGTGTTCCCGGAATGCAGTGGTTAGTACCTACCAAAAGTGGTCCAAGGGAGGACAACTGGCGACAGGGTCATGGGCACCCAAGGCTCATTGATGCGCGTGGGGAGCGAAGGCTAGCCTGTCTGGTCTGATCCCACAGAAGAGCTACTGTAACACAAATTGCTGAAAAACTTAATGCTGGCCATGATAGAAAGGTGTCAGAACACACAGTGCATCGCAGCTTGCTGCGTAGCCGCAGACCAGTCAGAGTGCCCATGCTGACCCCTGTCCACTGCAGGAAGCACCTACAATGGGCATGTGAGCGTCAGAACTGGACCATGGAGCAATGGAAGAAGGTGGCCTGGTCTGATGAATCACGTTTTCTTTTAGATCATGTGGATGGCTGGGTGCATGTCCGTCGTTTACCTGGGGAAGAGATGGCAGCTGGATGCACTATGGGAAGAAGGCAGGCCGGCGGAGGCAGTGTTATGCTCCGGGCAATGTTCTGCTGGGAAACCTTGGGTCCTGGCATTCATGTGGATGTTACTTTGACACGTACCACCTACATAAAGATTGTTGCAGACCACATACACCCCTTCATGGCAACGGTATTTCCTTATGGCAGTGGCCTCTCTCAGCAGGATAATGCGCCCTGCCACTCCTGTTTTATTGTAAATCTTGACATCTGCAGTCTCGTTGGTGCATTAATGAGAGAAGCTCATTCACACTTCCTTGAACTTGATGACTGTACATGCACTCTTCACCCTTCTATTAACTTGACAAATCAACAAATTTTCAGATCTGGTCCTTAGGTGTATATTTATTGAATTTTTTGTAAGACGATGATAAACAGCCAGCCATCTTTTGTTGCAAAGGAGAGAAAGACTCCATGATCTTTGACTGTACGGAGCGCTATGATCCAGTGACTAAGCAGTGGGCGGCAGTGGCATCTCTGAACTATCCACGCTGTGGTGTAGGAGTCTGTTCCTGTCATGGAGCTCTTTACGCACTTGGTAAGCAAATTCAGATGCTGTCTGGCAGGACAACTTCATTAGCATGTTGACACAACTTTCAGGGTGCTGCACCATTCATGGTTTTGTCCAACAGTAACTTTATTGAATTATAATTATGTTGGCTCTATCAAAAATCCATCCATCCATCCGTCCATCTGTCCGTTCATCCATTCATCCATCCATGCATTCATCCGTGCATCCATCCATCCACCCATGCATTCATCTATCCATCCATGCATTCATGTGTCAATACATGCATCCATCCATTCATACATTCATGCGTTCATCCACACATCCACCCATGCATCCATCCATCCATGCATTCATGTGTCCATCCATCCATCCAACCCTGCATTTATGCGTCCACCCATGCATCCATCCGTCCATCCATGCATCCATCCATCCATCCATCCATCCATGCATTCATTCATATGTCCACCTATGCATTCATGCATCCATCCATCCATCTGTCCATCCATCCATCCACCCATGCATTCATGCATGCATCCATCCATCCATTCATGCATTAATGTGTCCACCTATGCAGTCATCCATCCATGCATCCATTCATGCATCCATCCATCTATCCATTCACCCATGCATTCATGCTTCCTCACATCCATCCATCCAACCGTGCATTCATGTATCCACCCATGCATTCATCAATCCACTATCCATCCATTCATGCATGCATCCATCCATCCATCCATTTATGCATTCGTGCATTCATCCATATACACCCATGTGTTCATCCATCCATCCATCCATCCGTCCACCCATGCATTCATGTGTCCATCCATGTATTCATGTGTCCACCTATGCATTCATCCGTCCATCCTTGCATTCATGTGTCCATTCATGCGTCCACCCATCCTTCCATCCATCTACCCGTGCATTTATGCATCCACGCATCCATATATCCACCCATGCATTCATGCATCCACCCATGAATTTATCAGTCCTCCCATCCATCCACGCATCCGTCCATCCATGTATTCATGCGTCCATTCATGCATCCGTCCATCCATGTATTCATGCATCCATCCATGCATCCGTCCATCCATTCATGCATCCATCCATCCATCCATCTATCCATCTATCCATCCACCCATGCATTCATCCATTCGTCCGCTCATCAACCCATCCAGTCTTGACAAACTTTACCTGTCTAGTGTTAAATGTGTGTATTGTTTCAGGTGGCTGGATTGGCTCAGAAATCGGGAAGACCATGGAGCGATATGACCCAGCAGAAAATAAATGGGAGGTTATTGGGAGTATGGCTGTGCCTCGATATTACTTTGGCTGCTGTGAGCTCCAAGGTGTGTCCTCCTAAATAACTGAACACTGAAGGCTGGTTACACATACTAAACACTCACTGTCAATAAATTACTTTTCAAAGTTTGGTATGTTGTCCCTGTACATCAATAATGGCCACTTTATTTCTTAAACCTATTAAATTTAAAAGTCTGAGATTAAATCATGTCGAAATTCACACAGATGAATTTATAGATGAGAAAGAGTTCATATGAACTGTATCGCAAAGGAATTTTGCCAGCGCCTTGCTAAATCCTTTAGAAATTCAAGCTAATGTCATTGTAGTATGTACCAACACTGGCGTACTGTCTTACTGTGTACTAAAATGTATACACTTTCCAAATAACTAGTGAAGTTCATACTTTCAGTGTGTTGTAGAAATCAGAAAATTGGGATCCAGCCCTTCTGTTCTGTGTGTTGTTTCAGGCTTCATCTATGTCATTGGTGGCATCAGTGATGAAGGCACGGAGCTGCGCACAGCTGAAGTGTATGACCCCATCTCTCGGCGCTGGAGCGCGCTGCCTATCATGGTGACCCGGCGGGCGTATGTGGGTGTAGCTAGTCTCAATAACTGCATCTACGCTGTAGGAGGCTGGAATGAGGCCCTGGGCTCACTGGACACTGTGGAAAAGTACTGCCTGGAGGAGGTGAGGATGCTGGGTGTATTTAGTCTTTAAAATGTAACCTCTTAGAATCTTCAAGTTCTATTTCTTGTCTTTGATGCAAATCCTGTGATAATGTTGCTTTTATATTAATGCCATATATGTTTCTGTGTTTTCAGGAGAAGTGGGTGGAGGTGGCATCAATGGCGGTCCCGCGTGCTGGCGTAACAGTTGCAGCTGTTAATGGTCTTTTGTATGCGGTGGGTGGTCGGACCTCTAGCCGAGACTTTTCAGCACCAGTCACTGTGGACTCAGTCGAAATCTATGACCCTCACCTGGACACATGGACTGAAATCGGTAACATGATCACCAGCCGTTGTGATGGTGGTGTGGCTGTGCTTTGATTGGCCACATCTCACTGTTGACATTCACCAACTGATGTTTTCACTCTCACCCAGCACTTACTCAACTCAGCTGTAATGAATGATTATACAATGTCTAATTTGTCAGAATTTTTAACTTATTGAAGACAGACACCTGGTGTAATCCATCTGATGTGTAAAACTGTGAAGTTGTGGAGACACAAGGTAAAAGTATTGAGAGTAGAGTTTGGGTAGAAAGAAGTATCGTATATCATTTTTTTTAACACAACCTGTACGTTATTTGTCTCTTACCACATGCAATTAAAATGTTTGTGTAACAGCACATTGTGCTGTAGTTTTAGACAACAATTATTTGCCATTAAGTTGACTGTAATTCTGATTGTGGATTATTGTAATGGTTACATTTTGCTCAACTGTCAAGAAAACAGGTATAAGAATTGACATTTGAAAAAATAAATAATCTGCTTCAAAATGTCAGTCATTTCACCTATTGAGTCAAAATTCCTTTATGTATCGTTGTTTATGTGATATTGTTTGTGGTCTCATTATCATCTCTTCTTGTTGGTGAACTATTTTGCATAGTTTGAAAGCCCAAAGGACTGAGTTTCTGTTTCATATTTGCCTTTCAAAATATGTTTTATTTGTTACATTTCGCACTTTTTTGTATTGTTACTTATTTCCCACAGTCTCACCACCTAGAATTTGTAAAAACCTGCCTGATGGTTGTAAAATATTTTTCAATAATAAATTAAAATACTAGGATTTGTTTTACCAAAGTTTTGCCACTCCAATAAGACTCTGATGTTTGACTCAACAGCAAACACACACAGATTCAGGATTTAACAGCAGAATGTGCATTTTGAGTGCCTGGTGTATTCTGGAAATTTGATTTCACAGAAATAGAGCTAATATTAGACCAAAATGAAGACTTCATTTGTTGGGGTCATAAATTAAAATGCACAAAATGCAGTATTTAGGAAATGTAAAGTTTAAAGTAATATGTACATATTTTTCTTATATTTATTTCAATACAACTCATTGTTAAAGATTCACTTGGCTATCTTGTACAAGTACAATGACATTCTGAAACATTGTGGTGTGAAGGTGTAGCAATATCTAGGATGTATAAGCATATTAAGATATTTAGTATACAAGTATATACTACTAAATCCCATTGACTTGTGATGCTAATTGGAACAGCAGAGAACGATCAGTATACTCTCTCTCAACTGATTGCAAACATTTTTGAGTTTTTATTCCTCAATTTTCATATTGGGGACCTGACCGTTACCCCACAACAAGTCTTATAAATTAAAACATACTATATATAAAATAGTAAATAATACATTGAATATAAAATATATATAGTGTCTAAAAACTTTTGCTTATATATATATATATATATATATATATATATACACACACACACACACACAGTAAACAAGCAGGTTTAGTATCAGCACATTTCCTATTAAATATAAAAATATTTAAAAACTAGTATATATAAAAATATAATATATAGATTTAAATTATACATTTTCTATTATAAGAATATCTAAAATATATATTATACATTTACATTTTCAATTATTACATTTAATTTATTAGTATGTATGTATATATTATATATACATATACACACACAAGTAGTATAAAATATATTTTGTTAATTTAGTCTTTTAAATCAGCTTTGAATTTTCTGATTTTTCTGGTCATAACTCTGGCAAAATATATTGTACTTAATGGTTATGAACAAACCATGTAACAAAAGTACTTTGTGTCATTCATCAACAGCCAATTTCAATTACACAATATGAATTTGAATTGAGAAATAATAACATCAACACATCAATGTAATAGTGTAGTTTTATTACACTTACACGGTACATATTAGTAGTTCTAGAATAAAAATTAAAACAATGTTTAGAAATGCATTTCTCAAACAGATTTCATATATACCACAAAATGTTTGACAGGTTTCTCTCTAACACAGCTTAAGGAATTGTTTGTAGATGCACAAAGGAATGAGATGAAACTGAGATAAAGTTCTGCAGTTTTATACAGAAGTAACAAACCCTAGAGAAGTCTTACTTTCAAGCCAAACACAAAACTAGACATCTTTAGCTGTAAAAATTAATCGATGCACACTTGTAGTGTAATGTGCAATAATTACATCATTAGAATTTGATTGACAACACATACACGGATCATTATGGAATTCAAAAACAGCTGGCTTCAGGTAATTTGTTTTACTTAAATTTGGCCATTTTATGAAAACCTTTATTCCATTTTGATAAACTTTTTAATTTTTGTCTATACATCAAAATTTACATATTACATCATAATTATGCTCCCTGAACAAATTGTAACGCAACTGATGGGTAATGTACACAGTACTTCAAGGTTTGAGAGAAACTAAAACTTGAAGGAGATGGCAACCTCACTTCTGCTCAACTTCAGCCACAGTGTGTATGTGCTAGTTAGATACAAAAACACATTTTAAAGTCAATCCATACATTAATAAATTAGGTGGACAGTGAGATTTTGCCATACATGGCAAAAGATACAGTGATTTGATCATTGATGCCTATTTGATCAAATTAAAGATCTTTTATGATCTATAACTAGGTCTGTTTTTCAGCATCAGGCACTTTTATTATAATAAATGTATAGTTTTGTAATAAACAGAAGTGTGTAACAAATTCACAAGGACACATTTGGGCAAATAGAACTGTCAGTGTTTTGTAGTTTGTTAAAAAATACAATAAATTAATAATAACAATAAAAAAAATTAAAATAAAATCATATTTGACCCCCAAATCAAACCAAAATTAAATTATATTTTTTTAAAAGAAAATATTGTTTGATTTAGAGTTGAAATGTGACCTCCACAAGTGGGATCCACTCTATACAAACTATGTTTTTAAAAGGTTGTACATTTTGGTTTCCAAACTATTTTAAGTACACATTTAATTCAGACATTAGACTCATTAGAAAGACTTGATGCATCTGAAAATCTATGAAAGCGCAGCAAACAAGCCAGCATCGACCATATGAGACTAAAAGCTTTCCATATGTACATAACAGCACACATCTCAACATAATGTTTCTTAAGACTTACTATGGTGCTACACGAATTATGGCTGTGTTTATAAGATGCCCTATACAAAAAACAATGCCTACATTAGCATTTAACTCTTTATAAAACTCTCAGAGCTGGTAAACAAGGTACAAGTTATAATTATGGACAATTATTCACTTAAATATGAACAAAGTTGGATGTAATATGCATGTGATACACAATTATGCAAAGCAAAAGGGACACAACCATTACCATTAATAAAGAATGAGTTATTAGTTAAGAAAAAAACAACCTTTGCACGACTTATAAGCACAGGTATAATGCTCTGAATTTTGTAAATATTGTGAATAGAAAACTGCTTATTCATGTGTATGCAGCAGTAACTATGACAGGTTACCATAAAACATAATCAGCGTGGAAAAACGTATAAAATAAATTAATCAAAATGATAGACATCTCAAGTCTGCAATTTGAACTGTGCATTGTCTCGTCCTTCAATAAAAAAAATGTCAAAACACAAACCTGTTTCAAAGAAAGACTTGAGTCATTTCAGCCATTCAGCTATTTTCTATTCAACATGGAATTTAACATTAGCCTGTACCTTTAAATAAGTGAATGCATTTTACATTCTGCTGCTGTTGGAGTTAATTAAATCTTCCCTGGGTGGAATGTGCTGATCTGAAAACTATGATAGTGACGGAAGTGAATGGAGAGGTTGCTGTGGTTAGCATGTAGGTTTTCATCTAAGCCTTGTTGGTGTCTTTGACCTTCTGGATTTCCTGTTTGAGGAAGAGAAACCAAACAGAACTTAATGCTGATTGAATGTTTGAAGATGTCACAGAGAAAATTAGATGATATCTTAAAAAAGAAATTAATTAAATTGCTATTAGGACTAAGTGATGAACATTTAGATAGAAAAATTACCTCAAGAAGAGCATCTTTTAATTTGCCGTAAGCCATGTCAAGATCATCATTAATGATGACCAAATCAAATAAACCCGGCTCTTTGCCTGAAATATGGATATAACCATTAGTAAGTGTGCTATCTTATTATCAAAGAGCACTTCATTAAAACATATTATACATTGAAAAAAAAATTGCTTTGAATTTACATGATTTAATCATGTACATCGGTTCCACATGAATCAATTAAGTTACATCAACATATTTTTCCTCTTGGTTTAGTTCATCAATTCTTTGTCAAAAAACTATTTGTTCATGTAATTTCAACATAATGGAATAAAGTTTTTATTAAATGACCAAATTCAGTAGCCTTGAAGTGATTTATGTGCCCTAACATGATTCATTTCTTCAGTTTTACACATTTACAAGGTTATGCTAGTTAGCTAACTTTAAGCTATAGCAATAGCATATATTAGCATGATAAATGCTAGTTAGTAACTGCTCCTTAATTCCTTTATGTAGTAAAGCAACAAAGCATGTTGATAGTGTATCCGTCCTCAACCTAAGCAAAAGCTCCACTCTTCACCACAATGGTAACCCAGAAGTGGTTGTAAGTCCCAAAATAACAACATTAAACACTACTAAGTTTCCCGCTTTTCTCATCTTGCTCAAAAATGCATAAAATAAAGTCCCATGCAAAGCAAACTGGGAACTACAAATTCCCTGACCAATCTAGTAAAGTGCACATTTTAGAGCACTACATTAATCGAAAGCATATAATCCAAGTTTAGAAGAGAAACACTATTTTGTTGTGTAGATCACAAATAATATGATTTAGTAAATCAGACTAGAGGTAGACTGTTATATCGGTTTTACCAATTAATCGGTGCCGATAGTTGCTTTATGGAACTATCAGTTATCGGCAGAAATTTCCCAATAGTTGGTCGCCAAATATATATATATATATATTGATTAGCTTTGATTATGGTGCGCATTCGTCGTGGCATTGTTTCGACAACCTTATGCAACGTCACAACATTTATTTCCGTCCAGATTTGCATTTATTTTTGGCCGAGATCTTGTATTGATGACGGGAGAGTTGAACCACTCTGTGAAGTCTTCTCCAGCACATCCCAAAGAAGACTTTCAATGAGGTTACGGTCAGCACTGTGGTGACCAATTCATGTGTGAAAATGATTCCTCGTGCTCCCTGAACCACTCTTTCACAATCTGAGCCTGATGAATCTTGGCATTGTCATCCTAGAATATGCCTGCGCCATCATGGAAGAAAAAACCCATTGATGGGATAACCTGGTCATTCAGTACATTCAGGTAGTCAACTGATTTTATTGCCAGATAACGTTGCTGAGCCTAGACCTGACCAACTGAAGCAACCCCAGATCATAACTCTGCCTCCAGATGCTTGTACATTGGGCACTATGCATGACGGGTGTATCGCTACATGCGCTTCCCTTCTTACCCTGACGCGCCCATCGCTTTGGAATAGGGTAAATCTGGACTCATCAGACCACATGACCTTTTTCCATTGCTTCACAGTCCAATCTTTATGCTCCCTAGAAAATTGAAGTCGTTTTTTTCCGATTAGCCTCACTAACAAATGTCTTTCTTGTGGCCACACAGCTGTTTAGTCCCAATCCTGTAAGTTCTCGACGCATTGTGAGTGTGAAAATGCATTTACTTTCACTATTAAACATAGCCGTATGTTCTACCAAGCGTTTTAGTGATCTCCAATCACGATCATTCAAGATTTTTTTCTGACCACATATCTTCTGTGAAGCTGACGTATCACCACTTTGCTTGATGCAGGCCAGTAATTTGCCCCTTCTGAAACACATTAACATCTTTTCCACGACCACGGGACACATCTTTCGACATAGTTGTTTAAGAAATAAGAAGCTACATACTGCATCAGTTATGGATAAAAGAATTGTTGCCAGCTGAAATATATTAATCACTGCAATAATGATCCAATCATAGGCTCTTAAGTATCTGCTTATTTAAATCCAAACGGCGACTTTTTTTTTGGCCAGTTAAAAGTACAGCACCTTAAATCTTAATTTTTCTGGTTATTATTTGGATGTTTGTTGCACACTAAACTACTTTTGGAAGTTCATTCATTTCGCCCGTCATAGTAAGGAAAGACTAAGATAAGTTTCATCATTCTATAAATCGAAAAAACAAAAACACTATCGGGAGATTAATCAGTTATCTGCATTTTCCACCACCTTGGTTATCGGTATTGGCAAAATCCACTAACGGTTGACCTCTAAATTAGACAACCTGCATTTTCCCATTTTTCAGTGCAGGGTTACACACTTTTTGACCAGTGAATTTCTATGACTTGTCTAGTTGTTCGTGTTTACTGTACTGTTTAAGTTTTTTTTTTTTTTTTATAAATGAGAAAAAAGCAATTTCTAGCATATAAAATACTTCAAAGCCAATTATAACTAGAATGCATAGTATATTCACTATAGAAATGTGACTCAAGAGTTTTCCATTGGAAATCACAATTTTACAATTTCCTTATATTTTCAGGTTTTTGATGACAATGGGAACACTAGGGTAATAACACTTACTTATTTCCATGTCAACTTTTGCTGCATGTAAACGCTTTTGTAGACTCTCCTCAGACTCAGTTTTTCTGTCTCTTAATCTTTTTTCCTGGAGAAAAAACAAAAAACAAAACACGAGGTAGATTAAAGTTTAATTAAAGAGAGAAATACAACAAAAAACCCCAGTATCAACACCTGAGAAAGAGGACATTTTCACAAAAATTTCAGAGCACTTCCTACCAGGATGTCCATTGATGGAGGCTGGATGGACACATAGATTGGGTTAAGATCTGTTCTCTTGATGTTCTGCACGCCCTGCATGTCAATGTCCAAAATACAAATCAAATTCTTGGCCTGAACAGCCTGTACAGCTGCTTTACTGTGAAAGAGACAAAGATTATGTTAGGTTGTTACTAATGGGTTTGGAATGATTTGAGGGTGAATAAATGACATCAGAATTTTAATTTTTGGTCGAACAATCCCTTTAAAAAAAGAAAACAGTAACATTCAACAAGACATTCAATATTAAAACAAACTTAAAGGAATAGTTCACCCAAAAATGAAAAATTGCTGATAATTTTCTCACCCTCAAGCCGTCCAAGATGAATCCGAGTTTCTTTCTTCATCAAAACAGAATTTAAGATTTTTAGGATTTCATTTCAGGCCTCCTCCTCTAAACAATGCAAATGAATGTACTCCATTTTTTGACGGTCCAAAATGCATATTTAGGGTGCATCAAAATAATCCACATGACTCCAGTCGATAAATAAAGTTCTTCTGAACGCAAACGATTGATTATTTTGAGAAACAAAACAATACTTATATACTTTTTAACTACAAATGTTTGCGTCCGTACATCTCTGTGACGCGCGCTCACGAGAGAAATGACGTAAGCTCGTTGGTAAGGTCACGCATCACTTGGAGGAGGAGTCAGGAAGCGCATCATTGTTTACATTGTTTTTGTTTTTTTTTTTATTATTATTTGGAAATTATTATTATTATTTTTTATTATATTGTTCTGAAATTGTTTTGGACTGTTTTGGTTTGTGAACAGCGCTTAGTCTGTGGTCTGTGGTCTGTGCAAGTTTCTCTTGTAAACAATGACGCACTTTCTGCCTCCTCCACGTGATGCGTGACCTTACCAACGAGCTTACGTCATCCCTCTCATGAGCGTGCGTCACAGAGATGTATGGAGGCGAACATATGTAGTTAAAAAGTAGATAAGTATTGTTTCTCAAAATAATCAATCGTTTGCGTTCAGAAGAACTTTATTTATCGACTGGAGTCATGTGGATTATTTTGATGCACCCTAAATATGCATTTTGGACCGTCAAAAAATGGAGTACATTCATTTGCATTGTTTAGAGGAGGAGGCCTGAAATGAAATCCTAAAAATCTTAAATTCTGTTTTGATGAAGAAAGAAACTCAGATACATCTTGGATGGCCTGAGGGTCAGTAAATTATCAGCAAATTTTCATTCTTGGGTGAACTATTCCTTTAAGATAAATTATACTGGTGGTCAAAAGAAGTACTTTGCATTCAGTGCTGTCCCTTCATATACAAACATAAATCATTTTGCAAGGTGGACTATACCTCGTTCCATACATGTTCCCAGAAAATTCAGCATTTTCAATAAATTCCCCATTTGCTATGGCTGCCTGCATAACTTCTCTGGTCACGTAATGATAATCTGAAAAAAATAAAAAAATTAAATATGAGGGGGCCTGGGTAGCTCAGCGAGTAAAGACTCTGACTACCACCCAGATCTACTGACAGTCACGAGTTCGAATCCAGGGCGTGCTGAGTGACTCCAACCAGGTCTCCCAAGCAACCAAATTGGCCCAGTTGTTAGGGAGGGTAGTCACATGGGGTAACCACCTCGTGGTCGTTATAATGTGGTTCTCGCTCTCGATGGGGCACGTGGTGAGTTGTGCGTGGATGCTGCGGAGAATAGCGTGAAGCCTCCACATGTGCTATGTCTCCGTGGTAACATGCTCAACAAGCCACGTGATGAAAGGTGCGGATTGACGGTCTCAGACACGGAGGGAACTGAGATTCGTCCTCCGACACCCGGATTGAGGAGAGTCACTACACCACCACGAGGATTTAAGAGTGCATTGGGAATTCCAAATTGGGGAGAAAAGGGGAGAAAAAAAATAAATTAAAAAATTAAATAAATAAAAATAAGATTTAAACATAAGGCCACATCCACACTAATAAGTTTTCATTTGAAAACTTCTGTTTTGGCCTTCAATCCACACTGAGACACCAAAAACTGAGCTTTTCCAAAATGCTCTACCAAGTGGATATATTTGAAAATGCTATCTTCGCATTGTAGTGTGGACAGCGAAAACGATGATGTATTTGATGTATGCGATGCAGTCATGTGATCCATTCAACCCAATACAATCAAGATGGCAGTTGTAGAGGCGATGTTGTGCCTGATATTCACTTTGTACAACCTACACATTGCATTCCTTTAAAGGCGACGGGAAGTTTACTCAGAATTTATCTGGTGATGGAACACGAGGACAATTGCGTTTCAGACCGTACATGGAACGGCGATTTTTCACATCATTCGTTTCAGTGTGGACAAGCAATTTTTGGAAAACTCTTGAAAACAGCAGTGTGGACGGAGAGCGTTTCGAAAACAAAAATGCTGTTTTCAAAAGTTTCCAGATTAATGTGAACGTAGCCGAAGTCACAATCTGAGATTAGAGTTTGAGTAATATATTATTTTGTCATTGTTATCAGTTAAAAAACGACAACAAATTTTTTTAATGCAGTTGATTACAGTCAACACATTTATAAGCAATTTTGTTTATGTACATTTATGGGCCATCAATGTGTATAATATTACAAAATGCAGAGCTCCATTAAGCTGCTAACCACCTTTTTATGGACAAAGTCTTCTTCTGCTGTGCTAATCCATGTGCATATGAAGTACAAGTTCAGCAAGATGGCGGTGCGCATGGACGCAGCGGCCACTTTGGGACACAAAAAACATTATTCCGTGTTTTTTTCTCTCATTGCCCTGCAATAGCTGATTGTTTATCTAATAAAGTTTGTTACAGGCATTTTTTATAAAACACAACAACTGTGGAGAATAGATCTAGTAGTAGTACAGCACACTAAATATAAAATATAGTACACTTATAAACTTTTTTGTTAGTGTAATTTATAACTTTATGCAACCAAGCTAAGCTAAAGGCTATCACAATAAATTTGCTAACTCTCAAAAAGGTATACAAGCAACACAAAGGCCGTTTTCATGTTGACAATACATGATTTTTTTTTTTTTAACCACAACAAAATGTTTTACAAACGTTGCAATTTACGTGTCTTTTCATTGCTATAAAATGCTATAATGATGTTTTGAGGCTAAAGGTAGATAAACTGCACATTATGTGTTTGTTACACTATTTTATTATATTTAGGTGTGGTTTCTACAATATTTTTACATTATTCTGTGATGTAACCTAACTGCAACGTTGTGAAAATGTTTTGTGCTTACTGGGTTGTGTCTTATAAGGACAATGAAGAAAATCTTTTTAGTTCACTTCTAGATCACAGTCTTACCTTTACCATTCTCCTCTCCTGGACGGGGGCTTCGTGTTGTATCTGGTAACGAGACAATTCTGGGTCAGATGAACATTTATTTAGAAACTTGGCTACTGATGGATGATTTTTTGCTATTTTTCTTGGTTTTCAATGATTGGTATAATCTGACTCATGATAAGACTAGAAACACTAGGGATGGAAATTGTATGGAATTTACAGATTCATTATCTGACTTACGGGAAACACTGAAGCCAAATACACCATCAAACTCCTTAAGCAGTTTCTTGAGCAGTGTGCTTTTCCCAGCCCCAGAGGGTCCAGTCATGACCACCGGCCTCGGTCCAGCCATCGCTAGTCACAACAGAGACAAAGATAGAGTTTGTTGAATTACTTGGGGACCTTTCACACTGGCAGTTTAGTCCAAACCAAAGTACTGTTTGCATGAAAAATTGGTAATATGAAAGCTGTTTTTCAAACAGGGGGAGCAAACCGTGGTACCGGACCCAGGACTACCTGTAGGAGGTGGTCTGAGTTCAGTTGCAATGGAACTGTGGCACAGTTTGCTTAAGTGAGAACACAACCTGTACTCCGGTCCTCACTTGCTCAAGAAGTAAAATAACTAGCATATGCATTTTTGCATGACAACATCCAAAACCTTCACATTTACTTTCAGCATTAACTTTCACATTTAAGTCACTGTCATTTAAGGATGACTCAGGCTAAACAACAATGAAACCACTGTCTTGTTGTTCAAGTCTAAGGATCTGAGCTTTGAATGATCATTACAAACTTTAAAAGGAAACTTTCAAATGTTTTTCATTCTAAAAGAACAGGAAGTAGAGGCTACACTTATGTCTAACCAATTCTTACTGACAAAAGTCAGTAAGACTGAAGTCAACTTTAACACTTAAAACCATGAAAGTGCTGAGCTAATCTTAGCATGTTCCATTAGGAATACTGCAGCACAACAGCTTGTTAGCTCTGACTGAGATAATGAGTTAAGAAGCGCACTAATTGGAGACGATCCTCTGAGGACAGTTTAATGACCACAGTGAAAGTGGAAAAGGAAAAATGGCAAGAAGGTCCTATTGTACTCAAGCTATGGCTGCTCGATTATGGCAAAAATCATAATCACAATTATTTTGGTCAATATTGAGATCACGATTATTTAACATGATTACTCATCGACTTTGGAAACATCATGCATTTATTTAACTTTTTAATTTTTTTTAAACATCTTTTCAACATTGGATTTTCTTGAACTTGAAATGTAAACTGCACTGTAGGGGAGGTGGCTATTGTCATATGATAATTATTTTATGTCACGTATGGTAGTCAAATAAAGAAAAGTCTCCATCGCCAACATTTACAGCAGGGGTGCTCGCACTTCTATGGAATGAGATCTACTTTTTCATCATGTTATTGCAGTAAGATCTACCATGTACAATAAAGACTATACATTATCACAATTAGGGATGCACGATCCGATACCTGGATCGGTATCGGCTTCGATGCTGACGTTTTTAAACGGATCGGGTATCGGTCCGACGAGCCCGATCCAAATCCGTTACTGTGTGGTAGTCATGTTCGTTACTGTCAAGCTCAAAAAATTATATAAAATAACCATAAAAACACAATTAAAGTAGTTCATATAACTCGTGCATTTTATTCAATGCCACTTGAAAACATATGATAGCTCTGTGAATCACAAAAGGCTGCGTTTAATAAGTAAATATATAAAATGCACGTGCAGCTCCAGCGCGTTATTGAATGGCACTGCTGTTTACACACACATGCTGTGCACAATATTTGAGCGCTACTCACGAACAACATCTCAGATGTAGATGCTCAATACTTCGGTTCACTTGAATGCTTTTTTTTTTTTTTTTTTTCCAGAATTCAAATAAGAAGCAAATTAAACTACTGTGAACATGCCTACAGACAGACAAATACAGGACTTCCTGGAGAGTTCAGAATGTCAAAATAAAAGCGTGAGGGTTTAAAAGTTTAAGGTGTCATGGAGAGGCTCACGGAGGCAGAGATATGAACTCAGTAGCAGGGTTTATTGAACAGATGATTGAAACAGTGATGTAAACATTGTGAGTAAATCCAGTTGAGCAGAGTGGCAAACAGCAGGTGAGTAATATCCAGACAGGGTATAGACACGATGATCAGATAACTCACAACAGTCTTATGATACCTGCAGGCAATAATGACGACAACGGTATGTTTGACATAGTAGAAAGGTGTGTTGTCTCAGAGATACTATCGATGAGAACAGACAAAGCGTGTGTGTGAAAGCTGGGTATATATGCAGTCCTTGATTAGCCACTAATGATATGCAGGTGCGTGTAATCAGAACTCAGGGGCGAGTGAGTTCTGATGGCAGTGAGGAAGAAAGAGAGAGAAACTGGTGGATTCGTGACAAAAGGTGCACGATTGAGATATATTACTATTATAATATATTATTATTATTATCATTTGTTTACAAATTATAATATTTAAGTTGAATGGGTTCCAAAAAATAACTGTGTGAATGAAAAGTGAGCTGATGTCTACAACTAAATTGAACAAAAAAAGAGATCTGAATCCTTTAAAGTCCAGATACAAGTTGAAAGAAAGAAAAAAAAAAAAAAAGGTTTCTTTTCTACTGATGACTTATACTGGAATTACTGTTAATTTTGCTGCTACATTATCCAGTACACTAGTTAACAATAAAGTGTTTCTTAATAAGCTATACATTTATACTGAAATAATGTGTAGTTAGAGGTTTGTGTTTCTTTACATATTAAAGAGTACACCCAATTATTTCCACACAATAATGTAAAGATATTCTAAACTGACTACGCAAAAAAACAACACTGGTATCAGATCGGGATCGGCCAATACTGAGATTTCCGATATCAGAATCGGAAGAGAAAAAGTGGTATCGGTGCATCCCTAATCACAATACCAAAATTTCAGTAGTCGCTAGTGAAATGTGATGATTCTCAATACCAGCTTTAATAGCACAACAAATAATAACACTAACTAAAATGTTAATTATGGAAGAATGGCTTCCAGTTCTTAAGTGATTATTCTAGACTAGTAAACAGTCAGTAATAAAATAACAATAAGAAACAACAATGAATAGAAATAGATTAAAAATACAAATGAAGAAAATTCAGTGCTTTCTTAACAGCTTTAAACGTTTGTAACAGCAGTAAGCCATCAAGTATTCAACTAAATATTCAGAATGAAATGCAACATAAAACTACTACTGTTCTTCACTGTATGATTAGAATACATTAACACTTTTTAAAGCTACTAAAAAGTTACCCAGTCAAGAGCAGTGAGTATTTTCTCGTTTTCTTGTTCTGGTTGTTTGATTATTATAATGACACACTAGACGGCAACAGGTCTATTAGCTTACATTTATACTTACAAGTCAGACATTTATCATGACTGAAGATTAGTGTCTCTTCCATACAAAAAATTCACTCTCCAAAAGGTATTTTTGTTTTGTAGGGAATAGCTACATAGATTTACATATTTAAATAATATTTAAAAATCTATTACATTCAAAAAGCACTCTGTATAGCTTACTTACCTTGCTCAAGTATTAACTCGTCACTTGGGAGTGCATCAATGAAACAAATAAACATGCACGGCACTCAAAATGATCTGAACATGAGGGTGTGTGTACGTATTGATAATCTGCTCTGATAAACTTGCTGGACGCCAAACCCGTCCAACAGCCCAGCCCTCTTTTCACAAGACATTACCATGGCATCCAAACAGCAATAGCAACTCAGCACTAAGAGACACACCTGTTTCAATAACACAACAGTTGTGTTGTGAGTAGCAATGTTTGTAAATTAGGATATTTTCCATGATGGAATAATTGACTGAATATTCACCCAATCATTTCAAACACAACTCAAAGTGGCATCATTCAAGTATTAGGCTAATTCTAGCTCTAAATTGAGACAAAAGTGCAATTTAACTGTACATACTTTAAAAAAAAAAAAAAAAAAAAAAAATTATATATATAATTAATGTCATTATTATTCAAACCACAAGTAGGCCTACAAATGATAAACTAAATACTAAACTAAGCTAAGCTAGTGTAAATAAGGCAACACTGTGAAGCTCTCTCGTTGGAGGAGGAAACAGGGGCCGGATAAACAATTATTTCCCACACTTTCTCCGTTTTACACACACACTACTGGCTTTTCAGCCGAACATTCAACACACACACAGTTCACTTGTGTCGCTCTCTCTCCCCTTCAGTGGTCTGGACTGCGCTTTTATCCTTCTCAGCTCTCACTGCAAACACAAACAGCTGTTAGAGATAATTTCCCACAGGTGTCAATCCTTACAGTTCTTCCTCTCGTGACCTCACTCTCCACAGATGTCTCTCGGCCACTCCCCCATCACCACATACCCCCGTCGCCCGACTCAGGCCGGGGAACCATCCGGCCTGTGACTTACTTCCCCCAATTTCTAGAGAATAATATCTGCCACAGCCATCTGCGCCCCAGCCTGTTGACCAACACAAATTTAAAAGGTTGGAGAGCTTTATACCAACGGGTGTTCTGCGTGTGGTATACTTCATGCGATCGAGCCACTGGAGCAGGGCATGGTCTGAACAGCGGGTGAAAGCATGCCCCAACAGATAGTACCGGAGGGTGAGGACTGCCCACTTGATGGCCAAACACTCCTCCTCTATCATGCTGTATTTAGTCTCCCTCGGTGAGAGTTTGTGACTAAAGTACAGCACGGGGCGCTCCTCCCCCTCCACCATCTGGGACAGTACCGCTATCAACTCCCTGTCCGATGCGTCTGTCTGCAAGATAAAAGGGAGAGTGCAATAACGGCCTGCCGCAAAGTGCAGCTTTCACCTGCGTGAACACCTGCTGACACGGCTCCGTCCACTGGACCAGATCTGGTGCCCCCTTTTTAGTAAGATCAGTCAGCGGGCTGGTGACGGTCGAATAGTTAGGCACAAACCTACGATAATAGCCAGCCAGCCCCAGGAACTCTCACCTCGTTTTTGGTCTTAGGTCTCGGGCAGGCTGGAATCGCTGCGGTCTTCTCAATTTGGGGCCACACCTGTCCATGACCCAAGTAGAAACCCAGATACCATAATTCCACCCATCCAATTGCACACTTCTTAGGGTTTGCTGTGAGTCCCGCCCATCTCAATGACTTCAGGACAGCCCTCAGATGCTGCAGGTGCCGCTGCCAGTCATTACCGTAAATAAAGATATCGTCCAGATAGGCAGCGGTGTAAGTGGCGTACGGTCTGAGGATTCGTCCATGAGCCGTTGAAATGTAGCTGGGGCCCCGAACAAACCGAAAGGACGACAAATTGGTGTAAGCCAAACGGTGTGGAAAATAAAAAATTTTCACATGATATGGGAGTTAAGGGGATCTGCCAATATCCCTTTGTCAAATCCAGTGTCGAATAAAAGCGAGCCACGCCTAACTGCTTGAGTAGTTCATCAATCCAAGGCATTGGGTATGCATCAACTTTAGACACTGCATTGAATTTTTTTATAATCCACACAAACCAGACCGAGCCATCACTCTTCGGAATCAGCAAAACCGGGCTGGCCCAGTCACTGTGGGATTCTTCTATTACCCTCATATCTAGCATGGCCATTAATTCTTCCCAAACCACTTTTTGTTTTGTGTTCAGGAAATCAGTAGGGACGACTGCGTACCACAACCCCTTGAGTGGTTTCGATATAGTACTCTATGAGATTCGTATGACCAGGAAGAGGCGAGAACATGTCGTAGAATTCTCCTTGAAACCTGGCAACCTCCGTGACTTGTGACGTTGAGAGGTGGTCTCCACAAGTGACCGGGGTGACTTGATCGGTGGCTTTTAAGTTCACCTCCGGTCCAAGCTCCTCCCTCTCCGGAACCACCGTCATCAATGTGCACGAACTTATGAATCATATTCTTTAGTGTCTGATTAATCACTCGACCAAGCCGTTCGTTTGGGGGTGGTACACGCTGGTCCGAATTGATTTAATCCCCAAAAATGTGTACAATTCGCGTGCCCTGATCAGTAAGGATTTCTTTCAGAATCCCCACTCGGTAGATTATTCAGAAGAGTGCCTCCGCAACACTACATGCTGAGATGTTGCGCAGAGGCACTGCTTCCAGATGTCACATTGCATATTCCACCAGAACCAACACAAAGCAATGCCTGCATGCCGTCCGCTCTAATGGCCCAACGAGGTCCATGCCAATTCTTTGAAGGGGACCTCGATTAACGGGAGGGGGTGCAATGGCGCTTTTGGGGTTGCTGTGGGATTCACCAACTGACATTCACGGCATGCCACAACAGCTAGGAACATCCTCACGAACGCCTGGCCAATAGAAACAGGTCATCAGACTGTCTAGTATTTTTCCCTGCCCTAAGTGACCCGCAATCGGATTATAATGAGCCGACTGGGATAACATTTCCCGACGGCTCTTCAGTACTAACAATTGGGTTGTATCCTCCTTTGTCTGAGCATCCTTCGTCTGAGAATGTCTTCACTGTTTATCCTTTTGATCTTCATTCAAAATATTCACAAAAATCTATCCTCTAATGGATATGAAACAATTATAAACAAGTTAACAAAACACAAATATTTTTGTCAAATATACGTGTGCCACAATTATTGGCACCCTTTTATTCAATAATTTTTGCAACCTCTCTTTGCCAAGATAACAGCTCTGAGTCTTCTCCTATTATGCCTAATGAGGTTGGAGAACACATGGCAAGGGATCGTAGACCATTCCTCCATACAGAATCTCTCCAGATCCTTCACATTCCGAGGTCCACGCTGGATCTCCTCTTCAGTTCACCACACAGGTTTTCTATGGGGTTCAGGTCAGGGGACTGGGATGGCCATGGCAGAACTTTGCTTTTGCGGTCAGTGAACCATTTTTGTGATGATTTTGATGGTTGTTTTGGATCAGTGTCCTGCTGGAAGATCCAACCTCAGCCCATTTTAAACTTTCTGGCAGTCATGTTTAGATTGTTTTTTTTATCTGTTGGTATTTGAGAGTCCATGATGCCATGTATCCAAACAAGATGTCCAGGACCTCTGGCATAAAAACAGCCCCACAACGATAAAGATCGACCACCATATTTAACCGTGGGCATGGGGTACTTTTCCATATGGCTACCTCTCTGTGTGCGCCAAACCCATCTCTGGTGTTTGCTATTATTTAGCATTTTTGTTTTATCCGTCCATAGAACCCGGTCCCATTTGAAGCTCCAGTAATGTCTTGCAAACTGAAGATGCTTGAGTTTGTTGTTGGATGAGAGCAGAGGCTTTTTTCTTGAAACCTTCCCAAACAACTTGTGGTGATGTAGGTGACGTCTGATTGTAGTTTTGGAGACTTTTTGACCCCAAGACCCAGCTACTTTCTGCAATTCTCCAGCCGTGATCCTTGGAGAATTTTTGTCATATAGACAAACATAGACAATATTAACACACAAAGGCCGTTCCCCTGCTGCTGCCAGTGCCCACGGCCATGGAGGCATTTCCTGTCACTGCCTATGCCCAAGGAGGCCATTCCCCCGTCACTGCCGGTGCCCACGGAGGCCGTTCCCCCGTCACAGCCGGTGCCCACGGAGGCCGTTCCCCCGTCACAGCCGGTGCCGACGGCCACGGAGGCCGTTCCCCCGTCACAGCCGGTGCCGACGGCCACGGAGGCCGTTCCCCCGTCACAGCCGGTGCCGACGGCCACAGAGGCCGTTCCCATGTCACTGTCAATGCTCACGGCCACAGAGGCCTTTCCCCTGCCTCTGTCAGCACTCACGGCCACAGAGGTCGTTCCCCAGTCACTGCCAGCGCTTTCAACCACAGCGGTTGCTGCACAGCCTATCCAGTTCCCTTTGGCTGTTGATGAGTCTGTCCAGTTCCCTGTGGTCATTAAGTCTGTTCTCACTCCCGTCCTGGAGCCACCTGTCCTCGATCCCGTCCTGGAGCCGCCCATCTGGATCCCTGTGGCAGTTGATAGGCCAGTCCAGTTCCCTGTGGCTGTTAACGAGTCAGTCCAGTTCCATGAGCCTGTCCAGTTCCCCCGAGGCTGTCGGCGAGCCTGTCCAGTTCCCCCGAGGCTGTCGGCGAGCCTGTCCAGTTCCCCCGAGGCTGCCGGCGAGCCTGTCCAGTTCCCTGATGCTGCCGACGAATCCGTCTAGTTCCCTGAGCCTGTCCAGTTCCCTGTGGCTGTCAATGAGTCTGTACAGCTCCCTGAGGCCGTTGACGTGCCTGTCCTGTTCCCTGTGGCCGTCACCGAGCCTGTTCAATCCCCCGTGTCCAGTCAAGCCTTCTTGTCTAGTCAAGTGTCACGTCAAGTCAAGTTGGCACATCAAGTCATCATGTCCAGTCAAATCATCCTTTCCAGTCAAGATGTCACTTCTAATCAAGCTATTACGACAAGTCAAGTTGCCACGTCTAGTCATCACACTGTCAAATCACTACACCTAACCAAGCCACCAAGCCGAACCAAGCCACTAAGCCAAGTCAAGCCGCCAAACCAAGGCAATACACTTAGGCAAACCATAACACCAAATCAAGCCACTGCACCAAGTCAAACCGACATGTCAAGTCGTGCCATCAGGTCAAGTCATCGCTTCCAGTTAAGACATCACTTCTAATCAAGCTATTACACCAAGTCAAGTCATCAAGACAAGTCAAGCCATTACACCAAGCCAAACATCACACCAAATCAAGCAGCCAAGCCAAGTCAAGCCATTACACCAAGCCAAACCATCACACCAAGTCAAGCCACCACGCCAAGTCAAGTCATCTCAAACCAATTCAAACTGTCAAGCCAAGTAAAGCCGTCAAATCAAGTCAAGCAGCCAAGTCTAATTATAAAAAGGATTGGTAATGGATGGCTGCTTTTGAAAGACTTTCCTGTAGAATCATACATACTTTTAATGACAGCGAAGATTTCTTGGCTTGTGATATTTCTGATTCCCAAAGGCCATTAGAACTGTGTTCTATCACAAAAAAATCTCATTTTGAGGTAAAAGACAACATTCAAATAAAGATAATCTATGATGCGCACTTGACACTGAAAGATGTGGAATGGCCTGGTTAAACAGATGACATATCAGTAGTCGAATGGACCACTGCAAAGATATGGCTGTCTGAATAGGTCTCATCAAAAACATGGTACTGTACCGCTGCACATAGAAAGCACTGAACAACATTTGCATAAAATGTCCTGCCTGACCAATTTACCCAACACGAAATGCGATTGAGAATCACCCGTTTAGTGAAACACCGTGTGAAATTGAATGGAAATGGACAGATTATTGACACAAGATGTCTTTAATTTAATTTACATTAAACTACATCATGATGCAGGATATCCAATGAAAACAAAGCAAATCTCCTAAAATATCTTTAAATGGAATGTTTGATTAGAAAATAGCATTGCGCCTTATTCCAGTGAGCTCTGAAGCGACATCTCCGAGCAGACACAGCTGAGAGTGACAGAAGGCTATTGAAGGTAACGGGGGTTGGAAATCCTAACTTCTTTTCACTGTCAAAATCACCAGCCACAATCCTCACTGCCTTTGACTTTTCAAACCAGTTCTCCCACCATTTGTCTTTACACTCTATTGGGTCTCTATAGACAAAAGGGTCTCAAGATGGAGTCTTCTTGTGGTGTTACTTAAAATTATTTTAATAGTCACACAAGCAAACAATCAACACATGAAAACAAACGGGAAACATCTATGTCACTGCATAAATAATTAGCCTTTAAGTGGATATCAGACCACATTATAATTCAAAACAACATCTTTAATGACATCCAAGCACGCATACGCCCTGAAAAAAAAAAAAAAAACACCAAGACTTACAATGGACATGAAAACATGCCATATTATTCTGACAGAGAAGGTTTCCCAGATAAGGCTTCTCTATTGCTTATCAATTTGCAACTGTCTGCATTTATCTAGAGCTCAAAATTAGTGTCCTGCACAACACCATTTCCATTGCATTGGCTAATGCTATAGGCAACAGCTTCCTGTAATGAAACCAGTTGAACTCCTACTTTAAATAAATGAAATCCACGTGAAATCTGCACCATCATTTTAATGAAAGTCAAACAGCAATTCCCCATCATGTGGTCAATATTAGCTGGTGCTTGAAAATCCACACTTGTAAAGACAGCTAGTTTCCTTATTAGCTTTACAGGGTTTAATGAGGTCAATGCAACAACTAACAGAGGACATACAGTGGGGGTTAAAGAAATCTGAGACCACATTGGAAGTCTGGAGATTTTATTAAACCTGTAAATAAAGTTTAAGGATTTTGAAAATGTTAAAACAAAGAAATTATTCCAGGTCACTAATCAAATCGTCATAGTAACGTTGATACTTTGGTAAAGTTGTAAAATTGGCAATAACTTTACATAGAAAATATTAGTAAGTGATTTAATAACACTAAAATCATGTTTACATGCATATTGTTTACGTGTTGTGGCTATACTTTTGAAAAAGTGAGTATTTTAATGTTCAAAAATTACCCATTTCCTTCCATTGTAAGTGCCTCATTGTAATCCAGATGTTTGCTTTTTTTAAAGAAAAGGAGGAACGAGTCTGTAACGAGGAGGAGGACGGGGCCGGGCCAGGAGTGCACATGGCCGGCCCCCAATCGGGCTAATAGGAGAGGGATAAGGCCAGCCGGATGCGGCAGTTAGAGAGAGAGAGAGCCACGCGCAGCTGCCGTGTGTGTTTATGTTTGTGTCTTTTAAGTTTTCATTAAACATTATTTTGATTGTTCAGCAGGTTCCCGCCTCATCCTTCCCAATCATAACCCCGTTACAGAGTCAAAATAAAAAAACAAAATAAAAGCTACAAATGCTGTTGATTGAGCTCAACTTGTACTGAACACAGAACATTCCTTTATTGTTTTGCTGTGTTATTTAGAAGAATTTCTGTTATGTTAAAGTTTTTGAGGGTTACCATTATGGTGAATAGTGGAGCTTGAGCTTATAGATTGAGGACAGGTACAATTTAAGTTTGTTCTACTTGCTTTAGTTGCAAATGCTATGCTAATCTTAGCATCGTGGGTGTTTCTCAATTCTAAGAATGCAGGGAATGGACTTGTGTTCTTATTAAGACCAGTCTTGCCAAGCATCCTTGTAAGAACGAACTCGGAAGAACAGGAGGACGTAGAATGCATCTATTGCGAGCTTTGAGATCTTCCTGTTGCGCAGTTAACCAACACAACACATTTGAATCCAGTGAGAGAACTACTGGCATCATCACACCAGTGTCAGCATTAATATCATCACACCAGTGAGGTTTTGCAGGACTAGTGACACATTAAAAGAATAAAGTCTGTAAACACTTGTTTTCTCAATGTTTATTACTGTATTAAAATTATGCCCCCCCCCCCCCCCCAAAAAAAACAACAAACGTTGACAGAGTATAACGACTCTCACGAGCCGTCATACTTTCGCGAGCTTACAGCGCAAAACTCTTGAAGAAAAAACAAAACAAGAAATGTGCTTCGTCTGCCACCGTAGTACCGAGTTCTTGCCCACAAGTCACCATATGATGCATCCTCGTTTTCAAGGACACATCCGGGTAATTTCCTGCATTCTTGAGGATTAGAATCGAACTTCGGCAGTGGATGATGACGTAGAACTAGACCACGAGAACTTAAGAACACAAAAGAACGCACATTGGAAACAGCCAGTTTTTCCAACTAGCATTCACTGTACTAGCTAGTTCTAGCTAGCTAGGTTCCTTCTACTTGGAATATTTAAGTTGAGCTTACATAGTTATTTTAAAATCAGCCAAAGAGTTAAGTGCCATTAAAATGTATGAGTTAGCTTACTCAATATTTCAAGCTAAGAGCAATTCACATGCGTGTAGTGCAAAATCAATATTTTAAAGTTCTGTTAACTTAAACTTGGGAGCTTATTAACTAAAAACACAATAAGATTGGTGTAACTGATTACCTCAAATTTTTTGAGTTCTGCTAACTTATTAGGCAAAAAAAGTGGACAGTCTCCGCAGTATACATCCACATTAGTGTAAGAAATTCACTTTTGTATGAGGAAATAGTTCACCCCCACACCCTCCGTATTTAATTTCAGGGGCATTTTGTGCACACCCTAAAACATTATTTTTAAGATTTATGCATTTTAATTCCATAACAAAATTCTATCAAATTGAATTGTTCAATGTTTAACAAAATTAAATGAATAAAACTTACAATTAGATTTTTTTAAATTATATAACATTAAAAATTACTCAATTTAATTTGACGGTATTCATTATGAAATTGATATGCTTGAATTTTAAAAGTATTTTAAAGTATATAAGTATATACATTCATATTTAATGCGAAAATACGTATATATTGGACTATAATAGAAAATCATAAACTAAATCAGTTACAAAAACAAAACAAAAAAAACAATCGATCAATCGATCGATACTGCACTAAAACTGGCATGCATTACCCATTTATTACACATGCATTACATATGTACTACTATGTATTACATGTATCTGATTTAATAGAAACAAAAAGCAGCAGCTTCACTTTCCATCATGTGATGAAAGATCAAAATCAGCTGTCAGTAATAAAGCATGCTGTACAATTAGGCATTATGCAAAACCAACATTGCAATTCCACCTGAAACCGCCACCACTTTTCTACTGAATAAAGATGATTTGTATGAATGCAACTGTATTTCAATCGATAGCTCAACTAAACTCACCTGAAAAAAGACGGGAAATAAACCTCAAATACATCGGAGGGGAAAAGTGTGATTTGAAACGGGGAGAAAAGCTCTCCCTCCGCCTGAACTCTCCCTCTCTCACTCAGCTGACTGATTTTCGCATGAGAGCCATTACTGACGCCTCAGTGACGTCATCAAGCGTAACAGGGCGCGCCTTTCATAGATCTTTAGAACATCCGCATTTCCCGCCCTTCCTGAAGCCGCGACAAACCTGGCAACGCATATGATTATGCGATCAGATATTCTTCTACGGAAATACAGCACTCACATTTAGACAAAGGGGATTTTTTTTTTTGTGGTCGTGTCGTACGGAATAGGACTTTGATATTTTTTTGCGGCTGTTTAAATGCTGCGCACGCTATATTTGTTTCCAAAAAAAAAAAAAAAAAAAAAAAAAATACATTTTGTTGACAGCTAGCAGTTCCCGGATGTTGCAGTCAACTGAGGCCTGCTTCTTCTACTACACGCGTGTAAAAGCGTCTGAGCGCATTCAAGACACTGATAGCGTGTCTAAAAAGCGCAAGAGTCATGTTTGGCTCATCGAGATCAGGAGGGGTGAGAGGGGGTCAGGACCAGTTCAACTGGGATGATGTGAAAGTGGACAAACACAGAGAAAATTACTTGGGTGGGTATCCAGTTAGCTGTTGCAGCTCTTGCTAGCAGCTGTATAAACAATGTAACGGTGGGATCTACGAGTAAATGTCGCAAAACCAGGATTACATTCAACTAAACATTGATATGCACCTTGCATACTTCAATATGTTATTATATATTATAATATATGCATATCACAGTTCATGTAGCGGATTCGTAATATAACTCTATGCAATGATACAAAGATAACCTGTTTAGAAAGTAAATATGTATATTTGGATATTATGATAATAATTATAATGAATGGTTGAATTTTTAAAATGTATTTATTCAAATATATAGCTAATCTATTGTGCCAGCATGTTTTTCGTGTCCACGTCAGTTTGCCTTGTCCTTAAAGTTCACATTGCATTAGACTTCAGTTTCTAAAGAACGTCCTTCATATTTATCATGTAAATAGAGATAATCTTACCTTTCTTGGTATAATCTCTCATTTCATCGTCTTTTGTGTATTCTTGTGTACAGTTGTGGCTTTTGTAGGTGTAGACGTGTTGAACTTTGCAGTTAAAGTATCTAGAGTGGTAGGAGACTTGAACACAACTCGGAAATTTACGAACGCTACTATGACAAAGGCTTTGCTTTTGAATATTAATGAGGTCATGTGTCTGTTGCTTGGAAAGCGCATGCGTAGCTCATTTATATTACTTTTAGGGAGAGCGTAGCTCATGGTTATTTATTAGAACCTAACGGGGGAGACGCTGTTTAATATTCATGAGCAATCCTTCTCCATAGTAGGATTCTTAATTTTTACGCATTTGACGTAACAAAGTTTTGTTTTTTTTATTTTGTTTTTTTAATCATTGGCAGGACATCTTACTGACCTTTCATTTATCTACAAAGTCACTCAAACATCTTTTCTGTCGAAGTCGAAAGATCAATACCATCATTTTGGAGTGAGCTTGTGCTTCCATGTCATTTTAAAGATGTTTTAGCTATGTCCTTCCTTTTTTTTAGTTTTTATTACATATATAAGGAATTATAAATTAAATGTAACTCAACATAACTGGTTGACATGCAAAATATTTAATGGTCCTTACAACTGGGCTGATTTCCTTTTAGCAAAATATAATTTCTTATTTCTCCTCAATATGTTCTTGACAGGTTTGATGAGATTCACCAAGGTTTTGTGATAATTTTTTAGGGAATTCCCTCATGGCACCGGTTGGCCGCTGGCAGAAAGGGAAGGATTTGACATGGTATGCCAAAGATAAAAAAGGTGACGCATTGCTGTCTAAAGAGCAGGAGATGGCAGCTGTGCGGGAGGCAGAACATGAGGCCATGATGGCAGCGCTGTAAGTATGATTGATTGATTGATATATGAGTGAAGTGTGGAATATGATGAGCATAAATTCTCAAATTTCTTCTCTGTTTTTGTCTGTTTTTAGGGGCCATAAAACAATCAAACGGCAACCAACCGGGCTTACCAAAGAGGTTTGCATTTGTTAACATCCCAACAATTGCATTTATTAACAATTGGGGATTTGGGTTATTATGATATATGTTTCCCCTGCTGTCATTTTTGGCAGGATCTTGCAGATGTATGCAGGAGAGAAGGGGAAGGAGATGAGCGGGATGTGGACAGGATCTCTGGCCTTGGAAGTTCCAGGTAAAACTAGTGATGCTGAAAGTTTAAAATAAAGTCACTGTTCTATTTCAGGATAGGAAATAGCACTGGGCTGTGTTTCCCAAAGCATCATAAGCCTAATTAGATCATAGAAACCATTGGCACCAATGGCCTCTACGATGCTTTTGGGATATGCAGCCCTGGTCTGTGAGGTATTGCTTTCCTTATATTGGCTTGACAAAGCCAACATACTGTTATTCTACAAAGTTGGTTAAGTAAAAAAAAAAAAAAAAAACCTAAACAGAGACCAAAATTTCTTACACTAACTCCTCCTAGAGCTTTCAAGCGGCATCCACCATACTTGGTACAGACCTTCAGACTGATCTGGAATAGAGCGCAACAGTGCCCGCCCACTTTTTCAGGTCTGAAAAAAGTCTTAAAAAGTCATGAATTGCACTTTCATAAATTAAGGCCTTAAAAAGGTCTTATTTCGGAGCAACAAGTCTTAAGGTCATGGTATTAAATGTTGCACGAGGGATTGGTTACTTGTTGCGTTTAAGTCGTTTTAAAGTTAAGAGTGATTTCTGGGCATGAATAGCCCCCATACCAAATTTGGGGTCTCTAGGACACTCTATCCACCTTATTTTTCAGCGTTACTAGGGTGCCGCCATTATCAACCTTGAATGTGGACCACTTCGGGTATAAGCAACTTCCAGCTATTTTAGCTGTACACAAATACTACATTATGCTGCTTTATATTACAGGCTGGCAATAAATGTCAACATATTATTATTATTAATTATGATTTTCATAAACGTATTGTTTTTTTGCGCATATAGTTTTACTGTTTATCGCATTTTGCCATCGTTTTATCACACACTGTTGCACTGGCAGAATGAATGAAATCAGGCGTTGACATGGACAGTCCTGGGCATGTCTGACACGCCTCCACAAACTTTACACAACCAGCAGAGAGGAGAAAGCTGCTGGAAAAATGCTGCTTCAACTTTCTTTGCACCAAAACTGCATCTTGTTTCAACTTGGCAAAATAATAAATGCATTATTCTCTCCGTTCTTGTCAGAGAGCATTCTCTCTTTCTTAGCGGTGTATAGTAAACAGACACGCAGATCAGACATTCAGCATGACTTATGAAACTTCGCCTTTGGAAATAAATAAATAAAGGCATCATCGGAGGTTATGCAGGTACATATGAACGGTGGTTTACATGGAGACAAGAAAGACTGCATCGTCATGATCTCGGTAAAGAAAGAAGCAGATTTTATTACCATTTCTTCAATACAACACACAGCAAGAAGTGAATGATTTACTTTTTTACTATAAATGCTGTCGTTAAAAATTATCTGACATTGGCACATACAGTAATTCTGCTGTACATCCTGTGGTTGTGTGATAGTTTATAAGCCCATATTACTAAATTCTGGTATTCTAACCTTCTATTTATTTACACTGCGGTCAACGCCAGCAGAACTTTCTCACATTCGCCAAAAATGCAGCCGCTGCTTACTTCCACGTTGCAAATAAGGTGGATGCGCATATCTTTTGAACCATTTGTCCTAGAAAAGTTCATCATTCTGATGATGAAGTGGAAATGAAAACTCTGCCCATTACAGTGGCCGCCATCTTGGATTATGACATTTATTGTTTATTCGCTACCTTTCCTTCAAACTTTGTCTGATGTGCCTAAACAATGGCAATGCTATTTAATTTTGTTGAAAAGTTACATTAACACAAATTTAACAAAGTTGATATGAAACAGGAAGTGAGGCTATATCTCGGGAAAGGATTGTCCTATTGGAACGAAACTAGGTATGCTTCTACAGGAAAATGATCTGAGGTTACATGCAAAGTTTGGTGACAGTGCCACCTATGGGTCAAGTAATGTGAAAAATGGCTATTTTTGCCCATAACTTTTGAAATGTATGTCCAAAAATATAATTTTTCCCTTATCAGCCATACTGCCTCTCTGGCATATTAATTTATATTCAAAAAGTTAAGTATAGTTTGAATGCATTGTCAGATTTATAAGAAATTTGGTGTGCATTTGACATCATGTCTTGAACGTACCTGAGCAGTTTGGAGACAGCGGCACTTATAGTTCAAAAGGTAATCCACACTTGTGTGCTGACTCCAACCTTGGCATGTCTCTTTGCAGTTCGTGAATCATATCAGCTGAGTGGCACAGTGAGTACATTTCTGTAAATGTATATATTATTGGCTAATCTAGGACAAGGGATTTATAAAATCATATATGCTCCTTTTGTTGAGCTTCTAGATTTAATGACTGTAACAGGGTTCAATGGAAAGGAGGAGGCGGGAACCTGACGAAGCATCGAAGTAATGTTTTTAATAAACAAACACAAAGACACACAAACATAAACGCATACAGGGCAGCTGCAGGTAGCTCTCTCTCTCTCTCTCGAACCGCCGCATCTCGTTGCACTTATCCCTCTCCTCGGCTGATTAGCCTGATTGGGGACTGGGCATGCATAGTCACGGCCCAGCCCCGCCCTCCTCGTCACAATGACCAAAATGTATTTGAATAAGATATTGGTTTTACATGTTTGGTGGTGATCACTTTGAGGTGTACCACCAAACAGGGGTGTTGTTTAAACACTATTCAAGTGAAACAGCAGTGTTGTAGAGGAATATAGCTAATACAATGGGTCTGGTGGTTAGGGGCAGAGGTATTAAAGCCTTATCATGTTACTGTTTGTAAAATTAATTAAAAAGTAATGGAGATCTGTTAAGTTGTGTTTTTAAACTTTGAAGTTTGTGCTTGTGCTCCCTAGGCATTTACATTTAGAGAACAATACAATGGCATAGTGTTCCTTTGAACTTTTTACTTAAACTTCCTTTAGATGGTCTTAAAAAAATCTTTAAAAAAAGTCTTAAATATAGTATTTTCCCCATTAATTTCTTCAATAGACTTTTGATAAAATCCTTCATTAAAGAGTTGTAAGCCATGAAAAAACCCACCAGCTACACTGTAAAATAAATCCAACTTCCATATTGTCAGGAAAACTCTCTTTTAAAAGCTGATTGAACTATCAAATGTAGAACAAGTTAAGATTACTTAAAAAAAAAAAAAAAACAAGTAGTTCAACATTTATGCCTTTCAGTGTGATCAACTTAATATTTTAAACAACAAGAACATACAATGTTAAGTTTTGTCTTGAAGGTAGAACTTGCAGGCTTTTGAGCATGCTCAGTCTGATCACTGAGGAAGCCAATTGTGGCAGAATAATTCCATCTGCTTAACATTGCTACTAGTGTATAAATGAATGGGACTTTTAATTCCGGAACCAGACTGTTGCGCTCTATATTGTGCTATATCTTTTCTAACTGATCGGACTTACGGTTTTTGGACAGCAGGTCAAAAATCAGAAAAACCCCAAAGATTTACATTGATGGAATGTTCGTGGCCAACGGAATGCTCGTTAATTCAAACTCCAACTGTCAAAAATTCAAATGTAAACAAAGACATAAAAGGCCTTTAATCTAGTCTGTATAACCGTTTAACTTCAAACTTTTACATTTAAAACTTCTTTCAGACAAGGATTTGTCAGTTTTACCTCAAAAATGTACCTCTAGTTTATAAATATATGTATGAATGTAACAGAAATAAATAATGAGACTCTGTTGTTCATGTTCATTAGGGCTGGGCAGAGAGGAGTGCCACTTTCCAAGCAAGAGAAGGAAGCAGTAAAAATGGGTTTACCTGTCTTTACAGTATGTGCAAAATTTAATCCTGAGGATGTGCCACTTAATATCTCAAAACTCATATAAAATAAGCACAGTAAATCAGCATAGATCTTGAAGTTATTGTTATTTTGCAGCATCACAAAGCTGGTGGACCGCAAGAAACAACCAGTAAGATGCCAGAAGAGACCAACAGACAAGATGGAGATAAAAGGTATGATATTAGATGTGATCCATAATTGTTTTTGTATTTTTTGTCTAAATGAAATCTAAAGCATATTGATTTTCACATTGACATTTTGTGTTGTGTTTGGTATCAATGCCTCATTTATAGCCCACAGTTAACATTTTAAATTATCACTGAGAAGAGTGGAAGATCTAGAGACTTTAGATAATTTTTAACATGAGTTCTGACATTTGTCACAGATCTGAGAGCAGTAAGAAGAGCAAAAAGGAAAAGAAGAACAAGGAGAAGAAAAAGAAGAAAAAAGAGAAAAAGAAGCACCGTAAAAGGGAATCATCTTCAGATTCAGACTCTGAAATCGACAGTAAAAGGTAATCAGATCTTTATTTTATCGTTACTATAGTACAGCTGTATCAATAAACTCATAAAGTACTTGAATGTCTTTTTGATATATAACTGCAGTGTTTTCGTTCTCTGAGCAGTACCAGAGTTTGTTCACAAGAGGGCTATATAGTGCCATTTTATTTGAGTTCTCACTGTTCAGTTTCTAATGTCTTTTTTCTTATCAGCTTCAAATGAAACAGGCCATCATTTTTCAGAAGCCAGTTTTTAAACTTTAAGTTTGAAGTAAATTATCACACTATAGATCTTTTCCAAAACCCAGTGTGCTGCCTGACTGCCCATTGCCTACATAGGCAGTGACCGATTTGGAACCCTCTACATAGGCAACAACTCTGTGTGTCATAAAAATAAAACTCTTCCCGTGATTTACATGGGTGAGTTGACTTTTAAAACTTAACATTTAACACCTAGTTGTAAAGCACACACAAAATGGGTACAAATAGTCAATTATTATTAATCAGTATTTTCAGTATTGTAATTATTTATATTTATAATTGACATTTCTCTTGCTAAATCCACCATCTGGAGTGAATTTTTGAGTTCATTGGAATGCATTCTGAAATCGCATTATCTCTAAAGGAGACATGCTATGTTGTCTTAAAATCTGGCCCAAACAAGGTATCTTAAGGCAACATAGTTATGCCGCTTACCGTTTGGAACAACCGCTGTGTCGGGAGTTAAAGACATTAAAGATTTTAACACAACACAGGACAGAAAACAGTGCTCATCAAGATATTTCAAGGGGTTTTCAAAATGCTGCCTACTTAGCCAGCCCACTGGGTTTTGGGATAGAACCAATAGGTTTAGGCTGAAGTTTGTTACATTAGAGAACATGAATAGCACTGGTTTATAATAGTATTTATGGACCCTGAGATTGATTGAAATTTCATATTTCTGTTCCAGCTTTCAAACTAATTGGCTTTTGCATTCTGTTCAGATAAACAGTGGCCCCAAAAAGTATTGTTTTGGACATTTAAGTCACACTTTAAAAGGTCTGAATGTCATTGCATTAGATAGAACATATCAATCCAAGTGACATTTTCAAACAAATGCTGCTAGAGCTTTTGTCATAACTAACTTTATTTTACTGAGCCATTTTTGCAATAACTTTTAATCAACTGGTGTCAATGTGATTTTAGTGGCTGTATGACATCAGTTCTCCTCAAGTTCACACTCTGTGATGTTTCACTGTCTGTGTCACTCCACTTGTGTTCGTAGCGTTACAAACTAAAGTGTAAGAGCAGTGCAGATGTATAAGAGCAGCTAGATGTGGGGATTTTTTATTCATCCCTGTGACATTAAGATTTCAGCCAGTAAGTGGTGACAAAAGACCATCTTTTATGTGTGTATGTGTTTACAAGTGAGTAGAGTTGACGTTGAGAGAGACTGCGTTGTTAGTGCGTGAGAAATAGCTGAGAAATAGAGTTAAACTAACAGCTTCAGCATTACAGCCGGAGTAATCACACATGCTCAGGGCGTCTACCTGATACAAGATTCAAAGTTGGGAGGACATGTAAACTTTCAACATGGCAGGGGAGAGGGTTTCTGTGTCATGTCAAAATAAGAGTTCCCCAAGTAATATACAATAATGAAACTGGGGTCCTCCATGTTTTTGGAGCAGATTTCTATCACACTACAGCTGAGGAATAGAGTTAAACTAACAGCTGCAACCAGTGTTCAAATTGAAAGTTAAGGGACCCCCCTTTAGGCCAAAAAAATTTAAGGAGGTGGGAGTTCCCCTGGTGTTTGATCAAACCTATAATACTAGAAACTTAATACTAGATTTTGTTTCCCTCCAAATTATTGCCCTGACATAACGTGACATTCTCCATCATCTGTTCCGGCTTTCATTATTATTTTCAGACGGAAAAAATCAAATTTCAATAACTTAACACGTCCATGTGTGCCACGCACTGTTTTCTAAAGGAATTTAAACTGGCACAGTGGATTCTTATTTTCACCTCACAATAATGATAAGATATAACTCTGATTTATGATTTTTGGTACACCTAATTTACTTCCATTAAATCATAGTTTCTCTTAGAACTCATAAAAAAAATCAAAATGCCTCATTTGAATCAATATATTAAATTATTAAGTGCATTTTTGGGACTACACTGTAGGGATTCTTGGGAAATATTACTGAGTTGGAGTTATCGTAATTAGCCGCCATGCTGATATACAGCAATAACAGTGCTCTAGCTTGTGTGATATTGCTTTAATCTAATGTAATGAGTAATGATATTATACATCACCATGTAAGGCTAAAGTATCCAAGTCATTTTTAGGACCACTTTATAATATGTCCAGATTATGTCTCTGTGATTGTTACAGTAGAAAGTGTCCATATAATGTCCAAAATAGTGTATGTTTGAATTATAGTTCTCCCCTCTCTGCCAAACAGAACTAAACTTCCCATGCTCACCCTGGAATAAATGATTGTTTAGGTGTGTTTTGTGCTCCACAGGCGGAGAAAAGATCCACGGGACCACCACAGTCCTAATCCATCAAGGAGCAGTCAGAGTGGAGCCGGAGCTCGTGACAGCCATTCAGTAGGGGGGCCAAAGGCCGCCCGTAGGAGCCCGAGCCCCCATCAACAGCACCGCCGCCGAAGGCGCGACAAGGACTCGTCCTCCGACGGCCACCATGCTGGTCGAGGGTCCCCATCACAAAGTCACCGGCGGCGCCACGACACTGACTCAGACGACTGATGCTCTTGAGCCCCCCCTTGCCCCCTCTTTTGCCCTTTTATGGATCTGATCAGCCCCTCTGTGAAACTCGGGTCAAATTAGGCCACAAGGCATGACGGAGCAAAGATTTAGATCCAGCACACTATGTGTTTTGGGTAAATTCCACAAAATTGTCCTGTAAATGTTGAGCAAAACTTAACTGTCAGATAAAATTAGCTTGTGGTGCGTACAGTGTTCTCATTTTGGATGCAAAGCGCAACCACTTTTCCTTTAGTTACTGTATAAATGTGCAAAATCTGTCAACTTTATACTAAATATTTGTTTTTCTTTTTTGACTTTGAGGTAAAATGTGTCCTAAATATGTGTTTTCGGAAGATTGACCCATTAAATCTTTTTTTCACTGCGTAAGGAGAGAACTAGAAATCAATTTGCCATAGAGAACATGTCATGACCAAACAAAGTAGCATGTGGCACCACAATCAATTTTATTCTTGTATGTTTTGTGAAATAAACCGTGTTTTTATAACACACTGTAAATGGCTTGATTTTGTACAAAGTCATGCCAACCTGGCCTGGCACTTGGCTGGGTGGTTGCTTCTAAAATGCTTCTGCTCTCAAAACCTCAATACTTCAGAAGATATTGTTTTCTCCTGCCTTGTTTTCTCAATCCATGTTGTTTTTATTTGGAGTACTGCTTGCTGACTGTTGGAATGTATTCCTGCCGCTATAATAGAGCTGAGTGTTTGCATTTGCATTGAGTTCCTGTGAAAGGCTGCATTCTGTTGGCAGGCACCTGGGGCCGTGCGAGAAAAGAGCGAAGTCCAGACAAAAGACAAGTGCAAAAATCCAGGCCCAGGGATGGCCCGAGAGCCACACACAAACCCCAAGCCGCTGGATCAGCAGGAGTGGGCTGAACAAAAGCCACCCTGTAAGAGAGCCAGCAAAAAAGAGTGGAACCCCTCCTGTTCCCACCATCATGCCTTCTCTGCCATGTATTACGGGCTTGGCTGCATTATCCATGGCAGCCTAATCGGGCCAAAGGAACGTTGTCCTAGATTGCTTTCCTTCCCCCTCGTTGGGCCGACAGCCCCGGCGCCTGATTCCAGGCTTCTGACCGCAGAGGCCCGGCCGATCCTATTTGTCACTTATTAAAGTGCTTCTGCTGAGAAGGTGAGGGAGGCGTTTGGGGAGCTGGAGGGTGTTTCGGTGGAGAGTTAATGACAGTGAGACACACAAGAGAACACCTATACACCAGGCACACTTGCTGTTCATCTCCACCCTCCCCTAAACCAAACCCCACGTTATCTACCAGAGATACTTCACTTTAAAGACTGTAGGTTTGTTCATGTTTCAAGCTTAAGTTGCCAAACAAATATTCTGTTCACTCAGTTAATTTCCTGCAGGGGATCTGTGGGTAATTATATATAAAGAATACAGGATTTTATCTAAAATTATTCTATATCTTTCAAATTGTATTTCTTAATTTGGTGCAATAATGTATTATTTGTAAAGCATTTTAGAAGGCAATACAATCGCGCACAACTGCATGAATTAAGCTAAATTAACACGCCAGACATTCAAACTCCATTTATTTTATTTTAGTGTTTATTTTAGCCAGACTTCATGTATTACACTTTTGGTTCACAATAACTGGTGGGTTAATCTTCCTTTCCACTTCCCGTGGAATGTATCGATGTAGCATTATTCCTTATGATGTTTGTAGTGCCATTCCATCTAAACATGTACACTCCCTTCGAATTGGAATCTCACTTAAGATGGTTGAATACCATGTGATGTCCACTTCACAGGGCACTATGAGTCGATTGGAATGCACCTACCTGTTTCATACAGTGCGACCAATGTGGTCTGATTCCTGAATGAATGACTATTATGAGCCCATTCTTTTAAATCTACAATGCAAAACATACAGTGCTACCTCCCGAACAAATCACTCGTATGAACCAGTTCTTTTAGTGAATGAAGTTTCATCAAGTTTCATCCAATATGCCATTTTAAATATTTCATTGATTTATTCAAAATGGCATGCTGTGAAACACAATGACCACATAATTGGACTATAGGCTTATTTTCCTCAATATCCTAGATTTACTGTGCATTATCACATTGAGAATCAATGGATGCATCCAAAACCTTTGCTTTCAAAGGTTGCATATGGAGTTAGAATGAAAATAAGGTGCATTTCAAACTGTTCTGAGACCAGTTCTGACAGGCAGCACACTGGAGGTTAAGTAATTCCCTAATTAGGGAGCACGGAAGCATCCTAAAGCTTTCCAATGCAGCGCATTCACTCCTAAAATCTGGCTAAAAGTTCAGTTTCAGGCTGCAGATGAACACTCAACATGTTTGGCAGACACAGGACAATGGTAATCAGTACTTAGATTAAGAATTTTTAATGTATCATTTTATTTTAACATGGTTGGCAGTGATTGGATGATGTTGGCCATTACTTTGAATCAGAATATTTTATGCACGTTTCTGATGTAATGTCTGTAATGTCTCAAAAACATGAATAACCAACACTCCTGGAAACATAAACAATTTGATAAAATATACATTCTATAGCTTGGTGCTTTTTAAAATTTCACATTTTAGTCCCACTGACTGTACAGATGTAATTTCTAGGAAAACTATTTGGTCTAAAAATGATTTTAATTATTTATTTTTGCTTGTTTATTAGGTGCTACTAGTTACAAATCAAAAAGGGGAATGGAAAATGCACACAGCAGTCACACTCGGGTCCCAGGAGGTTAAGTTGTATTTAGCCATGAAAATAGACATGGAAGCTGGCTTGGCATTAATAACTAACAAACCAAGAAACAAACCAACCATACATTTCATCAGCATGTGTAAGTATGCCAATAATAGAGGAATTCATCATGAAGGCATGTTTTGCCCCATAATTTGAATTTCATGGTTTGGTTTGCAATGGTTTGCATTTTTAATTTCTGACCCTGGTGTAATCACAAGCAAGACTTTGATCTGTTACAACATTATATCAACTCATTATTTGGTAACAGGCTGCTGAGGGCAGTGAATCTAGTGACATTTTTATTTCTTATTTCCAAACATTTCTTCCTCAAAAGTTAAAGAACCGGAATTGGAACCTGAATCGTTATATTCCTTACTATTCCCATCCCTAACTCTGAGTGTCTTGGACCACTACACTGATGTTTGTAGTGAAGATCCCTTATCCAAAGAGCACCAGAAAGAAAACTTCACAGCCAAGCTGCACTCCTTGCATGCTTTGTTTCACTGCCAAAACTTGTATTTTTGAAATTCAGTTGGAAGCTAGTGGCACAAAACATACCTTTAATTACTTTTAGAAGTTGAATTTCAAAATCTCATTAGATTATTCGAACATTAAATAGATCCAATAACAGAAAAGCTAATATTTTTTAAATGATTAATTTATATTCTCGCTTTAATAAAATTGGTGCAACTATCTATAAAAATTCCCAGGAATGAGGAAATGACTTCATTACTGCAATTCTGTTGTGGTAAAGAATTGCCATATGGCAACATTCATATTTTCTCAATTTGTTCTTTTTTTGTAAATCTATTTTAGAAAATAAACTTATCAGAGCTGTTTCAAAGTTAATAACGAGTGCAACAATAAAAGTCCAGTTTTACACTATTATCTTTAATTACAGTGCATTTGTCAAAATGAATAATTAAAAAAAGACATATATGTTAATAGTCACACATATTTTGCTAAGAGATTCACATTCAGTTTTTGACCCCAATAAATCAGTATCTATCAAATCAGAGGTTAATTGGGAAAAGAGAAAAAAAGAGAAATAGTAAAGTGTCCTTAAAGGCATCAGCTCAAACATTGCTATAATAGTGACCATGTGAGTAGACATGAAGATTTTTCAACGGTTGTCTCTGAAACGTAAAGGCACCAGGTGTGCTACTCTGAAGGAAACTGACCCCTATATGCAAAGCATACGCCCATACAAAGTCATATTGCTATTAACATGCCACATTCTCTATTTTTTTCAGGAACATGAGGAATTCAAAATATACTCATCAAAATGTATAACTCGTTTCATTAGACATCAAGTTATCAGGTGCTTAGATGAGGTTGCCATTGTTTAATCTTAGTGGTGGTTAGGTTTTTAGTTTATATGTAAGCAAGACCCATAAACCCCAAAGTATTAAGGTAAGAGAGACATCTGCTGAGGAATACATGTAGACATTTTTGCTCTTAAACCTTCATTCTAGGAGCATTTATTGAAATGCTTCATTTTCTTTTACAGGGTGAATCTTGCAAAAACATGTTTGGGTCACATTTAATCACAAATAAAATAAAAAGACATTTTGCATGACAATGAAACTCATTTACAATAAAACTTACTGTAATTTAAGTAAACATACAACAAATACTACCATGATGTAAAAAATTTGACAATTTAAATATTCAGTATGTATATATGACAGATTACAGTATGTAAATTTATTTTTTTTGCAGTAATGTGATTTGGGAGGAAATGTGCTTAAATAGTTTCAATGCAAAAAATCTTGAAGTTCCTTATTATTTATTTATATTCTGGTGTGAAATATGACCCAAACATGTTCTGGACAGGTTTCCTGAGATACACTGACATTTCCCACATGCACACACACAACACTAAAGTAAAAACTGTCAACTGATGTGCAATGGGAGTCTGATAACAGATAGAAAACTTATCTTTGTGTAACTGGCTTATTATTTAAAGGCATCACACTTATGGCTCCTGAAGTATCCTGACAGTAAAGCTTGAGGTCCTATCAACCTTTGCTGAGTTTTTGGTTTTCTCTTCCTTTAATCTGAACCGTAATCTGTGCAGGTAGTGTCCATACTGGTTGATTTCCTGTATTTGATTTGAGACCAACAAAACAGCTTACAGTACATGTTTGAGACAGTCTTGTTAAACGCACAACAAAATAATACATGTGCAAGCTTCAAATGAAATGTATTGGAGTTTACAGGACCGATGTTCTTAACTCCCCTTTTTCAATGACTCAGACAATAACAATGGAAAAAATGATGTAAATAAAATGATGAAAGACTAAGTTGATATTGCATAATGGTGCTCAATAAACCGCCTCGCAACAAAAACACAACTATTTACATTATATGACAGGTATGATATGAGCGCATCTTCCAGCACCGTCTGTTTAAAAACACTGGAGTAAAGCAAGTGTTAAGAACAACAAACTAAGAAAGAGTAGAGTGAGGTGATTATTTCTGGTTTTTGAGTTGGTTGGACAACCAGTCGAGTCCCTCATAGAGGCCGTCGCCGCTGGTGGCGCACGTGGCCTGAATGTACCAGTTCCTGTGCCGGAGCGAGTGCAGCCCCAGCTTGTCTGTGATTTCTGCAGCGTTCATGGCGTTTGGAAGGTCCTGTTGGAAAAAATATTATCAAATCTGTAACAGCATGCAACTGGAAGAAACAAACTGTTCACATGATCACATGAAAGCTGTTTGTACCTGTTTGTTGGCAAACACTAGCAGGACTGCTTCCCTGAGCTCATCCTCAGCCAGCATTCTCATCAGCTCCTCTCGCGCCTCATTCACACGCTCTCTGTCGTTGCTGTCAACCACAAAGATCAGACCTACAACAAGATGAATTGAGATACAGTAAGCTACATGTAGTATTATGAGGGCAAATTTGTGAACAAATCGTTTGTTGAGCCAGTGTTTTTTGCAGTGCTCCCACCGACACATTTCCATGACTTTTACTGTCCTTCATGATTACTGGATATTTATTATCTATGTCTACATCTATCAATCTATCTTATACATATGACTAGGGCTGGGAAATTGAACACATTAATTTCTGCGATTAATAACTGACTGTTTAAAGCATTAAAACAATGAACGCAATTAATGCAGTATCCGTTTTTCCCCACTACCTGTGGCAAAAAGTGGCATATAGAAATTTCCAGGCGGCACTGCTGGACTTCACTGCACATTGTAGCACAGAAACTATAGCAGCTTTTCCACCATCGGGCCTAATGGTTCTGAGCACAGTACAGAACGGTTACAGTAGCATTTCCACTTGAGCACGGTTCGGCACGGCACGGTTATAAACCGTTCTTGGCACAGAATTCTCAGCACGGTCAGCTAACCGTACTCAACCACTCTTAACCATGCTAGCGGAATGGCTTTAGTACGTGGCGACTCGTTTAGTGTATCGTCATGGTTTTATTATGATAGTTTAACTAGTATTGTAAACTACATTTCTTTTTCTAAACACCTTTTCCGTCAGGGAAGTAGATTACTAACTCATTTAAACTCAAAATACATCAACATATATATATTCTCATATACTATTTTCATATAATATTTTGTTAATAAATATCATATTTAGCTAGTCTGGGAACTTTTACCTTTCTGCAGTTCATGTCCGGTGGCAAACACAAGCCCTGAGCAAATGATGGTAAACATCTTGCCTTTTTCTCTTTACTTTCCTTTTTGCAACATGATCCGTGTCTTTGCTGTTTGTTAGCAAAGTAAAACCAGGGGAAAAAGCAGTCCTAACAACTTGAATATGCGATCATCCTCCAGAGCGCACTCGCTCCAATGTTTACCTCTCACGCCGTTGCCAACAGGCGGATTTGTTGAGTACATTCTGCTGATTTCACTGCACCACAGTGGAAAAAGATACCGTAACCATGCCAGCTGGCCTAGATCGGCATGCAATGAGAACTGTTTCGCCCCATGGTGGAAAAGCGGCTTGACTGTGTGGAGCAGTGCACGCTTGTTCTTTTTGCATGACGCATGTTCCTGGCATATTGTAATAAACACAAGAGTGGATTTACTGTACAGAGAGGGTTAGGGACTTCACCTGCAAGTTGTGGAGACTTCACCCACAAGTGGTGAGCCAGGTGTGGGAGAGATACGGGCAAGCTGCCGCATCTCTTTGCATCGCCCGAAAATGCTCACTCACTGACATCTGCACAAGTGACTACGTTTCCATGGACATCAGAAAGCGGTTTATTGCAAAAAGCAGCGTTCCGTTTACATGCACTGTATTAGCAGCATAATCTTTACTCCCGTATACATGCATCTCGGTCAGTAAGCAGCTTTCTCCACAGCAATGCAATTTATCCGCGATGCTTGTGTAAATAAAAAACATGGTATCCGAGAATGACTCTGCGATTTTATTCTCTGTTGCTTCATTTTATTTTCAGATATTCCAGAGTTTTTGCTGTGTTTGTTTCCTTAACTTTCTATCGCGACCTAAAGCAGAATTATTCTGCCATAGTGGGGTTTCCCTCTTACGTAAATCTCTGGGATTCCACCAGTGTACGAGCGCATATACGTGAACATGAGGGACCATCAATACTTTACAGTGGTGTTTATAAATGGGCATAGTTTAGTGTCTCTGCTTTTCCCACTGAAATGTTGAATTCTTTCCGCTGTGTTGTCTTATTGTTGGGCTCCATCCTATGACGTTGGTTATTCAGTCTGTTCACACACAAGCGCACTCTTCAAAAACCTGTAAGAACACTGCTCATGGTTTTACATGGCTACATTAAGCCACGTTTAATTCATACATTTATAGATCGTTCATTATCGGGTTAATGATTTAATGCACTTTACACTGCTATAGTTTATATTAAAACACTCTCCACAGCAGAATGTTCATTTTAGTGACAAAAAACGGCTTCCTTGTCACGTTAGAGTGATATCTTTGTTTTACTGGCAATATAGCTCATCTGTGATCATATTTTCAAAAGATATGGCTAGACATGCAGCCAACCAATAATGTTAGAGCGACAGCAGTAGGAACGCCCACTAGCAACATTAACTGTAGCATGTACTATGATTAATCGTGATTAATCAGAAAACTGTGTTCTTAATTCAATCGATTTACAGCCCTACAACTAACATATTTGGAAATCTTTTCTCAAACAGGTAGGAACGTGTATCTGGCAAAAAACAAACAAACATCTTTATCTGGCAATCAGTGGTGGTCTCAAAATGGAACACAAAAAGTGAAACTATAAAAGTAAAAATTACCTTATTTATAGATCTTAATAATAATAAAAAGCGATAGCAGCTGTATTTAACCAAATTTGTATTCACTATAAAAAAAAAAAAAAGGCTTTTGACAACATTTAAAAAAAAATTTTTTTTTTCATTCCTCTACAGCAGGGCTAATCAACTGGCGGCCTGCGGGCCAAATCCAGCCCAACAATCATCTTTTTCTGGCCATCCAACTGATTTTTGACGCCTCGCCCTCTGAAATACCAGAGCGCGCTCTGTACAGTTCATAGGCGCGAGCCTCAGCAATCAGCGGCGAGTTTAACAACACTCAATGGCACGTGCAACAGTATTCAGTCGTCATCAGTTGTCCAGACCGAAGCACGTGTTTAAGCTAGTTCAGTTACCCTGCTTTGCTAAACATGGATCGCACCGTTTATGTGAGCATTCGATCGCGTCTTTTTCAATCAAATGTACAGTTGTGCTCAAAAGTTTGCATACCCTTTGAGAATTGGTAATATATGTACCATTCTAAAGAAAACATGAATGCGCAGGCAAAACACATTTATTTTATTTCTTATGGGATTCATATTCAACTGTAGTTTATAACAGAATGGCACATTCATAAAACAAAACATGGCAACAAAGAAAAAAATGAAATGACCCCTGTTCAAAAGTATGCATACCCTTAGTTCTTAATAATGTGTACTGCCCCCTTTAGCATCAATGACAGCATGCAGTCTTTTGTAATAGTTGTCTATGAGGCCCCAAATTCTTGCAGGTGGTATAGCTGCCCATTCGTCTTGGCAAAATGCCTTCAGGTCATGCAAAGACTTTGGTCGTCTTGCATGAACCACACGTTTGAGATCTCCCCAGAGTGGCTTGATGATATTAAGGTCAGGAGACTGTGATGGCCACTCCAGAACCTTCACCTTTTTCTGCTGTAATCACTGGAGGGTCAACTTAAGCTTGTGCTTAGGGTCATTGTCATGCTGGAAAGTCCTAGAGCGTCCCATGCGCAGCTTTCGTGCAGAAGAATGCAAATTGTCTGCCAGTGTTTTCTGATAACATGCTGCATTCATCTTGCCATCAATTTTCACAAGATTCCCTGTGCCTTTAGAGCTCACACACCCCCAAAACATCAGTGAGCCACCACCATGCTTCACAGTGGGGATGGTATTCTTTTCACTATAGGCCTTGTTGACCCCTCTCCAAACATAGCGCTTATGGTTGTGACCATAAAGCTCTATTTTGGTCTTGTCACTTCAAATTACAGTGTGCCAGAAGCTGTGAGGCGTGTCAAGGTGTTGTCGGGCATATTGTAACCGGGCTTTTTTGTGGCACTGGCTCAGTAAGGGCTTCTTTCTGGCAACTCAACCATGCAGCTCATTTTTGTTCAAGTATCGTCGTATTGTGCTCCTTGAAACAACCACACTGTCTTTTTCCAGAGCAGCCTGTATTTCTTCTGAGGTTACCTGTGGGTTTTTCTTTGTATCCCAAACAATTCTTCTGGCAGTTGTGGCTGAAATCTTTCTTGGTCTACCTGACCTTGGCTTGGTATCAAGAGGTCCCTGAATTTTCCACTTCTTAATAAGTGATTGAACAGTACTGGCTGCCATTTTCAAGGCTTTGGATATCTTTTTATATCCTTTTCCATCTTTATAAAGTTCCATTACCTTGTATTTTTCTGCTCCCCTTGGTTCAGTATCTAGCCTGCTCAGTGCATCCACGTGAGAGCTAACAAACTCATTGGCTATTTATACACAAACACTAATTGCAATTTAAAAAGCCACAGGTGTGGGAAATTAAACTTTAATTGCTATTTAAACCTGTGTGTGTCACCTTGTGTGTCTGTGACAAGGCCAAACATTCAAGGGTATGTAAACTTTTGATCAGGGCCATTTGGGTGATTTCTGTTATCATTATGATTTAAAAAAAAGCCAAACAACTATGTGATAATAAATGGCTTCATATGATCACTATCCTTAAATAAAAGAATCAATGCCAAAATTTCACAATTTCTGCCAGGGTATGCAAACTTTTGAGCACAACTGTATTTATATCAATTGCTTAGTTGTGTAGAGTGCGGTCAAATCTACAGATGTAGAAAAATAATCACTGCAGTTGTTACAGAAAAGTTGTCAGCACATATGCACATCTTAGGCAACAAAAGAGAAATCGATTATGAAAACTGACCGTTCAAAGAAATTGTGCTGAAAAGTTTGCTTTTATTCACTATTCTTAAAGTATAAAAGGGGCTTGTCTCATCTGTGCAGGGTCTCATCAAAAAGTGATAATGTGGAACTGAACCTGCAAACATCCGGATTATATTTGGTTCTACATACAGCTGTGAGTCAGCCATCTCAATCACGAACAGCATCGACTCATTTTCAAATCTGGCTCGTTTGGAGCGTTTGTTCCGGAACCTGGCGCGTTTTTTCCCTTGTTTCAGTTCGTTTAGGCATATATGAACACGGCAATCGCACCCAGATCAGCACCAAAACAATTGGTCTGAGACCGCCTGAAGGAGGAGGTCTCGTACCGATTGCAAACGAACTCTGGAGTTGTTTACTTGTGGTGAGAATGCAAACTGACCCAACGGACCAACGAACCAAATAAAAACCATGAACATAACTGAGGGATCTTTGGAGAAGACATCTTTAGATCCACACTTCTCTGTAATTCATCATCAAAACATGGATATAGCCTTTTGGCAACTATATTAGATATAATTGCACATTTAAAATAGGAGCTGTTTTATAATTCCTGAGGTAATTTCAACGCGATCGTTTCTCTCTTTTGGATAGCGGCAGAACACGGGAGGACTTTTTTGACAAATAAAAAATATTTTTACGCGGCTTTACTCTGCTGTTTGTGTGTGTATGTGTGAGAGAGGGAGAGAGAGAGAGATCTGTAAGAACAGGCACGTTTCAATGGAGAATTAATGCAAAAGCAACTAATGATGGATAAAAATAACCATGACGGAAACTTTACAATAATGTCATATCCATCCAAGTGATGGATAATTTGTATTTGGAGCACAACCTCTAACTGGTGACGCTCGAAGCTGGTTTTGAATTTCCGTTTTGAAATGCAACATTTGCAACTTGTGAAAGCGAATCGAACCAAGAAGAAAATGCAACACTGTAACAATTTAATCCCCGTTTTGGAACAAAGCAAATGGTCTATGGGTCTGAAAATGCCCTCAGTTTGTCCATCTTTTCCCTATGATTATCTGCAGGCCTAATTTCCCCCTCACCGAATAGGATGATACTTTATAGAGAAAATGGAAGAACATTTTAGCTTTTCTTTTTCCAAAAAGAAAATTAAATTTAAATGTATTCTTAAGTAAACATGACATTTCTATATGGCCATTGTTTTCATGTGGGTTGATATTGTGAGAGGGCTTTAGCAGATCTAAATGTTCCTCCTCAGCTTTCATAATTTGTAAAAAAAAAAAAAAAGAATAAAAATAGACCTAAATTGTTAAAATGATTATGTTTTTTTTTTTTAAAATAAAGTTGATCAAAATTATTTGATCAACTTTGACCACCAAGAAAGTAGTTGAAGAACCCTGCTCTACGGGAACCACCCTGAACAGATTTTGTAAATTGAACCTGAAATATTGTAAATATGTGGGAAATCTTACCTTGTGTGTTCTGGAAGTAATGACGCCACAATGGTCGAATCTTATCCTGACCACCGACGTCCCACACGGTGAAACTTATGTTCTTGTACTCCACCGTTTCAACATTAAAACCTTGAATATGAGCGACAAATTAAAATTAAACAAATGCATTTCACTCTTTCAAAAGTTCTGATACAGGAAGCAGATTTTAAACACCTACCGATGGTTGGGATGGTGGTTACAATTTCGCCGAGCTTCAGCTTGTACAGAATCGTTGTCTTTCCGGCAGCATCGAGACCCACCATGAGAATTCTCATCTCTTTCTTGCCAAAGACTTTAAAGAGGTTTGCGAATAAATTGCCCATGTTTGATAAATGCTGTTTTCACACAACTGAAACTGAAAACAAAATCACAAACTGGTTCACCAAATCAGCTTACACAGTTTTAAACAGAGCAGCTAAATATTAATTTAAGAACTCAAGTCCATTTCATTACAAGTCATTCCTGATTCTCCAGGAGAATAACAGGTACACAACTGCTCACTGCTGTAGTAAACCAGGACAAGCTGTAATATACACATCTATTAAACAAAATCTATATAATATTAATCATATTTTAATAATTGAACTCAACACATTGGACAGGTTTATGATATGACATTCTGTAATTAAAAAGGCTGATGGTATTAAAGTCTCTACAATAATTGTAAATGTTAATATTTCATTTTAAATCAATAAAAATCGTTTTTATATTGTTATATAAAGGAAAAGGGAACAGTTATAGGAAGCATTAAAGTCTGCAATGTTAAAAACAATTAATAATACACTTGATCTCAATAGTTTGAGCAGGCCGATGTATTTAATAATCAATGGGACAAAAATATTTAAATACAAAGTTGACAGAAGTCAATAGTTTGTTGTTTTCTTTGTCACAGACACGACAGCTTTAATTCAGTTTTCTCTTTCCACTGGTAATACGTTATTTAACAGGGGTTTAACTTTCGTTCGTTTCCCTTTTGATAAAATGCCGAAGACAATCGTTCAATTTTAAGTTAAATAAGTTTTTAACACTCACAGTTGTAAGTTTCCTCCTCAACTCCGAAGCGTTTCCTCCGTCAAGATGTCGGGTTTCCGGCCACGTCAGTGCGTATCGCGTCACTTCCTTCAGAAAAGACGATAAAAAGCAGAGAGCTCTAGTCAGGTTCGGTATTACATGCGTGAGTGAACGTGAGTTTTCGGGCTTTTGACACTTGACAGTACTGGAGAATGCTTTAGTTACTTTTTTTTCAGCAAGTATTAACGGCAGAAACGTTTGACAATAGTCACCAAAGAACATGTTAACAATGTTTTTAGAAAAAAATGAATGAACTGATTTTATTTACCTCATGTCAGTGTACAGGGGCGTAGAATACATGGGGGACGCGGGTGACGTGTCCCCCTAACTTTCAGTAAAACCAAAGTTCTTCCCCCACACTTTTTCACAAGGCAAATGTGTTTACGCTGTGTCTTTCATACAGCAAATGTATAAATGTGTAAATGCAAAAGTTACAATTCACTGGTCAATCATGTAATTAATTCAATTAAATAAATGTAATTGATTGAGAGCCTTAAAAATATATCTTATAATTTTATGTTCGTCTTGCACTAATAATTCTGTCCCCATCACTTTTGAAATGATTGCTACGCCACTGTCAGTGTAATGCCGGCAAAATAACTAGGTATTTTTTGAATTAGCTTGTAATATGATGTAAATGCCATGGGACGTGATTATAGTAAATATTCAGTGTCATGGTATAGCCTATAACAGGATGTTACCATCTTTTACCATGGTATCGCTGTACTTATTTGCAACATAGTAACATTTTCTCTTGAATTTGAAAATTTGAGAACTGCCCATTAACAATTGGGGATTAACTGACTTGGGAATATATATATATATATATATAAATGTGCAAAAGTTTTAGGCACTTAAGACATTTCACAAAAACATTTGTCTTAAGTTATTTATATCTTCAGCTTTAGTGTGTCAATAGGAAAAATACATTTTAGACTCCCAAACATTACTTTTGCAAATAGAAAAGATTAGAATACAAGATCAGGGAGCCCTGCAACAGATGTCATGGCCCCCACAAAGCCCCCCACTGAACATTGTGTCAGTCTGAGATTACATAAAGAGACAGAAGCAATTGAGACAGCCTAAATAGATAGAAGAACTGTGGTGAATTCTCCAAGAAGCTTGGATCATCCTATCCTATCTGCCAACAACAAAGAAAAACTGTGTCCAGGTGTACCTACGAGAATTGGTGCTGTTTTAAAGGCAAAGGTGGTCACACCAAATATTGATTTAGCTTTTTTTATGTTTACTGGACTTTGTATGATGTTAATTGATAAATTAAAATTATTTATGTCATTATTTTTGAAGACATCTTCACTATGCAACATTTTTCTCAAGTGCCTAAAACCTTTGAACAGCATTGTATAATATACGTTACAAATTACATTTTACAGCATGTATTCTGTAATATGTAGTGGAATACATTTCAAAAGTAACCCTCCCAACCCTGTGTGTGTGTGTATTATATAAGGCTTCATTTCCTTAGACTCGCATGTGAGTATGTTGAAAGCAGAAAACTCACTCAACTCTTTTCATGAGATGTTCCCAAGGCCAGGTTAACAGCTGCTACACCTCTGGGGGTGGAGGTTTGAGACCTCAGCTCCCTGTTTCCTCCACGCTGGCACAGAAATATTAACACGGCAGTGTAGCAGCACAATGCACCCTGTGTATGTACTAATGGCAGGTGCATATGGATGCTGAGAGCTGCTATAACAGCATGGAACTAGAACTTGACAACCAACCAATTACTTATTAGCTTTATAATAAAGTCCTTTCTAGGACTGGCTTGCCTAGATTACAAGAAAGTGGCATTGGTCTGGGGTATCATATGGGGTATTTCCAGAAACATTAGATGATATTATTTGAAATGTCTTCTGTAGAAATCTGTATCGTATGCAAATTTCATTATATTAAATAAACTTACATAAACTTTTGTGTGCAGCAGTAAATGAATCAGTCCACTAGAGGGGGCAGCATAGCAAGATCACAGCAGGTACTGTATGAAACTAAAGAAGAAATGCACCAAACAATAGCTTGACATCTAAATTATATTATATATCCAAGTTGTTTATCTGAGTTGTAATTCCAAAAATTTAATAAACACATATTTATGTTCTGTAGTGAAATAAATGGCTTTAATTACAGAGACTTTGGTATGTGATTAACACAGACATCACAATGGACCCTTGTCACATTTCTGGATTCGGAACACAGAAGTGAAATATACAAGGGTGAATGTCGCCACTGGACAGAGGTAAGTAAAAGAACATAGAAAATATTATTTTTGTTCTTATTATATTTGTATGCCTTTGAACAGAGAGAGAGAGAGAAAAATAAAACAAAGAAAGATGCTAAATGTACTGACACTCCTAAAATGTACTCTCACAACTTTCATATATATATATATATATGTATGTATGTATTCAAATGTATTATTTAGAATAGACAATGATAATAAAAATAATAAAATGCTCAATGAGGACTAACGGCGAAGCAGTAATGAGTTCCATACTAAACATTAATGATGTAAATTTATAGGACAATGTAGTACAATTTATAGATTTCAATAGGAAACAAGAGTCTAAATTCTACTGTAGATATTTGTCTAATCTGTGACGAGTTACAAGTTGTACAATAATTGGTTATCAGTGTTTTATGGTTAAGAATAATATTAATAATTATAATAACTAATTTTATTTATTTATCACACATTATACATTTTGCACATATACAGTGAAATTCTTTTTTTCACATATCCCAGCTAAGCTGGGGTCAGAGTGCAGGGTCAGCCATGATATGGCGCCCCTGGAGCAGATAGGGTCAAGGGCCTTGCTCAAGGGCCCAACAGTGGCATCTTGGCGATGCTGGGGCTTGAACCCCCGACCTTCTGAGCCGCTGAGTCACCACTGCTCCACTTATATACTATAAGTATATGCACTGACTGAGTACTATTTTCCAGAAATTATGTTTGCAAATGATTTTAACTTGCAAAACATATGTTAGAACAAACCCTTTTTACATGGTCATTCTTATATTTATTAAGCACATCAGCGGAAAAACCATTATTATATATGTGAATATCACAAGATGTTTTTTTTTTTCCGGAAAATACTATTTGTTTGGGTGTTTGCTGGGGCTTTTCTTATTTCAGCTTGCACAATAAGGTCTGCTTTTCGTTTTGACACATAGACGTCTTTAACAAGGTAAGCCTTAATCAAATCTGGCTGGCACACATCGCTATCCAAGGTCATTAGTTTAAATAAATCTACATATAACTAGTCAGTGAAAATGATCTATTATGATGTACTGTATGTGTGAGTATCACAATATGTAACAATATGCACAATAAAACTTTGGTCCTCTGTGATTGTAAGTGAAATAAGTAAACAAAGAAATGTCAGGGCTTAAGACTTCAGTGGCAAAACAGTTTAATTTGACTAGGCAAACTTTTGTGAGAGGCAGTCAGCATAGTTTTGTAATGGCATAAAAAAAAAAAACAGATGTCAAGCCAATAACCTGGGGCCATATTAATAAATGCACTTAACAAGATCAAGTGAACCAGATCCAACAGCAACAAAGTCCTGTTCAGGGTGAAGGAAGACTGGAATCAGTGACAATAGGAGTCGCATCCATCCTCCTCCAACAGTTCAACAGCAGCAGATGGAGAGAGAGAGAGATTTTGACATGTTCACTTTCAGCGAAACACCTGTATGGCTTTGTGTCAAATCCACATCGAAGTTGCAGTGCCGCTACTTCAACAACAAAGAAAACAAAAGCCACTGGATTCACTGAGTTCACTGTTATGAAAACAGTGTGTAAGACATTTGCATGTCAACATAATTGTGTGTTGAAGCTCATGTACATCCACAAAGAACCTTTGCACAAACCAGAGATTTGCTGCAAGTTTGTGCTTTGCTAAAGAAATAAACATGAGATATATAATATAAAATATAAATCAATAAAGAGGTACGATATATCTAATGTCACATTAAAATAAACCTTAAATCTAAACCTAAATTCTTAATGTCACTACTGGTACCCTACCTAAAAAGTCAAAGTTTGTAGTTAGAGTACAACTGATTTTGTGTACAGATATACTTTTGCAATAATTTACAGCCAACAATAACATTTTGTCATTACAGTAGAAATATCACCATACAGCATTAGAGAGCAATTTTTGTTTTCGGTCATTTGTCACTCTTTCATGGCTCAGGAGACTTAATTGAACTCTCTTTTATGTTTCATTAAAGTATCAACGTTGTCTCAGATTTTTCTCCTATAATTCCTTAGGAAAAATAAAAATGGACACAATTTTGTTGACAGTGTAAGAGCTATAAAATTAATGTGGATAATAGGGCTGGGTATTGGTGTGGATTGAAACAAATTATCTTGTAGCTAATGCTGTTAATTATACAGGGAACTTTCTAACTTGGTACATTACGAAAATATAAATTTAACACATTTTACTTTTTCATCATTTTGGTCACATTTGATCTTTTTAAAAAAATTGACACATTCATTGTATTCCATCAATCATTATGATATCTTGAAACTGTATATTTTATATTATATTGCATATATACTGTACAGTATATAATATATATACAGTTGTGCTCAAAAGTTTGCATACCCTGGCAGAAATTGTGAAATTTTGGCATTGATTTTGAAAATATGACTGATCGGGTCTTTTATTTAAGGATGGTGATCATATGAAGACATTTATTATCACATAGTTGTTTGGCTCCTTTTTAAATAATAATGATAACAGAAATCACCCAAATGGCCCTGATCAAATGTTTACATACCCTTGAATGTTTGGCCTTGTTACAGACACACAAGGTGACACACACAGGTTTAAATGGCAATTAAAGGTTAATTTCCCACACCTGTGGCTTTTTAAATTGCAATTAGTGTCTGTGTATAAATAGTCAATGAGTTTGTTAGCTCTCACATGGATGCACTGAGCAGGCTAGATACTGAGCCATGGGGGGCAGAAAAGAACTGTCAAAAGACCTGCGTAACAAGGTAATGGAACTTTATAAAGATGGAAAAGGATATAAAAAGATATCCAAAGCCTTGAAAATGGCAGTCAGTACTGTTCAATCACTTATTAAGAAGTTGAAAATTCGGGGATCTCTTGATAACAAGCCAAGGTCAGGTAGACCAAGAAAGATTTCAGCCACAACTGCCAGAAGAATTGTTTGGGATACAAAGAAAAACCCACAGGTAACCTCAGAAGAAATACAGGCTGCTCTGGAAAAAGACGGTGTGGTTGTTTCAAGGAGCACAATACGACGATACTTGAACAAAAATGAGCTGCATGGTTGAGTTGCCAGAAAGAAGCCAGTGCCACAAAAAAGCCCAGTTACAATATGCCTGACAACAACCTTGACATGCCTCACAGCTTCTGGTACACTGTAATTTGGAGTGACGAGACCAAAATAGAGCTTTATGGTCACAACCATAAGCGCTATGTTTGGAGAGGGGTCAACAAGGCCTATAGTGAAAAGAATACCATCCCCACTGTGAAGCATGGTGGTGGCTCACTGATGTTTTGGGGGTGTGTGAGCTCTAAAGGCACAGGGAATCTTGTGAAAATTGATGGCAAGATGAATGCAGCATGTTATCAGAAAATACTGGCAGACAATTTGCATTCTTCTGCACGAAAGCTGCGCATGGGACGCTCTTGGACTTTCCAGCATGACAGTGACCCTAAGCACAAGGCCAAGTTGACCATCCAGTGGTTACAAGGTGAAGGTGAAGGTTCTGGAGTGGCCATCACAGTCTCCTGACCTTAATATCATCGAGCCACTCTGGGGAGATCTCAAATGTGTGGTTCATGCAAGACGACCAAAGACTTTGCATGACCTGGAGGCATTTTGCCAAGACGAATGGGCAGCTATACCACCTGCAAGAATTTGGGGCCTCATAGACAACTATTACAAAAGACTGCATGCTGTCATTGATGCTAATGGGGGCAATACACAGTATTAAGAACTAAGGGTATGAAGACTTTTGAACAGGGGTCATTTCATTTTTTTCTTTGTTGCCATGTTTTGTTTTATGATTGTGCCATTCTGTTATAACCTACAGTTGAATATGAATCCCACAAGAAATAAAAGAAATGTGTTTTGCCTGCGCACTCATGTTTTCTTTAAAAATGGTACATATATTACCAATTCTCCAAGGGTATGCAAACTTTTGAGCACAACTGTATATACACTCACTGGCCACTTTATTAGGTACACCTGTACATCTACATAGTCATGCGATTATCTAATCAGCCAATCGTGTGGCAGCAGTGTAATGTAAAAAATCATGCATATATGGGCCAGGAGCGGATGGGCTACAGCAGCAGAAGACCCCTCCAGGTACCACTACTATCAGCTTAGAACAGGAAAATTAGGCTGCAGTGGGCACAGGCTCACCAAAACTGGACAGTAGATGATTGGAAAAACATCGCCTGATCTAACAAATCTGGATTTCTGCTGAGATACACAAATGATTGGCCCACTGCAGCCTCAGTTTTCTGTTCTTGGCTGACAGAAGTGGAACCCAACGTGGTCTTCTACTGTTGTTACACATGTGCTTCAAGATTCGACGTGTTGTGCATTCTGAGATGCTATTCTGCTCACTACAATTGTACAGAACGGTTATCGGAGTTACTGTAGCCTTTCTGTCAGCTCAAACCAGTCTGGCCATTCTCTGTTGACCTCTCTCATCAACAAGGCGTTTTTGTCCACAGAACTGCCGCTCACTGGTTGTTATTTGTTTTTCGCACCATTCTCTTTACACACTAGAGACTGTTGCGCATGAAAATTCCAGAAGTTCAGCAGTTACAGAAATACTCAATCCAGCCTGTCTGGCACCAACAATCAAATCACTGAGATCACATTTTTGTGGTTGATCAACCATTGTGATGGTTGATGTGAACATTAACTGAAGCTTCTGACTCATATCGGCATGATTTTATACATTACACTGCTGTATATATACAGGTGTATATATAAATATATGACACAAAACATGAAAGCGGCTTCACAATTGCTTTACAGTCTTCCAGCTGATTAATATTGTGGAGGATGAGAGTTTACGAGATTTAATGTTAAATGTTAATAAAGCATTATATTGTTACTTATTGTTTTGTTTTCTTCCTAAAAAAGGAAATAAATGCATTTTGACAAGAAGTATACTGTATATAGAGTCAAATTTCAGCACTTTCAAAATCTGCGATTAACCATGAAAAATTATTTGATTAATTGTGATTAAACTAACCCTAACCTCCAAAAGCGTCTATCTGACGCAGGTGTACATTGACGTGTCCTTAGACAAACCCTTATCCTTAGACAAGCCCTTATAATAAATCTCGGACTGACTGACGAGTTAAATTGCAAAATGGATTGCTATGAACTGTAGGCCAAAGATAAGCTTATGTTCAGTAATATGGAAATAAACAATATATTGCATTCTAAAGCCACTTTTTGTATTGTCTTTAATGCTTAATTTGTGTGCCTAAATAATGCATTTGAATTTTCTGTATAATTACTTTTTTAAATATCAATATTTTATGTATAATTATTTAAATATAACTATTTATAATTATTTAATAATTTAATCGATATAGTGAATTATTGTTATTTGATTTTATTCTCAGCAAATATTTATGTATGTTATTAATTGCGATTAATTCGATTAATCTACATACCAATTAATTTGACTGAAAAAAAGAATAATCGATTGACAGCCCTAATTTACATTGATTTGTAGAACACATGCTAAAACCGGTAGTGTCTCTTTAAGAATAGTGGCAGTTCAGCAAGTGTCTCACAGAAGTGTTTTGGTTGAGCACACATTAATGAGAGCAGAGTCTAATGGTTTCTTTAGCACACCCCTGCTAATTTTGATTAGAATGAATGTTTCTTTTTTGTTGTTTTTTATCAACAACTGACTGTAAAGAACAGAAAGGGTATTAAAAGAGACATCTTTCAATGACAAATGGATTGTGTGGATCTCGTCTTTGGACACGCATTACATGGTTGTTCAAATGAAGATCGCAATTAATCTTAAAGTATTTTTTCCCCCAGTCCTAGTGGCTAGCATAGCTCAGATAATTTAGTTTTACAGTAACTTGATGAGAAATGTTTGAGTTCATATTGAGATTACAGGAACTTTGGTATCTTGGAAAATCTTAACAGTTTGAGACTTTGGGGTCACTTCTAAACTCTGGATTATTGGGGTTTTATCTCAGGAGAAAAATCTGAAGTCATAGTCGCAAAAGTCTCCATTTGCTCTTTATTTAATCTGATTGCTGTCTAGGTGAAACAATTGAGGTACTGACTTTGTGATTTTTCTTTTCAATGGGATATAAACTTTTATATAAGGGAAATTTAGATAAATTGGACCACTCTTTATCACTGAGATGAATGAGAATGTATAACATTTTTACCACTCATCCTAATAGATTCATTATCATTAGGGACCAACAATAACTCAAGATAAAAGACAAATATCTAGAAAAGCAAACAATCCTGGAATGGCTCATCATTCTGTGCAGCAGGTTTTATTTATAGGGTCATTCACCACAAAAAAAAAAAAAAAAAAGATAATCCCCTTAGATTTGTGTTTGGTAGCATGGAGCACTGCTTCAGTGGAGGAAGACCGCCAAGGGACAAAAATGGGCCTCTCAGTAGGAAGTAGGGCTTGCAGCTCAGTAGGGTATAACCACGTTCCCCTCTGAGACGAGGCCTGGAGAGCAGAATATCGCACAGTGTGAGAACAGTGTGTTCTTCAAAGGGATTGTGGAAGAATGTGTATGCATTGAGATGAGCTTGGGGTGTCAAATGCGAGCCGTGCTGGCTTTGTCAATTGAGAACTTTGGTGAAGTAACTCGCCGTCTGGTGTGCTAGGCGTGTCTGTCATAATAATAATGTGAAGGATGACAATAGCAAAAGCTTATCGCCATTTGTTCCAATTGTAAACCAGATGCGGGACAAGAACGGCGCAACTTGCTTAATCGCATAATGGGAAGCGAGTTAGTGTGTAGTTTTTCGTCAAAGAACAACAGACGTGGAAGCACCCCTCGGTTCTCATAGTTTGTGTTACAAAAGATACTAAAAGGGTACAGGTTAGGAAACAAACAACATTATGACCACACCTCCCCTCCCCTCGCTGGCTCCTCGTATTGGCAGCAGGAGTCGTTGGGCACCCTACCCCACGCCTCGCACAGTAGGGGTCAATGTGGAGAGGGGCTGGTACGACGGGTATAAATGAGCCTCTCAGTGTCGCCTGCCAGTCACCATTGTGTGGTGATTACTGATAGCCTGAAAGGTCGTTAAGGGGATTTACATCGCATTTTGCACCACTTCCACATTCACCTCAAGAAACGTGCGTAGCCTTCGTAATTTTTCTCTGTGTCAGATCAGATCGGATGCTGAGCTTCCTTCCACAATTCAAAACGTTTTCTTCTGTTCCGCGTAACGAATCAAGGTTGGAACACAATGCATAAAGAGGTACAGTTTTACACTTGTGGCAGAAATGGGGTTTCCCGTAACTGGGTCAGATCTTAAAAAATAAAAATTTCCATGATCTTTTGAAATAACAGTTTGAAGTACTATGTAAACAAAAATCCAACTTTCAGACCTCAAAACGTCCTGCCCAATCCAGAAAGAGCATTTATTAAAAATGCTGCAAAAACGATTTGTTGCAACATCTTCACGATTGTGATGTCACAACCATGACTATATTACCATTGGACCACCAAATTGATATGTAAATGTGGGGGATATTTGCCAAACATTGTGCTGATGGCACAGTCTTGCATAGCTAGATTTTGGACTATTGGCATAAGGCCTGGTCCACATTGCAGCTTATTCTGGCCAAGAACCACCCACTTAAACAGGAAGAGACTGCCTTACTGACCAGAGCTGCGTTTCCCAAAAGCATTGCAAAGCTTAATTGATCGTAGAGAAGCTTATGATGCTTTTGGGAAACGCAGCTCAGTGCAGTCTTGTGATGAAGACGTCACTGTATAGCAAATTTTTGCCTGGATAATTTCGTTTTCATCACAGGCTCAGCAATCTCCAGTTTTATTGTTCATGTTTAACCACAATATGTTTTTATTATACATATTAATATATTAGTTTAGTTACATTTAACTATCATAAATATCAATATCGAAATTTTAGATCCCCTAATCCAATCCCAGTCCTAACCCAATCCACTTAGAAACATTATAAAACAAATAAGAGGCAGGCAAATTTAGTTACAATTTTAGTTACATTACATTATTATATTAATATTTTTTGATCACCTAACCCCACCCCCACCCCTTCGCCTAAACCTAACCGATTCTCAACAATATAAAAGACGTAACAAGCAGGAAAAAAGTAGTCACAATAATTTGAGTGCTGAAAATCTTCTGTGAAGACAGTGACTTCTCATTAAAAAAATTTACATCAGAACTTTAGAATGTCACAATTGCGAGAGCCAATGGACAATGATAATGGGACCATTATCATTAAATAAAGACTTTAATTTAGATCTGTTTCTCACACAAAGCCACCAAATGGCTTCGGAATATTTTTATGGTGCTTTTCATATTATTTGAGCCACAACGCTGACATTCTGATAACCCCCTTTGTGGGCCATGGCAATTTAAATACAATTTAAATATTAAAGCAATGAGTAAATAACAGTATTTTTAGATAATTTCATTTTTAAATTTAGCCTTGGGCAAAGTATTGAAATCCTTTTAAATAAGTTGAATACGGCATCAAAGTGACATTTAAAATACAGACCAAGTGCAGCGTTTTGGGGGTGCAAGTAAAAGACTAAGCATGGCATATTGGTGGTGCAGGCAAAAAGTTACTATAATGAAGTATCTTTATGAGAGTGTGTTGTACTGACATGTAAAGCGACCAACCACAGTTATTTATTACATCATTATTTATTTATTTATTACATCATTTAGGGGTGGTTACCTCAATAACAGATCATTGAGGGGAAAAAACTGTTAAAATAACTGCAAAGCATTGTCTGTACATGACTGGCTGTAGGGAAAACACTGAAAGAATTATCACAAATGTGTGTAGTGTAATCAGAATTTCTGCCCGTCCAAAATAAAGAAGCACTGATTATTCTTCAGACATACTGTACGTATATCATAAGACAAACACAGTTGTGCTTGTGGACATCTACATTACCTGCTACAAAAATAAAAATAAAAAATGGGAATCTTTCAAAGACTAAGCATAACCCTCCTATTGTCTTAAGAAACTGTCCTCCTTTTGTCCTTCGGGTAATTTTTGACCCATATTGAAAACCATTCAAAATGCATAAATTCTTGATTATTGTACAAAGCCATTAACGACTTTCCCTAACGGAAATGAAACACTTTCTTATTTATTCTGCTTGTAGAAAATCAACAGTGTACATTTTAGAGTTATAATATTAGTATATGTCTATTTCACAAATGAATCTCTATTGCCTTTTCCAACATAAAAAATTGGCAAAATTTGCACGTCCTTAGCCCCATTGTACCCTTTGATAAAAAATCATGCTAGTAAACGTACAGTATTTACTACATATTACCTGTCCAAAACTGTTAAAAATGTTTGTGTGTGTGGACATGTGCATGTGTGCACAAAACCCCATTTTATAGAAAAATAATCCAATTTGTGGGAAAGATGCAGTACCCACGTGGGGAAGCTAGAGAACGGTATGGGGCTAGGGGCTAAATTTGAGAAAATATGAAATATTTTTAGGTCAAATTTGATTAATATATGTACAACAAACAAGTTAAAGCTGCATAATCTTTCTAGCAAGTCAGTCCACTGCCGGCCATTTTTGGAACGCTCTCAGGAGGCTATTTCCAGTCATGACAGTACAGCTCCTATCTACTTGAATGGGGAAACACAGAAGTCTCCATAACTTCCTTTCTATATCGGTTGATCGATGGGCGTTCCAATTTCTCCCATTTATTTTAATAGAAATGGCCCCTCTCTGCTAAATAGTCTTTGAAATCATCCAGAAAGTCGGAAGGTGAAAGGCAGATAGGATGTTCCAAGCTTCTTGGAGAATTCGCCACAGTTCTTCTATCTAGTTAGGCTGTCTCAATTGCTTCTGTCTCTATATGTAATCTCAGACTGACACGATGTTCAGTGGGGGGCTTTGTGGGGGCCATGACATCTGTTGCAGGGCTCCCTGTTCTTCTATTCTAATCTTTTCTATTTGCAAAAGTAATGTTTGGGAGTCTAACATTTATATTTCCTATTGACACACTAAAGCTGAAGATATAAATAACCATCTTAAGACAAATGCTTTTGTGAAACATCTTATGTGCCTAAGACTTTTGCACAGTACTGTACTTGTAAAATTGTATGAGCTGTGTGCAACTGACTGAAACTAAATCGATGTAGCCAACAGAAGTTGGCCAAAAGGCTGAAGTATGAACCAGTACCACCCTGCTCGACATGGTTTATGGAAAATTTAGCTTGCTGAAGCAGACCTGGTGGAGTTCAAACATTAGGCATCAAAGACAGCTCCACTTGGCAGTGTGTCCCCCATTGTCGTTTTGATGCTAGGCAATGTGTAAGCCACCCTTGCCTCACGGGTTTGTGTCCTCTTTGGATGAAGGCTAACAAACGGCAGCCGAATTCCCCTAACAGGGTTAAAGGGAGTTTAACCATCTAAAGAGCCTCTCAAAGCTTCATAGAGCTCATCGCTCGAAGGTGGTCCAGGTGTGTCTCCTCACTGCATTTCACATCACACTGATATATCTCTTTTGATATTATCAAATCCCCAGAGAGAGGATTTACTCCTTGATGGGCATAATTTCTTTAATTATATTTAATCCTGCATTTGTGGCAGAGTCAGTCTATTGATTGTAAAGTATGCATCACTTTTGACAGTTAAGAACTGCGTAATGCATTTGTAAGCAGACTTAGAGCCCTCCTGTTGTTTTTATCGGAATGAAAAGACACTATGTTAATCTCACAAATACATGAGGACATTGATAATGGAACAATTCGTTTTTTGCCATAATGCAATGACTTGTCTGTGTGCCAACACCTGTAGCGGCTTCCAACAAGAAGACCTTTGGCATTCTCGCTTTCTCTTGCTGCTGCAGAGCACACCTGTCCTCCTTAAGGCTAAATAAAATACCTCAGTAACTGGCAGGCGGCAACAACTACTCATTGCCGTCTCATACGGCGGTGTGGTAACGTCTCAGGAGACATTTCGCTTCATTAAACCCCACTGACAGGCTGTTTGACACTGCGTGCAGGGTTAAATGTGTCAGGCCACTATGAGTGAGCGGTGGGCTACACTGATTAGCACACAGATTACAACAGAACAGAGGCAAACCATTGAACATCATAATTACAAGGGCTGTTTGCACCATGAAAGGGCTCTTAAGGGACTTTTGTATCTCTCTGTGTGTGTGGGTATGCATGTTTGATCTGTGTAGAAGGTGGAATGTCAGTCCAGGCAGTGCTTGAAAGATCTACATGCACATCTGTGCAGAATGCAACATCAGTGATGTTTGGGTGGAGCAAAATCATTTGGATATTCATAGGAATTTTTATGCATGCCATAACTGATTTGAAATTGGATTACTGCACACAGTAACCTAAGGTTAATCCTCAGTTTTAACGTCCTTCTGTCATGCACTGATACACTACTTGTAAAGCTGTATCTTTACTGTCAGTTTAAAGAAGGATACAATTTTATTTTATTTCTTGATTTTTGATGATAACTTGACTTGACTTGTCCTTCTGACTAAATTGTTTCATCCTTGATGACCAATTTCTGAATCTAAATGACTAGGGTCAGTTCATACAAAAATTATTACTTTGGGAAACCCGTACATCATTCTTTGTGGTGTGGAATACAAAAATTGGTGTTTTGTATTGTGTTTAATATAATTCTGTTATGAAAATGACAGTGATGGAAATTACGTTTTTTACATTAAAAAAATAAATAAATATGGCGGACTCCTTTGTCTAGCTGAGGCTGATTTCATAGTTAACATTTTATGTATCCGAGATACACACAGTTAAATTAAGTTCCCTATCTGTCACTCACTCGACGTTGTGTCGATGTAGTGACACTAGGGGTCACTCTTAGGAGCCCCAAACACCTGGGAATTGGTGAGTGGAATTTGCATGCCACTCCCCTGGACATACAGGTATAAAAGGAGCTAGTATGCAACCACTCATTCAGATTTTCTCTTCGGAGCCGAGCGGTTGTATTCAGTGCACTGAATTCAATTCCCTCCAAAGACGCACCTCAAAACTGCTGGATTTATGGTGCATTTCAGTGGCTTCTCCCCCTCTGCACTTGTGGAGTGCAGAGAACGCCCCTGGGCGCTTCGGCAGAGCGAAAAAAGAGAGTATATTCTAAAAGAGTATATTTTCATTCACAAAAAGAATGGCACACACGGAATGTCTTTTTAAAGATGCCTTTCCTTTTTTGTGTTATTCCTGGTTGCGGTTGTTATCTCTCTGCTTCTGACGGCCATGATCGCTGTCTTACGTGTCTGGGTGCTGCCCACTTGGAGACATTGTTCGTGGATTGGTCATGTCCTCATTGCGAGAACATGACCATGGCAACATTGCGGTCGCGGCTTGCTTTCGTAAGAAGGTCACGGTGCGGTCTCTCGGGCAGGCGATGTCCATCCTGGTGGTCCAGGAGCGCCACCTTTGGCTCAACTTGGTTGAGATGCGAGAGGCTGACACCATTGAGGACTTTGCCCAGCAGTTCTCGGCGGTGAAGAAGCAGACGGAGGCCATACAACACATCCTGCCCCAGCGCGGCTCAAGACCCCACACCCCGTCTGCTCATCGCCAAGGGCGTCCTCCTGCAGCAACAACACTGGCTCCGCCGCAGCCATGCCCCCGTGGCCCGGCCCCGGTGTGGAGTCCAACGCAGGAAGCAGATGCCACCCATCTCACGGCCGGCCGCCAAGAACCCGAGGAAGGCTTTGAAGCACCCTTGAGACGGGCAACCCAGGGGCAAGGAGACCTGCTTCTCTGGAGCTGGTGAACAGACCACTCCATCCCCCGGTGGAGGGCCGGGAGGAGAATCTTTTGTTTCATTTCTTGCCGCATGCCCAAGAGGCTGCGGTACCCAAAAGTTCGACAAAAGAGTGGTTTTCTCGTTTCCTGGGTCACATGTCCAGTGCGCACGGCCATCGTCATGACCACCGTCCACCGTCCCATTTTTGCAGGTATGGTGCTCCAGTGGCAGACCCCCCACCCCTGTGCGCCCAGCTGTGGCACAACACGCCCACACGGGATTGGTTCCGGTGGACTACAGGGACGAGATTCCTCCTCCCCCCTCCTCGGCCAATCTTATGGTGGGCGGCAGGAGCCAGGTAAGTGCTTCGATGTCCCTGGACTCAGCACGGCCACGGGGCTCGAGTCCCCTTGACATGGCACCTCGAGCTCCGCCCCACCGCGAGGCCCCACCCGCCGGTACGTCCGACGTGATCATTCCCTTGGTCCCCCTTGCCTGGAGTTTGGGCGCGTGGCTCGCACTTTCCAACCCATCGCGATGGTTGACCTGGACCGTCTGACTCGACTATGTGATTCAGTTCGCCAGGCACCCACCCAGGTTCAGCGGCGTCCGCTTCACCTCAGTGAAAGGTGAGAATGCCGCTACCTTACATGCGAGATCACGACCCTTCTGCGCAAGGAGCCTGTCCCTCCAGCCAAGATGAAGAAAGGGTTCTATAGCCCTTACTTCATCGCACCGAAAGGCGGTGGGTTGCGACCAATCCTGGACCTGCGAGTACTGAACCGGGCTTTGCACAGACCCCCGTTCAAGATGCTGACGCAAAAACCCATTCTAGCGAGCGTCCAGTATCAAGATTGGTTTGTGGCGGTAGACCTGAAGGACGTGTACATCCACGTCTCTGTCTTACCTCGACACAGACCCTTCCTGCAGTTTGCCTTCGAAGGCCAGGCATACCAGTACAAGGTCCTCACCTTCGGCCTGTCCTTGTCCCCTCGCATCTTCACGAAGGTCGCAGAGGCAGCCCTTGCCCGCTAAGGGAAGTGGGCATCCGCATCCTCAACTATCTCGACGACTGGCTAATCCTACTTCACTCTTGAGAGTTGCTGTGCGCACACAGGGACCTCGTGCTCCAGCAAGTCAGCCGACTGTGGCTTCGGGTCAACTGGGAAAAGAGCAAGCTCTCCCCGGTTCAGAGCATCTATTTTCTCGGTTTGGAGTTGGACTCAGTCTCGATGATGGCGCGCCTCACGAACGAGTGCACACAGTCGGTGCTGAACTGTCTGAAGGCGTTCAGACGGAGGACAGCGATTCCACTGAAACTTTTTCAGAGGCTCCTGGGGCATATGGCATCCTCAGCGGCGGCCACACCACTCGGGTTGATGCATATGAGACCACATCAGCACTGGCTTCAGACTCGAGTCCCGAGATGGGCATGGCTTGGGACATATCGCGTGGCCATCACTGATCTGTCACCGCCTCTTCAGTCCTTGGACTGACCTTGCATTTCTACGGGCAGGGGTTCTCCTAGAGCAGGTCTCCAGGCGCATCGTGGTTACAACAGACGCCTCCAAGACGGGTTGGGGCACCGTATTCAATGGGCACACAGCCGCCGGCTCCTGGACTGGCCCGCGGCTGCGTTGGCACATCAACTGCTTAGAGTTGTTGGCAGTAATGCTCACTCTGCGGAGGTTCCGGCTGTTGATCCAGGGCAAGCACGTGTTGGTCTAGATGGACAATACAGCGACGGTAGTGTACATCAACCGTCAAGGCGGTCTACGCTCCCGTGGCATGTCACAACTCGCACGCCGTCTCCTCCTCTGGAGTCAGCAGTGCCTCAAGTCGCTACAAGCCACTCACATCCCAGGCGACCTCAACACCACAGCGGACGCGCTGCCACAACAGGTTACCCTCAGGGGAGAGTGGAGACTCCACCCCCAGGTGGTCCAGCTGATTTGGAGTCGATTCGGTAGATCACAGGTAGACCTGTTTGCTTTCTGGGAATCCTCCCACTGCCCGCTTTGGTACGCCCTGACCGAGGCACTCCTCGGTATAGATGCACTGGCACACAGCTGACCCCTTGGACTACGCAAATACGCATTTCCCCCAGTGAGCCTACTTTCACAGACCCTGTGCAAGGTCAGGGAGGACTAGGAGCAGATCGTCCTAGTAGCACCCTACTGGTCCACCCAGACATGGTTCTCAGATCTCATGCTCCCCCCCCCCCCCGGTGAATTCCCCTGAGGAAGGACCTTCTTTCTCAGGGACGGGGCACCATCTGGCACCCACGACCAGACCTCTGGAATCTCCACGTCTGGCCCTAGGACGGGACACGGAAGACCTAAGTGGCCTACCACCCGCGGTGGTAGACACGATCACTCAGGCTAAGGCTCCATCTATGAGGCGCCTGTATGCCTTGAAGTGACGTCTGTTCGCTAAGTGCTGTTCTTCCTGATTCAAAGACCCCCAGAGATGCGCAGTCGGATCGGTGCTTTCCTTCCTGCAGGAGAGGCTGGAGGGGCGGCTGTCCCCCTCCACCTTGAAGGTGTATGTAGCCGCTATTTCGGCTCATCACAATGCAGTAGATTGTAAGTGTTTTTGCAAAACATCAACATAAACACCCACTATTCTGATTGGCTAACATCATGCAGCCCCTCAAATTCAGCAAACTCAATCAGAAGAGAATGAACCTCGACATTATAAAAAAACAAAATTGCTGGGTTTACACAACATGCACATCCAACACATTGCATCTGAATATATTAAACTGTTCACCTGAAGCACAACTGTTAACACAGGGCACCATAAACTGACAAACAGTCATGACATTTGAAATATTCACAAATTAAATTGTTTACTTACATTTTTTAAGTGTTTTTAACTGCCCCATCATTCAATAACAGTTCCTTTGCAAAGCTTGAATCGTATTTTGACTGTTCACAAGCAATCCATGCTGACATGATCAGCTGACATGATGGGCCTCCAAATTCTAGACATTTGGGGGCCCTAGGCAAAATTTATGTTGGAGGCCCCCTGCATCCCTCCTCCCCTCCACCTTTCAGAATAAATAAATAACACTTGAAACAAATATGATTCCTAACCTTTTTATTTATACAACATCTGTTATTAATATTTGTATATTTTTACTAATATATCCATATTAATTCAACTTTAACTAAGGTAAACACTAAAAAAAGAATTAAAGAACGAAAGGTCATCTGGACCATCTCTTATTCCTTTGTTAAGGATGCTATCATGGCCATGGCCCCCTACAGAGGCACTCTTCTGCTTTTTTTTTTAAGCAAAGTCATCAATAACTGCTTCATAAGCAATCTGCTGGGCGAGTTCTCTGTTAATGCTGATTAAAGCAAGTCCACTAAGCCGTTCCTGATTCATTGTGAAGCGCAGGTAATTTTTTACAAGCTTCAATTGTGAGAAACTTCTCTCGGCAGCTGCTATGGTTACTGGCAGGGTAACTGCAATTCTGAGAGCAATCCAGAGATTTGGATATATCTCCTGCATTTGCTTCTGGTGAAGAAATTTCAGAAGCTCCATGGCTGTGTTTTTTGATGATAATGGTGGAAGGTTGAGGATCTCCTCTGCCATTTCCATTCTAGAGATATCTACATGTCCTTCCTTGCTGAATGCCTTCTCAATGTCTTCACAGTGTTTCTTCACTGTACCTCTTGACATGGTTGCAACATCATTAAAATTCAAAAGGATACCAAAAGTGTCCCTGACATTTTCCATGGTCTGAAATCTCTCCTCAAGAGAATGAAGTGCAACATCCACAACTGTGTTAAAAAATGTCACTTACAGTTTCCGCAGTGCGTCAGTCAGAGGCTTATCAGCAGTCTCATAAGAGAACTGCTTCCTGGTGTTACATAGTCTTTTCTGTATGAGAACTGCCTCTATGTTCATTACCTCACAGAGATCCTTTGCAGTTGCTTGTGCTGCAGCAAAGCCAGAGGCCCTATACTGTGAGAGCGCTGCTTTGGTGGAAGTATTCAGGTTTGAAGCAACATCCAATTGCATAGAGAATGACTGGAAAAGCTTATTGACCTGGTTGGCAAGTGTCAGAATGTCACACCACATAACAGAACAAATCAAAAAGCGATAAGACCCCAATTCTTCACCAAGAGCTTGGGCCTCCACTTTAGAAACAGGGTCAGACAAACTCTGCCGTACTTCTACAAATGCTTCCCTGATTTGGGCAACCTGGAACCTGACAGCCTGAACACTTTGTAATCTGCTCTTCCACCTTGTGTCACTCCATGATTTAAGAGTGATGTCCACATATTTTTCAAAATAGACCATCTCTGAGTGGATCCTGAAAAGAAGCTGAATAGTTTCTGCAGATGTCCAAAGAATCCAATAGCATCCCTTGAAGCTCTTGCAGCATCTGCCAGAACCAGGTTTAATGTGTGTGCCCCACATGGACAAACAGGGCTCTTGGGTTCTTTTCAAGCAGCTTGGCTTGTATACCTTGATTCTTGCCCTTCATATTGGAGCCATTGTCATATGACTGACCTCGACAATCCATGAAGTCAATCTGAAGGTCCTTCAGCCTATTTAGGATTACCGTTGACACATTTTTGCCAGTTGTCTCTTCCACAACCAAGAATCCCAGGAAATGTTCTTTATTTCTGGCTCTGGCTGTAGTTCCACAATGTGTATAATGATAGACATCTGTTCCTGGTGGCTAATGTCTGGTGTACAATCAAGGATGATTGAAAAGTACCTTGCAGTGTGGATTTTTGCAACTATTTCTTTGGCCAGTTGACTGCTCATCAGATTCAGTAGCTCATTTTGTATGTCTTTCCCCAAGTAGTGTGTGTGTGTGTGTGGATAAAGAGCCTAGTCTTTTGCTGACCATCTTGATTAGTGGACTAGCATATAGGCATGTTACGGTTATGGAGGCCCCACCTCCAAGCCCGAGGCCCTAGGCAATTGCCTACTCTTCCTATAGGTAGTGCCGGCCCTGCATGAGCTGAAAAAAATGCACACACAGAGTCCAAAGAAAACACACTGAAAGACGTCCTGTGTTTACATACACCAACAATTAAAAATAGCGCAGATGGGCAAAAGAACACGTCCAGGACAGAAGGAGCAGCTGAATGAGAGAATTGCTTCTCCCTTTCAGAGTTGTATCTTGACACCGCGTCTTTTAAAAGCGACGAGTTACATGACAGCGGTCACAGAGTCTGTGTAGTTCATGTTTATATACAAAATTAAAAAAAAAATAGTCCAGATAGGTCCCCTTTGGTGTTACACAAGACCTGCCATCTTGACTTGAACTGCACGTCAGTGGGCAGGGCCAAGGGTGTGATGACGTTGTGCGATGTGTAAATACAAATGAGCAATGTGTTGCGATGTCACAAACAGATTTCAAAACGAGACGTTTCAGCAGGGTGGAAACTATAAATGCTCTTTTTAGACTGGGGAGGAAGTTTTGAGTTCTGAAATGTACAGTATGTTTTTATAGTACAGTTTCATCTTATATGTCTAAATATAAAGGACAATTTGATTCTCCATTTCATAACCTCTTTAAGATAAAAAGTCAAAAGTTTGAGATAAAAAGTTGGAATTATGAGATAAAGTAATCTCATAATTGTGATTTAGTATCTCAAAATTGTGACTTTGTATCTCATAATTTTGATTTACCAAAGCATGATTTATTTTTTATTATAATTTTTTTTTTTTATGTGACAGAAATGGCCTTCCATGGTAGCAAATCTCACTTGTGCACTTGTAAATCCAGATGCAAGAGAGCAGATAGCCAGGTTTGGGCGTGACCAATGGAGCTGGATCAATAGATGCCGGACCAATCAAAACAGATTATATTACATACTTAGTTGATAGATGTCTACTTTATAAAGAATTCAGAGTAAGTTATAATAAATCTAAGTACTGCTTCATTAGAAATAGTATATCAATTCAGAATAAAATTTATTAATATAGGTCATTTTTAAATGTCTTTTAGTTAACTTGAATTATTTTGTTAGTTCTTGTTAAAGGTCTATTTAAACATTTCTTTTTAAAGGTCTGTTTTAACAGCCCACCTATGCGGATCAGTAATAAGAATCAAGCCATAAGAAACTGACGCTTTATACTTTAAGATACATAATTGCCTGATCACGATTATTTGTGCAGACTACAACATTAAAATAAAACAGCAACATTCATCTTCAGATTTGTATTTTACAAGTTTTCATATCAGGTTGTTTGTAAATTTCAACTTACAAGTACAAATATTTATTGTCTTAAATTCAAATCTACGAGTTTTGCTACATTTTTACCTTCATATAAAATTGTTTGATGTGGTGGAAATGATGACATAACTGTGAGACAGCTGTAATTTTTTGAATAATTGGTAGAAATAATTTTCACATAATAGTGAAATAGTTTATTTCACTTTTTGTTTAGATTATCACAGTTTTCAACATGTAATAATTTGTTTTTATGATGAATTTTGTTTTAGAGTTTGATAGTGAAAGTTTGGCTCTGGGAAAAGGTTAAAACACTAAAATCTATACATAAAAGGCAGTTGAAATTACCAACAAAAAAAAAAACAAATGAGAAAGGCATGGTAAAAAAGTTTTAAAGTCAGCTTTAAAGTCCCTCTCCAGTCAATAGTTTGACCCCTAAAAACTCATCTTTGTTAATCAAAATTACATATTTACAGTTTTTTTTTTCCCATGAAAATAATCCCTTCATGCCTTAAAATGGCTTAGAAATAACTCTACACCTTTGCCTCATTTAGTATGCGCGGATCTATGAATATGCAAATGAGTCCCCACCTCCACCTCCACTCACCCCTGCACTGCTCGCCTGCAGCTGTGTCCCAAGGATAAATTGATGGAACCGTGTTGGGCTTCAATATGTTTAGTGGAAAAACCCATCTGTTTTTGGGTAAAATTTTCAAAGAGTTCTCTGGAAAATGACTACTGCAAAGCTGAGTTTTCTCTGGAAGTTTTGCTGGGACATTACGATTTTTACAAATAAACTCTACCCATTTATCTCGGATTTTCAGATCCTTTGGTAAAACATGAGATCACCATTTGTCCTTTCACAACTTTGCATCCGAACATGCAACAGAACATGTCTTGCAAAATACTGGTACGTAGCTACACCTAGCTTCTCCTGATACCCCTTGCTTTGCCGTAGCGTATGCTAATGATATGGAAAGCTCCACCCCGCAAGTTGACGGGATTGGTTCCTTACGTTTGTGACATATGAAACCCTGGCTGTCTGAATCCGTGTTTTTGAGATTGTCTTTGGAACACTGCAGTTTTAAGGCAAAAATGATCAGCCATGGCGCTGACTGCTGGTTTCACTCATGGTATGTCTTCTAGCATATAAAAAACACCATATGGACATGTAAACAAGGTTAAAAACTTGATTTTCACTGGAGGGGGTCTTTAATGTGATCTTCATTTAACAAAAAGAAAAAGGTTAAAAGGATAAGAATGAACCCCTGGAACATAAATACATGCACGAAGTTAAAGAAACTTCTATTCATTGAATGGGGATGGACACTGTTATCATACAAGTTGTATACACCGATGAGCCAAAACATTATGACCACCTAGTATACTGTTGATCCTCTGCATGCTGCCAAAACAGCGCCGACCCGCTAAGGCATGGACTCTACAAGACCCCTGAAGGTGTCCTGTGGTATCTGGAACCAAGACATTAGCAGCAGATCCTTCAAGTCCTGTAAGTTGTGAGGAGTAGCTGCAGTGGATTGGACTTGTTGGACCAGCACATACCACAGATGCTCAATTGGATTGAGATTTGGGGAATCTGGAGGCCAGGGCAACACCTTGAACTCTTCATTATGTTCCTCAAACCATTCCCGAACAATATGTGGCAGGACGCATTATCCTGCTGAAAGAGGCCACTGCCATCAGGGAATACCATTGCCATGAAGGGTGTACATGGTCTGCAATGGTGGTCTAGGTAGGTGGGACGTTTCAAATTGACGTCCACATGAATGGCCGGACCCAGTATTTCCCAGCAGAACATTGCCCAGAGCATCACACTCCCTACACCGGCTTGTCGTCTTCCCACAGTGCATACTGCTGCCATCACTTCCCCAGGTAAATGGCGCACACGGCCATCCATGTGATGTAAACTCTGTGTTGTGACACATTCCTCCCATAACTATCATTTACATTTTCTGTGACTTGTGCCACAGTAGACCTTCTGTCGGTTCGGACCAGACGGTATAGCCTTCGTTGGCCTCGCACATCGATGAGTCTTGGGTACCCAACACCCTGTCACCAGTTTGTGGTTTGTCCCTCCTTGGACCACTGTCGGTAGGTACTCACCACTGCTGACCGAGAGCACCCCACAAGCCTTGCCATTTCAGAGATGCTCTGACCCAGTCGTCTGGCCATAACAATATGGCCCTTGTCAAAGTCGCTCAGGTCTTTACTCCTGCCCATTTCTCCTGAATTCAAGATGTTGACTATGAGAACTGATTGTTCGCTTACCATCTAATCTACTTAGACCTTGACATGTGGCCTTGGTAGGAGATGATCAACGTTATTCGCTTCACCAGTGAGTGGTCATAATGTTTTTGCTCATCAGTGTATATGAGTCATGTGCTATATTCCAAATCTTCTGAAGTCATACAATGGCTTTAAGTGAGAAAAAGACAGAAATGTAAGTTATTTGCTGATAATCCTCTGCTGTAGCTCTAAAATCTAATTTGCACATTATATTTATGGCACATCAAGACAAATGAAGAAGATTTTCAATGAATAATGACTTTGTATGCTATTGAATGGCTTCAGAAGACCTGCAATATAGCGAACAAATCGTATGGACTACTTTTATGGTACTTTTTGGTCGATTTTGGAGATTGACAGCATCAATCAGCATTCACTTTCATTGTATAGAAAAGAACAGATTGAACCTTCTGATAAACATCTCAGGTTTTGAGTAAGGAACCATGAAATATAAATTTGCCACAGTCACGTAGTTTTCATGTGATCTGTCTGGGAAGAACCATTGGATGGATGGATGCAGGAAAGATTAATTGACGAACAGACATGATCACAGTATTGTTGTGAGTCACAAATCAAAAATCTTACCACCCCAACCTACAAGAAAATCAACTACTCCTTTTAAAGCTGACTTTTAATTATTATTTTCAAGCTGTAACATGCCAATTTTGTGTAGCTTCAAGCTGCACCCATCACTCATTAAAACCCTTTTCAGTCTACTAATCAATTTACCAATTGGCACAAAGTAATACAACAAAGAAATGTGTGAATGTCCATTTGGATCATTACAAATTGCACAGCCATGTTGTAATGAAAGTAGTCTGGCCTGAAATAAAGACTTTAAGCATTGTGAGGTCCAAAATCCCAGTTAAGACTCTCCATTTCTGAAGCTAAAATGGATAACACCAAGAATCTTTTATCCTTTTATCCGGTTCAGATCCCTTAATCCCGTGGCCATTTCAGTTTTCTATTCAATGCAAACAGCACTTGTTTGGTTGTCCAGCTCTGGAATGTATCTGTGCTGTCAATGAGAAGCTGAGACACTTAAGAAAGAGCAGCTTGATCGAGCCAAAAACAAAATTAGATCTCTTTGAGTCTTTTAATGAGATGGACTTCAGCATTCACATTTAGCCTGACCAATACCAATGCCAGTATCCATGAGAAAAGTGTGAGTGGATTACAATTTTTTTTTTTAATCTTGATCATTCAGATTGCAATATGTGCTGAATTGTCACTTGGCCAAATCTTTATTAGTTCATACCTGGGTTAGGGTTTCAACAAAAATTTGAACGAAGTATTAGACTTTAGTCATGTAACTCATCCAGCACTGTTTGTGCTACAGGTGCTAAGGGAACTAACCGGTTAAAGTTCTAACTGGTTACCATTTGGACTTATGACTTTTGCTCAGCAGATAATAAAACAGACCAAAAAAAAAAACAAAAAAAAAAAACAAAACAAGGAGACTTGGAGATGAGCTCTTTTTGACTTGGGCAAGCAACTACCCACAACCTGCTAGTAACCACCTAGCAATGCGCAATCTAGTATTGAGGAGGCCAGTTTTGCTGGGGCAAACAGTGCTCACATTTGATATTTATTACATATATTTTAAATATAAAATATAGCTCTGTATCTATAAAGAAATATGGAGTTGAGAAGGTTGCATGTTGCCGACACCTCTGTCCTATGATGACGTTTAAACAGTGGAAGAAAGCCATTTAATTGATTTTTTCCTTCCTAATCCTCTATAATTCCCAATTTAACCCCTAATTTAAACCTCCCAATAAACAAATTATTTATTCTCTATTTGTCTTCCTTTAGTGTTGAGCGGTCAAAGCGGTGGGGGTGGGTGGCAGGGCAAGCCGGCACCAATAAAAACAGCACTAAAATGCAATTATAGTGCTCTGAAGAATGGCCAAGCTTAGCAATTTGCCCGGGTTAAAGCAAGGAGATTGTAAGTCTGAGGCCACTTGGAATTCTGTGCCTGCCCTGTGTGGGAAAAACAGTGGGACTGCGAACAGCACCCTTTGTGAGGTAATTACTGGAACTAGCCATGTATCGCAGCAGCGGGATTCACTAATGATAACCTCTCTGCTCGCACCCCCTCCAGTCACCTTGTCATTAATATACTTACGCTGATATAAGCACACTTCACTGCTGTAGCTCTGAATGAAAAGCTGCTGCTCCTCTCATATACAGGTAAACCGATCTAAATTGACTCTACAAATAGAGAGTGCTGAATAGATAACATCTACAGTTATGAGTAAAACCTGAATATACAAATTTATTAATTATTATCTCTAAAGGAAACAGAGACGACACAGATTATCATGTATAGACTTGGTGAACAGAATTTCTGTAAGCCCTAAATAATAAGTACAGACTTAACTAAAATAAATAAATAAATAAATAAATAAAGTTCTACTCAATGATATCTAGTTTACTTTTTACAAAGATTTGATGGCACTAACCTGAAAAACTTTGGTAAATCAGGTTATTCGTTTTCTTCAAAAGTCCTCAGGGGGTAAAATTCACCAAAAATAAATTGCGCCCGGTTATTTGCACGCACTGTCTGCACTGCTTTAGCGCCCGATTCCGAATTCCGATCTTGCGGGATGATTCTGAGCGCTGTATAGTGGAGGATGCAGCAGAGCATTGCAATCTGACACACCCTGCTGTGTTTGTACAGCATCACTCCACTATTGTGATCCAGACACCCGAATCATCTCTTTAACATGTTGAAAGTGCGCGACTACACCACGCATCTGGATATATGCCAGGTTATAAAGCAGTTCTCCATCATTTGATCATTATTTAACTGCTGCCATTATCAATAGAAAATGTACACCATCATCTCTTTTAAATAAAATTCAGTTTACTGCCTGCTTTCATCTGGTGGTAATAGTGCAATGTAATTTGTGGCAGGCAATTTTTTGTGAATAAAGTGCAATCTACTGTATAATGAGCCTAATTTACATACAGTAGATAGGAGGTGTGATTGTGCAGAAAGGAAGGATGATGACTTAATTTTTTTTAATATATATATATATATATACAGTATATATATATATATATTTTTTTTTTTTTTAAATTTTTATCCCCTTTTCTCCCAATTTGGAATGCCCAGTTCCCACTACTTAGTAGGTCCTCGTGGTGGTGCGGTTACTCGCCTCAATCCGGGTGGTGGAGGACAAGTCTCAGTTGCCTCCGCTTCTGTGACCGTCAATCCACGCATCTTATCACGTGGCTCATTGTGCATGACACCGCGGAGACTCCCAGCATGTGGAGGCTTATGCTACTCTCTGCGATCCACGCACAACTTACCACGCGCCCCATTGAGAGCGAGAACCACTAATCGCAACCACGAGGAGGTTACCCCATGTGACTCTACCCTCCCTAGCAACCGGGACAATTTGGTTGCTTAGGAGACCTGGCTGGAGTCACTCAGCAAACCCTGGATTCAAACTCGTGACTCCAGGGGTGGTAGACCCAGGCCCCCGATGATGACTTAATTTAAATACTCAAGATGCAGGGCAATTCCAGCACTGATTGTGCCTACTTAAATTAGATTGCGGTTGGTGAAAATTGGTTTTGGCGTTCAAGTCCTCCTGTGAAGTTCACACTTACGTGGTTGGAAATTTTAAATATGATGTGATGTGTGTTCAAGTAATTTTAATCGGAAAGAATGGACCCGTTTTGCAATTTCATATTTCTTTGTCTCTTCTTCATTTACTAATGAAGGCAGGAAGCTTTTTTAGCACCAATGCAACAAAATGAAGTGCAAAGCCACTCATTAAGGCTACAATATACTTCCGGAGGAGTTCTTCTTCATTCTTCGTTCAGGGGTAAATAGAAGTTCGAAACAGCCGAGCAACAGTAAACTGTTTGCGAACATTCAGACACCTGCCATACTGATGTGGTAGGCGTTTAGAAGTGCATTTAAATATTAGGACGCTACATGTAAAACCTTAAAAATGTGTTATCAGTGACTTTATGCCTCATTCTAGAGAAGAATTAACACTAGATCAGTAAAAGAAGCTGTATTAACCACTCAATAATTAAAGTAAAATATGCAGTAGAAAATGTTTAATTTGTCTTGTTTACATTGCAAATTCATGACGCTAATGCGCTAACTCATGGTGCATACGCGGTCATAACATGCACCGTTTACACTCTGTTATTGTAATTTATGATGACACATACTACTGCAAAGATAGGTTTATAAAAGAGAGTAAATATTCAGAATACAGACAAAAGAATGGTGATAGAGGCATATCTTACTTTAGATCAGGGGTTCTCAACGGGGGCGGTACCGCCACCCAGGGCGCGTTGAAAGGATGCCGGGGAAGCTGAGAGCAAATTAGTATTATCAGTCATAATAGTCAAATCTATTGTCAAGTTCCTCTTTGCATTAAAACATTTATCTAGACTTGGAGTAAATCAGTTGGTTCTCAATTATACGGGTTGGTATGCATTTGTACCGTGGTTCTTCTGATTTTGAAGTCTAGCGACGCATCTGAAGTATCTGGTTTAGCAGCGTCAAATACACAGGCGAAGGCACAACCTCGGCTAATGCACCTGTATGTGTCTGTAGATGGATACAGCTCATTGGACAGAGCAGCGCGAGCACAAAGCTCCTAAAGCTTGAGCTCTTAAACTCGCAGCTTTGCGAGAATCAGTGAGAAGCAAGGCGCGAGAAGCGGAAACCATTTGATTTCGGCACAGATTTCTACATCACCACCCTTGAATTTACTATAGTAACACTTACTGTACTTTAGGCAGAAATAGATTGATAATAAATATGGTCATATCACTACTTCAGCTCTATTAAATTTGTCATAGACTACATTAGGGGAATGAGGGAACATAATATATTTTTGTTACAACTTATAAATATTTATATTTTGTATTTATTGTTTTTACATGTGTTTAGAGTAGGTCTACTGTTTATAATTACAAAAGTGCCATAGTTTGTTTTATAGAAATCATGTTACATCTAACCATAGTAGTGAAGATCCATTCTTCCATGTGTTTACTATGGTCTTGTTAAAAATACCACTGTTAAAACTATAAAAATAATTAATTAATAAATTACATTTTTCAAAAAGGCAAATGTAAAATATATTAACAATATCACTTTTATTATTAGTCTCTGTCTTTGCATTTTCATTTTATAGGCCCCAGATATAGCCCTCCATCTGCTTGAATTCAAGAAATGCAAGGTTTGGTCTCACATTCATGATGTGTAAGCCTGCTGAATTTATTAATAAAACTTTAAAATTATCCAATACATCAAAATTGCATTGAGCATATTAAGCAAATAACACAGATATTGAGTTTTGTATTTTATGTATTTTTCTTTTTTTTTTTTTTGGTACAACAAAGTCTCCGCTTTGTGGAGTGTTCATCAAAAAAAGATTGAGAACCACTGCTTTAGACAGATGTGTGAATGGCTTTCGCTGCAGATGGCACGAGTGAATGGGCACTTGAGAGTATTTGAGTAGATTTGATTCCATTTGATTCAGATCCGGTGACTGGGAAAGCCACTGAAGAACAGTGAACTCATTGTCATGTTCATGAAGCTAGTTTGAGACAACTTTTGCTTTGTGACATTGTGCATTATCATGCTGGAAGTAGCCATTAAACATGGGTAAATTGTGGCCATGAAGGGATGCACATGATCGGCAACAATACTCAAATAGGCTGTGGCATTCAAGTGATGATTGATTGGTATTTTTGGGTCCAAAGAGTGCCCAGGAAACATTCCTCACACCATTACACCACTGCCACCAGCCTGGATTGTTGACACAAGGCAGGTTGGGTCAATGGATTCATGCTGTTGGTGTTAAATTCTGACCTTACCATCTGTGTACCTCGGCAGAAATTGAGATTCATCAGACCAGGCTATGTTTTTATGTGTCTTCAACTGTCCAGTTTTGGTGAGCCTGTGCCCACTGCAGCCTCAGCTTTCTGTTCTTGGCTGACAGAAGTGGAACCTGACGTGGTCTTCTGCTGTTGTAGTCCATTTGCCTCAAGGTTCGACATGTTGTGCATTCTGAGATGCTATTCTGCTCACTACAGTTGTACAGAGGGGTTATCTGAGTTACCATAGCCTTTCTGTCACCTGGAATCAGTCTCGCCATTCATCGTTGACCTCTCTCATCAACAAGACGTAAAAGACAGAAAAGACTCCAGTAATCTCAAATGTGTCTCCTCTTGAGTGTCAGTAGAGGTCTCAACAGTGTCTCAAACCATGCACAGATTTGCCACAAAGCTCAGAGATTTCAATATGAACTTTTAGAAACATATGAGATGTTAAGCTGATACTTACAGTAAGTGAAGCATTACTGAGAACTCCATTATGTCCATTATTTGGGATGTTATGTGACAAGATTTCTTTTAAAAGCTCAGAAGGCACAATTTTCTCATCACATCTGTCATGTAGTGGCCAAAATAAGAAATACAACAACAAAACAGAAAAGGAAAAAAAGAAAAACAGAGCCATCTTTAATGATACATTCGAGGTTAGCCCAAGTTCCTTTTGGGTGATTCCAAATGGAGCAGGCAGTCAAAACATGACACGTTACTGAAACAACTGTGAGTGTCGGTTCCCAACGTACTCATTACATACTGTTCATAATCATTCATCCAGCACACTAGCTGAACCCTCCCATTACACCAGCATACTACACCAAAAATATCACATCTGAAGTGTGTTTGACCATTAATATTTGGAATTAATTTACAAAATGCTCCAGTACTGCACTTCCCACCACTGTATTTTTTGTCAAACATGCACCAAGGTTCATTGCTTTGATAAACAATGGATTTAATTACATTTTTACTTTTTTGAAGAAAATGCGAGTGTGACTTGCCCAAGCAGGTGTTGTGGAGCATTGCTATGTGGTTACCATGGTGTGGTGAGTGGTTTGTATTGTGTTGCAAGGGTGTTTTGGGTGGGCCATTGCTAGGTGGTTGCTTATTTGCCCATGTCAAAAGAGACCACCCCAAGGCCTTTATGATATTTTTGGTTTCTATATATTTCTCAGGCAACCTAGTCTCATAGAATGAACATTACTATAACTACATTTTTGCAAACTGAGTTTTACATGCTGCTTTCTACGTTTTGCTACAGTTTCCTTGTAAAATTAACACTAGAGGAGATGCAACAAATGTGCATTTTATTTACTTTCGCACAAATCACATCTACAACGACTGATTATGTCTTTATAAACACTTATTTTTTCGCACTGTTACTCTCACACTGCTATGTTATGATATCGAAACACTTTTACTCTAACGCATCATTTGAAAAACGATGCATTTTAAAGCTTATATTACAGACCCACCTACATTTACAAACTTATTCCAGTTTGATTAACTTCTGCGGTAACTCACCTGATAGAGTGTTGGACTTTGAGCCTCCAGCCCAGCCATGGGCGGTTGGAGTGAAAGAGAAGCCAAAGTGCCATATAAGCGACATGAAATGGTTGCTTCAGTAAATGTGCTTTTCATGTCGAATTTGCTTTTAAAACACTATAGGCTAGGTTTAGGCATTGGTTAAGTGTAAGGACGTCTGTTTTGTTCACCTCTCATTTATATTTTTTAATCCTATCGGTTAGGTTTATGCACTGGTTTAGGGTAAGGATGTCTGTTTTGTTCACCTCTCATGTATCTTTTAGGAGACTATTGGTTAGGTTTAGGTTAAAATCTTAGGTTAGGGAGGTGCATTTTACCCATTAAAACCATCTAATAATCACCTTAAACACCTTGTCTGATTACAACATAATTTCACTTGCTTTTGGTGCCACCCACTGGACATTTCACTGGGAAGCTGCAACCAAACGTGTAATGAAGTGTGCAATTTTGGTTTGCAAAAATGTTGCCATTGTCACGTAAATTTCATGAGATCAGGCTGTGCTCAGGACCCTTCTTCAATGCAAGTCTATTGGATTTAACACCCGTTTTATCATTTTTGCTATTTTAATCCTGTATTGAGATGCATTGAAATGCCACTGTAAAAGTCTGCTCAACCTCAAGTCTTTAGAACAACAGTGAGCGTATGTAGGCGCATAAAGACAGAGGTGGAGGACACTGATTGCAATTAGGTCCATTGTCTCCTGTTTATATGGTTATTGGGTGGTACCACTTCAACTGTGTCAAAGTTCTCACACTCTTCGCGTGGAGTCTCTCACAGTGGAGCTGGCAAGTCCTCGGCAGGCAATTACCTGCTAACTAGGTTGCTCTCACCTTGGTGACAAGATATTTAGGTGTGGGTTTTTTTTTTTTTTCTGTGTGAAACCAGACAATTTCCCCCAGTCTGAGGGGTGAGATGCTCGGCTACCAGCATTTCCAGCTCATTTGTGAATCGGTCCCTTTTTCTGGTTTCTGTCTGTCTGATGGGAGATGGGAAATGCCAAAACAGTAACACTTTCTTACCTTTCAATAAACCTAAACTTTTTTAACAGTATATTTATTTTTGCAGTTTATGTGTATGTTTGAATTGCATACTACCATACTATGTTTTTGGGAAAAGAATTGTTATGCTCTCTGTGTACAGTACTGTTCTCAGTATGCAAATTGTTGCATTCATTGGAGAGGTTGACCGATAGTGGATTTTGCCGATACGATAACTAAGGTGGTGAAAAAGGCAGATAACCAGTTAATTGGCCAAAAGTTTTTTAAAACCAACTGATAGAATGATTAAAATAATAATAATAATTCTCAGTCTTTCCTTACTATGAACGGCACAGAAATTAAGGCTACAAGAGTCCAAAATGAATACAATCCCAAAAGCAGATTATTGTGCAACCAAAATCTCAATAATAATAATAATAACAAAAATGTTTTGGTGCATTATGGAGGACATGGCTACTTTACAATGCTCTTTATGTATTTACCAAATTATGCTTTTTATTGTATATATTTTAACCAGATGAAGAGTTTATATGTATATGTTTCACCAGGTTTATTGATGAGGAATAAAAACATTAGGACAAAAAGCAACTATCGGCACACATTAATCAGTAAATTCCATATATCAGTCTACCTCTAATGCATAGAATACCAGAATAACCTACTACGTTTGCTGAAAGGTGCAGTATACAACCAGACTATCTTTCTTGACTTATTGTTTGACCAGACTGCCAAAAGTAAAGACAATTTTTGTTCAGAATTAAATTAAAATGCTAAATAATAATTTATTTCAATGGATGCCACTCATTGAATTAAACTTTTATATTATGTGACCGTAATGTACAGCCTGGGACCCTATTTTAAGAGCACTATGCACTAAACGCAGTACCATGCGATATGTCATTCGCGCAAAGTCAATGGGCATGGCCATGAGGTTTTGGTATTTTCATGCAAGCATGTGCTAAGCCTTGGCGGAGCCAGGAATTTTATACAGGGGTGATCAGGCAGGGGCCACCAATCACTCTGGTTGGCACCGAAAAATTCATTATACAAATGGAAAAATTTGTTCAACTTTAAAATACCCACAACACAAACATCTATAATATTTTGTACTTAATTTACCTAACTTTAACTTCAATAAAGGTTTTTCATGAGAAGCCCTGTCAATCAGTCCTATTTATTAATTATGAAGGCCCTTGTAAATATCTACACTTTATCAGAGTGGGCAAAATTAGTTAGAAGGTGGTTTATCTTCTCAAGCTCATCCTGCATGTCATTTTCCTGTGCCTCAAGAGTCAGCTGGCTTCTTCTTACTACTTTAAGGCCCCAGCACACTTACGGACAAGCTATTCTTTGTTTAGAGGTAAAAAGAAGTTTGAAACAGCTGAGCAATGACATACTGTTTGCGAACATTCACACACTGGACACACCGCTGGGGGAGGTGTTTAGAGGTACATTTAAAGATGAGGCATGTAAAATATCAACTAATTGAAATGTGTTATCAATGACTTCATGCTTCATTCTATGAGAAGAATTCACTTTAGATCAGTAAAGCTGTTTTATCCACTCGATGATGATTTAAAGTAATACATATGCAGTAGATAATGTTTAATTTGTATTGTTTACATTCTGAATTCATGCACTAAAACGCTATATGTGGCCGTAATATTCGCCGATTACACTCTGTTATTATAATTTATGATGACACTGATACTACTGCAAAAATGGGTGTATAAAAGGGTGTTAATGTGTTAATGAATACAGGCAAAAGAATGATGATAGGCATACCTTAACATGGGCAGATGTGTTAATGGCTTTCAGCTGCAGATGGCTCATGAGTGAATGGACACTAGAGAGTATTTGAGTAGATTTGAATCCTTTTGTAGGCTTATTAAAGGGATAGTTCACCCAAAATTGAAAATTCTCTCATGATTGACTCACCCTCATGCCATCTAATATGTATATGACTTCCTTTCTTCAGCAGAACATATTTGAAGAAAAATAGAAAAATATCTCAGCTCAGTAGGTCTTTAAAACGGATGTGGATGGTAACACGATTTTTGATGCTTCAAAAAGCACAGACAACAGGTTTTAATGTTAGCAAATTAATGTACTCATCAGCATGAGGTTAGAATGTGGTTGCTTTGTCTAGGTTTATCTTAAATGAATAAGAAGCAGAAATAAATTTATTAATATTACGTTGCTATTGTTTGTGTAAAAACCTTGTATTTAATATGTCATGTTAACTTAATTTTGCGACTCTCAAAATTAATGTGCTTCCTAACTGCTGTTTGTGCAAGGTATGAAGTATGGATAATCCTTAGCTATATTGCCCATTTTGGAAGCATTGGAAACAAAAGAATGAATCGTCCATCTGATTTTATTATCTCACATGCTCAATCAACATGTAAATTGTGTCAGGCTCCAAAGCTGGACGACTCCTCTGCAGGCACTGTAAAATACATGTCAAACCCGTAACCAAGGGCCATAGCCCCCGCGCTTAGGAAACTCACGAGAGTGCATTTGCTTCTAGTGGATGGATTACCATCTTTAAAATGAACAAAAACATGCTTAATTGGTGCGCACAACAAAATTTTTCTGTATTTTAAAGAGATCGATTCATCTCCAAGAAACATAAATTTTGCCTAAGAAAAAAATTATAGAAAAGACAATTGCCAAAGGAGTGGCCAATGATGTCACCCCCTAGCTCCGCCCTTGCCGCTAAGTCTAGGCTCAAGTGAGTTTGGCGAAATTGCATGCGCAAAGTGCTAATTGACTGGGTCAAGTGCAATTTGATTCTGAGGTTCTTCTCCAGATCAGGATATGGATGTTATAGAGGATGTACGTACATATTATTAATAATTTTCATCTACTGACACACAAATCATGGCTAGTATTAACAGTGATTGTATCGGAATGCACTTCACTTCTACCGGTCGATTTAGATTTTGAAAAACATGAACAAATTTAACCAAAAATATTTCTAAATTCAAATTACACTTCAAACAAAACGAAAATATAATCAAAATAATGAATTGGTCAAACATCATATATAACCATGTACCTAAATCCAAATATTTTACCTACTTTTGCAGTGACTTAAACAACAACTGGTGGAAAAATACCAATACAAATAGAGCTGCTCAGGTTGTAGTACAAAAACCCGGAAGACAATTCGTCATGGGTTCCCTCAGGATTGTCCTATGGGTTTTTATAATTGGATTTTTTCACTTATGAGTAAAATAAGGTCTGTGGTAAACATAACTTGATGATACGTGGACATTATGTTCTACAACATAAATTAGACACTTTCATACCTCAAATGTGAATTTTAAAGCAGCTGTTTTTTTTTAAAATTTATTTATTTATTTATTTATTTTTAAGTATGCTATTCAACACAGCATCAAAATTCACTTTTGAGGTATGAAAGTGTGTAATTTATGTTGTAGAACAAAATGTCCACATATCCTGTCAGGAAATGCAATTATTTCATCCATAAATACGTATGTGCAAAGGCAATCACCCTGAAGAGTACGGACCTCATGTTTAAATTTGGCATAGATTTCATCCTAATAATGTGTGTATGCACAAATTGGTTTTGCGTACCCAGAATTTTTTTTAACATTTATTAAACCACACATATGCAGGAATCCCAGTTTGCAGAAGATTGTGTGATTGTGTACATACACAAACTTAATTCCCCACCCTGTCTACTCCCCAAAATAAGCATGTATGGATCTTACAATGCCTGTTTTTACTAAATATAACTTATGCGTGGACTGTAATTTCCACATGCATAATGCCACTAAAGAGTATTAATCCGGCCCTTTTTCCAATGGTCTGTTCGACTACTGACTATTAATAATATTTTTATTCTTTAGCTTTTGAAAATGTTTAAATGTTGGATGTTTATTGATTTTTTCTTCCCTTTTCTCCCCAACTTGGAATGTGGTGGCGTTGTGACTCACCTCAATCTGGATGGTGGAGGACGAATCTCAGTTGCCTCCGCATTTGAGACTGTCAATCCACGCATTTTATCACATGGCTTGTTGAGCGCGTTACCACGGAGACATAGTGCGTGTGGAGGCTTCACGCTATTCTCCGTGGCATCCACGCACAATTCACCAGACGCCCCACTGAGAGTAAGAACCACATTATAGCGACCACGAGGAGGTTACCCCATGTGACTCTACCCTCCCCAGCAACCGGGCCAATTTGGTTGCTTAGGAGACCTGGCTGAAGTCACTCAGCACGCCCTTGATTCGAACTCACGACTCCAGGGTTGGTAATCAACGTCTTTGCTCGTCGAGCTACCCAGGCCCCCTGTTGTTTTTATTCTTGATATTTTTCCTCTTTATTATTGTGTTTCATTTTATCTACTGTACAGCAATTTGGAACAACTTGTGTTGTGTTTAATGGTGCTTTATAAATAAATGTTGATTGATTGATTGATTTGTTTAATCCAAGTTTTTAAGAGTCTAGATTGACACACTTTTAAGTGAGGAGGTCTTTTGATTGACAAGCAAGGGAATAGGATGGGATATTTGTGAGCCCTCAATGATGAGAGTTTTGAATGTGCATTACCCACCATCTCATCATTATGGGGCCGTGTGTGTCAATATTTTTCTGGATAGCGGTGTTAGGCGATACTAAGACCTGGCTTCTGGCAGGGACATTGTGAGAGGAAGAATGAGTTATCAGGGGTCCTCGCTTAGCCTCTGGTATTGGTGGGCTCTATTCACTTTGGCCTATAATCTCTCACCACAGAGAATTTTTGCCTTTATTGTCCCCCAAAGAACTAAGCTGGCTCCTGAGCACTCTCAAAAGAATCAAATTATTATCAAGGGATTTTTTTCCTCCTTTCTTTCTCTCGAAGCGAAATCAAGAAAGAATGATGCTATTGTGTCCCGTGTGGATCATTCCCAGCCCCTAATTGTGGACAAGACTGACAACTAGCCCAAGTTTCAATCTGGTCTGTTTATTGGATGGTTTGCTCTTCTTTGTAAGATGCTGAGTCTGTGGGGGGACATATTCCATATAGAATGATGCTATCATGACCTCTAAGCAATTTAAAGTTATGTACATGGCACTAGTTTTTTCAGTTTCACCTAAAGATAGCCTTTGTAACAATAATGTTATTGGTGCTCCCTGTGTTGGTTTATTGCTTAGGAGGTGGATTTATTCCTGCACGGTTATGATTTCTAACTGTACAGGATCAGTAGCATGGAGATTAGAGGACAACCTAAAAAAGTTTTGAACAGTTGTGCAGGGGATTGTGTCAAAAAAGTTGAGAATTGTTCAACCTTATGCAAATGAGAGGTGAAGAGACATCTGTCATAAGCATTTCAAAATCTGCCAAAAGTGGTTACTTATTACCAGTGGTGGAAATGGCTGAGATTCAATGGGGGGGACTCTACTATTTTGTTTATTGCTTGTTCACCAAGGATGCATTAAATTGATTGATATTTTTTTATTTCTTAATTTTTTATTTTTTTTATTACAGTTTTATTACAATGTTACAATTGACTATTTCTTTTTAAATAAATGTGTTCTTCATACTTTCTGTTCATCCAAGAATCCTCTACTTGCAGCAATGCAACTGTCCGGCATATACTGTTAATTAAAGCTGCTAGTTTAGGACCTGTGAGGAGTCTGTTTCTCAAATTAGAGACTCTAAAGTACTTGTTGTGCATCTGGGTTGTCCACTTCTCTCTCTGTCCCGGTTAGATCAAGTTTGTTTTATTCTTTCAAAACAGAAGTGCATGGAATAGCCTTCATCTCTCAAAAGAACAATTGATTGATGAATTTGAGGAGAAATAAGTTTCTTTTTGGCTATTTTTAAAACTGAAATTTGACTTGCAAGTCTAAAGTAACTTTACTGTAAAGTAACTAAAAACAAATGCAAAACCTCAACTGAAAAAGACACTATATTGTGATTTCCACACTTCATTAAGTAGCACAACCATTTTAACCGTTCTAACAAAAAGAAATGTTAATTTAGTACTAAGTTAACATATTAAATAATTTTTTGTATTATTTTTTAACTTTATGTGACACATTATTTTTCTTAGTAGACTGGAGTAATGGCAGCTGAAAATGGGGCATTGCCATCATGGATAAAAATGTCATTTTATTATAAATAAAAAACAAAACTTATTTCAGATTATAGAGAGTATATCTCTGTAATTTATAACCACATTACACTTGAGAAATTAAAATTCTTGGTTGAAACTAAACATTCTGAACACATTTTTTTTTTTGTTCTTAAAAAATATAATAGCCAAATTCCTGGATATTTCCCTTCATTTTAATGAATGGGCAATTGCTGTCAGCCACGCTAAACCACGCCCCCAGCATTGCGGGCGTGTGTGTATATGTCAAGACTGCAGAACAGACATTCTCGAAGAAGAATACCAATACAAACGGCTCAGCATTTATTTGCATTAAATTACACACACACACACACACACACACACACACACACACACACACACACACACACACAGACATGTTGGTGCAGCTATCATTATGAGGACTCTCCATAGACATAATGATTTTTATACTGTACAAACTATAGACTCTATCCCCAAACCCTAACCCTACCCCTAAACCTAACCCTCACAAAAAACTTTCTGCATTTTTACATTCTCAATAAAACATCGTTTAGTATGTTTTTTAAGCGATTTGAATTATGGGGACACTAGAAATGTCCTCATAAACCACATTTATAGCATAATACCCTTGTAATTACCAGTTTGTAACCTAAAAAAAGTCCTCGTAAACCACTTAAACCTGCCCAAACACACACACACACTTATGTACTTGTGGATGGTATTCTGAGCAAAGAAATCAGTATATTTTTGCATTCTTCTGGTGTGTGGATTTGTGAATTGAGTGTGTGTGGATCTGTTGCGTGCATGTGTGGATTCCATGTGCATCTGTCTGTCTGTTGCATGAATGTGTTGTGGCCACTCACGATGGTCAATATTGCGCAACCACAGATGCAGAAGATCTCACGCAGTTACTGTATGTGCGGAACCCGCAAAGCTTTTGTAGGCAATTTAGTGGAGAAAAGATAGAAATACCCTTTATTCCCTTAACAAATATAGCCAGTTTGAATGGGAACACCTTTCCCCTACGAAAATCACTCCGGGAACTCCGTTCCCCCATGACCTCTCTCATCAACAAGGCATTTCCGTCCTCAGAACTGCCGCTCACTGGATGTTTTTTGTTTTTGGCACCATTCTGAGTAAACTCTAGAGACTGTTGTGTGTGAAAATCCCAGGAGATCAGCAGTTACAGAAATACTCAAACCAGCCCATCTGGCACCAACAATCATGCAGCAGTTGAAATCACTGAGATCACATGCTTCCCCTCATTCTGATGGGTGATGTGAACATTAACTGAAGCTCATGACCCGTATCTGCATGATTTTATGCATTTCACTGCTGCCACACGCTGATTAGATAATCGCATGAATAAATAGGTGTACAGGTGTTCCTAATAAAATGCTCTGTAAGTGTATGACTGTGTATTGAAAACAAGTATAGACCTCACAGATCACACTGAAGACAACCACACTTAACTCCTGGATATACTTCCAATTTGACGCAAACACTCAGCGTCTGCATATAGTTGAACGCTAGCCTGTATACTCCATGTAACTGCGCACAGATACACAGGCAGTTGGTGCATGTGCACTACAACTGCTATGAGACACCGGACTTTCTCTTCAGGAGTTTAGTCCCCCCAATATGTATTATTGATATTTATGTAATACAGCTTAATGTGACATATGCAAAATTTCTGAAATTAAATATCTAACACAATATTTACTCCAAAAATTAACTAAAAAACAAAGGAGAGCTAATGTTTCTGTTAAGCAGCCAAGCAGGTAGGGTTATCGGGTGATGCAATCTCTATATGGCCAAATATCTGCAGATTAATTGGTTTGGCAATATATTGGTCTATTACTATTTCACACTGTGGAGGTGAGGGCGTGGTTGAGCGCCTGTCTGAGGAGAGAGAAAGCGGTAAGGACATCCACCTGAGATGAATTGTTACTAATTACTGTTTCTATGTGCACAGTGAGTTTTCGGGGGAGATAAAAGATGACCCAGTCCACAGAAAGGGGAGAGAGAGAGCTGCACACAGCAGAGTGTTCCAGAGTGCGATAGGTATTGCTGAAAAGCATTCATTTGAGTGTGCCCACTGAAAAGTGGAATATATATATAGACTGTGAAGCTGTGTGAAATAATGCCCTTTTGAGTTGGATCTCGCTGTCTCCCACTTCCTCCCTTGCCAAGAAAACTAAGAACTTTGTTACACTGGTGCCAAAACCCGGGAAAAAGGAGAAAGGTATGCTGCTATGGAGTCATCTTCGCTGCTGGAGGAAGTCTTCCGATCCCTCATGGATCTGCTGGCGGAGCAGCAACAGTGCTTTGAAGTGCTCCTTCCAAGAGGATGACAGACGGGCGTTGTGGAGCTTGGTGCCTCAGGAGGGTGCGAACGCCGTGACTCTGGCAGCAGCGAACGCCCATGTGTTGCTCGTGAAGATGGGGGGCGCAAGACGATCCAGAGGCCTTTCTGGAGCTCTTCGAGGGCGCAGCCCAAGCCCTGGAATGGCCGCGGGTACAATGGGCAGTTCACCTCTTACCGCTGGTGACCGGGGAGGCCCAACTCGTGGCCCAACAGCTCCCGGTCGACAACCTCCTGAGGTACCCCGAGCTGAAGAAAGCCATCCTGCAGCGGGTCAGCCGCAGTCCAGAGGTTCCGATCCTTAACGCTGAGCGAAGTCGGCCGCCCGTTTGCCTTCGCTCAACAGCTCCATGACACCTACAGTTGGCGGAGGACCATTTAGCGGTGAACCCATGGGCCGGCGCTCCTTGCTCTCTCTCTCTCTGTGATCCCTCCCCCGCCCCTTCCCCTCCTTCCTTCCAACCTATCCCGTTCCCCCGGAAATGGTGGAACAATCCCCCGAGACCGGTGCCCGAGTGTATTAACCCTCTTGTCTCTCTCTCCCGCATCTCTACCCATTCTTCCTCTCAGGTGGGGAAGCTGCTGCCACCGGTGTGGCCGTGAGGTGTGGGCATGAGGGCCATGTCTGTTGGAGTTGCGGGGAGCCGGGTCACGTCCGCGAACAGTGCCAGGTGATGGAGGTGGGGACGTTGATCCCCGACACTCCATGGGCCGCCCCCGATCGAGCTGGGATGTACCAAATACCCGTGAGTACTGGGGGGTAAATGCCAAGCCTAGGTGGATTCAGGTTGTAACCAAACCTCTATTCATCAATGCTTGGTTCAAAATGGGACATTGAATACAAATAATCGGGTGAAGGTGAGGTGTGTGCACAGGGATATTTATGATTATCCTGCCACTATTCTATTTCGGGGTCAAAAGCATAACATTGAGGCTGTGGTTAGTTCCCGCCTCATCCGAGGTTCGGGAGAGATAAAAGACGGCCCAGTCCACAGAGAGGGGAGAGAGAGAGCTGCACGGAGCAGAGTGTTCCAGAGTGCGATTTGTAATGCTGAAAAGCATTAATTTTAGTGTGCCTACTGAAATGTGGAATATATATATATAGACTGTGAAGCTGTGGGAAATAAAGCCCTTTTGAGTTGGATCTCGCCATCTCCCACTTCTTTCCTTGTCACGAAAACTAAGACCTTTGTTACACACACCAATTACAAAGCGTATTGATGTCCACATGAATCTTTCCAAAATATGTAATCTGAGATCTATGCAGATTTTTAAAGAAATATTCATAAATAGACATTAGGTTTTCTCAGCCTAATGTCTATTTACCACATCTGTGGCATGCTGTCTATTACCCCAGGCAATAATTTAGACTCATCCCTCAGTATGTATAAACGGGATATGCATTTACAGTAAATACACTTATAATGGAGGCTTAGCAGGCAAGCGAGCTGAAGGCTTTAAAAGCAGAAATGTGACGCTCATACTTTTTTCGAAATACATGGATTTTTAGTGGGAAAAAAACTTTGTTACTTGAGAAAATGTAACTTAGTTTTTAGCAACATTTTTGTCCTTTTTTGTTACATTTTCTTAATCATCCTTTTGAGGTGGGATTACTTTTCTGGGTGGAGAAATTTCTGCTTATGCATTATCAATATACAGTAATTCCTGTTGTGAGTTTGCAGAACATCAACAAAGGCGTGTGGTCTTGCATATGCTGGTACGTCGTGTCTCTTCCTGGTTCGTAGATACAAGTGAAAGTAACCAGGTTTACCTTTTTATCCGGTCATTGCATGAGTTGAAAGGCATAGTGATAGTTGTATATTTTTCAAATTATTTGCAGAGCTTCACACTTGCCTGCTAAACTTCCAATATTAGAGTATTTGATTTCAACATTTTGTTTTGTGTTGTTTGTTTTTATATATACTATGGAAAGAGTCAAAATTATTGCCTGTGGTAATTGACAGCATGCCAGATGCGGTACATATACTGTTGGGGTGCAAAAATCCTATACATGAATGCAATATATGCAACACATAGGGGCGCCACACAAAAGGGGTTGCCAAATCAACCCCCTTTCAGACTGCGAAATGTTCAAGATGAAAAATATTTTGTTGATGTAAAGTTACAATAAAGAGATTTGACCAGTCAGTATCTCCTTTCAACAATCTAATGTGGAAAGATTAAGAGTGAACAAATACTTAGTAAGTGCTGTCAGTAAATTTGTGGTAGGCCTATTCTTGGAGGAACACAGAAACATAAACAGAATAGTTGATGAGTGTCAAGTTGTTGGCAGGTTTGCCACTACACACTGTTTTGATAGCTGTCATAAGTTTAAAATTACTTCATTTAGCATGTATCTGAATAAACACTTCATGGATCCCAGCCAAATTGCCACTCACTTTATGAGTATTCTCCACAGCTACATACGGTAAAAGACAGGTTTACATGAGTATTTGGTCGTAATCTGAAAAAGTGATCCTATAGAGTTTAAGTAAACAACATTGCTGATAATTCAGATATAAATCGCTTTAAACTAAAACAAGATATCTAATAATCTATACCATTTGGTGGCTTGAGATAGTAAGTTATTTTATGTTGCTACAATGTTTTTTAAAATGATCAGTGTTCAAACCATGGAATAAACCAGAAGTTCTTAACTGGTGGGTCACGACTCAAAAATTGGATGCAAGTCTGTTCTGATTGGGTCACTGACATCAGTAAAAAACAATGATAAATGCACATAATAAAATGTAACTTTTATTAAAAGTTGTATTGTCCATTTTCCTTATTCATGTTAAAAGTTTTGCAGTGTTGGGTCTATGCAGGTCATGGTAATATATGTTGATGTTTGTTTTTACTTAAGGACATTTTTGTTTCTTTTTGTAAGATAAATAATTTTAGGATTGTGTTGGGTTGCGACTTGATGTCCAATGTAAAATCTGAGTCCTGAAGCAAAACCAAACGAGAACCTCTGGAATACACCATTTCAATAATAAAACCCCAAGTAAAATCAACTTCAATGACAGAAATGAGAATGAGTGTTTGTATTTTATTTTATTTGGTTATAAAATTAACAGCTAGTATAACTAACAGCTAGCAGGACATACAGTGCATCCTATGTGGTCAGTTAAAAAAACAGAAACAACAGACACTGAGGTAAAACTATTACAACACAACAATATTTTCCTCACAAGTGATAATCTTTTGTCAGCAAATATATACTCTTACTAATATATACATTACAGTAAAATAAATAATCATAAAAAATCCTCAGACTTTAGAAATCCATAAACACAGAAACTAGTCTATACAAAACTTTGGAAATTAAGACCATGTTTAGAAGCAAACAGAAATGTATATGCGTACTGTGAAATATGTGTGAAATATGTATATGCACTGCTGTAAGCGCAAAAACAAGAAGTACTGTATTGATTCTGTAGTTAGCTTCGGATCATTCTGTTAAATAAACAGAGCTTTGTGGAACGCTGAATGGGGCATGTGCTTTGAAATGATCCCTGATTGATGAGAGATTAAATCAGTGTGAGATGGGCAAGAGGAAACTTGAATTAATTACTTTGAGGGAAAGATCTGCTACAAGAACTTCTGCCAAAGAATTTTACAAGCTGGAGTTTCACTCTGCCTTCCCACATTTCCCTGTGATACTATCCTTAATATATACTGCAGCACATTTTAGTTAGGTAAAAATATTTTGGAGATCATAATATTGGAATTTTGCATGGCCATAAGTATCATAGGTATCCAACAGTGTTCTTCAGAAAGTTGGTTGGCTATCATTTTTTTGATTTGTCAAAATACAGTGTGGCTTTTAATATTCAAGGCATCTCAAAATAATTTTCATAAATTTCATTTTTTTTTTTATAAGCTATCATTGAACAGGACACACAAAAGTGTTACAATATCTCTATTTGGTTAACGAATACAAACTTTCTATCAAAATTCCATTAGTAGAAAACTTCACATTTTAGTTTTTAACTATGCTTACACATTGTCTTTCACAGAAAGAAGGAAACAAAGATTCATGCACATATATAGACACATTTACATACAAACATCAAGACATTTGTAGATGACACACAGAGAAACACAAATGCACAAGCACATAATCACGCATAAATATAATGAAAAAACCTGTTATTAGTTAGCAGCATATAAACGAGGGTAGTTCATTGTCATTTCTATACTGCTGCTGACTTTCATGTACAACTGGATTGGGAACATTTACAGAACACATAATTCATTATTTTTGGGCATGGATTCACAGATAATTACAGTAGTGAAAAATTCTGGTTTTGAGCATTATTGGTGTTACAAATAAAAACTGAGAATAGAGGAAGAATTTGTTATATCATAGCTTAAACAAAACTCATGTTGTCAGGGTCCAAAATTAAGTTCTTACAAAAAAAAACAAAAACAAAACAAAACTGGTGATTTGAGAAATTGTTGGCCAAAAACATTTAACGGATATGAAAAAATATTTATATATATAAATACTGGTGGCCAAAAGTTTGGAATAATGTACAGATTTTGCTCTTATGGAAAGAAATTGGTACTTTTATTCACTAAAGTGGCATTCAACTGATCACAATGTATAGTCAGGACATTAATAACATGAAAAATTACTATTACAATTTGAAATTAATGTTCAGAACTTCTTAAACTACTAAAAAATCCTCCACGTGCAGCAATGTCAGCTTTGCAGATCCTTGGCATTCTAGCTGTCAGTTTGTCCAGATACTCAGGTGACATTTCACCCCACACTTCCTGTAGCACTTGCCATTGATGTGGCTGTCTTGTCGGGCACTTCTCACTATCCTTATAGTCTAGCTGATCCCACAAAATCTCAATGGGGTTAAGATCCATAACACTCTTTTCCAATTATCTGTTGTCCAATGTCTGTGTTTCTTTGCCCACTCTAACCATTTTTTTTTTTCTGTTCCAAAAGTGGCTTTTTCTTTGCAATTCTTCCCATAAGGCCTACACCCCTGAGTCTTCTCTTTACTGTTGTACATAAAACTGGTGTTTAGCGGGTAGAATTCAATGAAGCTGTCAGCTGATGACGTGATGAACTTATCCTCTTGTTTAGTTGTACATCTGGCCTTACACACCTCTTTCTGTCCTTGTTAGAGCCAGTTATCCTTTGTCTTTGAAGACTGTAGTGTACCTTTGTATGAAATCTTCAGTTTTTTTTGGCAATTTCAAGCATTGTATAGCCTTCGTTCCTCAAAACAATGATTGACTGATGAGTTTCTAGAGAAAGCTGTTTCTTTTTTGCCATTTTTGACCTAATATTGACCTAAAGACATGCCAGTCTATTGAATACTGTGGCAACTAGTACCAAATTAGCCATTTAGCATGATTACTCAAGGATAAGGTGTTTGAGTGATGGCTGCCTGGAAATGAGGCCTGTCTAGATTTGATCAAAAATGACTCTTTTCAAACAGTGATGGTGCTGTTTTTTACATCAGTAATGTCCTATAGTTGAATGCCACTTTGGTGAATTAAAGTACCAATTTCCTTCCGAAACAGCAAAATCTGTACAATATTCCAAACGTTTGGCCGCCAGTGTATATATATATATATATACAGTAGTGGCCAAAAATATTGGCACCATTGGTAAATATGAGCAAAGAAGGCTGTGAAAAAAAATCTGCATTGTTTATCCTTTTGATCTTTCATTTAACAAATTCACAAAAATCTAACCTTTAATTGAAGTAAAACAATTGAAAGAGGGGAAATATCTCATTATTAAATAAATATTTTTCTCCAAAACATGTTGGCCACAATTATTGGCACCCCTAGAAATTCTTATGAGTAAAATATATCTGAAATGTATTCCCATTCATATTTTACATTTTTAGAGCACCTGGGTGACTAGGAACATGAAATTGTTCAGCCATGACTTCCTATTTCACAGGGGTATAAATATGAGGTAACACACAGGCCAAATTCCCTTAATCATCAATCATAGTGGGTTAGACTAAAGAATATAGTTCTGATGTACGGCAAAAGGTTGTTGAGCTTCACAAAATGGGAAGTGGCTAAAAGAAAATAGCCAAAGCATTGAAAATGCCCATTTCCACCATCAGAGCAATAATTAAGAAGTTCCAATCAACTGGAGATGTTAAGAATTTGCCCGGAAAAGGACGTGTGTCTATATTGTCTCCACACACAGTGAGGAGGATGGTTCAAGTGGCCAAAGAATCTCCAAGGATCACAGCTGGAGAATTGCAGAAATTAGTTGGGTCTTGGGGTCAGAAAGTTTAAAAAAATAAAAATAAAATCAGACATCACCTACATCACCGCAAGTTGTTTGGGAGGGTTTCAAGAAAAAAGCCTCTGCTCTCATCCAACAACAAACTCAAGCGTCTTCAGTTTGCCAGACACTAATGGAACTTCAAATGCGACCAGGTTCTATGGTCAGATGAGACAAAAAAAACAAAAAAAAAATAGCTTTTTGGCAGCAAACACCAGAGATGGGTTTGGCATACACAGAGATGAAGTACCCAGTTCCCACGGTTAAATGTGGTGCTGCATCTCGAATGTTGTGTGGCTGTTTTTCTGCCAGAGGTCCTGGACATCTTGTTCAGATACATGGCATTATGGACTCTATCAGATACCAACAGATAAAAAATCAAAACCTGACTGCCTCTGCCAGAAAGCTTACAATGGGCCCTGGTTTGATCTTCCAGTAGGACAATGACCCAAAACAAACATCAAAATCAACACATAAATGGTTCACTGACCACAAAATCAAGGTTCTACCATGGCCAAACCAGACCCCATAGAAAATTTGTGGGGTGAACTGAAGAGGAGAGTCCACCAACATAGACCTCTGAATTTGAAGGATCTGTAGAGATTCTGTATGGACGAATGGTCTCAGATCCATTGCCAGGTGTTCTCCAACCTCATTAGGCATTATAAAAGAAGATTCAGAACTGTTATCTTGGCAAAGGGAGGTTGCAAAAAGTATTGAATAAAAGGGTGCCAATAATTATGGACAATGCGTTTTGGAGAAAAATATTTATTTAATAATGAGATATTTCCCCTGTTTCAATTGTTTTACTTCAAATAAAAGTTAGATTTTTGTGAATTTTTTAGAATGAAAGATCAAAAGGCTAAACAATGTAGATTTTTTTTCCACAGCCTTTTTTGTGCATATTTACCAAGGGTGCCAATATCTTTGGTTACTACTGTGCATATACATAAGGATTTAGATGTTTTTCCCTTGTAGCTGTGTTTGCGGCAAACAGTACACGTAATATGCTAGCCAGTCTCTCTGAAAACACTCACAAAAACATTGATTTTGGTGGTTAACAGCAGGAATGTGTTGCCACTAGGTTTAGAATGATCACACTATGAATTCGGTGACAGTAGGTTGAAAGCTCTGCTGTTGAAATCGATCTGTGCATACTGAAATTAAAATCACTGCCCCCCAGTGGCTGAAGCTAGAAGTGTTGTTGAACGAATAGGCACATGAGCTTTAGTTTCCTGGCAAAATGGCGCCAAAAGCAAGTTGAACGTTTAGTTGTAAATTATGTAATACAGTTGACAGGAATGCGTATTTTATTAACCCTACCCTCTAACCATAACCCCAACCCTAAACCTAACCATCAGTGGAGTAAAAATGTAATTTAAGAGCAAAAATGCAACCTCCGAATTGCACACACCATTGTTTATGTGAACGTGAATATTTCCTGGTTTCCACTGGACAAGAACCAGTGTCTCTGAGGTTGCTCAGTAGCACTAAATGCAAAAATGTCTTAGGTGGGATGCCGTTTGTCAGGAATTTGGCAGTATGGGGTTGATTTCAGGATACATTAACTTTCTGAAGAAATGTGTAAACAACTAATTTGATCATGTTGTGACAATAAAAGCAAAACCTTTTGGTTTCCTAGTTGAACATATGATGGTTTTATATGGTTTGAATATATTTGATATGTTCACATCGCTTAAGTATTATAAATGAAAAACAACAACGGACTTTTACATTACCATTTAGGTCATTCATTATTCTTTTCGTTTTTTTTTTATTATTTCAAGTTATCGGCCAACTGGTTTATTTACTTGCCAAAGCCATTTTTGCTTGCATTTGGTGCTTGGTGTGAGTTAATTTTGGACCCTGCCTGTAATGTTTCAGAAACAGAATAAAGGCACAAATCTCTTATATGTTCATCGTGAAATGTCATGGACCTCTATGTCTGTAAAATATCAAACAACTAAGGTAAATTAATATCATGCTCCATTCAAAAAGACAACTGTCTAATTGTCTGTTTGATTAACCCTAAATGATTATTGATCTTTGGGGAAACTAATAATGAATGGTGAATGAAGCATTGTCTGCATCAATACGTTTGACCTGATGCTGTGAGAGTTTAACTGTTAGTCAAGTTAATTCATTCAGGTTCTTTTCGAAAGTGTTTTAAAATAAGACAAAGAAAACACTGACATATATGCAACATGTGGACATTCACTCAGGTACAAGTGCATTCATAACCTAATGTTAGTAACTTACATTAAACCCAACCTAATACATTAGTTTGTATGTTTGGTCTTACACAGAGACACAACATGATGTGTATGGAAGTTAAGTTGTTTTGGAAGCTGCAAGTTGTTTTAAATTTTTGCTGGTATTCAGGTATACTGGAATGTACTTTGCATTTAAAATAGTTCACATAGCTTCTTTAATGGTGTTAGTAGTAAGGCTATTGCTAATAATGTTACTATTACTATATTTCAGAGGCACTTGTGGGCAAACCCCAGCATTCGGTTTGTGCTGCATCTGTTGTTGTGGAGTTCTCCACAGTCTCAGAACAGTTTGCCGCCACGTGCCAACAAAACCTCTCCCTTTCAAAGGTTTTCTTTTCTTGGAGAAACAATTGGTCAAGGTCCCAAGGGCCTGACTCTTCAGGAATCTGATCCACCCCTTATCCCCTAATATATCAGACTCAGGAGAAGCTTAGTCCCTTTCCAGAACTAAACAACAGGCCCGTGTCAAAGTGTGTTGGGTCCCAACAATAGTCAGGATGGAGATTGAAGCCTTTATGGGTCTTTTTTTTTTTTTTTGTCTGTTAATACAGCATTCTTTTTGAAGGCTAACTTTCTAAAATCACTTCACTGTTTTCATCCCTTTTCAGTGGTTGTCTTACCACTGAAACCACAAAAAAACTCCTTTCAACCCAGTCCACAAGCAAAGGCTCTTGGGTGTTCGCCACCTCAAATGTCTGGCCCAACCTCGTTTTGGTTTGGTGGCTTCTTAGCCACAGTGACTTACTTGCAGGTGTGGACATCATAAACTCGCGTACACTCCTGGCAGCTCACATAACAGCACCAGTGGAAAATACAGTGGCATTTCTCCTTGCGTTTCTCAGTTCGGGTGTTGTGGCCACGGCCACAACAGAGTAAGTCGCAGCCATCGATACCATGTGAAGTCAGGTTGCAGATACGGTCACGAGTGCCAAAGGAACCGGTTTCTGAATTGGGTTCGCAGAAGTTAGGCGAGGTTTCATAGTAGACAAGGTCCGTTTCGGTTGGGGGCTTGAAGAAGGTGTACCTTGGTCGTAAGGTCTCGACCCAGCCTCTTGACTCCCGATGTTTCTCCACCACCATTTCCGATGCGCTGTCATACTTGTCCTTCATGTAGTCGCCTATCACCCGAAAGTCAGGCTGCGACCACCAGCAGGTTTTCACCTCACAGCTGCCCGAGAGGCCATGACACTTACACTTCAGGTACATATGGTCAGTGATTGACTAGTGAAAAGAGAATAACAGAATATTGATATTAGAAACAAAATTGCACATAATATCTGTAAGGCTTTATTTTTACCTTAGAAGTTACAATAATACAGCTGCTAAAAAGAAGAGCATAGCAAGTCACCAGCATTTTGTTATGGATGCTGGAGCCCAACATATGATGCTGATGTTCTGGCATCCCCACCGGACTTCTTAAGTTGTTTAACTAGTAAGATGGCCTTGGTCAACCATGCTACTTGACTAGCTTCAACAACTAAGTTTTCACCATGTCACCCAGCATAAACCACATAGCAGAAGGTTAAAATTGGTCTCCCAGACTGGCCAAGCTGGTGCACATCTAGTTAAGCTGATTAATTAACTGCCTGACAAGCTGAAAAGTGCCCCAAACCCCTCTTTTTTTCCCTTCCCAGCAGGGACCTCCAAAGCTTTGTTAGTACCAGGTCAGCATAACTAGAAAAAATTCTCACCACACGTCCAGCTTCATTGTTGTGGCGGTTCATAGCAGAGCGTGCATCTGGCCGGTTCTCACGAGCATCAGCAAACTCTCGTGATACCATGCTGCCAAACTCCACATCTTCACTGCAGCCACCCCACTTCCAGCCCTCATCGGGTAGATCTTTCCGCCGTGTGTCACAGCCGCAGATGGTAGCTGATCCATCAGCACAAGCACGAGTCACAGCGAATGCCACTCCCGCAGAGGCAATTGCATGGACAAATGCTGATTCTCTAGTGGCTGTGGGAATGAACAGAGAAAACCTTAGTGAAGTGTCGCTTCATGTTTTCCACATTAGGATGTCTGCAGTAATTAGTAGTTATTTTGGGGATGCAAGACTTTGTCCTGACATCACTGTTCATATAAAAATAGTGGCACCAGGCAGAACTGCAAAAATTATCACTGTTTTCAAGCAGGTTTCCCGAACACTCCCCCATCTGCCATTGGTTCGACAAAAAAAGGTAGTCCCACCCTAAACTCGCACCATTGTTTGAGCCAATGTTGCTGTCTCGGGCATGTCGGGATGCTCAACCAAACAGACCATTATTTTGAAAGCGCCACAAAGCTGTACTTTTTACACTTTTTGAAGGAGCTACGGATTTCAACCTATAAATGGCTTACATATCTCTGCATATTAAGCTTTGATAGAAAAGTGTTTTAACATCAAAAAAATTACACACTTTATGTTTGTTCACACTTGACAAAGTGTGCAGTTGAATTTTCATCTAAAGGCAGTTAGCTCAGATCTCATTGTGGAGGTAGTGTGGCATTATTAAGGCATGAGTCTGCGAAGACCAGGCATATCCTTCCAGAAAAGAGGTAAGTACAAGGCTGACAAGTCTATAATTAGAAAGACTCAATTAAGCAACTATGAGGTGGGGAAATAGACTTGTATTACTCATGGCTAAGACTTACTGTCGAATGGTCTTTGCAAGACCCAACGCGCCAAGTTCAGAATTAATATGAAAAATGAACAATACACATTTCAGTTGATAATAACCTTAAAGACGTTCCAACATTCTGTCTAACAGGGATTTTGTGACGATTCTTGCTGACGAGGGCCCCATGCAAACTTGAAAGCATTTTAAAACAGACAGCTTGGTACATTTTGATAAATATTCCGTGGTCTTGTGCAGTCTTGCACTTGTAGGGGAGAGGAAACGACTGTGGAGACATTATGAATCAAGTCTTCCTTTGTTGCAGGTTTCAACTGGTTAAAGAAATTAAGGCTGTGGATAATGATGTTGCAAAATCGTCCACAAGTCTTTCTTATTCCACAATGCTCATTAAAACAACTGTCTTTGTATGTTTCGATTGAAAATGCCTTTCAAAAATCAGTGGGGGTGAATTCACAGAATGAAATACCACCTCTTGTTACGATGTTTCTTTGCAGACGCTTTCTGGGTTGTTTTAGCACCTGAAAGGCATTATACCTAAAGAAATTATGCAAAATAGGTAAAGGTGCAAACACGGCAAAAGAATCTATGTTGAACTCAATTTGCATGGGACAGTTCCCCATTTTGCAAGCTGGTTCTAAGTGCTAGGTTGCAGAGGATGCACCAGACTACCAAAATCTGGCATAGTCATCAGCGCTGTGTGGGTGAGAGAGACTGGTCACGCTCTGCTCTCCTGGTTATGCTGTGCGGTTTAATCAGGGAGCACTGTTTCTGTACACTGAGTGGCCCACTACTCGACTGGCCCACCAGAAAAAGACCCTGTGCTCCTGATGGCCAATCCCTGGTTCTGGAGCAAATTAGCCAACGAATAGCTTACTCATAGTTGTTTTTTGGGATAGGAGAAAGTATTTTAATACCAAAAAAGTGTTTAATTGCAGAGTACAAGAGTACAATCTGTGGACAAGTCACAATCTATACTAAGCCTAATTGACCCTTCGCTAAGCTCCGCCTCTCTCTGACAAGCTTTGCAAAACTTCCCATAGGAATGAATGTAAGATTGTTTTGAACGGTGCAGTTTTTGACAAAATATTCTCCTAAACGGAATTTAAAATATTTGAACATAGGATGGAATGAAGAGTGACATTTTAAAGCATATTTATCTGATGTTTTTTGTAAAATAAATAGTTAATTTACACAGTAAATTGATTGAAAACTGTGGAGACTGTGAATCAGAATTGAGGCAAACGATTATCACAGTTACCTGAAACTAGAAAAGCATCATTTGAAAGCAATTACACACCTGATAACAATAGTGTAAGTGAACAGAACTGCTCAGAGCATCTTATAACACACTCCCTATGATGCTGTGAACTCTTTATACTATCACCTTTACTTAGACGTAAGTCAATACATAAATGTATTCCCGTTAAGTTATTAGCTTTAATTTACCTAGGAGGAAATGTAGGTGTCCTTGCTGATGTTTCATTTGGGAATGAAGGCTGACACAGTTTAATCCATAGCATGCTCTTCACAAGATTGATTTAAATATTAAAAAAAGAAAAAGAAAGAAGAAACACTGTGGGTATCCTCTCTGCGTACCTCGTGTCACTATTACAAGTGATCCAGCAACAACATTTTTACATTTGATTGATAATTTCTATAAAATTATGCTTAAAACTACTCATACACATATTACTCTCGAAGACTCTGGTTGGAAAAAAGCAAACGGTTGTCAGAGAAATGGCAGATGGCAACAGCTGCTAAGATAGGATTGGTCAAAAAAGCTTTTAAGGTGGGGCATAGAGTAGGGTCAATTTACATGGAATATAAGTGCTTCAAAGAATGACAATGACTTATTTCTGCGCAGTGCTATACAGCACAAATATCGCCTTTTAAACTAGATCACAGTTGGTTAGTCAACATGATCACACGGGAAGTCAATATGTTGCCACTGAAAGTTCCAGTACCCCGACATCGACCACATTCTGCTGAGTTACTGGCAAACGGCATCTCCCATCAAACATCTTTCAACAATTTGAATGTGTCAACCTTTTCCTGTGGCACAACAGATAATGTGTTGTGTCAGTTGCACTCGGTTAGCACAGACCGAGTTTAGCTCAAACTACTGTAGCCAAATTCACAGAGAGATCAGTCTATGTTAGGGAAAAAGATCTAGGTTTTTGCGCTAAAATACCATGCACAAAAGTGGCACAACTGTTTAATGAATTTGCCCCATTGTTACAATTCTTCTATATTCTTGAAAACTAAAATATTTGTTCAACCTTCATTAAATGATTTTGGGATTGACCTAGATGCTTGTCCGTATCTTTAGCACAGATATTTTTTTTTCTCATAGCCAAACTAGCAACTGTTGCTTCTGCATCCATCAACTCAATCACGTGGTTATTGGTGGTATGCATAGTCTGGTGTGAAAGGGCCATTCAATTACAATTTAAAACCCACTGAGTGGCCCATGTTTTATGATCAGGAAGCCAATAAAGTTTGGGTCAAATACGGCTGGCTGACATTGACATGGCAGACTGGTCAGGGGAATAAAGAAAAGATGGAAAATGGGGTTGGGAGGAAGAGGGGGGGGGGGGGGCAGATTAATGTCCAGAGGAACAATGGATAAAAATGGATAAAAGCAAGATATGGAGACACGTTGGAGTGGTAGGGGGGCTTTACCTGAGAAAAGAATGCAGGTGAAGCATGATTAGACTGATCATTTGTGACAAAAGTTGGCCCCTGCTGCCCACCTTCAGGCTAGCTTTGCTGGGCCCTCACATGCCAAGTGGTCCCTGTTACCTGCTGGGACCCTGAGTCCCACATTGTGCTACCACTGTCACAGCGAATTACACGCACAAAAGGCCCCTGATATTTTATATGAAATTTGCCCTTGCTTGTGATTAGTGGGGACCAAGTTAAGTCATAGCAACAGAGAACTATGCATTGGCTGGACCCCACTTGTCGGCTGATGGGGAAATCCCTATTGAAATGGTTTAATAAAACAATCTAAAGGGCGTGTGAATTGTGAAAGAAGCTTTCTCTCCGGCTTAATCTTATGGTCGCCCAGATATTGTGTGGTGAGCTGGGCTCAGCATGAGGCGGGGCTAAGGTCCCACTATCAACTCTGTTTGCCACACCCCATCCTTTCTTTCCTGGGCAGAGTTAATGATATACCGGTGAGCAGACCTCCCCCGGCACAGTTAAACATGCATTTGATGAAAGGCTCGGAGCTCTCTGTACATCCTAAATTGTAACAGTTTCTCCTCTTGAGGGCAGAGGTCGTAACCCGGGTACCCTGACCTCATGCAAAGTTGGTTTAGATGAGGGTGTTAGCATTAAGAGTCATGGGATTCCTTTACTTCATTTTGTGGTGGTGGCCAACATGGTTGCTGCCCCAGAGGAATGCCAATGAAAAAGGAACCGTTTCATTGACACCAAGATGTTATTGCATTGCTTGTTAAACATCTGAAGAAATTGAGAGGAAAGGCTATTTAGAAAAAAATAACAACACAATAACTCTTAATACAATTTTGCCTAATAAATGTTCATGATGGCCGATGGCCGATATAGTACTGATATGTCAATAAAATCTAAACACAATGTGTCTAACTAAACACTTATTTTGCACAATACTTTAAATTCACAAAAAAAAAAAAAAAATACCTTCTCTATTGACAAGACTTTTGGTAAATTTTGGAACTGTCAAATTACCACTTTTGTTAATCAATCTAATATGCCCAGTTATCGGCTTATATTCTCAAAATGGCAAATATTCTCAAAATGGCCAAATATTGGGTGATTATTCAGCTTGGCCAGTGCTTAAGAGTAAACAAGAAAAAACAAAATAGTTACGTAAAAGACAACCACATTTTTTTTTTTTTTTTATTTGCCTCATCTGTCAAGGCATAAGTCACTACTTTTCAGTTTAACTAATGATTCAAATAACAACAAAACCTTGAGTGACAGTAAGAACAAGTTAATTCTGGTGTCCAATTACAGCTCGCATGCGACCAGCAATGTGATCCACTGAAGGCGTGTTCAGCGAACTCTAGCGCTCTTCTAGAACACCTGCGATGACTCCCCTTTCATCACAAGTGGATTCCACTGGGCCATGTTTTGACACTTTGGTTAATGTAAATTAATGAGCGCTGATGCAGACGTAGCCTGAGGCAGCCCTGTGAAATAGATGAGACTGAGATTGGAGAGGCAGTTTGACTTCGCAAAACAATGCAATACTGTAGGCGGTCTGTCATATATATACACACACACACACACACACACGAATCAAGCAAAGCTAGGTGGCAAAAATCTGACTATAAGATGTTCAGAAGATAGATGAAATGCAGTACTTGGTATCAGTTACTTTAAAACTGTAGCTTCCCAGGATACAAGCTACTTCTAATTTAAAGTAGTTCAAGTAAAGCAGTAGTTAGCAAGACTGCAAGTTATAAAACCTGAAGTGTTTTTCGGTGTTAAAATATGTTCTCCAATACCAGCTTATTATGCAGAGACAATTATAAGAAAGCCATTCTTAGGTTAATTTTCTCAAAAACTTTAAACTGTGTGGTGCTATAAAAATCACAAATAAACAGCAGACGGGGACATATTCGGAAAGAAAGCTGTTTGAAAACATTCGGTGGTGCTAGTACAGCAGAAATTACACACTTTTCCAGCTTTAAGTGCTAACTACATTTAAGATATTTAAGGAGACAATTTATCAGGTATAAAAAACAATAAGGATGTCATTTAGGGTCACAGCATTAAACTTGAATGGATAAATATATACTAAATGTAACTAATTCTATTAAAATATTATATATAAATATAAAATGTTTGATTTTAAAAGCCTCTAAATGTGAAGCATGTAATTTCTGCACCACTACCATTGCCAAATTAAATTGCGAAAATGTATATACACTGGCAGCCAAAAGTTTTGAAAAATGTACAGATTTTGCTCTTATGGAAAGAAATTGGCACTTTTATTCACCAAAGTGGCATTCAACTGATCACAATGTATAGTCAGGACATTAATAACGTGAAAAAACGTCTTAAACTACTTCAAAGAGTTCTCATGAAAAAAATCCTCCATGTGCAGCAATGACAGCTTTGCAGATCCTTGACATTCTAGCTGTCAGTTTGTCCAGATCCTCAGGTGACATTTCACACCACACTTCCTGTAGCATATATATATATATATATTTTTTTTTTTTTTTTTTTTTTTTTTTTTTTTTTAAAGGTTACCTGAACACTCGCCTTGCCTTTGGTCAGCCAAACAGATGGTACCACCCCAAACTCACGCCATTGGTTGAGCCAAAGTTGTTCTGTCAGGTGACATGATGCTTAATTAAACAGAGCCATGTGGCACCAGAGTCACAGTATTTACACTTTTTGTGTTTTCGTTAACTACTATTGCATATTAGTAATAGCATTTTTAACACTGAAAAAATGACACACACCACCTATAAGTATTTTACCCTTTCGTTTCAAACAGAAATTTCTCTGCTATTGGCTAGAATACTAAAGGAACATAATCTACATCTGCTGAAAGTGCCTGAGCAGATCTACGACAGCTGTGATTGTCAGTAACAAGCAACTGAAGAGTTACTTAGATCACTGTGCCATTCAGCCCAACACAAAACAGAGGAAACCAACGCACATCCGTCTGTGCCACAAACACTAACACCACCGTACAATAGCGCTAGCTCTGCAAAAGTGACGGCGTCAGTCACAAAGAAGTGAAAGTGAGAGGTGCACTTCTCTAAGCTCTATGAAAAGCTTCTGAGCTTCGACGCGCCCTTTAAACCGCCCCCAACAAAGCACTTAATCTACCTGCTTTGACCTCTCACATTATTAAGAGCCTCAGAAGCTTTAATCCAATCAAAATGATTTACTAAAGCCACCCCTGGACCCTAAAGACTGACCCGGTTCAACACCCCCCATCACCCCTGTCCCGACCAATCTCCCCTTCAATTTAGACCGGAGGAGGGGAGCTGCAGGGGATATGGAGGAGGCTATTTACACTACAATGGAGAAGAACTGAGGAGTCCTCCCATCATCAGTGGCCCGCTTGGGCTCAAGCCCTCTCCATCAATGTAACAATTGCTTGAGAGTTTATTAAAAGCAATTGGCTCGGCTCACACCACCTCCCACTGTAGCCGGCTATCAGTATTCACCCCACCCGCGGCCCCTCAGCGGGTTATGGCCCCACGTACCCTGACCCCTTGTTCTTCCTCATACTACCATCCCTCTTGATGATGGTGGTGACAAAGCCTTGAGACTGTGGGAGGACTTCACTAAAACAAGAGACCTGATGGTGCTTTATATTTAATGAGACTCGAATAAAAGCAGCAAAAAGAAGCCAAAAGCTTATTAAAAACATCTCTAGTCATTCAAAACCTGGACATACCAGAGCAATAACTAATGACTGATGACATGGGTAATGGTGTAAGGCTTTTCCAATATTATTTGAAAGCACCAATTGTAATTTATTTTTAACTACTTGACATCTGATAAATCTTGAATTGCACCCTCATGTAAAATGACCAAAAAAGTAATCATTATCCTCACTACTGAAAAAACAAACAAACAAACAAATAAACCAAAAAAACAAGTCATAGCAGCTTAAGGTAGTAAGAAGGTTTTGGGAACATTTTAGCTGGTTTATTGCTGGTCCATAGGGGGTCTACCAGCTCTAACCACAGCTTGACCAAGATGGTCTACAAGATGGTTTTCAGGGTGTTGATATGTGGTTGCTTATGTGTGTTTTTTTTTTTTTTTTTAGCACATTACTATGGTGTTCTGGGTGGTAGCTAGACACTGGCAACTGATTATCAACCAACAGCTGAATGTCAACACACACAGGGGGGTTACAGTCTATTTTTATTGTATACAGTCTTCTTATTTTGTGTATACTGTATACTGTATATTATTAGGTGTATATTGTGTTGTGTAACAGATGTGTAAAGTGTGTTATGTGTAAATCAGATGTTTATACTGCTATGTTGCTTGGAACTGCACCCAAGACTTTCACCCACTGTTGCACTTGTGTATATGGTTGAGTGACAGTAAAGGGATTTGATTTGATTTGATTTGTCATTGCTTGGTATAATAACACTAGTTGAACTTGTGTTGGTCAGACGAAGTCAGACTGAGCATTGAGAAAGACGCATCTAAGATTATTCAATAAACTCTTTTTTTTTTTTTTTTTTTTTTTTTTTACCATCACTTCATCTCCTGCCTTCTGCTACATTTCTTTGCTGACTCAGCCTAGCTCTTGGGCTAAGAGTTAACAAGTTATTGATGTTGACTGGGTTTTTGACATCAAACAAAACTCTGATATTTGGATATCTTCTGAAGGAGAGAGAGGTCTAGTGGGAGACTGAATCTAATATTCCTGGCATTGTCGATAAGGATGGATTATTTAACATTCATTCAGTAGAATGATGATTAATGTGAGCAATAAAGATAGTGATGCTTGCCTTAGCAAATTTTAAATTTCTGTAATGAAACAATCAAGTTTGGTGTGTAATTAAGGAACAATTAATTCAGATTCTTGCTGAAACTGTTTTGTGTTGTTAAATCAACATAACCCTAAACTGCACTGTCTTACGCACAGGCTTATGCCTTCAACAAGAATCCTAGCTGATTATAAACCCAAACAACACATTCATAACTTCGCCTTAGATAAACACACTGGCTGGTGATGTAATCCGTTTGAGAGCATGAAGTATGTCTTTTACACAAAGTCTGTGTGTGCCTTTAAGATACATCAGTGTTGGTAAATATAGTATGCATTAGCTTTACTGTCAAAAACACAGTGAGAAATGTGGGGATTCCCTTTGCCAGAAACAAACAAAACATGTCCCACCTACTTTACATGCGTGCATCACTACATCTGTACAAGCTGTCATAGTCCAGTGCACATAACTTATGCCCATTGAGAGTGGGATTTGAGAGGGGCAAATAAATAATGTGCACAAAACAACAGAGTAAGCTCACTAATCAGAGCTGTGTGCAAACAGGGAGTTTTGTTATAATTAAGAAGCCATAATGTTACATAGCCAATGAATACAAAGAGGCAATGAGTGAAATATGGGTTTTAAGGATCTTTCATTCTGGGTTGGATAAAGGTGGGTGATACTCCTATTCTCCTTTTCTGAAATGCAGAAACTGTGCCTTTTGAAATTCACAAGTTTTTCAAACTACGCTATGTAACTTTTGGCCCTCTAACGAATGAAGCATAAAACTGCAAGTTTCTTGCGGAAGAAAATTGTTTTGCTAATTACTTGTGTTGGGCTTCGGCTCTGCTCTTTTGGACAACGGATGAATCTGATGGTTTGAGGCATACCGGTGTACCGGTTTGTAACTACAAAAAACAAATGCAGATTATCCCACTGATCATAAAACCTTTGCTACAAAGTGAAACAAAATACCTAGCTCAAGAGATAACCTGTTTAGCTGCAGCTGCAAAACACCCCCATAACAGGACTGACCCACCTCCATGCTTGACTGTGGGGATGGTGTCGTTCTTGTCATCACCTTGTCATCTAACTCCAGACGTACTGCTGACCCATGGGTCTAAAACTCATTTTCAGTTTAGTGTCATATGTCTATAAAACCTTCTTCCAGGACTCCACAGGTCTTTCCTAATTACTTCTTGAATATTCAAGTCAACATTTCCCTTGGTGAAGTTTTGCTTTCTTCCGCACCCCAAGAAGGTTGCTGTTGTACCATATTTAAAAAATGTATGAATGGTGCTGCCAACTTTGTCTATTGGAAATTGAAGTGCCTTGGAAATGTACTTTTAGCCATGACCTTTCTTGTGTAATGAAATAATCTCCTCTATTAGCTTTTGAGACAGCTTATTTTTAATTGCATTTTTTGCATAGAAATACATTTTTGCTTACAACGCTAAACTCAAATTTTAAAACTTAAATAAGTGCCATTGTAGATTGATGACCAAATTTTTTTTTTTAAAACAATTACTTGTGTAACCTTACATATTTAAGAAACAGCTACATGCATTAGGGGTTGAATAATTATGACATGGCTGTATTTTTAAAAAATCCTGCTATTTAGAAATATTAGGTTATATATTCACACTATGACTTTGAATGTGTCACTCAGCTGATATAAATGTAAATGTTAAAAATTCTGGGTCATCAGAAAAGCTTACCTTTGTAAATCCTTACTGTCTTGGGGGGGTTGAATAATTTCGATTGCAACTGTATATGTCCTAAAAGTTGACACAATTTTAAAATAATTTAGCAGATATATGCATTTAAAATGTACAGTCTTTCTTTTACAGGAAAACAGACCAAAAATATTGATGATGCATCTTGCATTCAGGGGTGTAAAAAAATAAAATGCAACACTAGTATAAGAATGCCCCTTCCTAATACTTTTTGCCTTGGACTAGCAGTTTGGCTATTTTGAGATTATTGGCATCAGACACTGCTCTCTAGATTTTGGCATTAGCACTGACTATTGTAAATTACATTGGTTGTATTTCCTGATTGGCCAGAATTCCTGAATATGATGGGTGATGGTAGACACAATTGGCACTTCCTGTTCTGTCGTTGACCATCTTCCTACTCTCTGACTCTCTCGAATAGAGTGCTACAGTTGGGTTCCGGAATTCATTACCATATATTAATTTCCTTATGCAGAATACATTTTTGACAATAACTTATAAACCTTTTAAAACAGACCTACTGTGAGTTCTTTCTTAATCGATGTTACATGCTTCTGTTAAAGCCATCAGTCCACGTTATTTCAACCTTATTTTTTAGAAATTGTGTTTAATAGTGGAATTTCTGCTGAAGAACTATACTACACATGATCCTTGAGAGAAAGATCCACCAATCAAAGAATCACAGCCAACAAAGCGCACCAAAAGTGCTCTGCAGCGACTGCCTTGGATCGAGTTGGATTCCCTACACCCTCAAGCTACTTATACATTTGTAAATATCTGAATATTTTGCAATAAAATTTGAATATATTGTTTCTATACTTATATTCAACAACTTTAAATCAATAGTTTTCTATTTTTCCATCATTTTTAATTCAATTACGTCATTTGCAATGCTTCATGGGATTGTAGTTCATGCCCTTATAAAAGACGTTAAGTATACAGTCTACCTTTGTCTTTTTGTCCGATTTTCAAATACTCTTTTGCATCAAATCAAAGTTTGTAATGGGGTGATTCAGCTCGGAGCTGAATGGTATGGTTCATGACTTAGAACACGTTTATGAAGGATTTTATGAAATCCCTATGGAAGAAATGAATGGGAAAAATATGTCCGGAACCATATGGCTGAAAAAGGGGGTGAGCACTCTTGTGTCTATTCCCATTATTTCCCATTCCCTCTCTCATCACAGTCCTACCTTTGTCCAGCACTGGTCCGAAGATGGCCAGGCTATCATTGATCGTGGTGCAGTTCCATCTGCGGCCGCGGAATTGGTGCTGGCACTCTTGAATGCCGATCTTCACACCCTCTGCCACGCTGGGCATAATTTCCACATAGTTGCGGCAGAAGCGGAGCTGTTTTGGCACCAGGCCAGGGATGGAGCTGCACAGGATGGGCTGGGAACCCAGAGAAGAGTACTGGTGGCTCACCGCTAGAGACCTGCCAAGGACAACACAGAGGTGAGCAATTGTCTGGTCTTATCCTTAATATATTAAACACTTTTGCCACTTGAAATATGTTTTCAGAATCTGGAGGTTGGATTGACTACCAAGCAAGTCAAACAAAGGATTAAATGCGATACATCCCTGTTGAAAAACCAGCTTAAATCAGTTTTAGATCAAATTAGATGGTGCTGATCTAGCTGGTGGTGATGGACATGGTCAATGAGCACAGTCTTTTTGGTGAAGCTGGCTTACAAAGTTAAGATAGTTAAGAAGCCTGTCGGAGGCACCAGCATTCAGAACACAACATATGCTGGTGACCTGCAATGCTGGTTTAACCAGATTAGCTCAAAACACAGACCCTGCTTCATGACCTGCTCGTGTTTATAGCATTAGAGCAGGTGTTACATCTGCAAAGCTGGCTGAAATAGGCAGAATAGTATAATTTGAACAATTATGGGATCAAGGTGTAATGTGATTACTCTTCAATGGATGGACTCCAGGTCCCAAAATTAGGAGATCAATCTGACATTTGGCATCATTTGTACCACATCACTTCAAAACTACACCGGTAGGAATTATTGTGCTTTTGTTTGTTGTTCGAACCTGTGTAGGCAATTTTTTGCCTTGTGGGAGGGGTTCGGATAAAGCCATAACACATGTTGCTAAGTGGTAAACAAACATGAAAGACCCAGGTAAGATAGGAGCAGTATACTGATCAAGGGTTCACAGTGCAGGACAGGTACCTTGTCATTAAGGGCCACCGACATCCTTAAACTGTCCAAAAGTGAAATAGGTCTGTGGCTTCATGTAATGACAGTGCACTCGGGTCTGGCTGAGCATCAGAGCATGCTTGACTTACGGTAGTTTGAACTCGACCATTCTTTGATGACACAAGGCTCAGATGCGACATGTACTGACACGCTCTGCACTTACAATTTGGAGTTTCCATTGCTAAGTTGTGGAAAGTTTGTAAACTGTTGTTACTATTGTTGTTTTGCTTCCATATTTCCAGGCTTTTATGTTGTCAGTGCCAGTTATAACATACAGTCTGTTAATAATTTGCATTTTTATCAGTAGTGAAGTAGTGAATATTCATGTTTTAAATATGAAACGGTGGGTAAAGAAACTGACTTTACGAGGCTATATTAGTACGTTTAATAAATGTAAAAGTAATATTTTAAACTGGTTGACTTATGTATATTTGGATGTGCATAATTGCAGTCTCTACAATACTGAAACATATGGAAAATATGTACATATTTGGGAAAAATAAATTCAGCAAATGTTAAAAGTTATATGCTGGCCAACAAACAAAGTACTCTAACTCTACCTTAACTATGATAAATTCAAAACAAGATTTTATTTGAAGTATTGCATTTGATTATGCACCAACATGCCAATAATCATCCAATACTATTTATTTTTAAAACTTCAAGTGTAAAAATGTATCTAGGAAGAAGTAGGATACAACAGTTGTCTCTAATGACAAAAACTATATGCTAAACTTTTTTTGTTCTTTTTAATTTAAACAAACTTTTCATTGAAACTTTTCTTTTTAATTCAAAAGTTTAAAACATATATACAATTAACATACAATATTTATAATTCAGCGAACAAAGGTCCCCCAACAAATGGAACATTTTTCCATTTGGAACTTTTGTGAATTATGCAAAAAATAAAAAAACGATATCTAAAATAAAACCCTAATGTCACTCAAACAAACTTTATCATCACATTTTATCTGCATAGGAAAATTTTTACTTTTTTATATTTATTGGTACTGGCAGACAAAATTTCTTTCAGAATACTTGATATATCTGCTCTGTTTATTTTATTTTCAACTATAGCATTTCAGCTTGCACAGAAGTGTCTGCAAAGGTATAAGCAGTCTCAATTAGCTGTGTGTGTGTTGACCTGTGTTAAAGGCTGATTACTAATCACAACAAGCGGGCCCCTTGCTGACCCCTAGCCAGCAGTCATTAGACCTGAAGGACTTTCTCAGTGACAAAGACTACGACACTCCCTCATCAGCTGATCTGCCACCAACCAGTTCCTCTGCCTGATGCATTCCACAACACTTCCTCTCATCCATTGTTATGCTGGGGAAGCTATGGATCTCTGCCTGTTAAGGAAATGGATGATGCCTTAGGCTATTTTCACTCTTGATTTGATCGCTTGGTCCGAATCCGAGTTCGGTTTCAGCCCTTCCCCTGCCCTCAAAGTTTTTTTTTTTTCTAAAAGGCGTTAAACGAGTAGTAGCATCACCTGTGTACCTGTTGTAACAAGGTAACATCTCAAGTGGAGAAGATGCCAGCTTCACTCTATTATTGATGTATTTGTCCCTTTGTATTTACCGTCAAAACTTTCCACTCACAGAACGGCATGTGCACTTTTCTGCCATGGATGTATCTCAAGAAATACGAAGAATGAAAACTACTCTCCAAAGGCAGATTATTCAGAGATACGCAACTTCAGGAACATGCAGAGATGCTGATAATTCGTTATCAATAACAGTTCACTTCCATGAGTTAGGATGGATTGTTTTGATCTCAATTGTGAGCCATACTAGTGTTCACAAGATCCGTAACCTTTTAAGCGGACTCGGGTGCGGTTTGCTCAATTGTGAGCACTGTTTTCTCACCAACAGTGAAAACGCCCTCACATCAACCTTGTTGGCCAATACGAATTTCACTGGGTGTCATTGTACATTGGAACTTTTTCCACTTGTAAAGAAAGTACTGTTTCCTAAACAGACCATGTGTAGGACAAAAAAAGTACACATACTAGTCATTGATAAGCAGCTAACAACTTCCATCAGTTCTATGAATGCTCTTGTCTCAGTTGACTTCAATAAGTTGTAGAGTGCATGCTTTGAGTTGATCACTGACATGATTAACCTATGAGTCAGCCATTTTTCCATCTTTCTCTGTGAGGAGCTTAATCTGAATCTGGATTTTACTGTAAGGACTAAGCAAGTGCAGAACAAGAGGAAACTTGAATGGAACTGGCCCGAGAGAAGATCCAAACCCCATCTAGCAGGGTGTAGCCAAACTATGAGGATTTGTTCACTTAGTAACTCCTATTACAATTTGACCTCTTTTTAGCCTTTGTCAGTCCTTCGCTTCAGGGGCAGAGTAGCCTCGCGAACCAATGGCACGGGATGTTTACGTTCTGTTACGTCTGTCTCGCACTCTTGCATGCATTTCTTTTACATGCATACAATACACAACCACACACACAGTGATTCCACCAAAACATCTTGCATCTGGTGTCAAATACAACAATATGCTGAATCCTCCTCCGATCAGGACATTTTTCTTATGTATTTTTTTAACTCCCATTAATCTCAATGAGTGTGTTCTTACACCGTTCTTATTATGCATGTTTTTATTATACAAGATTTTATGATGATTATGATTTCAAATCTCAGGTAAACACGGTTTCTTGCGTTGTCTGACTTTTTAAAAAGGTGGATTTTTGGTAGTTACCAGTGTATTATTGTGCATGTATGTTAGCTCAATGTTAGTTCTCGTAAGATTCTCAATACTGTAATAAAGTATTTTTTAACACTTAAAATACTTTTAAAATACTGTAATACAATGATTTTATTTAAATCTGCATATATTACAACAACCATGATGTATAAATACTTAATTTCAATATAAATATTTCCTAAAGTAATGAAAAAATAGACCAAATAAAAGGCTTAAACAATAATTAATTAGAAATAAAAATAGTTTTTAAATTATAATAATTTAATTTGTTTTTACTTATTATTTATTTATTTCATTGGTAAAATATGATGCATGCATGTTTATTTTTGGGTGAAAAATGGAGACAACATGTCCTTGACAGGTTTCATAATAAGCCATGAGAGGCTGTTTGTTACATTGATTTAATATATATACAAGTAATATAGTTCACTATCCTAACTACACTCACTGAGCACTTTATAAGGAACACCTGTACACCTACTTATTCATGCGATTATCTAATCGGCCAATCGTGTGGCAGCAGTGCAATGCATAAAGTCATGCAGAAACAGGTCAGGAGCTTCAGTTAATGTTCACATCAACCATCAGAATGGGGAAAAAAATTGATCTCAGTGATTTGGAGCGTGGCATGATTGTTGGTGCCAGACGGGCTGGTTTGAGTATTTCTGTAACTGCTGATCTCCTGGGATTTTCACACACAACAGTCTCTAGAGTTTACTCAGAATGGTGCCAAAAACAAAAAACATCCAGTGAGCGGCAGTTTTGCGGACTGAAACGCCTTGTTGAAGAGAGAGGTCAACGGAAAATGGCCAGACTGGTTGGAGCTGACAGAAAGGCTATGGTAACTCAGATTACCACTCTGTACAATTATGGTGAGCAGAAATGAATCTCAGAATGCTATACTGAGATGCGGGTTGGGGCTGTTTTGGTGGCACGAGGGGCACCTACACAATATTAGGCAGGTGGTTAATGTTGTGGCTGATCGGTGTATAACTAATTATAAAATAACAAATTCTATAATTAATATTTCTTAATGTACCAAATTAGAAGGTCCCCTTTATAGTTACCAGCTGACAGACAATTTCTTCAATATGTAAGCAAAAGAATAGAATAGCATCTCAGAATGCACTACATGTCGAACCTTGAGGCAGATGGGCTACAACAGCAGAAAACCACATTAGGCACTTATTAGGACTGTAGTGTTCCTAATAAAGTGCTCAGTGAGTGTAGAAACTGATTACATTGTTATAGCTGTTTTATGACAGCTTTCGTCATTGGCTCATCCAATCAAATTCTAGAGCCAGTACTCTCCGTTTCACTTTTTTTTTTTTTTTTTTACAGACAAATGGTTTGTGGGTGAAGATTTTGTCAAGCATGGACAGCCCTCAGGTGGACTGCAGTCAAAACTAAAGTGATAATTAATAGACTCTGCTGACGGCTAGAATCACCACCTCATACTTTGGTATTGTGCTCTGCCAGAAGCTGATAAATTTGAGACGTCACCAGCGCTGAGTGAGGTGAACAGGTGGATCAGTGACAGTCCTCGCGCTCAGCTGTCTTGGGCGTGTGTCTATTCCTCTCATCTGGCATAACTCATGAAATTGAGATGATCATTCAGTAAGAACAGAGAAACCAGGCCCTCAAAACACAACACAGCTGAATTCTGGAAGTACCTAAAATGTGCTGGTTGCACTATATGTTCATGCAACTCCTGAATAAACAGAAATCACTGCGCTGATATTACTGCTTGAGATTAACCGATACTGTACTTATATTTTATGAGCAATGCCAATTTTTTAATGTTGAAGTGTACAATTACTGTAATGCAGAACTTTAATTACTTTAATTACTGTTTTATTTTGTTTTATGTCATGATAACTAAATTAAACTATAACCATAAAAACATAATGTGCATATTATATTTTACAATAGTTTAACAGTGCCCTAACTTCAATAAAACACAAAATATTTATGAATATTTTAAAACTATTAATAACAATGAACATTATTGTTGACAAATAAAGTCATTTATAATATACTGGAGTGTTTCTAAACCAGATTTAGTTTTGTAATTAGATTTTGCCATTTTTCAGTAGACCTAATATTAAGAAACCGAAAACCGATTAAGTAGAAAAGTGTGACTATTGATTAAAAAATGGGGTCAAACCAATTATCTCTGGTTACTGTATCTCTAAAATGTGTTGACATTGGAAAAGCTGGAATTTTTCTTAGACATGTTGACATTTGTCTTTTGAAACAATTAAAATAAACACAAGCTTTTATGATGTTGTCCTCATTTGCATCAGGCCTGTGGAACTCATAGCATTCCTCATCTTTGAACTCTGCAATTATGCCAAGTTGTCATAGTTTTGTAAAAACCCAACCAAACGAATGGCCAATTGACATCCACCCTCAACATTATAGAACATTACCATCTTTGCTTAACCTAAATCTCTTAAAGCGGGGTAATTAAAAGACAAAGGGGCAGAAATGAGCATTCCGTTTGCTTTGGAGTCTTACATATATTTGCTCACTTTTCATCTGAAGTGTATCCAGTCTAGGTTTTAATGCATATTTCAGCAAGCCCAAGCAAGTGCACCTCTGAATTACCACTTTACTTGTAGGCCCCGGGGCCACAGAGTCGACTTTGACATCAAGAGAGAAGTGTTTGGGAGAAGGAATGTGCGGCAAGCTTTCACCTCCAGGTATTTATCTTTAAATGTGGAGTCTTGGGGGGGGGGGTTTGATGGGTGCAGTCAGGCACACATGTCATGCAGAGATCCAGGAAGCCATGTACCTGTCTTAGCTCTCCATACCTGCACCATGCCAAAAACTTCATTTGGGAACCGAGAACATGCACTTATTCATAACTGGTTCCATTTTTTTTTAGAATTTACAATATTTTTTATGATGTTTTATTTCACTAACTGTTCTTGCACATCTACATTCTTTTTCCAATGCAGATGGAACACTGCGCTTAACTACACAGGTTGTAAGCATCTAAATAAGTGAGTTCTTTTTAATAATTGGTTAAAATGTCTCAAAGTCATGAGTTATTGGTTTCAATCAGTCTAATGACTCACTCACTCACTGAATCAGTCTGAGAGAATCTTGACTTACTCACTGTACCACAAGTCATTACTTTCGTAATGTCCAACTCGAAATCAAACAAGAACTGTTACTGTGACATCTGTACTAAGGGGTTGTGAAACTTCAATCAGTGTTATTGAATGGTTGTTTATATTTTAAACACATGTAAGTAAAGATACACATTTCAAACGATGGGTCTTCTTCAAGTACTAAAATATTCTCTAATAAAATTGTAAAGAACCAAAATCGTTAAATTCCAAACCACAATTTGCTTACATTCGTAAAGTAGATTCGTCTTCAAGTACTCAAAGAATCCATAATGGAATTGTTAAGAAACCAGAATCATTAAATAGAATAGGAACCAAATTCGTTAAAATCCAAACCAACATTTTTTGCATTCCGATGTTGGGCTCTTCTTCAAGTACTAAAAGAATCCGTAACGGAATTGTTAAGGAACCAATGTCTTTAAATGGAATTGAAACCATAATCGTTGAATTCCAAACCAAAATTGTTCACATTGTGAAGGTTGGCTCTTTTTTATGTACTAAAAGAATCGTTAATGTAATTTTTAAGCAACCAGAATCATTAAATGGACTCAGAACCAAAATCTTCAAATTCCATACCAAAATTTTTCACATTCCGATGGTGGGCTCTTATTCAATTACTAAAAGAATCTGTAAAGAAATTGTTAAGGAACCAAAGTGATTAAGTGGAATCGGAACCAAAATCATTACATTCCAAACCAAAAATTGCTCAATTTATGAAGCTGGGCTCTTCTTCAAGTACTAAAAGAATCTGTGACGGAATTGCTAAGGAACCAGAATTATTCAATAAAATCAAATCGTTAAATCCCAAACCAAAATTGTTCACTTTCCGAAGGTAGGCCTCACTTCAATTACTAAAAGATTCCGTAATAGAACTGTTAAGGAACCAAAGTCATTAAGTGGAATCGGAACCATAATCGTTAAATTCCAAATCAAAATTGTTCACATTGCGAAGGGGGGCTCTTCTTTAAGCACTAAATGGATCTTGAACTGAATTGTTAAGCAACCAGAATCATTAAGTGGAATCAGAACCCAAATTGTTAAATTCCAAACCACAATTTCTGACATTCCGAAGGTGGGCTCTTCAAGTACTAAAAGAATGCGTAATGGAATTATTAAGGAACCGGAATCAATTAGTGGCTTCGGAATTCGAACCAAAATCATTACATTTCTAATGAGTCCCATCCTTATCAATAACCTCCTCCACCACTGCCTTGCCACACTAACAAAATGCTAAATTAGGTTGTGGGTAAGCTGTTGTCCAGGGGATATATGTAAAATTACACCATGAACTAACTAATGCTGTCAAAGAGTTACTGGTTATAGCAAAATGGCTTGCTTTCAAGCAGTTCTGTGCAAAGCTATTACCAGCCTTAAGTTATAGGCATAGTTGTCACAGCTCTAGCATGGCTGGAGGTTATCATATCACATCACATAACTCTATCAACTGGAGAACTGCAGGCCACCCTTGTGAGTTAAATTGCCTAGTGATGTAAATATGTTTTGACATATGTCGTTTCTGTGAGGGGAAACCGAAAGTTTCTTATTGCACTTCTTGCTTGGAAATAAATCTACCTAACAATTAAATCTAGCAAGTAGGCTATATTAATATATCAGAATGTTATATGCATCTGAATGTTTTACATTTACATTAATCGAAGCTATGATATTGGTGTTGCTTGTGCCATATTCTACGAACTGAGCAATACTGTAGGAAACACTGTAGAGATTTGAAGTCAGAATTAGTTTTTGTGTCTTTAAACAAGATAAGATAGTCTCACAGCAGAAAATATTCAAAAATAAATAATAATAAAAAACAGTTTGTCCCAGTCAAAAAAGACACTTTTGAATACTTTTTGAAATGCTCAGATTTGACCATGAAGCTGTCTTTAATTCATTAAATTATGCTTTTCTCAGTTTCAACTAAACTGGCCTTGTAAATGAGAAGGAAAGCTCAGGTTTTAAAGTCTCAAGAGGGTCAGACAGACAACAGTTAACTAAAAAGAGTTGCCTGGACTGTGACTAATGACCTACTCAATTACAGCTTTTACAACCATTGAGAAAACTCTGCTTTATTGTCATGCCTCTTTAAAACCATGCATTGGTGAAGTTCTTGAAAACTGCTTGAATGTTTGCTGTGTGTCAGATCTGCAATGTGCTTGTGTGAGATTTTTGCACAATCCTTAAATTATAGTTATAGAAGAAATGCAAATGTATTTCTTTTTGTTTTGGTCTCAAATAATAATGCAGTTCGTCACAATATAATATTCGTCACTGATATATAAAAACAATCAGTTAGATAGCCTATATGTAAAATACTTTTCTAACCTCCTCAGCTACCTATTTTATTGATTTATTATTCAATATTCTTCTTCTTATTTTTTTAAACAAAAGTTTTACTTAAACTAAAATAATTAAAATCATGCGTTCAATATACAATAATGTTCGTATCGTATGAAAATACGATAATTAAAATTAAGTGTTGAATATACAATTTAAACAAATTATGAAAGCTTACCTCTGACAAACTAAACAAATGAAACAGCTAACAACATCAATGATGATCGATGACAAATGTATTTATTTATTATATTTATTTATTTAAGATAAACCGGTATGAGTCTGACATCCACCTTGTTACAAAATGTAACAACAAACAAAAGGACGACATTTGAACCCTTTGGAGAATTATCATTATTACTAAGCTATTTCTTATTTATATATTTATATTTATATTTATTTATTTTACTATTTTAAGTTTTTTAAATGGTTGAAAATAAATTATAAATATATATTTTTTTTTTTTTTTTTTTTTTACAGAAATCAAAGGCTTGTTAAGCACCCAGGTTTATACTGTAATTAAATTTTAAGGTGCTCACAAAAATAATAACAGGTGCAAGACAGACAGACAGACAGACAGACAGATAGATCGTGACCATTCATAACTCAATGTTATTGTCAAGCTCCATTTGGACCCTTATGATGATCAATTCTACCTCAAACCTTAAAGCCGATCATCTTATCAGTATTGTTGACAGCTGACGTCATAGACATTTTTAGACATTTAGACATAGACATTTTCCAAATCATTGTCAAGTTGAAAGTTTGTCACGAACGTTTTCGAGACTCAATGCATTTCATAGAGAAAGGTTAAAAAAAAAGTCATCAAACTTACCACCATATCGGGTAGCTTGACATGACACGCGCGAGCCAACAAAAAAAAAAGAGGAAATATCCAAGAAATATCATCCTTGAAAATGTTTGTCTTAAACAGACCCGCACACGCACTCACGCACACACTCATACACGCGTTTGTCAACAGAAAACACAAGGTGATGATGAGCGACAATTCTCTCCGATAATCCTACTGCAGACTCCTGTGCGCGCTCATGAGGCACATATTAAAGTTGAAAGCAGCTTTGCGTTCGGACCCAATCAGAGGCTTTTGCCACGGGGGAAATTCTGATGATACAGTCACTCAGTCAGTCAGCCTGAACTGGTATGAGGTGCATTGCTCAGGACAGCGATTTAATAGTTATTGGCTTTGTGTGTTATATATATAAGGTTGTTTAAGGGTGGGTGGGGGGAACCCCTGTGGATTGGGTAGCTATAACAACCTGTCCGGATTTCACCCTCCTGTTTGAAGCCCCTCATATGCAAAAATGAAAACGTGTGAATTGCTTGCTTGCCTTGTGTAAGTTTGCTTCTTTCGCTCTGTTGAGAACATGAACTCATTTGTTATTAAACACAGCTAATGATAAAAATGGACCAAAATAAATGGTTTCAAATATGGTTAATAATATTCTATGGTGTATAATGTTACATTATCTACCTAAAGGTCCAACTACACCGTCGGAAACGAAAAAACGGAAAGCTGTTGCAACATTTCTGCAAGTTTCAGAGTAAAATCCCTCAAAAAAAAAAAAAAAAAAAAAAAAAAAAAAAAGTTTCCGACTGAACGTGTATTCAGCCTGTGTATTGATATTCATTGATCCTCGACTCACACCTGATCGGATGCGGTTTGTGGTTGAACAGGTGTTTTATCTAGATCAAATGGATCAACTCAAGTCAAGTAATATAGCCGAAAATATCTACATTATAGGCCTACCTGATGAATGAATCATTCGTTTTGCTTAGCATAAAGTTTTAAAATACAATGAATGACTAACATGCAGATATAATCGGTGAATTCTTTCCGACTATTAACTATGAAATAATTATTAAAATATTAACTATTGATCAACTATTACATGAGACTGCATATTTTTGACACAGTGGGAATTTACGTACTACAATAATGAGACTATATATCTTCAAAAGGGTTATGGAAACTTTTCCAAAGGCAGAAATAAGTGACATGCTTTCAAGACTCCTTGCCATGTCAAATAAATGTAAAATGTAGCTATTTTATCATGTTGTTCACTACTTATAAACAAACTATTATGATGTCATATTTTACCTCTGAGTGTGTTCAAAAACTCTTAATAAACAACTCATTTTTTGTTTGATAAATAAGCTTGTAATTAATTCACTCATTTATTCATTAATTTTCTTATGCGTTCTTTCTTCATTTATTTGATCAGTAATTTAACGATTGCAACAAATAGTTTACATTAAGTTTTAAAAAGCGGAGTCAAAGTTTAAAACTGACACATTTCTGTTGCATATGTCGCTCTCTAGTGGCGATGAGGAGCAACAAACTTAAAGGAAGAGTTCACCCAAAAATGAAAATTCTCTCATCATTTACTCAACCTCATGTCATCCCAGATGTGTATGACTTTCTTTCTTCTGCTGAACACAAACTAAGATTTTTAGAAGAACATCTCAGCTCTGTAGGTCCTCACAATGCAAGTGAATGGTGACCAAAATTTTGAAGCTCCAAAAGCAAATAAAGGCAGCATAAAAGTAATCAATATGACTCCTGTGGTTAAATCTATATATTCAGAAGTGATATGATAGGTGTGGGTCAGAAACAGATCAATATTTATTATGATAAATTCTCCTCCCTGCCTAGTAGGTGGCCTTTTGGAGCTTCAGAATTTTGGTCACCATTCACTTGCATTGTTTGGACTTACAGAGCTGAAAAATTCCACTAAAAATCTTTCTTTGTATTCAGCAGAAGAAAGAAAATCATGCACATCTGGGAAGGCATGAGGGTGAGTAAATGATGAGAGAATTTACATTTTTGGGTAAACTAAATTATAATTCTCTCATCGCTTACTCACCCAGTCACCCTTATGTCATCTCAAACGCGTATGCCTTTCTTTCTTCTGCAGAACACTAATTACGATTTTTCATACCTCCCCAATTTGGAATGCCCAATTCCCAATGCGCTCTAATTCCTCGTGGTGGTGCAGTGACTTGCCTCGATCTGGGTGGCGGAGGACGAATCTCAGTTGCCTCCACTTCTGAGACAGTCAGCCTGCGCATCTTATCACGTGGCTTCACGCTATTCTTCGCAGCGTCCACGCACAACTCACCACGCGCCCCACCGAGAGTGAGAACCACCTTATAGTGACCATGAGGAAGGTAACCCACGTGACTCTACCCACCCTTGCAACCGGGCCAATTGGTTGCTTTGGAAGCCTGGCTGGAGTCACTCAGCACACTCTGGATTCGAACTCACGATTGTAGGGGTGGTAGTCAGCGTCTTTGCCTGCTGAGCTACCCAGGCCCTTAAATAAAATTTTTTAGAAGAATATCTCAGCTCTGTATATCTATACAATGCAAGTGATTGATGACCAAAACTCCAAAAGCTCTAAAAAGGAGAAAAAGGCAGCATAAAATTAATCCATATGACTCGAGTGATTTAATCCATGTCTTCTGAAGCGATCCAATTGGTTTTGGGTGAGAACAGATCAAAATGTAACTAATGTTTCACTGTGCATATTGTCATTTCAGTCTCTAGGCATGATAATGATTTCAAGCTCGGTTACACTTCGTAGTGCTTGATGCATGCGCAGAGCGCTAGAGGGCGCTACAGGAAGTGTAATCAAGCTTGAAATCATGATCGCCAAGGAGACTGCTGTCAAGATGTAAAGAGAAAAAGGAGTTATGTTTTGGTCTGTTCTCACCCAAATTCAACTGGAACGCTTCAGAAGACGTTGATTAAACCAGTAAAGTCTATGCTGCCTTTATGTGCTTTTTTGGAGCTTGAAGATTTGGTCACCATTCACTTACATTTTATGAACAAACAGACATCATATCTCCATTAAAATATCTTTGTATGTGTTCCAAGGAAGAAAGTAAGTCAAACAAGTTTGAGATGACATAAGGGTGACTAATTGATGAGATAATTATTATTTTTGAGTGAACTATTCCTTTAAATGGCAGATACAATCTTACACTATAGAAGTTGCATACTGTAGCAGACTCTTTAACCATTAGCTGTGCATTTTTTATGACACAGTGAGTACAGTATAGTAAATATACTCTATGGGCTACATACGCAGCAAATGGCATTTCCATACTGTATGTATGACTACAGGATTCAGGATTATCAAATAAAAAAATAAGAAAAGTCCATGCTAGTCTTGGACTTTCTCATCTGTGGCATGTCTAAATCGTTAAGCTGTCATTGAAACGTCCCTTTTTCCAGTCAACCTACAGCGACCTGTTCTACAACTCAGTACAGGACTGCCCTCTATTTGCGAACACGTTACAACATAGACAAACAGCACCACATTCCATTACATCACAGAACCAAGCGTGATTTATGCATTTATTTTGATCTAAATGACTTTGTTCTCTTATATGTATTAAAAATATTTCATATTAACAGCATAACCTTCCTGACAGGACAGAAATGTATTGTAGTTTAGTCAGAGAATAATTCTTCTTCAATACAGGCAGGGGCGTGTCTAGGATTTGTTTTTGCCAGGGATGGTAGTGTCATCTTGCGGAGGATTCCGTCTGACAGGGTGGGGGATTTGTCTACTGAGGCGAAACGCTGTGTCCTCCCAGACACGGGCGGAACATTGTTATGGACAAATGCGCGACACGGACGGGTTAAGCCGTTGCGCATCGTCTCCAGGAAGTGAGCGGGGTCCGAGTTGGGGTGCCAAGTGGGGTGGCAAAGCTCATTTTTAGGGTGGCAGCTGCCACCCCATGCCACACTTCTGGCCCCGCCCCTGAATACAGGCTATTACTGACGTTAAGACCTTAAGTCATACAGATTTCCATGCAAAAGACCATAAAAAGACAGCCTCTTTGAAGGCTGCACACATTTACGTACAGTATTTTTTTGTTATACTAAAAACATACTCTATTTAAATACATAAATCTGTTCAGTACGGGTGTATGGAATCTTGTTTGTACAGTGAAAATAACATCTGTGCATCAGGGTATGTTTGCAGGTTTTCTCTGGAGAAGAGGAAGCAGAGGTGTGAGCCGAGGCATTTTTTCCACTCGTTGTAATCATGAGCTCACGGGCAGAGTCAGCACTCCAAACACACTCAGATGACATGAACAACTTCAGCTGCAGTACGTCCCACAATACTCCGCAGCAAATGTGAAAGCGACAGAAATGCTGGAGGTTCTGCTTCAGAGTCCAGCTAACAGAGCTTGAAGAGGGTGCTGTTTAGCCGCGGGTTTCAGTATACGGGCGGATTGTCTGCGCTATTATGCCAGCCATGAGAATGGAATATGATTAATGTCGCCCCCAGGTGAGTTTGAACCCAGTGAACCTTCACACTTTTTCCTCATTACCCAACGTGACTACCAGATCATGATGACAAAAGTTCTCTAAAATGTCCCCTTTTCTTGACATTTGGGCCATTTACATGTAACAGGAATTCTTGCTACCGAGCTACTGCAGACAAACCTAACACATTACTTTAGTTAATGTTAAACCACAATGTAATATGGAAGAAGATGATAATAAAACAGAGTCATAACTGGTTGTTTCTTCAACTATGTCCCAGGGGTTGATTTTTATTAGAAATATTTCAACTTTTTTTCCTTTTTGTTTAATGAAGGTCACATTAAAAGTGTTTTGGAAACTTTTTACCATGCCTTCATCGTTAAGTTTTGCTGCTTTTCAAATGCCTTTTACAGTTTGCATATTTTTTTCTTCGTTTTGTTTTGTTTTACCCTGGACCCACACCCAGACTTTCAATTTTAAAATATAAAAGCCATCATTAAACTTATAAAACAAAAATGTAAGACTATGATAATCAAGTCCAATAATCATAAACCATTTAAATCTTTATTGTGTGATAAAAAATAAAAAATAAAAATAAATTAATCAATTTACACAAATTGCATCTGTCCCTCTGTTGTAGCATCATTTTAACCACCACAAAGTTTTTAGTTTTCTTTCAAGCTTAAAGGGACAGTTCACCCAAAAATGAAATTTACCCTCATGCCATCCCAGATGTGTATGACTTTCTTTCTTTAGGCTCAGCAGAACAAAAATAAAGATTTTATAGCAATATTTCAGCTCTGTAGGTCCATACAATGAAAGTGAATGGGTACCAAATTTTTGAAGCACATAAAGGCAGCATAAAAATAATCTATATGAGTCCAGTGATTAAACGTATGCCTTCAGAAGCGATACGATAGGTTTGGGTGAGAAACAGATAAATATTTAAGTCCTTTTTTACTATAAATCTCCATTTTCACTTTCACATTCTTCTTTTGTTTTTGGTGATTCACATTATTGGTGCATATCGCCACTTACTGGTCTGAGAGGAGAATTTATGGGAAAAAAGACATAAATATTTATCTGTTTCTCACCCAAACCTATCATTCTGAAGATGGATTTAACCACTGGAGTCATATGGATTACTTTAATGCTGACTTTATTCTTCTAAAAATCTTGAAAGAAAGTCACACACATCTGGGATGGCATTAGAGTAAATGATGAGAGAATTTTCATTTTTGGGTGAACTATCCCTTTAAGATGAAATATGAGATGTGATATTTAAATAATATTAATAATAATAATAATAATAATAAAGGTAAATATCATCTGAGTAAAACAAAATATAATTTTTTTTTCTATAAACAATATTTTTTTGTGCATTATTTCTAATAAATTAATTTAATTTTGTCAAGTTATATGCACATATATATTTTTAATAAAAATACTTATTTAAAGCTGATGTAATTTCTTCAACACCAGCACAACTGAAAGAAATTGCAAAAATAAACAATGTATTTCAAAACAGCTTTCTGAATACGGCACTCTTCTGCTGTTTTTCAAGTAGTCCCGCCCCCAACTCATGCCATTGGTTGAGTCATGTTGTTGGGGAGGGTTGCTCAAAACAAACACAGACACAGTGTTTACAGTTACCGTTTTCGAGGAAATTAACCTATGAATGGCTAACTTATAGTTGTCTCTGCATATAAAGATGGGATAGAAGTATTTTATCACTGAAAAAGTTACATACATTTATTTAATTGTGTCTTTAGCATACGTAAAAAGCTCACTCTGAAATTAGCCACACAATTTTTTTGTTTATTATTATTTTTTCACAAAATCTTATCAAATTGAATACATAATTTAAAATGTGCAGGAAATAATATTTGTTGGTTCAGAGAAATTATGCTTCAGAATGCAGGTGTATACTGTTGGACATTGTTAGTAGAGAAATGAAATAATCTATTGAGAGTGTGAAATGTTTGTTCATTTTCTAAAAGGCCACAGTGCCAAAAGTGTCCATAATTGAAGGAACACCCAGCTAAGAACTGCGAGCGGCACTAAATCAAAAATCTTTCATTTTTTTCTGGTTTTCAAAGCTTTTTAAATACACAGTCTTTCAGCATGGAGCATTTACATTGCACATCTTTCACTTTTTCCCTCTGTGGGTAACAGAGGGACCTTGTATCAACATCACTGTGCTTCTAATGGCCTATTCTGACCTCACAGAGGCCATAATGTCATAAGGAGAAATGAAAAGTCAAGGTGGTATCCAGAGGATTAAGTGAACTGGGTGGGACAGACCTCCACAATCAGCTGCACGTCACTTAACCGTCTGCTTTCCAAGTACTGTTTCACCACCTTCTCAAAATTCTGCCTCAAACTGTATGTGTATAACTTGAGTTACAAACACTGGGGAACCACTATAGGAGGTGGTAATATTTAACATTTCTCATTACATTGAAAATTTTGTGCTAAATAAATAAATAAATAAAGGGGTCTGATAACTAATTGTGTTAACTAGCAAATATCAATGCACCACACCACATTATTTACGTGCCGTAATGTTATATATATATGTGCCGAAATCTTTTTTTTTTTTTTTTTTTTAACTCAGAACTCAGTTGAACTCAGAGCTTAATGAATGTAAACATAATGGACAACTGTTAAAGACTGTAAGAGAATATTCTGTTTAAACTATGTTGTCAATAAAAAAAAGTTATCATTAGCATTATTTTTGAACACAGCATAACAGGGTCGTACAGAAAGTGCAGGGACAAAGACAAATTCTGTATTTTTGGAATAAAATCATTAAATATGTTAGAAAAAATATGGCATAGACAATGAAAGTATGACATTTTAATTTAAATAAAAACTAACTTTAGTTAAGTGTTGGTTTATTTTTGTATCACACACCTAGTCTAGGACCAAGTCTTGGCTACAAAAAAGCTATTGAATATTAATTTCCAATGTTAATGGCCAGGAAAAAAGCTACTGTTCATTGAACACACAGCACAGTGAGCTTTTGTGACAACATGCCCCAGTAGCGGGGGACATTGGGGTGATGGGAGAGTATGCACCACCATCACAACCACCAAAACAAAATCTATGCCTCTTTTTATAGGAATATTCCGGACGACAGCACATGTGGCAAAATGTTTATCACAAAAATGTATTTCGATATGTCCCTCCTTTTCTTTAAAAAATAAAAGCAAAAATTAAGTTTTCAGTGAGACACTTACAATGGAAGTCAATGGCCAATCTTTAATTTATACAAAAATATAGTCACAACACATAAACTTATCAGGGATGTGATTCTTCCCGATAAATACGGAATTCCGTTTTTTCATACATAAAAATGTGACCCCACGTGAATTGTGTAAATACATAATAATAAAAAGAAAAGGTGGGGTTTGTTGTTAATATCTCATCGGTTCTTAATATCCTGTCCTGTCCATTCTCGAATAAGCACTTTTCACCCAAACAAGTGTCATTCAACCTTCCCTTGGATAATGCCACCCATGCTTACAATACCTTCGCGCCCCCCCCCATGGGGCGCGCTCAACACTTTGAGAACCACTGACCCTACTGATCAGTAGAGTGTGTAAACATGACAGGAAGCTGTTGTGTGTGAGAGAAGCAAGTAATTGTCACGTATTAGATGAAAATGATGTCCAGCGACGTCATTGGCTGAAGTAAAGGTCGTACGAATTCATAGAACGAGTGCAGTTGTACGATATCATATGAATTAGCCAAATTTAGAAAAGTCGTACTAATCCTGACGATTTCACTGTGAGAGTGTGTTGGAGACTAGCGAAGTATCAATGAGAATCACTCCAGTGGAAGCACAGGAGCAGATTTCCCATATGTTGGCTTACAAGTTGCTACTGTATCTGTATGAGTGTTTTTTACACTCGAGTCCTCTTTAAACCTCTGTTGCAGCCGAGTGGGCTTTTTCAGGTGCAGGGATCAATCGCCTTAGGGGAGCCAGGTCCCGTCTTTCACCGGACCACTTTCGTTTTGCTCAACAAAAATGTTTGTAAATGGCTACTGAAGGCCATGTACAGTATTTTCTCCACATATTTTTTAATCTGTTCTTTAAGTAGGCTACTTTTCAAAGATGTGACGGCTGTTAAATTGGTTAAATCTCTTTTATTCTGTGAGTGGATGCCATATTTTAGGACAACAGGGTTCAAAACAGTATTACTATGAATGCAAACTTTAATACAGTAATACTCTATTAGCATAATATAAATAAATAAAAATGTCCAACATTCTTTTGAATGTCCGTGTACTAAAATAAAATATTTGATGCCATGAGTGTACCTTCATTTACTATTACTATTATTTTGAATGGCCATGGAAAATGAAGCAATGTGATAACTATTTTACCTGGTCACAAAAAGTATTCCGTTAATTTACCTGATGAACTTTCACCTTTTGCTGACCCTTTATGCTTTGTAGAGCTAATGTGTGCTTCTAAATAACTTGCAACTTTATTAGCAACTGACACATAAGTGCCAGCTTTACATGTCATACATTCTGCTTCCCACGGATCTCGACCTGGATGAAAGCATGGGAATTTTTTGTGCAAATCTTCTGTAAATTTACACTTTCGTTTGGGCATTGTTTCCACTCAGCTGTCCTTTGCTGCTGCCGTCAAGCAACTGTTTGATGCTGAACACAACAGCGCTTTGCGCATTCGCGGAGAGCTTGATAGGCAGGAATTTGGCCAATAGTTGCTGCAAGCCTCTTATAATCGACCAGTTGGTGTGCGAGAAGGAGGGACTTACAAAGAGGGGTTAAAGCAATGCAAATATGCATGCACACACAATGAAGTATTAGACCAGATGCACATCATAATGCATCTGGAATTTTCGCAATTTGCAAATTTTCGCAAATTTAGAAATCCCGGCCGGACACTTTTTTAAGGTCCGAAAAAGAGGACATGTCCGTGAAAAAGAGGACGTATGGTCACCCTATTGTAAACAATGGGATTGTCTTTTTAGTGTTTTACACAAAGTCTCAAAAAATCGACTTTTGCTGATGAATTATGCATGTTCTATTTATTTTTAAGTACCATATGATTAGGGTGGCCAGACGTCCTGTTTTTTGCCTGGGACAGTCCTGTATTTAAGCACTTTTTCTAGTGTCCAGACTTAAAAAAAACGTGTTTTGTCCCGTATTTCCCCTCTCCTAAAAATGCAGCTTTCTCAGTCACTGTGAGTATTCTAATCAAAGGTAGCCAAGGATACGGCTTGTAAAACCAATAAAATCACATCACACCGTGTTATTTGAAGTACATGATTGGATTAAACTATCCAATCACAATCCCCTTTCAATAGACGTCCAGTTAGTGAACTGATTGAAGTGTCAGTTTGAAAGAGCACACAGATGATATTGCGGCTGGAAAAATGTCAAGGAAGCATGCATGTACATTTAATGAGGATTTTCAAAAAGAGTTTACATTTCTGAAAAGGAGTCACAGACAAAGCCTAGTAAAGTGAGGTGTGAGATTTGTGGAGCTCGCTTTTCCATCGCCCATGGTGTGCAGCATGTTCATACAAAAAAGCATGTGGATGCCACACCAAGTGTTAGCCATTTTTTTGTGAAGCAAAGTTCCGAATCTGACAAAGGTGAACGCAAACTGACTACATTTCCAACATCACTGAAAAACATGGCCTTGATCAAAAACGTATTGCCCTCTGTGCCGACAACACCAACACAAATTTTGGTGGTGTTAAGAGAGCTGGTAAAGGCAATATCTGGAGAATGCTGCAGTCAAAGCTAGGGAGGGAAATTTTGGGGATTGGCTATAATGCACATATCATCCATAACATATTGCAAACAGCAGTGTATTGTCTTCTGATAGATTGAGAGAGTTTTGCTGTGAAGGTGAACAAATACTTCCACACAGTGCGCGTGAAGGAGCTCAAAGACTTTTGCGATTTTGTGCAGCTGGACTATCAGAAATTACTGCAGCATGGCAACACACATTTCCTCTCTCTTGGTCCAACTCTTGAAAGAATACTACACATTTTCAATGGTCTGCGTGCATACTTTCTTTCTAAAGAAAAATGCCCAAAGTTTCTAAGAGACATTTTCAGTGATGCTTGCACTAAATTTTGGATTGGCTTTGCACTCAAGCAAACAGCCACTTTTAACCATGCACTGGAGATAGTAGAGCAGACCCCATATCAGCCACAGAAGTGGCTTTGCACATTCATGACCTTAGAAAAGACTTACAGGCCAGGCTGAAGGAATCATTCATACCCTCTGATATTAAAAAGTAGTTGGATGCCCTGGTTGAAGCTGGTGACAGGTGAGTGGATGATTTCTTTTGTGCAGTGAGAAACTTTAATTCAGCATCGGTGGATTACCTTCAAAACTGGAGCCGCTCATTGGAAAACACAGAAAAACTTGAGTGGGCCCTACTGAGAGATATCCCAGAGTGGAAAGACATTCAGAGCAGTCTCAAACACTTCTACTCTAGAATCCTCGCTCTCAGTTTGATTGATGAAACCATGCTCTTTGATGAGTCGGCGAGATGGACAGACGTTTTTCGTGAGCTGGAGAGCAAGGCCATCAACTTCAGAGTCTTAGCCAAGGTCGTGGAGTTTGATTTATGCCTGTCTGGGACATCAGCATCTGTGGAGCGCGTGTTCTTATTAATAAACGCAGCATGGACACCGGATAAATCTCGACTCAATGCTTAATCTACCTGAAGACTCACCAATATTTTTTAGAGTGAAGTATGAGGGGGAAAAAAAATGCATTTGTTCTCTTTTAGTTAGCATTTTTTATGTCACATGAAATATAAATTTTATGCAATATCATATAATTGACTTATGGTAAGATATCAAAATGAAGATAACCATTAACAAAGACAAACCAGCAGCCTAATGGCTTAAGTGAAATAATGAGAAGAGTAATTTTGAAGTTTCAACCTGCTGCCTAAACTGATTTACACAGACATTGCAGCACAACTTTCAAGAACAGAAACAAACAACCCAAAAAATTTAAGTATGTGCATACAAGAAATAAGCTTTACCACAAAGGAAAACGTATTAATGAGAAGGGTGTGCCTGCTTTTTTGAACACAACGTATCCATTCTGGGAATTATCTTGGAAAGAGTGACACGCATGTCATGTGCTGGCTCTAGACAAGATCTATATTTTGTTTTCATTGCAGTCAGAGCAGAAAATCCACTCTCATGTAAGTAAGTGGTGGAAAAGGGCACTAAAACTGTGCAGCAGCTCCTACAGCAGGGTATTCTCTGGAAACACGGACCCAGAACTGTCCAAGACTTGTCTCTTTGAAATGAAGTTGTAGGCCCCTGTCTGAAGCCATGTCTATCATGTACAATTCACCCTTAAAAAAGGGTGATTTTGATTCCTTATCCAGCATTTCCTCAACGTTGTCCATGCAGGCTGGCGGCAGAAGCTTCTCGCCGATCGTGTGGCCTTTTGGATTTCACAATTCGATATGAAGCCAAAAATGATTCTTGCAGTGCTTTCTCTCGTACACTTGCTGCAGTTTTCATCAGTTTCTGCTGATGAAGATACTCTTCTTTTTTGAGAATAAAATATGTTCGCCCTTTGTTTGAGTAAACAGAAGGTTTTGTTGTGAGGTGCCGTTTAAGTTTGGAGGGTTTCATGCTAACACTGGCTAACTTTACTAAACATAAAAGGCACTTCTGCCTTCCTCACCATCTGGAACTTTGCAGGCGATAAAACCAATTTCAAGGTAAGACTCGTCATATTTTCTATGTGGCTCCTTTTTAGATTTAGTTGTTTGATCTTGGTCTGAACAGTTGACAGAGGTCTTGGATTAGTTTTAAAAACTTTTCCATTTCAGCTGGCGTCAGCTGCTAACTGATTCCACCTGCGTTATAACTGAATGCTAGCATATGTTAATGACGCGCGTAATTTTTTCCCCACCCGTATTCTGGCAACTCCCGCTGTTGATATAATTACACGTCAAATGATTGGACGAAAGTTGTCTATAGTCACCAGCTTGACGACACCTTCTGACTGGATGGGTATCTTAGCCACCTTCAAGATAAGGCATTGGTAATTCTATAACTTCTGACACTTTGGCGTTCCAACAGTAGAAAAACTCTTTGTGTTTTTTTATTTTTATTCATAGTAAATGGCTGAATAAATATGCTGGAAAGAAAAGAATTAGTTATTCAGTGAAGCCATAAATGTGGAAGCCAGGCAAAATCGGTTTGTCATTAAAAAAAAATCTCATTCATATCACTCATTATTGTTCAGGACAAAGTGGTCACATATAACTAATTATTTTCTTTCCAGTACATTTATTCAGCCATTTACTATTAATAAAATGAAAAAACACAAACAGTTTTTCTATTGTCGGAACTGCAAAGTGTCAGAAATTATAGAATTACCAATACCTTATCTTGAAGGTGGATAAGATAACCATCCAATCAGAAAGCGTCATCAAGCTGGTGACTATAGACAACTTTCGTCCAATCATTTGACGTATAATTATATCAATAGCAGGAGTTGCCAGAATACGGGTGGCGCAATGACATGGTACGTATGGTTCAGTTCAAGTGATTCAGATGACAGATACAGTCAGTCCTTCAGTGAATGATTCGGCAGACTGATTCAAACTAGTACCTCCTGATTTGTGATTTTTTTTTAAGAGTAATTTGCTCATGATTCGGACTAAAGTACTCATGCTCGCGCTGTTTGTGAGATTCACCGCACCGTAAATTCTGCTGTGGTCGAGCGACTTTGCACGACCCACTTTTTCCCACTCTTTGACCCACTAGTGGGTCGTGACCCACAGTTTGAAAACCGCTGCCCTAGATGACATAAATACATTTCAGTCATGCCTCTTCACAAACAGCAGGAATGAAATCCATTTATCTTCCAAGAGAAGTGCAGAAAGCCAGTGCTGCATGTTTAGATGACTTCAAAATAGAAAGACATCCTGCCTCATATCACCCACTGCAGAGACGGGAGCTCAGTCTCTCTCCCTCTCCATCACGGCAGGCATACATCGGTGCTGTATTTTTCATATTTCTGTTTCATAAAGTGCTGACTCACTGCCTGAACATCTGTGTGGCTTGAGAGATGTCATGTCAGTTTGGATCCATCTCAAGGGAGCAGATCTGTGGCATAGTATACATGAAGAAACTATAAGTTGCAAGCAGGCAAAGGCATTAAGAAAATGATTAAGCTGATCAAGGTCACAGATATGGAAGAATTTGGATGTACGGTTTAGCAGTTTACTTTTAAAATATGAACACTCGGTTCGACCTTAAAAATGTCAGGCTGATGTGGATCCATGCAGGCTCCATGCAGTGAGGTTATTTCATTACTTGTAGGACTAAGTAATTTAAAACCACTAGATGTCAGTATTGTTTGTAAAAATACCTTTGACCTCAGTTCATCATTTTAAATCATGTTAATGTACTGACTGTATAGTTTGTAAGACCTCAGTTCACTTGCAAGACAACACAGGAAACGTTCAAGTGAACTGCCTGCTTTAACTCAATATGGTTTAACATGATCAGATACAAAAGTAATGTGTCAAATATTCAGTGTATAGCCTTTATTTATTCATAAATATTGACAAATCCAGCAACCACTTCAATGAATGAAGGAAGATACAGGGCTTCAAACTGATTTTCAGCTCCAACAGTAAATCTGATTAGGTTGACAGCTTTTAGTGTTGAAAAAATAGCAATATTTAGCATATCACATATGCTTTAAATGCAGAAGCCAATTTGTATATTTTTCTATTGCTAGCTACTAATAGGACCTACTTAAATGAGAGAAATCCCAAACAATTTCTTTACAATTGTGTGACAGAGTTTAAATATCATGGATGAGACAAAATAAAAGCTCAATTACTTATTATGTAATTGATGGCTGAAATTCCTTGATTTTATAAATGTTTACACAGCTGTGAAACTTTATAAAAATATATATATTTAAAATGATCATCTTATGTCAAAACATAGTTATAGTAATGTTTCTTTTAAAGGTGCACTTATTATTTTTTCATCATTAAAAATTTTTGCTCCTAAAGAAATGAGTATTTATAAACTTATAAAAAATCACATGACCAATCGAATGCTACTCACTTTTGATGCTTTCAGGTCATGTTGGAATTATAGTTATTACATGATTCTGACTTGTATAAACCGATCTTCATAGAACTTGTAATTTGTAAACGTCCTGGTTACTTTCGTAACCTCCGTTCCCTGATGGAGGGAACGAGACATTGTGTCGATGTAGTGACACTAGGGGTCACACTTGGGAGCCCCAAACACCTCTGCATTTTTGAAAAAAGGCCAATGAGAATTGGTGAGTGGAATTTGCATGCCACTCCCCTGGACATACGGGTATAAAAGGAGCTGGTATGCAACCACTCATTCAGGTTTTGTGCTGAGGAGCCGAGACAAGGTCCCGGCCATTTCAGTGGGTAGTTCAGCGTTGTGGCAAGAGGGACACAATGTCTCGTTCCCTCCATCAGGGAACGGAGGTTATGAAAGTAACCAGGATGTTCCCTATCTGTCACTCACTCGACGTTGTGTCGATGTAGTGACACTAGTGGTCCCTATAAGAAATGCCACAACTAGCTGAACCGTGTTGCATGAACTGCCGGTGTGTGACAGGCAAACTGCTGTGTGCCTCGTAGCCAGCGCACCAGGCCATCACATAACCTCCCCCAACGTTCTTATGAGCGTCGAATGGTCCATCAGGAACAAGTCGACTGCCCAACTATAGGGACAGGCTAGCCCAGCCGAGGCCTCTTTTCCCTCTCTTTTCTCCCCAAAAAGAGTGGAATTTGTTAACTGACTGGGAGCCATAAGTGTCTGTGTCGGGGGGTGTCCCTCCCAAGGGGAAGACACCGCAGAGACCACACCCTGCCCAAAAAGGGGGGGGGGATTTTGAGTGGAATATGTCACAAGGTCTTACCGAGTCTTGTCGGAAGTATGTCATGTGGAGAGGTCCCATGGTAGGTCCTACCCAAAGGGGGAGGAGTTTGTACAGAGCATGGCGGAGGAGTCTATGTCCAAGGAAGACGCAGTTTGCCGACAGGGAAACGATTTTGCGGAAAATATCACATGGGGTCGCCTTTGGGGAACCAGCACATGTGGAGCACCTACCTCAGTACAGGGGCCCATTAGCGCACGTACTGGTCCGGTCAGCAAGTTTCTCCGCAATCTCAACTGCCAGAGGGCTAAGGAGGAAAGTCATCCAGGGATCACAATCTGTGAACATGACTGGGAGTCAAGAGCACACGTCTTCACCTCAAGGGAGGGGAAAGGCATTATGCACAAGCGGTACACCCGGCCAGTTGTCCCGGAACTTACCTGCTCGTGCCTGCCAATACACGGGACGATACCGGCTCAACCCAGAGATTATAGAACCTCACAAAGGTGTTGGGTGTTGCCCAGCCCACTGCTCTGCAGATGTCTGCCAAAGAGACGCCACTGGCCAGGGCCCAGGAGGCCACCACACTCCAGGTGGAGTGGGCTCATAACCCCGCAGGGGGTGGCACGTCCTGAGCCTGATATGATATCGTGATGGTGTCGATGACCCAGTGGGCGATCCTCTGTTTGGAGACAGTGCTTCCTTTCCGCTGTCCACCAAAGCAAACAAAGAGCTGCTCGGAGCTTCTAAGGCTCTGCGTGTGATCCAAATAGATGCGTAAAGCTCGCACTGGACACAGCAATGGCAAGGCTGGGTCTGACTCCTCCTTGGGCAGTGCTTGCAGGTTCACCACCTGATCCCTAAAAGGAGTCGTGGGAACCTTGGGCACATAGCCCGATCAGGGTCTCAGGATCACGTGAGAGTAACCCGGACTGAACTCCAGGCACGACTCACTGATAGAGAATGCCTGCAGGTCCCCTACCCTTTTGATGGAAGTGAGTGCAGTCAGGAAGGCAGTCTTCAAAGAGAGTACCTTAAGTTTAGCTGACTCCAAGGGCTCAAAGGGAGCTCCCTGTAGGACCCCGAAGGACTACAGAGAGGAGACGAGGTGCGGTCTGGAGGGATTCAACCTCCTAGCGCCTCTCAGGAAGCTGATGATCAAGTCATGCTTCCCCAAATACTTACCATCTACTGCATCGTGATGAGCCGAAATAGCGGCTACATACACCTTTAGGGTGGAGGGGGACAGCCGCCCCTCCAGCCTCTCCTGCAGGAAGGAAAGCACTGATCCAACTGCACATCTCTGGGGGTCTTCGCATTGGGAAGAACACCACTTAGCGAACAGACACCACTGCAAGGCATACAGGTGCCTCGTAGAGGGAGCCCTAGCCTGAGTGATCATGTCTACCACGATGTGGTAGGCCGCTTAGGTCTTCCGCGTCCCATCCAGGGGCCAGACGTGGAGATTCCAGAGGTCTGGTCGTGGGTGCCAGATGGTACCCCGTCCCTGAGAAAGAAGGTCCTTCCTCAGGGGAATTCGCCAAAGGGGCTGTCGCGAGGAGTGTGAGATCCGAGAACCACGTCTGGGTGGGCCAGTAGGGTGCTACTATGATGACCTGCTCCTCATCCTCCCTGACCTTGCACAGGGTCTGTGCATGTAGTCTCACTGGGGGAAACGCATATTTGCGTAGTCCAGGGGGCCAGCTGTGTGCCAGCGCATCTATACCGAGGGGTGCTTCGGTCATGGCGTACCAAAGCGGGCAGTGGGAGGATTCCCGGGAAGCAAACAGGTCTACCTGTGCTTGACAGAATCGACTCCAAATCAGCTGGACCACCTGAGGGTGGAGTCTCCACTCTCCCCTGAGGGTAACCTGATGTGACAGCGCGTCCGCTGCGGTGTTGAGGTTGCCCAGGATGTGAGTGGCTCTTAGCAACTTGAGGCACTGCTGACTCCAGAGGAGGAGATGGCGGGCGAGTTGTGACTTGCAATGGGAGCGTAGACTGTCTTGGCGGTTGATGTACGCTACCGATGCTGTGTTGTCCGTCTGGACCAACACGTGCTTGCCCTGGATCAAAACCTCCGCAGGGTGAGCAGTACTGCCAACAACTCTAGGCAGTTGATGTGCCAACGCAGCCGCGGGCCAGTCCAGGAGCACAGCCCGTCTTGGAGGCGTCTACATTCCTGGAGACCTGCTCTAGGGGAATCCCTGCCCATATAAATGCAAGGTCAGTCCAAGGGCTGAAGAGGCGGTGACAGATCGGCATGATGGCCACGCGATGTGTCCTGTGGCACCATGACCATCTCGGGAGTCGAATCTGTAGCCAGTGCTGAAGCGGTCTCATATGCATCAACCCGAGTGGTGTGGCTACCGCTGAGGATGCCATATGCCCCAGGAGCCTCTGAAAAACTTTCAGTGGAACCGCTGTTCTCCGTCTGAATGCCTTCAGACAGTTCAGCACTGACTGTGCGTGCTCGTTCGTGAGGCGCACTGTCATCGAGACTGAGTCCAACTCCAGACCGAGAAAAGAGATGCTCTGAACCGGGGAGAGCTTGCTCTTTTCCCAGTTGACCCGAAGCCTCTGCAGCCATACCTGTAAAGATGGGACGGTGGACGGTGGTTGTGATGATGGCTGTGCACACTGAACATGCAGCGAAATTAAATGAAAACGAAACAAAAGATTCTCCTCCCGGCCCTCCACCAGGGGATGGAGTGGTCTGCTCACCAGCTCCGGAGAAGCGGGTCTCCTTGACCCTGGGTCGCCCATCTCAGGGGCGCTTCGAAGCCTTCCTCGGGTTCTTGGCGGCCGGCCGTGAGATGGGTGGCGTCTGCTTCCTGCGCTGGGCTCCACGCCGGGGCCGGGCCATGGGGGCGGGCTGTGGCCGAGCCGGTGTTGTAGTTGTAGGAGGACGCCCTTGGCAACAAGCAGATGGGGTGCGGGGTCTTGAGCCACGCTGGGGCAGGATGTGCTGTATGGCCTCTGTCTGCTGCTTCACCGCTGAGGACTGTTGGGCAAAGTCCTCGACGGTGTCGCCGAATAAGCCAACCTGGGAGATGGGGTGTCAAGGAACCGTGCCTTGTCAGCCTCGTGCATCTCAACCAAGTTTAGGCAAAGGTGGCGCTCCTGGACCACCAGGGTGGACATCGCCTGCCCGAGAGACCACGCCGTGACCTTCGTCGCCTGGAGAGCGAGGTCGGTCGCCGAGCGCAATTCCTGCATCAATCCCAGGTCAGAACTACCCTCTTGCAGTTCTTTTAGCGCCTTGGCTTGGTGTACTTGCAGGAGAGCCATGGTGTGCAGGGAGGAGGCGGCTTGCCCAGTGGCACCGTAGCCTCTAGCCGTCAGGGATGATGTAAACCTACAGACCCTGGACGGGAGTTTCGGGAGCCCATGCCAGGTGACAGCGCTCTGCGGACACAGGTGCACCACGAGCTCCTTATCCACCTGGGGGATCACTGAATACCCCCTGGCTGCTCCGCCATCGAGGGTAGCTATAGCGGGGGAGCTGAAAGACCGGGACCGGGCAGTAAAAGGTGCCTCCCACGATCTTGTCAGCTCCTCATGCACTTCCAGGAAGAAAGGAATGGGGCCATGGGCGGCGCCCTGAGCCCAGGAACCAATCGTTGAGCCGCAAGGGTTCAGGAGAGAGCAGAGGGTTCCACTCTAGCCCAACACTCGACAGCCACCCGGGAAAGCATGTCCATCATTTCCGCAACGGCCTGGGACTGGGCGACCACTCCCAAAGGAGGAAGCCCAGTCGAAGCCTCTGCATCCAACTGGACGAGTCTGCTCTCCGATGCTGCGCTCGATAACTCGTCTTCTTTCCGGGCTCCGAACGAGATGTCGAACTCACCCTGAGAGGAGCGGGCGATCTCGTCAGAGCACCCGACCAGAGCAAGCGAGCATGCTGGGGAATGGGAGGTCCATGGGGGGATACCCGGCAGAGGTGGACCCACTGAGGTCCCCAAATCGCCCCCAGTGCTAACCGGCACGTCCTCATACCCATAGGTAGAAGGATCGAGGCGGGGAGCCGCAGGGGAGGCTTGCTTTCTTATGAATGCAAGCCGCGACCGCAACATTGCCATGGTCATGTTCTCGCAGTGAGGACAAGACCCACCCACGAATGATGTCTCCCGCATGGGCAGCGCCCAGACACGAAAGACAGCGATCGTGGCCGTCAGAAGTGGAGAGATATCAACCGCAACCAGGAATAACACACAGATGGAAAGGCATCTTTAAAAAGACGTTCCGTGTGTGCCGCTCTTTTAGAAAGAAAATATACTCTTTTTTTTTTTAGAATATACTCTTTTAGTTGTTTCTGCTGAAGCGCCCAGGGCCGTTCTCTGCACTCCACGGGTGCAGAGGGTGAGAAGCCACTGAAATGCGCCGTAGAATCCAGCAGATGAGGTGAATGAACTTTGCGGATGAATTCAGCTTCAATGAATAGAACCGCTTGGCTCCGAAGAGAAAATCTGAATGAGTGGTTGCATACCAGCTCCTTTTATACCCGTATGTCCAGGGGAGTGGCATGCAAATGCCAATTCTCATTGGCCTTTTTTCAAAAAAGCAGAGGTGTTTGGGGCTCCCAAGAGTGACCCCTAGTGTCACTACATCGACACAACATCGAGTGAGTGACAGATAGAGAACTCGGAATTTAATGAAAGCTCCGACTTGATCACTGTAACGTCAAAAGAACCAAAATAGCAGCCATTGCAGTTAAAGGTAGTTTACATATATTTTTTTTTACTAAGAATTCACGTAAACTCTGATCGCAAACGGCTGTTTTTAGTTTCCAAAGTGCTGTCGCTGTGACAGATACGAGGTCATATATGATGGAACAATTATATGATCAAGACCACAATATATGATATAACAGGAGGAACAGATCCCGTCTCCACCACCGCAGAACATGGACTACTGTTTGTGAAAGGATAAGTGAATAAAAATAAAAATAAAGTCATACTGTGAAAATTATGTCTTTGCATTTATTTTGAATGTAGTAAATAATATTGTTTTGATATGGAATATGATCATATTGAAGTAAGAATATTATTATTTATTGCATGTGAGTTAATAATTGAAGCAGTAAAGACACATATTGCATGTCTAGTGGTAGTTTTTATTTTTATATATCACATTTCTTATATGCTTTAGAAGTGTGTTAAATATGTGAGGATGTGTATTCATCAACCTGTTACATGTCTGACATAATCATACAGGCTATTTCAGAAAAGAACCCACATACTATCTTCATTGTAAACCATAGATATTCATTTATAATAACTTTTATTAACATTAAAATACATTTTTACATTCTATGCTTAAAAATGTAACCCTCCAGGCCGGTCAGCGAGAATGTTTTCAAAATGAAACTGGTCTGTGGTGCAGAAAATGTTGGAGACCCCTGCCTTAAACCTAAACCTAACCCTAACCGAATTTTAATTTTTTAGATTATTATTTCTTTATGATGCCTAATGAGTTTAAATGGAGATTAAACTGAAAACTGGGTTGTTAGGACAGTTTAAAAAGCAAATGTGAGATGAAAAACAATTTCTGGAGCAACAATGTCATTTTGTGGTGCTTCTATGACACTTTCTGCTCACGTGTCATCTTGCAAGCTCTTCAGGACTCGTACCTCGGTCCTTTGTTTGCATATGCAACTCTCTATTAGATGAGCTTCCGTGCAATTTGATCACACTTAAACAAGCTTGTAAATCCAGCGCAAGCATTAGTTCAGTCAGGCCACGAGAGGCAAGCTCAGCATCAGCTGGCACCCAGCTGACCTACTTCCTCCAATCACATTAGTCTATCTATCAATGACGGCCTATATATATATTCAACACAGCATTCTTGCCAGCCAAGCCAAGCACCTGACAACAACCAAACTCCTCCCCAGCTACCTTCCATATGCATTGGTCTTCAGTGTTAATGGTTTATAGCTTTAGTCGGCCTAGTTCTGTGCACTCTTCTATTTGTTGCTTTATGTTCCAGGTGACAACCATCATGACCAGATCTTCTAAGCAGCCCAAACACATCATCTTCCGAGATACCCCTCTTCGGATCAGGAGTCTCATTTCCTTGGTTATTTTGCCAAATGTTATGCTTTCCTTGCTGATGGTTCCAGTATGGGGGGTTCCTTTAACTGCAGGAGAAGAACACAGTTCTTGAAAATGAAAAAACTGTGATAAAATAAAGAGAAAATAAAATTGTACATTTGTGTTAAGAACATTCTAGTGATCATTTCTAATTAATTTCAAAGTGGAAATGCTGCTTTTTTCAAAGCTAATGGCAGGTAAAGTTGTGGGACATCATTTTTACAGCTACAAACACCAGCCACAAGAACACTCACACTGACATTTAAAAGCTTTTAAAATAAACACAAGACTGTAATAAAACATTTTACGAATCTTGGGAGACAAGATTCTCCACTCTGCTCAAAAGACTTTTTCTTCTCAAACGTGAAAGTGTGTATGTTCAGTTCTGCAAGTCATTGTTATGTGCGGCATAAAAAAGCATGCTTTTGCAAACAATCTGTCAAATGTCCATGTATCACCAGTTGCTGACAGGCACCTTCGTCATCTATTGTTGAACTAAATCTATGAGAGCTTTCTCAATGCCACAAGAGAATGTTAGAACAAAAAACAATGAAATACCTGAAAGAGTCCCACTCATATGTTTAATCCTGGTCTTGCTTTTGCCACTCCCATCCCTGCCAAAGATACCAATTCATTATAAGGAGGCTCTTTAAGTTACAAAGAAATGATGAAAAGATAATGGACAGGGTAGAGAAAATAACTTGTTTGGTCATTTTAACCTAAGAACTAGGAAGGAAGATCTTGCTGTTTTAACACACGTTTTAAGCTTGTGTTGTGTTGTAATTTGTTGCCAGAGCATTGCTAAGGTTATCTGGGTGGTTGCTAAGGTGTTCTGGGTGGTTGCTAGGTGGTTGCTTATTGGCCCAAGTCAAAAAATAAATAAAAATAAAGCCCACCCCTAAAGCCCCGGGTATACTTCCATTTTGATGTGAACGCTTAGTGTCTGCGTACAGTCGAACGCGAACCTGTCAAAGTCTACTTTATATAACTGTGTGTGTACTTCCACAGGCGGTTGGTGCATGCACGCTACGACTGCTATGAGACACTGAACTTTATCTTCAGGAGTTTAAACCTATAAAGGTTATATTCCTTCAGATTCTAGTTATACAAATGCAGGTATCTCCTGACCTCCTCACACACGTGCTCTTGACTTGCACATCCACTGTTGATGTATTTACCTTCATCTCCTGATGTTTAGCGGCGATTCTATCTTCTTGTATCGCTTCTTCGTGACAGCAACAGCTCAAATGTGAGTACATAGGCAATATAGTGGCATGATACATTTAGTATAACTCTCATTTTTTAATTGTGGTAAAGGTGCTCATGTGGAAACTGTAAAACGATGCCTACAGAGTTGCTATGTTACTCAGAGCACAATGTTTTCACAACAAGTGTTTTTTGCGCAACGTGCAAACAAGCAAATTCAGAAAGCCAAATTGCAAACATTAAAAAGTATAAAGTGCGAAACGTATGACTTGCAAATCTGAAGTTGGGTCACGGAGAGTTGATATCGATCCATCCTGGATCCTTAGCTTGGAAGCAAATCCAGCTTTGTGTTGACCCTCGTTGATGAAGCAGTCTGACGTAAAATGGTTTGCACAAATATATAGGGATTTTCCTATTGTTGTGGGCACATTGCCATCAAAAATAAAACGAATCCACTGGGTCTTCAGTGGCTCAGATACCGGGAGTACATGAAGACTCTTATGTTCGCTCTTGCAGCCAACAACATAATATTTGGCGTGTTTACCTCGTAGCTGGGACATTCTTGAGTTAGTACAAGCGGTTCTAGCGAGGAGATAAATATGGCGGACTGTGCACTGCTCGCTCAGGTTTTAATGAGGGCGGATCTAAGCTACTCGGGCAGATCTCTTCGCCAGCCGTGGGTGGTACCTTTCCCCTTTTGAGGTCATAAGGGTCTGCAAACCTGAACGGCTCATTTTTTATTGATGGGGAAAGGAAAGAAATGAGGGGATAGTCTTTTACCATATTTTGTGGTTGTCTACACACACTGGGGACACATAATTCTGTTTAAAAAATTTTTAAAGTGGATTTTGCATAATATGTCCCCTTTAAGTCTCAGTTGAAGGCTCATCTTTACTCTATTGCTTATAACTGTTTTTAGATTTACTGTTGTTTTGACTTATATTGTGCATGATTTAATTGCGACTGTTTTTTAAATGTTGTTAGTGTAAAGCACTGGTCAACATGTGTTGTTTTTAAATGTGCTTACAAATAAATGTGATTGATTGATTGATGTAGGTAAGTTTGCTCTGCAACACTTCAGTGTATTTATGTTGAGTGCTCTTGACAGAGTGAAGAAATCAACTGGAAAAAGATGTCGCCGTCAAAGTGGTGGAGCACCATGTCAAACCCACCGATGATGTGGACCAATGGCAGTAAGAAGGTACAAAGTTTTCCTGGAAGTTTGCGCTGACGAGCTGTTTCAATCCACCACAACAAACTCAAAAACACCTTCTTTTTGGACAGATTTTGGGTTTGTACCAAATCCTGCCTCCGGAGGAAGCACTTTAAAACATCATAGGCACACCACCGACACAAAGGCTGTTCCAAAAGGTAGGTATCTTAATTATGCTGCTTCCTAAGATATCTCGTTTTGGCCAAATTCCAAGGTAGCTTCGTATGTATCCTTCAACGGGTAGGCAATCCCGGAATGCTACGTGATGAGCTCTGTGGAAAACTAAATCCAAGATGCTGGACGAAGCGAGATAAATTTTGATTATAAATATATTTATAATCCATTCAATACTAAAAAGTATAGAGAAACAAATAGATTAAAAGTGCACTCAGTAGTTTTTTCCTCATTAAAAAGTTTAATCCCTAAAGACATTAATTGTTATTATACTATATATGAAGGAAATCATGATCTTTCACATTAAAATGAAGACTCCAGTCACATCAGTAGCCTTATAAAAGCTGTTTTATTCTACATGGAGAGGGTCCACACAAAGGGGTTGCCATGTTTGAATCACATGACCAGCCGAATACTACTTGCTTAATCTCAGTAACCATCCTGATATTTGACACTTTCACTCAGTGATTAAAGTAATCATGGCTGACTGTGAATACTATATTTCCACAATGGCATCTGAAACTGAAAACTATTGATCTTAAATGATGCTGCATCCAAACCACTAGGTGTCAGTGTAAGTCCAAGATGACACAAAGATGAGAGTGCACATTTAATATGATAGAAAACGGTGTATATACACTAAATGTGTGTGCGCTATGTGTATTTATGCTCATTAGAGTATCGTGCGTTATGACTGGGACATGTTCTTCACAGAAGTTTAATCTTGTCCCTCATGAGATTCACCCATTAACTAGACAAATTTTCATTAAAAAAATAAAATAAAAACAAGATTAATAATAAATAAATAAAATTAAAAAAAACTCACCAAGGACAGAAATTGCAAATTGGGGTGCACACCTTCTTGTTAAATCTTGAACAAACAAGAAAGCACTTCATGACAAGGATGACAGAACTAAAACATTGGGTCTGACTGAGTCTTATCCAGGTCACCATGGGTGGAAAGTTTCTTTTGTGGTGTCTCTTCTGTCCTGCAGTAAACCTTACAGAAAATGTTTCAGAGAGCTCTGACAAAGCCTAATACAGCTGATGAAAGCTCTTTGAGGCACCTTCTTTAGTTCAAAAGCCCTTCCCTTCCCCTTAGTGAAGCTCTACCAGAGTCTCTATCAAGTCCTTTATCTATTCAGACACTGGGACTGACAAAGTGACAGCAGTGGGCAAGCATTTCAAGGGGAGAGCCCAGTTTTCAAAGTCCAGGGGCAGATAAGAAGGTTAACAATTAGCCGTCCCACCCCACTGATTTCAGCTCACTGAGAAATGATGAGAAGGTAAAATGGTGACGCAGATGGGCATGGATGTATTGATGCTGATGGTTGGAGTGAGACACAATCAAAACCTGTGTATCACCTCCTGTTTCACAAGGTGGAGGCAATGATGCAACATTTGATGAGAGATAATTGTGCCAATCCCCTCCCTAATGGAAGAACCAACAAAATGAGGAATATTGGGGTGAATCTCATGAAAACTGGCAAAAAAGTTTTGGGTCAGTATTTCATCCCAAAAAAGCAAATGAGAAAATTAGGAAATTACATTTTGCACAAAGAAAATGAAAACCTTTTTAGTTGTATGTGACATTATTTATTACAATTAAGTGGAAGCATCACTGTTCCTTTTGTTCATACACTTAGCCTTAAACTTTAGTGCATAACTTCTCATTTGTGCTACAGTCATGAATGATACATCAAATCATACAGCTTGTTGAGGAAAGGTGAACTATTACTTTTTAAAACAATCAGATTTACAATTTTCGTCTGACAGATGATAAATCAGGTGGAAAAAATCCCATAGATTTACATTAAAGAAGGGACTCCAGCCATATCTAGAGACTATCATTGAAAATAAAGCCCAAAGTATGCAGATGTACAGGACGCATGACGCAAATTTCATCTATAGCAGAGTGTGTGAGCCCTGATTTTTCAAAAAGTTTTACAAAAGTTACACAAATTTGTCAAGCATGTACGGGTGAACTCCGTTGTTTTTAGTAGCAGCCATATTGCTTCTCCTGCACTGTTGTCACCAGGGTATCCATGGCACCAGCAGGAAAGGCACAGCCCACATTCATAAAGGGGTGGTGGGAGCAGCAGCTCCTGTTCATTTAAAGCTACAGACACTAAAACAGCCCGTTTGGAACAGGGCTACAAAACAGGGGTATAAAGGCATGGTAGAATAAAACAATCTGTGAGGTATTTTGAGCTGAAACTTGACAGACACATTCTGGGGACACCTAAGATTTATATTCCATCGTGTAAAAAGGGGCATAATATGTCTCCTTTAAAAGACTATCACATGATCTTATATGAATCGGCAGACTATTCCAAAGGCGAGGGGCTGCAACAGAGAAGGCATGATCCCCTTTGGTTTTCAAATGGGATTTAGGGACACTTAAAAGCAGGCTCTGTGAAGATCTTAAAGGTCTAGCGGTTTGATGATGATGTAAGAGGTCTGAAATATAATCTGGTGCAAATCCATGTAAACCTTTAAAAACGTTAAAAGTACCTTGAATTGAACACTGTATTTGACTGGAAGCCAATGTAAAGAGGCTAAAACTGGAGAGATACTAGTATACTTCCTGGTGCCAGTCAGGAGTCTAGCTGCTGCATTTTGCACTAACTGTAAATGTGATAGTGAATTATTTGATATCCCCAAATATAAAGAATTACAATCATCCAGTCTAGATGAAATAAACGCATGAATAACAATATCCAGATCTCTGAATGAAAGAAAATATTTAATTTTAGCAATGGCCCTGTGCTGAAAAAAGCTACATTTTGTTCCACTGAATTAATTTGCTTTTTTAATTAGCAATAAAAAATTACACCAGGATTTCTCGCATGAGTGTTTAAATTAGTTAAGTTGTAATTAAGTAATTAACTTAGTAATTAAGTTGATTAATTCATTGTTCAGCTTAATCAGGAGGGCCAAACACTACCACTTCAGATTTTGATTCGTTGAGCTGGAGAAAGTTAACAGCCATCCATCTTTTGATATCACCCTGACAGTCAAACAGAGAAATTAGAGAAGAATTATCATAAGGATTTAGAGGGAAATACAGCTGAGTGTCATCAGCGTAGCAATGATATGCAATACTGTGTTTTTGACAAATCGAACCCAAAGGAAGCATATATAAAGAAAACAAAATAGGGCCAGGAATAGAGCCTTGAGGAACACCAGAGGAGATGGGAGCAGATGGGGAGGTGTAATTTCCTATTTCAACAGCAAATGTTCTCTCCTTCAAATAAGAAGAAAACCAGTTTAGTGCACACTCCCGAATCCCCACCCACTGACTTAAGCAGTTTAAAAGAATATAATGATCTATATTGTCAAAAGCAGCACTTAGATCAAGGAGCACTAAAACAGCACAGTTTCCTGAATCTACAGCCATTAACAAGTCATTTGACACTTTAAGAAGTTTTGGTCTAAAACCTGACTGAAATTTATCAAAGATCTTATTGTCATTTAAAAACCTTCACCAGATTTTTTGATAAAAAATTTAATTTCGAAATCAGCCTGTAATTATCTAAAACAGAAGGGACTAGACAAGGCTTTTTAAAGAGGGGTTGCACCACGGCGTGCTTAAAATAAGACGGGACTTTACCATTTATTAAACTATTGTTCACTATTGACAAAAGACTTGAACCAACGACATCAAAAACCTGTCTCAAAAAGTGAGAGGAATAACATCTAGAGAACAGTAAGCAGGCTTCAGATGTTGGACAATAGACACTAGATAAGAGAGAGTGACGGGCTCAAACTTACGTAGATAGGCAGAACTAGAGGAACCAAGAAGAGCTTGTTCCCTGTCTGTCACTCACTTGACGTTGTGTCGATGTAGTGACACTAGGGGTTCGATCTTGAGAGCCCCAATCACCTTTGCTTAAAATAGAAAAGGCCAATGAGAATTGGCGATTGGAATTTGCATGCCACTCTCTGCCCTGGACATACGGGTATAAAAGGAGAGGGCGTGCACCACTCATTCAGATTTTTTCTTCGGAGCAGAATGCATGCTTGTGTTCGTCCTCTCACCTTTCACTTACACTGCTGGATTTTACGGCGCATATCAGCGGTCACCCTCGCACGGACGAGTGTTGTGCTTCCCCTGAGTGCTTCGGCGGCTGAGTCTACAGGTGCTAAAAGAGCTCGCACAAATGCTTGGCGTCTTTTTAAAGATGTCTTTCCGTGTTTGCGCATTATCTCTCCCCTCCGGACAGCCATGAAATCTGTCTTGAGTGCTTGGGATGCCAGCACGCCGAGGCAGCTTTCATGGAAGGGTCATGTTCTCATTGCGAGAACATGCCCATGAGAATGTTGCGGTCGCGGCTCACTTCCAGCCGGCCGGGTCGGCAAGCTCTGCAGGTGATCTGGATGTGGACATGGGAGCGTTTCTGCCGGCTCAGCACCCACGGACCTCCCATCCCCCAGCACGCTCGTTCTACCCAGAAGAGCTGTCAAGCGATCAGCCTCAGGGTGTGTTTAATGTGTCGTTTGTGGCTCGTGACGAGGATGAGCTTTTGGTTGCATCATCGGAGGGTGGGCTTCTGCTATCGGAAGCAGATGAATCTTCTGAGCTCCCGCCCACAGGCGGTAGAGCACAGGATGAGGTGGACGCTGAGATGGCAGCCGTACTTGCCCGGGTGGCTGCAAACATCAGGCTTAAGTGGAACCCTCCACCCTGCCCTGAGCGTTCATGGCTGGATGATTGATTTCTGGGCTTTCTTCCCGGAAGTGCACAAAGCAAATGAAGTCATGGAAGGCATCTTTTTCTGCCTGTACACATTTCGCAGGCTCTTCCACTCTGACTACCCTCGACGGCAGAGCGGCTAAGGGATATGTCAAGCTTCCCCAGGTAGAGCGTGCCATAGCGGTGCATTTATGCCCGCAGGGCTCAGCCACCTGGTGTGACCGACCAAGGCTCCCTTCCAAGGCCTGTAAGTTTTCTTCCTCTTTAATGATGAAGGCTTACAAGGCCGCGGGTCAGGCTGCTTCGGCCCTGCACGCCATGGCCATCCTGCATGTCCACCAGGCCAAGGCGCTGAAAGATCTGCACGAGGGTAGGACTGACCCGGGGCTGATGCAGGAAATGCGTACTGTGACCAACCTCGCCTTAAGTGCAACGAAGGTCACGGCATGCGCCCTGGGCCAGACGATGTCCACTCTTGTGGTCCAAGAGCAGCACCTGTGGAGGGCTTTTTGGCGACACCGCCGAGGATTTTGCCCATCAGTTCTCGATGGTGAGGAAGCAGACCAAGGCGATTAAACACTCCTTCAGGCCTCCGAAGTCCTGCATCCCGTCTGCCCAGGCACGGTAAGTCCAGTCATCCCCTTGGTGCCACTGTCGCTGAGGCTGGAGGTTGCCACCCTTCTGGCGAAGGGAGCAATAGAGCCCGTCTCCATAGCCGAGTTGCGCATGGACTTTTACAGCCCTTATTTTATCGTGCCCAAGAGAGGGGGAGGGTCATGCCCAATCTTGGATCAGTGTGCCTTGAACAAAGCCTTACACAGGCTTCCGTTCAGGATGTTAATGCAGAAGCGCATCCTGGCGTCAGCACAACATCAGGGTTGGTTCGCGGCCATCGACCTGAAGGACGCGTACTTTCACGTATCGATCCTTCCTCGACACAGGCCCTTTTTTCGGTTTGCCTTTGAGGGAAGAGCATACCAGGACAAGGTCCTCCCCTTCAGTCTGTCCCTGTCCCCTCGCATCTTTACCAAGGTCGCAGAGGCTGCCTGGCCCCGCTGAGGGAAAAGGGCATACGCATTCTCAATTATCTCGATGACTGGAGACCTTCAGGCAGAAGGTAGCAGTGCCAGTGAAACAATTTCAGAGGATCCTGGGGCATATGGCATCCTCGGCAGCGGTTCTCCCCCTCGGGTTGATGCATATGAGACCGCTTCAGCATTGGCTACAGATTCGAGTCCCGAGGTGGGCATGGTGCCACGGCACCTGGCGTGTGACCATCACGCCACAGTGCCATCAGACTTTCAGCCTTTGGTCGGACCTGGCATTTCTACGGGCAGGTGTTCCCTTAGAGCAGGTCTCAAGGCACGTCGTGGTCATGACAGACACCTCGAACTCAGGCTGGGGCACCGTGTGCAATGGGCAGGCAGTGTCGGGGCTCTGGACAGGGCCCCGACTCCAATGGCGCATCAACTGCTTAGAGTTGCTGGCGGTATTGCTGGCCCTGAGGAGGCTTCAGCCGTTGATTCAGGGCAAGCATGTGTTGGTCTGGACCGGCAACACAGTGACCATAGCATACATAAACCGCCAAGGTAGCATCCGCTCACGTCACATGTTGCAACTCGCCTGCCGCCTCCTCCTTTGGAGTCAGCAGATGTTGAAGTCTTTACGGCCTTGTCGTTGCTGTGTCCAGTTCACACCCTGCGCATCTATCTGGACAGTACGCAGAGCTTTAGATGCTTGGAGCAGCTCTTTGTCTGTTTTGGAGGTCTCCAAGCAGAGGCTGGCCCATTGGATTGTGAATGCCATTTTCCTCGCATACCGATGGCAGGACTTGCCGTGCCCCTTGGGAGTCCGGGCGCACTCCACTAGAGGTGTTGCATCCTCCTGGGCACTGGCAAGGGGGGCCTCTCTAGCAGACATATGCAGAGCTGTGGGTTGGGCTAGACCCAATACCTTCGCAAGGTTTTACAACCTACACATAGAACCAGTTTCGAACTGAGTGTTTTGCGGTAACAGCAGGTAGGCCGGGTGGCCGGTTGGGTGTACCGCTTGCATTGCGCCTTTCCCCTTTTTCAAAGGTGATAATATGTGCCTTTTGTCCACAACAGTTCCCCCTGGTGAACCCCGGATGCCTCTTTAATTCTTAAGCACTGTTCGGTGACGAACTCGGCGGGGAGTTACGGCACCAGGCCCAGAACTCGTGGTATGCCCCTTTTCAGGTGAGCCTGTGTGCTCGGGCTCAGTGCTCCATACGTGGTGATTCCCCTTGGTAATCCCATATGATGAGTTTTCACTGTTCGGTTTCCCCTTAGGTGAACCCTGTGTTTCCCCTCGCCAGAGCTTTCTCTGCCTCGGCCACTGTTGCTGCTTACCCTCTCTGTAGACAGGGTCCTCCAGTGGTATCATTCCATATGTGAAATTCCCCGTTGGTAAGTCCATGTGAGGTATTCTCCACATGTTAACCTCCCTCCGGTAGAATGTGGTCTCTGTAGTGCCCTCCCTCCTGGAGAGGGAAGAGCGCTTCCCAGCGCTATTCTAGAAAGTGCTTGGTGGAAAATTGCTTAAAAGCAAATCAGGAAAGGCTCTGCTGGTAGCCTCCTTGGGTAAGTGCCTCCTCCCCACTTAACGGGAATAGGGAGACACCTTACCTAACTCGCTGGAAGGTCACGACGTGGTTGATGCATGCAGCAGCTTGCCCGTATCCACTCTTCTGTACCTCGTGACATGGTTCAGTGCCTGCGGCATTTCCTATAGGAACCCTTAGTGTCACTACATCGACACAACATCGAGTGAGTGACAGACAGGGAATGTCTTGGTTACTGATGTAACCTCTGTTCCCTGATGGAGGGAATGAGATGTTGTGTCCCTCCTGCCGCGGCGCTGAACCGGCCGCTGACATGGCCAGGACTCTCTATCGGCTCCTTAGCATAAATCTAAATGAGTAGTGCATGCCATCTCCTTTTATACCGGTATGTCCGGAGCGGAGAGTGGCATGCAAATTCCACTCGCCAATTCTCATTGGCCTTTTCTATTTTAAGCAAAGGTGATTGGGGCTCTCAAGATCGAACCCCTAGAATCACTACATCGACACAACGTCTCGTTCCCTCCATCAGGGAACAGAGGTTACATCAGTAACCAAGACGATCTGTATGATCATTTGAGACATTTTCCAAGACTATGTCATGCGATTTTTTTTTTTAGATTATGTCTTCAAAAGTGTATAAAACACAATAACAAATGGCAAATGGTGCATATTATGACTACATATAGCGTGATAGAATTAGCGCCATGAATGCAGAATGTAAACATTACAAATTACACATTTACTGCATTCATATTACTTTAAATCATCACCAAGTGGTAAAAAACAGCTTCTTTTATTGATCTCATGTGGATTCTATATATTAAATGAGGCATTGATAACAAGTTACATTGGTTAATGTTTCACATATACAACCCAAATTCCAAAAAAGTTGGGACAGTATGAAAAATTCTCATAAAAACAAAAAGGGATGATTTGTAAATTATATTCACACTTTTCTATATTGAAAGCACTACAACTACACATTATATTATGTTTTTCCTTGTGAATTTAATTGTTTTTTGAAAATGTACAATCATTTCAAATCATATGATTGCAACATGCTCCAAAAAAGTTGGGTCAGTCGAGTGTTTACCACTGTGTGACATCACCATTTCTTCTAATAACACTTATTAAGCACTTAGGCACTGAAGACACAAGTTTGTTAAGTTTAGAAAGTGGAATTTTCCCCATTCATCCATTATGTAAGTCTTTAACTGCATAATTGTATGGGGTCTTCGTTGCCATATGGTGTGCTTCATAATGCGCCACACATTCTCAATTGGAGATGGTCAGGACTGCAGGCAGGCCAATCTAGCACTCACACTCTCTGCTTCACAGCCATGCACTTGTAAAATGGGCAGTATGTAGTTTGAAGTTGTCCTGCTGGAAAATGTAGGGATGTCCCTTGAAAAGACGGTGCTGGATGGCAGTATATGTTGCTCCAAAATTTGAACATATCTGTCTGCATTCATGGTGTTCTCACAGATGTGCAAGGTACCCATGCCATGGGCACTGACACACCCCTGACCCATACAGACACTGGCTTTTGGTCCTGTTGCTGATAACAACTTGGATGGCCCTTTTCCTCTTTGGCCCGGATAACACAACAGCTTTGCTTTTCAAAAGCTTTTTGAAATGTGGACTCTTGAGACCAAAAAAAAAAACAAAAAAAAAAACACAGTTCCACTGTCCTATTTTCCATCTAAGATGAGACCGAGCCCAGAGAAGTTGGCAGAGCTTCTGGACAGTGTTGATGTAGGGCTTCTGCTTTGCACAGTAAAGTCTTAACTTGCATCTGTGGATGCAGCGGCGAGTGGTGTTGACCAACAAAGGTTTACTACAGTTATCCCAAGCTCATGTTCATGATATACATTACAGATGAATGATGTTTTTTAAGTCAGTGATGTCTGAGGGATCAGAGATCACGCACATTCAGAAGTGGTTTTCGTTTTGCCCTTTACGCACTGAGATTTGACCATATTCCTTGAATCTTTTAACTATATTGTGCCCTGTAGAGGGTGAAATGCCCAAAATCCTTCCGATTTGTCTTTGGGGAACATTGTTCTCAAAGTACTGGATTATTTGCTGAAACATCTGTTGGCAAATTGACAAATCTCGAATGATCCTTGCTCTTGAAGGACTAGGCTGTTTTTGGAGGCTGTTTATATACTATTTCATGATTGCCTCACCTGTTTAACATCTCCGGTTTCACATCACCTTGTTATTTTAACTCCTCAAATTTTTATTAGTCTTAAATTGGCCCTGTCTCAAATTTTTGGAACATGTTGCAATCATCTGATTTGAAATTGCTGTACATTTTAAAAAAACAATGAAATTCACAAGGAAAAACATGTGTAGTTGAGGTGCTTTCAATATAGCAAAGGGTGAATATGATTGACAAATCACTCCTTTTTGTTTTTATTAGCATTTTTCATACTGTCCCAACTTTTTCGGGATTGGGGTTGTAGTCTGCTGGCAGGATAGCGTACGTCTCATATTGAAATGCTCCTTTAAATGTTGGCCCCAGCAGTGTGATCGATGTCAATATATTTTAGTTTTTAAGAACAAATAAGAACATTGCTGTGAGTGTATCAGAGCAGTTATTATTGGTAAGGCTGTGATATATCTGAAATACCATTCATACATGAAAAATTTAATAAGAGCCACAGTATGAAGAATTTCACAACAATTAGAGAATAAATGTGCATTAATGGTACCTGACTGAAGTGTATGCTTCAGAACACCAAATGACTGTGTCTTTCCATTTTAAGAGATAAACTGTGCCATTGTACCACTCAGTAATGCACTAATGTATTAAATGCAATAATGTTCTTTTAATGTACACTATACAAACAGCAGTATATGGTTTCTATGTCAGCCCTATTGTGTTTGCACATTCCTTATGCAACTTGACTGGGGGCCTCCTCTGGACCAGATCTGTCAGTTGAGGAAATAATGTTTAAAATGAATTCTTCACATTCTCTTTACATGCCTGTTCTCTTTCACCAATTGTTTCCCTGAGAACACATTATGCTTGCTAAATGTAATGCATGAAGTATAAAAAAATATATATGATGGCATTGGTATGCTTGAAGAGCTATTGAGGAATTATATGGGGTAGAAGATCTCAGTTTTGACAGTTTTACAGATGCAATAATTGAGTTTTTGACTAATCGGGGTGGAGATTGATTTGCAACATGGCAAACTCACTCACATTAAATGGCCTTAAAGTCAACATGAAATCAAGAAATACAAAATTAGTCAAATGGGTTGGGAACAGCATTTCATGTTCACTTCAAATGGGAGGTGTGTTATAACACTGGAGGCTCCAAAAGGAATTTTAAAATATCGATTATTCCCAAACAGGTATCCTAAATACTTCTACTGCCCCCTTTGCCCCACCCACTATCTTCTGTTGGTCAGCCCAAAACAGGTAGTCCCACCTCAGTTCACAACATTGGTGGAGCATGTTGTTGCAGCACTCAAACAAACAGAGCAAAACAGCATTGTCAGCATGTCAAGAAGTACATCTCCAACGGCTGTAGAGTGATCAGTCACATGAAATTTACATCTTAGGTGACTGATTCAGAGAAAACATGCATCTGCTGAAATTGGTCTATGCATAGCGAATTTCAAAGTACTGCCTCAAAGTAGCCGAAGTTGGAAGTGTTGTTGAACGTATGGGCACGTGTGAGCTCCAGTTTCCGAAATGTCCACAGAGTGGCGCCAAAAGCTAATTGTATTTTTAGTTGTAACTGATATAATACAATCAACAGGAATGCATGTTTTATTAACTCTATCCCCTAACCCAAACTCCAACCCTAAACCTAACCAGTAAAAGGAGTAAAAATGTAATTTCTGAGTGAAAATGCAACCTTTAAATCATGGTCACCATTGTTTATGTGAATGTGATTACTTCCTGGTTCCCATGGGACCAGAACCCATGTCTCAGACATAGATTGTGCAATGTGCTATCAGTAGTGCCAGAGGGAAATGTGGTCACACTTAAATTGATGCAAAAAATGTCTGATGGGGGATGCTGTTTGTCATTTCTTCAGCTGAATGTGGTTGATTTCAGGGTAAATTAACTTTATTAAGCAACATGTCCTTGTCCTGTGTGATCATGTTGTATGAATGACTTGTTCACAGTAAGACCAGGAATGTGTAATAAAAGTAAATAGGTTCCATTTTGATTTCATGTTGACTGTAAATGTGTGGTTTGAAGCCACTGCATTACATTACTAAAGAGTGATTCATAGGGAATAAACGCTAAATGCCAAAAAGTGACTACAGTCATCTGAGTTGGAGACCTGAGACAGCACTACTCCACACATGCAGTGTCAGCCTCCACATCTCAAGCCACTAATGATACCCAAGCATCCTGAAAATACCACAGTACCCATAGAAAAGGTGGGCGAGGGAGCCCGGCTGTGACTTCAACACATTGAATGGATGGAATGTGCAAGTTGTTCACACGGACACAAAGTTTTGTTTAGTTACCACATGAGAAATACATTTTATGGGTAAAGCTTAAAACCCAGTGCCCAAACCCAACTGTCCTGTCCTTTATTATATCTGGTATACACAAGGATATGTACAAGATGGAAAAAGATAACAGTGAACTACAGAAGTCTTCTAAAGCATCAGCTCTTATGGAAAGAAAGAAAAGCCATTGGCTGTTGGATGACATCTAATGTATTAACCACAGTTTCTCTGGTCAGGTTCAGTTAAATCAAAGTTTAAATCTGTGGAACTGAAGATGATATCACTAGGTGGTTTAATCAACTGTTCATTCTGATTATAAAATTCATGAGTGTTGTTCACTAAGGTAAACATCACAATTAAGGCCTATACACGCCAAGCCCAAATTTTCTTTGTCATGTGTCCCAAGCTGATGCCGCTATAAAATCTAACATGTTCGTGGTGCCAACGCATCAAAAGTTGCTTAGCTAACTGACATTAAACACTTAAAGAAGGAAAACTAGGAACATGTGTTGAAGATGGATGTGGAGCTGCTCTTGTCTTTGATATCTGAGAACAAGGAATTATTTAATAATTCCACAGCGGCGGGAGTCACGTGATGCCATGTGAGGTTCGGACGTGTGTACGGCGAGCTCTGCGCACTTTACTAGTTTTAATACTTTTCATGTCATAAACCGGTGAGATTCGATACACCCTGATCCTTAACTGTTCTAGGAAGACAAAAAGTCAAAGAATTAAAAATCATCGGGCTCTGGAGACATTAAAAGACACTTACGTGCTCAAGCTGATGCCCCCACAGAGGCCGTGGACCAGGGAGTCAATTTGGCCAGAGAAGTGAAGGAGATTTGGCGTGAATTGCTGAACGTGTCGGCAATGCTGACGAAATTCGTTGCTGACTTAGAGGATCTTGCTGTAATACGTCGATCGATCACTGCCATGGAGACGAAATTCACTGGTATGGTTACAAGAGTGGGGGATGTCGAGAAACGGATTGATTATCTGGAGTCATCGGAGAGGGAATTAGCTGCTAATCCATTAGCAACCAAAGTTGATTTGGAGCGTCTCTGGGAAAAGTTGGAAGACTTGGAGAATCGTAACCAGCGAAATAACATCAGAATTGTTGGAGTTCCTAAAGACGAAGAAGGTTGAGATATGGTGAAATTTCTGGATGGGCTCTTTCCGAGTCTGCTCGACATAACAGGCCATAAGCTGGAAATGGAGCGAGCTCACAGGGTTCTGCCGCGGAAATCCTTGGAGGGAGACAGGCCCCGATCAATTCTGTCCAAATTTCTGAGATCATCCGATAAAGATCTCGTGTTACGCGAGGTGAGGATTAAAGGAAGGCTTTTTTGGAAGAACCGCAGCATTTTCTTGTTCCCAGAATTTGTGAATTCTGCAAGAGAGAAACATGATTGATTCAAGGAATGCAAGAAACTCTTACATAAACAGAAGGTCGCTTCTGCTCTGATGTTCCCGGCCAAATTGAGAATAGATGCTAAGGATGGCCGCAAAACACTTACATGCCCACAGCAAGCATTGTGCTTCATAAATTCAATGGACTGAGTAAGTCATTTGGTAATATGTTGCAGCCAAGTGAGCCTGACTCACTGAACATTCACTTGACCTTCCGAGGAATCTGAGAGCCTTTTTTGTTTCTTTTTGTGCTGGTTCCACCTAGCGGCTGGAGTTTGTTTTGTGTAGCAGCACTCCTTCGGGACAGTGTTGTGGATGAATCTGCACGTTCCTTGTGCTTATGCCTCCTATTGGTTGGAGTTTGTTTTGTGGAGAATTTCTTGCAGGACACTGGAGTGATTGGGTAATTTGTTGCACTCATGTAGCAGTTGAATGGGCCATCTTACTGAACATTCGTTTGACTGTCCGAGGAAACTGAACGGCCTTTTGTGTGTGTGTGTGCTGGATCCATTAGAGGCTGGAGTTTGTTTTGAGGAGGAACACACCTTCGGGGCAGTTATGTGGATGAATCTACACGTTTGTTTTATAGATTATCTTCTGTTGTGTAATTCTGTTTTACAAAATTTGTATAGAAACACTGGACTTGAGCAATCCGACGGCAAAGCTGTTGCAGGGGCTTTCGTAGGCGTACATGGATTGTTTGGGTTTGGAGGGATGGACACCAGTTGGCGCTGTCGTGCGCGGGGTTAATGCGCACGTTTTTCTTTTTTCTGTTTGTTTGTTTCGGGGGAAGTTTGGGGTTTGATTGTTGCACTAATGTGGAATGTGGTACAATTTTATTTTTGACACAATCTATTTTTTCTAATATGTCAAAATGTCAAATGTTAGTATGAGTGGTTTGTCTCTCTCCATGTGGAATGTAAATGGGTTGGGGCACCCCATAAAAAGAAGGAAAGTTATTTCTCTTCTTAAATGTAAGAAATATGATATAGTGTTTATTCAAGAAACGCATCTTTCCTTGCAGGAAGCTGAAAAATTTGGGAAGATATGGGGTGGACATGTTTTCTTTAGTGCTGGCTCAAGTAAGAGCAGGGGAGTCATGACATTAATAAGTAAGCATCTACAATGCAGATGTCTCAAACAGATTAAAGATAAATTAGGAAGAGTCATTATTGTTTTAGCAGAAATGCAGGGGCAAAGTTTTATTTTGGCTAATATTTACGCACCTAACGCTGATGATCAGGGCTTTTTTATAGATCTGAAAGGGATGTTGCAAGCCGCTGGCACCCCTCATGAAATAATATTGGGAGGAGACTTTAATCTATTCATGGACTCAGTCCTTGATCATAGCGCAGCAAAAGTGTGTAAGCCCACTAGAGCAACATTGACGCTTCACAGGATGTGTAAAAATCTTGGTCTTACAGATATTTGGAGACTTTTGAACCCATCCGGTAGGGACTATACATTTATTTCATCAGTCCATAAGATTTACTCTAGAATAGATTTTTTTAAAATATCTAAGTCCCTCATTTCATCTGTTGTTGATTGCTCAATTGGAAACATTTTAGTCTCAGATCACGCTCTGGTGAGTTTAGAGGTGTTGCCACATACGGAGAAAAATAAATCCTGAATTCCAACAAATGTTAAAGGCTGAAATTAATGTTTATATGGAAACCAACTAGTCCTCAGTATCTTGGGAGGCACTTAAGGCGGTTCTAAGGGGTCGGATCATACAGTATGCCTCATTCATCAAAAAATCCAAAGCACAAGAACTCGTGGAGTTGGAAGGGAATATTAAAAGTGCCGAGGCAGAGCTGAAACACCAAATGTCGTCTGATGGCCTCAGAGAATTGACCTGATTGAAATACAGATATAATACTATTTTGTCGCGGAAGGAGGAGTTTTGGCTATTCAGGGCAAGACAGTCATACTTTGAGTCGGGGGACAAAGCAGTGAAGCTTTTGGCTAGATATATAAAGCAGAGAGAGTCTTTTTCTACCCATCCCTCAGTGAAATCTGCTGGTGGTGAAATTTTTACCTCAGTCATTAATATTAATAATGCTATTAAAGAATTCTATCTTGATCTCTATAGCTCCACGTCTTCGTCTACTGATGAAGATATTAGAATCATTTGGAACCATTAGAACTCCCTAAACTGACTACTGAGCAAAAAAATTCTCTTGATTCTGAGATGACCTTGGAGGAGCTTGGCGAGGTAATTAAGGCCTTGCCTACAGGCAAGGCTCCGGGGCAGATAGCTTTGCCGCTGAATTTTTTTGATCTTATGCTATAGACCAGAGTTACAAGTTTATACGGAATCATTAAAGAATGGAAAGCTTCGGGGCCTGGGTAGCTCAGTGGTAAAATACGCTGGCTACCACCCCTGGAGTTCGCTAGTTCGCTAGTTCGAATCCCAGGGCGTGCTGAGTGACTCCAGCCAGGTCTCCTAAGCAACCAAATTGGCCCGGTTGCTAGGGAGGGTAGAGTCACATGGGGTAACCTCCTCGTGGTCGCTATAATGTGGTTTGTTCTCGGTGGGGCGCATGGTTAATTGAGCGTGGTTGCCGCGGTGGATGGCGTGAAGCCTCCACACGCGCTATGTCTCCGTGGCAATGCGCTCAACAGGCCACGTGATAAGATGCGTGGGTTGACTGTCTCAGACGTGGAGGCAACTGGGATTTGTCCTCCGCCACCCTGATTGAAGCGAATCACTATGCGACCACGAGGACTTAGAGCGCACTGGGAATTGGGGATTCCAAATTGGGAGAAAAAGGGGAAAAATCCCCCCCCCCCAAAAAAAAAAAAAAAAAAGAATGGAAAGCTTCCGCTAACCATGACACAAGCCCACATCAGTCTGATTCTTAAAAAGGACAAAGATCCAAGCAAGTGTAAGAGTTGCTGTCCAATTTCCCTGATCCAGCTAGATGTAAAGATATTGTCAAAAAATCATGGCTAACCGATTAAGTAAAGTTATGACATCTCTTATACATATAGATCAGGTGGGGTTTATTCGGGGTCGTAGCTCTTCTGATAACATTAGGCGTTTCATCAATATCATGTGGTCAATGACGAATGATCAGACTCCGGTCGCTGCCATCTCACTTGACAGAAAAGGCATTATCTTTTTAAGATTTTGGAAATATACAGGTTCGGGAATACTTTTATTGGATAGATTAAGTTACTTTATAGACACCCGGTAGCGGCGGTACAAACAAATGGATTAATTTCAGATTATTTTACTCTGGACTGGGGCACCCGGCAGGGTTGCCCTCTTTCCCCATTATTGTTCTGTCTTGCCCTAGAACCATTGGCAGCCACAATAAGAAGGAAAGATGATTTTCCAGGGGTGGTGGCGGAAGGTATGGTGCATAAGCTTTTGCTTTATGCTGATGATATTTTATTATTCATCTCCGACCCCATTAGATCTATGCCTTGCCTCCAGAGAATTATTAATTCCTTTTCTAAGTTCTCAGGATACAGATTCAATTGGTCTAAATCCAAAGCTTTGGCTCTGACAGCGTACTGTCCGGTAACTGCTTTTCAGCCAGGTGCTTTCCAGTAGCTCAAACAGGGCATTAAGTATTTGGGCATTTTATTTCCAGCAAATTGTCTGATTTAGTTAGTTAATTTTGACCCCTTAATAAAAAGGTTTTCGAGGGATGTGGGCAGGTGGGCTTCATTAGATTTATCTATGATTGGGAAGGTTAATGTAATTAAAATGATTTGTATTCCAAAATTCCTGCTACAGTCTCTCCCTTTAGATGTCCCCCTCTCTTATTTCAAGCAATTTGATAGCATAGCGAAGTCCTTCCTTTGGAATGGTAAGTGTCCTAGATTACATTTTAATAAATTACAGAGGCTGATGGACAAAGGTGGGCTAGGCCTACCCAAGATTTTGTTTTATTATAATGCATTCGGTCTCAGACATTTGGCTCATAGGTCACTTCCACCTGAGAGAGCCCATCCCTGGTTTTGTATTGAACAGAAAGTTCTTTCCCCATTTCGCCATTGCAAATCCTTTCAATTAAACTAATCAGAGAAATTAAGTTACACCCCGTTATCTCGCATTTACACTCCGTATGGACAAAAGTGTCCAGAGTGTTTAATTCAGACATTTATTTAAATGTTGCCTCGAGCATATGACTGAACCCCAAATTATGTATTAATAAGTCCCCTTTCTGCTGGTCAGAGTGGATTGTGAGGCGGGTTACTACACTCTGTGCCATATATGAGAGTGGAGTGTTAAGATCCTTTGAAAATTTAGTTCAACATTTTTGAATTCCCAGATCTCAGTTCTATAGGTATTTACAGAAAATTTAAACTTGGTATTGGAGGAGGGAGTGTGGGCTAGGATTCTAAAAATACGTCAAGTCTGCATCTAGAGATGTGAGGGTGCACCATATGCAATTCAAGATTTTACATACATTTTATTGGACCCCCTCTAGATTGTATAGGTTTGGAGATGGGGAGGGTGGCAGCTTTCGAGGAGAAGGCTGGGGTTTTGGGATTTGTTTGATAGAAAATGGGGCAATTATTTAGTGTTTTTGGGGGACTCCTGGGGAGGGGCTGTGGAGAGAGAAGGTTAGTTTTAATTATGTATGATTATTATATTGTCTTTTTTTTTTTTTCAGTGTGTGTGTGTGTGTGTATGTGACCACAGGGGTGTTCGTTGGGGGTCAGGGTGGGGTTGGTGATTGGGGAGGGGGAGGGGTAATAGTGGGGGTTAAATGTTAAATGTCAATTCAATGTACATATGTTGTGTTTTTCTTTGTTATATATCTTCGAATCAATAAAAAATATTAATTGAAGATAATTCCACAACGCCAAAGCGGCTACAAAAATGCTGAGAGGAAGGAGTTATTATAGCAAGGAATTGCAGAAAAAAATCGTAATCAATGGTGAGTTTTTATTAAATGTATTTTAAGTTGTTTTTCCTTTATGACATTTTTAACAGGCTTTTTACTAACATTTTCATTAACGTTTTATTGTGTTGTGCAATGGAGGACGTGAAATTGAAATGGAGAAACTTGAACTGTACTAGAATAAAATTGCTTTTCGTTAAGCGCCACCTATTGTTCGGGAGTTAATTTGAGTTTCATATAGCCGGAGAAATGAAAACTCTTGGGCTTGGTGTTAATACACCTTTTGTCGAGAGTTCGTTTTGCAAATTCATCTCAGATTTGGTGTGAATAGGCCTTTACTATTGGTGATACATAGCATTAGGGATCTGAACAAACGTCTAATCCTTAAGCTTAAAGGTGAACTCAGTAATTATTTCCACATTAAAAAAAAAAAATGTACTCCTAAAGAAATGAATAGTAATTTTGAAACATAAGTATAAAATCATGAGCAATCACATGAGATGAAGACTCCAGTCATATCAGTAACCTTATAAAAGCTGTTTTATTGTACATGGAGATGGTCCCCTCATGGAGGCTGCCATGTTAGGATCACATGACCTGCCAAATATATTTCTCGCTTAACCTCAGTAACCGCTCAGTTATTGGACACTTTAACTCATGGATTAAATTAATCATGGCTGACTGTGAATAGTGAATTTCTATAATGGCATTGTTGACTGAAAACTTTTGTGTTCGAATGATGCTGCATCCACGCTGCTAGGTGTCAATGTAAGTCCAAGATGACATAAAAACAAAAATTACTGAGTGCACCTTAAGTATTAAACTTTGATGTGTGACTCGTCCCACACTATTTGTGCTTCAGGCGATCAGATTTACAGTTTACTGGGCCAGAAATAACCACCTATAGACCATTTTTAATAATGTTAACAAAAACAAATGAATTGGAACAGTCCAAACGTATTTCTGGATCCTTTCAACAAAGTCACTTTTTCAAAGTAAGTCAGTCCTCTCTTGGGCAGTTTGGGCAGCTATTTTTCTATGTAAACAAGTGTCATGAAAGTGCAGCTCCTATCAACTTGAATGGAGAAAGACCGAATCTCCTAAACGGTTGGTCAAGATTATGATAAAAAAACATATTTCAAATAAGCAGTAAAATTTTATTGGTCCGAGGCACGTCTCGCCGGCTTCACTCGAGTGGCCCGGCCGCGATGCGTGCTCCAATACTAACTCAGGCCGGGGGTGCATCTAACTCCATTCCTGGACCCGCAAAGACGCCAGGAGAGGCACGTTCGGTGTTCAAAGGCAGCGGAGATGAGGCTGTATTTTTTTTGTTGACTGATGGCTGCCATTGGGCGTTCCAATTTCTTCCATTCATTTTAATAGAAGTGGCCCGTCTCTGCTAAATTGTCTCTGTTTTGACAAGCAGTAAATGTTCATGGAACAGTGATGTCACTTGACATCACCAACGAACTGTTCTTAAAATGGTCTGTAGCAACACCCTAGCAACCACCCACAACATTCTAAATGCAACAGAACATCCAAGCATTGTGGAAGTTAGTTTTGCAAAGGCAGGTGACACTAACATTGTCCAACAAAAATGTAAAAACTAAGTTGGGTAGTTGCAGTAGTTTACAATAGGTAGTAATTGACTGTTGTGTGTTTTGCATATATAATGTTTACATTTAGAACACAATAAAAATCAATTACGTCTTTCTCGAAAGTGATTTAAGATAATTTTATCTTTTTCAAACTTAATCAAAACATGTCATTACAGTGATGTTCTACAAGACGTATTATGTTGTGTCCATTAGCACAAAGATATAAACCACTTTTAAGTGGCAACACTATGTAAAAATGCACATTTACAAGTTGATTACTCCTGTGCACAAGCCCAAAACTGCTTTCTGATCATTAACAGATACATGTTTGGGCATGTTTATAATAACACACAGTCTAAATCCATGGACATGGACATACTGTGTGCATGGGAGTGAGTTTATCCTACACACCTAACTATAAATGCCTATAAGGCAACAGGTGTGATTACTCACCAACCATGACATGGCTTTGTTTACACATCAGCGCAAATGGCCTGTCAATCATCTTTCTCAGCTGTCAAAGTACTGTAAATCTACATGCCTACATAATATAAACATAAACACGCATAATGCTGTATGTGTTGAGTCTTTTCATTAAAGGGTTAATTCACCCAAAAATGAAAATTCTCTCATCATTTACTCACCATTATGCCATCCCAGATGTGTATGACTTTCTTCAGCAGAACACAAATGAAGATTTTTAGAAGAATATCTCAGCTATTTTGGTCCATTCAGTGCAAGTGAATGGGTGTAAACATTGTGAACCTCCAAAAATCATAAAAAAAAAATAAAATAAAAAAAAATGTCTGCATAAAAGTAATCCATAAGACTCCAGTGGTTAAATCAATGTTTTCAGAAGTGACATGATAGGTGTGGGTGAGAAACAGATCAATATTTAAGTCCATTTATATATATATATATATATATATATATATAAAATTATCTTCCCTTTTCAGTCAATCTCCACTTTAACTTTCACTTTCACATTCTTCTTGTGTTTTTGGTGATTCACATTCTTCATTCATACACCCCCAACTGGGCGAGAGGAGAATTTCAAGCAAAAATGTACTTAAATATTTATCTGTTTCTCACCCAAAACAATCATATTACTTCAGAAGATATGGATTTAACCACTGGAGTCATATGAATTACTTTTATGCTCCCTT